>NC_138882.1:66869090-67469090 GCF_965194825.1 Balaenoptera physalus
AATGCACCAAGAAGAAGTGGTCCAAGTACACAATGGAATATTAGCCATGGAAAACATTGAAGCACTGCTCTTTGAGGCACCATAGATGAGCCTGGAGATAATCACAAAACATGAAGTAGGTCGGAAAGCAAAACACCTATATCCTATATTATCACTTATGGCATTATCTAATAACTGACACAGATGAACATATTTCCAAAGAGAAAGACACTCACAGGCTTAGAAAACAAACTATGCTCATCTGAAAGGAAAGGAGGGGGGAAATTGAGAAATGAAGATTAGTGTTACTCTACATATACAAATACATATTATATACATGTATCAAAAAGACCGAACATATAGCAAGAGAGGTCGACGGAACACTGTAATATTTTACATGGAAGAGGATCTGTACATTAATAGACATACATAATGTACAAATGAACCAGATTGTGTACACCTAGGACAAACAATATTCTAAACATTACCCAGATTAAAAAAATTTTAAAAACCAAAAAGAAGTAATGAGACATAAACTTACGGGGATTTCTCCTGGCACATTCCATTCTAATTTACAACCTAGGACAATGACTTCCAGAAAGGCTCTGCTGCCCTAGTACCCAGATGGGGAATGGAGAAATGCTACCTCCTTGTGGCCGTTTCTCACAACAGCAGCTTTGAACCCACTGCAAAAGGTCACTAAATTTTCACCAACTTGCAGTTCTGCAAATGACACCTGCCCTCCAGAAAATTTTTGGGGTCAAAAATCGACCAAAAACTTCACAAGAGGGCAACCTTCGAAGAAGACAATTTCAAGAGCTATATAGTACTCACGGGGTTTTATTTTAAGAGAAAAGAAAAAGGGGTAGGAATATGACGAATTTAAAAAAATTTAATGACATGCATACCCATATTACAAAAACCTATCAGCTCACAGCAGTCAGAATGGCCATTAGGAAAAATGCTGCAAAAAATAAACGGTGAAGGGAGTGTGGAGAAATGCGTACCCTCGGTTGTAAGGGGGGGCATGTAAAGAGCCACTAATGAAAACACAGTGTAGGTGCTTTGAAAAGGGAAACATTGAGCTACCAGTCAATCAATCACAACCACTGCTTGGCCTATCACCTGAGAAAATGAGAATCCAAAAGTCACAGGCTGGCAAACCTGTACGCCAGCAAGATTTACCATAGCCAGCACTTGGAAGCAATGAAAATGTCCATCAACCGAGGAATGCACCAGGAAGAAATGGTCCACGTACACAATGGAATATTACTCTAATAATAAATATAAGTTAAATTTAAAAACAAACAAAAGCAAGGAGACATGAACATTGTTGGGTTTATCCGGGCACATTGCACTCTAATTTATAACCGAAGAACACCACTGGCCGGTAGGTCTGTTTCCCTAGTACCAGCAAGGGGAATGTAGAAAGGCTGCCGCTCTCTGGCCGTTACCTGCAAACGCAGGTTTAAAGCCTGAGCTAATGGTCACTTCATATGAACAAGTACTGCAGGGCTGTAAATGAAACCTACCCTCAAAATGTCTTGAAGGAGATAATGGCCAAAATATTTCAAAGGGTGACACATACTTTAAGAAAACACTTTGAAGAAATAAGCTCTAATCACAGCTGGAAAAATAAAAAGGACATGTCTTAAAGCTCAATTTCAATCCATTATGAAACACATGCAAATTCAACCACAAAGAGGTATCAGTTCACACCACTCAGAATAATCATGAGCAAAAACTACAAAGAATAAAGCCTGAAGGTGCTGGGAAGAAATACATGCCCTGCACTTTAAGTGGGACGTAACCTGGAAAGAGCCACTAAGGACAACAGAACAGAGGTGCCTTTAAAAGGTAAACATTGAGCTACCATATGATCCAGCAGACCTATTCCTGGACCTATAAACTAAGAAGACAGAATTGGAAGGACACAGCCACGCAAATCTGCATTCCATAGTTTTACAATAGCCAAGATATGGAAGTAACCAAAAAGTCCACTGACAGATGGGTGGACAAAGAAGAACTGCTACCTGTACAGATGGAATATGAGCTAGTGAAAAAATGAAACAATGCCATTTGCAGCACCATAGATGAGTCTAGAAGTAATCACACAACTTGGAGTAAGTGAGAAAGCGAAAGACACATATCCTATCATATCACATATAGGGGTTACCTAAAAAATGATACAAACAAAGATATTTCCACAGACAAACACTATCATAGATTCATTAAAATATTGGGGCTTCCCTGGTGGCGCAGTGCTTGAGAATCTGCCTGCCAATGCAGGGGACACAGGTTCGAGCCCTGGTCTGGGAAGATCCCACATGCCACGGAGCAACTGAGCCATGAGCCACAATTACTGAGCCTGCGCATCTGGAGCCTGTGCTCCACAACCAGAGAGGCCACGATGGTGAGAGGCCCGCGCACCGCGATGAAGAGTGGTCCCCACTTGCCACAACTAGAGAAAGCCCTCGCACAGAAAAGAAGACCCAACACAGTCATAAATAGATAAATAAAAGAACGTGAAATTCTAAAAAAAAATCAGAATGTTAACAAACTTTAAAAAAAAAATAAATAAATAAATAAATAAATAAATCTTAAGGTTCACCAAATAGAAAGATGTGAGGATTGGATACATTACCATATTTAGGTTAACAGAGAGTTACAAACACATGTGAAATATATAATCACCAAAGACCTACACAATACCAAGAGAAGACTACTCAACATTGTGTCATAACCTACATGGGAAAAGGATCCGAAGAAGAATAGATATATGTATATGTGTGAAAGAACCACATCTTGCACACGCAGAACAAACAAAACATTGTAATCAAGTTTGCTGTGATAAAAAATAAAAATTAAGTTAAAAATACCAACAAGAAGTAATGAGACATAAAGGGCTTTTTCCTCGCAAATTCCATTCTAATTTACAACCTAGAACACCACTTCCAGTAAGGCTCTGTTGCCCTAGTAACCAGACTTGGTAAAGGGGAAATGCTGCCGCCTTGTGGCCAATTCCCGCAAGAGCAGCTTTTAACCCACAGCTAATGGTCACTTGCCATTCAAAATGACTCAAGGCTGTAAAGGACACCTGCCCTCAAAATTGTGCTGAGGTAGGGAATGGATAAAAGGATTCAAAAAAGGCAAGATGTTCATGAAGAGAGTATGAAGAGGTCAGTTTTACTCACTCTCTTTTTAAAGAAAGGAAAATGGATAAAAGCTCAGCCTCAGGAACTATTAGACTCATGCAATCTAATCTACGAAAACTTTTCAACTCACACCAGTCGACTGACCTTTGGCAAAAAGTCTACAAACAATAAATGCAGAAGAGGTTTTAGAGAACTGTGTACCCTCTAGCTGCTGGTGAGATGTAAGAGGGTTAAACGCTAATAATGAGAACAGAAAGGAGCTGCGTTTAAAAGGAAAAATTGAGGTACCATTCAATCCAGCAGGCGCACCAATGGGCCTCTCACCTGAGAAGACCAGAATGAAGAAGACCCGGCCTGCAAAAGCTGCACTGCAGCCTGATTCACAATAGACAAGACAGTGAAGCAACCAAAATGTCCATCAACAGATGAAAGGATAAAGAAGAAGTGGTCCATGTACACAATGAATACTAGCCATGGAAAATAATGAAACACTGCTCTTTGAGGCACCATAGATGATCTTGGAGATAATCACAGAACATGAGGTAAGTCGGAAAGCAAAAGTCCTATATCCTATGATATCACATATAGGCGTTATCTAATAACTGACACAAATGAACATATTTCCACAGAGAAAGTCAATCACAGACTTATTAAAAAAAAACTATGCTTATTTAAAGGAAAGGTGGGGGAAATGGATAAATGAAGATTAGCATTACCATATGTATAAAATACATATTATATACATATATCAAAGAGACCGACCATATAGCACGGAAGGAATACAGAACACTCTGTAATAATTTACACGGGAAGAGGATCTCTACATAAATAGTTATATAGAATATGTAGATGAACCAGAGTGTGTACACCTTGGACGAGCAACATTCTAACCATTACCCCAATTGAAAAAACTAAAACAACGAACTAGGAGTAATGAGACATAAACTTATGGGGGGTTTTCCTGGCACATTCCATCCAAATTTAAAACCTAGGCAAACAACTTCCAGAACGGCTCTGCTGCCTAGTACCCAGATTTGGGAATGGAGAAATGCTGCATCCTTCTGGCCGTTTCCCACAAGAGCAGCTTTAAACCCACTGCAAAAGGTCACTAAATATTCACCAATTGCAGGTCTGTAAATGACACTGGCCCTCCAAAAAATACTGAGGTCGAAAATCGACCAAAAAATTCCAGAGTGTAACCTTCCAAAAAGAAAATTTGAAGAGGTATATTATAGTCACACTTTTTTGCTTTTTTCTTTTAACAGAAAAGAAAAAGGCGTGGAAAAATGATGAAATGTAGGAATTTTTACAGACATGTAAACCCAAATTACAAAAACCTATCAGCTCACACCAGTCAGAATGGCCATCAACAAAAATGCTGCAAAGAATAAATGCTGACGTGATTGTGGAGAAATGCGTACCCTCGATTCTAAGGGGGACGTGGTAAGAGCCACTAACGAAAGCACAATTGAGGTGCCTTGAAAAGGTAAACGTTGAGCTACCATACCAGTCAATCAATCATACCCACTGCTGGGTCTATCACCTGAGAAAATGAAAATCAAAAATCACAGGCTGGCAATCCTGCACTCCAGCAATATTTACCATAGGCAACACTTGGAAGCAACGAAAATGTCCATCAACAGAGGAATGCACCAAGAAGAAGTGGTCCAAGTACACAATGGAATATTAGCCATGGAAAACATTGAAGCACTGCTCTTTGAGGCACCATAGATGAGCCTGGAGATAATCACAAAACATGAAGTAGGTCGGAAAGCAAAACACCTATATCCTATATTATCACTTATGGCATTATCTAATAACTGACACAGATGAACATATTTCCAAAGAGAAAGACACTCACAGGCTTAGAAAACAAACTATGCTCATCTGAAAGGAAAGGAGGGGGGAAATTGAGAAATGAAGATTAGTGTTACTCTACATATACAAATACATATTATATACATGTATCAAAAAGACCGAACATATAGCAAGAGAGGTCGACGGAACACTGTAATATTTTACATGGGAAGAGGATCTGTACATTAATAGACATACATAATGTACAAATGAACCAGATTGTGTACACCTAGGACAAACAATATTCTAAACATTACCCAGATTAAAAAAATTTTAAAAACCAAAAAGAAGTAATGAGACATAAACTTACGGGGATTTCTCCTGGCACATTCCATTCTAATTTACAACCTAGGACAATGACTTCCAGAAAGGCTCTGCTGCCCTAGTACCCAGATTGGGGAATGGAGAAATGCTACCTCCTTGTGGCCGTTTCTCACAACAGCAGCTTTGAACCCACTGCAAAAGGTCACTAAATTTTCACCAACTTGCAGTTCTGCAAATGACACCTGCCCTCCAGAAAATTTTTGGGGTCAGAAATCGACCAAAAACTTCACAAGAGGGCAACCTTCGAAGAAGACAATTTCAAGAGCTATATAGTACTCACGGGGTTTTATTTTAAGAGAAAAGAAAAAGGGGTAGGAATATGACGAATTTAAAAAAATTTAATGACATGCATACCCATATTACAAAAACCTATCAGCTCACAGCAGTCAGAATGGCCATTAGGAAAAATGCTGCAAAAAATAAACGGTGAAGGGAGTGTGGAGAAATGCGTACCCTCGGTTGTAAGGGGGGGCATGTAAAGAGCCACTAATGAAAACACAGTGTAGGTGCTTTGAAAAGGGAAACATTGAGCTACCAGTCAATCAATCACAACCACTGCTTGGCCTATCACCTGAGAAAATGAGAATCCAAAAGTCACAGGCTGGCAAACCTGTACACCAGCAAGATTTACCATAGCCAGCACTTGGAAGCAATGAAAATGTCCATCAACCGAGGAATGCACCAGGAAGAAATGGTCCACGTACACAATGGAATATTACTCTAATAATAAATATAAGTTAAATTTAAAAACAAACAAAAGCAAGGAGACATCAACATTGTTGGGTTTATCCGGGCACATTGCACTCTAATTTATGACCGAAGAACACCACTGGCCGGTAGGTCTGTTTCCCTAGTACCAGCAAGGGGAATGTAGAAAGGCTGCCGCTCTCTGGCCGTTACCTGCAAACGCAGGTTTAAAGCCTGAGCTAATGGTCACTTCATATGAACAAGTACTGCAGGGCTGTAAATGAAACCTACCCTCAAAATGTCTTGAAGGAGATAATGGCCAAAATATTTCAAAGGGTGACACATACTTTAAGAAAACACTTTGAAGAAATAAGCTCTAATCACAGCTGGAAAAATAAAAAGGACATGTCTTAAAGCTCAATTTCAATGCATTATGAAACACATGCAAATTCAACCACAAAGAGGTATCAGTTCACACCACTCAGAATAATCATGAGCAAAAACTACAAAGAATAAAGCCTGAAGGTGCTGGGAAGAAATACATGCCCTGCACTTTAAGTGGGACGTAACCTGGAAAGAGCCACTAAGGACAACAGAACAGAGGTGCCTTTAAAAGGTAAACATTGAGCTACCATATGATCCAGCAGACCTATTCCTGGACCTATAAACTAAGAAGACAGAATTGGAAGGACACAGCCACGCAAATCTGCATTCCATAGTTTTACAATAGCCAAGATATGGAAGTAACCAAAAAGTCCACTGACAGATGGGTGGACAAAGAAGAACTGCTACCTGTACAGATGGAATATGAGCTAGTGAAAAAATGAAACAATGCCATTTGCAGCACCATAGATGAGTCTAGAAGTAATCACACAACTTGGAGTAAGTGAGAAAGCGAAAGACACATATCCTATCATATCACATATAGGGGTTACCTAAAAAATGATACAAACAAAGATATTTCCACAGACAAACACTATCATAGATTCATTAAAATATTGGGGCTTCCCTGGTGGCGCAGTGCTTGAGAATCTGCCTGCCAATGCAGGGGACACAGGTTCGAGCCCTGGTCTGGGAAGATCCCACATGCCACGGAGCAACTGAGCCATGAGCCACAATTACTGAGCCTGCGCGTCTGGAGCCTGTGCTCCACAACCAGAGAGGCCACGATGGTGAGAGGCCCGCGCACCGCGATGAAGAGTGGTCCCCACTTGCCACAACTAGAGAAAGCCCTCGCACAGAAAAGAAGACCCAACACAGTCATAAATAGATAAATAAAAGAACGTGAAATTCTAAAAAAAAATCAGAATGTTAACAAACTTAAAAAAAAATAAATAAATAAATAAATAAATAAATCTTATGGTTCACCAAATAGAAAGATGTGAGGATTGGATACATTACCATATTTAGGTTAACAGAGAGTTACAAACACATGTGAAATATATAATCACCAAAGACCTACACAATACCAAGAGAAGACTACTCAACATTGTGTCATAACCTACATGGGAAAAGGATCCGAAGAAGAATAGATATATGTATATGTGTGAAAGAACCACATCTTGCACACGCAGAACAAACAAAACATTGTAATCAAGTTTGCTGTGATAAAAAATAAAAATTAAGTTAAAAATACCAACAAGAAGTAATGAGACATAAAGGGCTTTTTCCTCGCAAATTCCATTCTAATTTACAACCTAGAACACCACTTCCAGTAAGGCTCTGTTGCCCTAGTAACCAGACTTGGTAAAGGGGAAATGCTGCCGCCTTGTGGCCAATTCCCGCAAGAGCAGCTTTTAACCCACAGCTAATGGTCACTTGCCATTCAAAATGACTCAAGGCTGTAAAGGACACCTGCCCTCAAAATTGTGCTGAGGTAGGGAATGGATAAAAGGATTCAAAAAAGGCAAAATGTTCATGAAGAGAGTATGAAGAGGTCAGTTTTACTCACTCTCTTTTTAAAGAAAGGAAAATGGATAAAAGCTCAGCCTCAGGAACTATTAGACTCATGCAATCTAATCTACGAAAACTTTTCAACTCACACCAGTCGACTGACCATTGGCAAAAAGTCTACAAACAATAAATGCTGAAGAGGTTTTAGAGAACTGTGTACCCTCTAGCTGCTGGTGAGATGTAAGAGGGTTAAACGCTAATAATGAGAACAGAAAGGAGCTGCGTTTAAAAGGAAAAATGGAGGTACCATTCAATCCAGCAGGCGCACCAATGGGCCTCTCACCTGAGAAGACCAGAATGAAGAAGACCCGGCCTGCAAAAGCTGCACTGCAGCCTGATTCACAATAGACAAGACAGTGAAGCAACCAAAATGTCCATCAACAGATGAAAGGATAAAGAAGAAGTGGTCCATGTACACAATGAATACTAGCCATGGAAAATAATGAAACACTGCTCTTTGAGGCACCATAGATGATCTTGGAGATAATCACAGAACATGAGGTAAGTCGGAAAGCAAAAGTCCTATATCCTATGATATCACATATAGGCGTTATCTAATAACTGACACAAATGAACATATTTCCACAGAGAAAGTCAATCACAGACTTATTAAAAAAAAACTATGCTTATTTAAAGGAAAGGTGGGGGAAATGGATAAATGAAGATTAGCATTACCATATGTATAAAATACATATTATATACATATATCAAAGAGACCGACCATATAGCACGGAAGGAATACAGAACACTCTGTAATAATTTACACGGGAAGAGGATCTCTACATAAATAGTTATATAGAATATGTAGATGAACCAGAGTGTGTACACCTTGGACGAGCAACATTCTAACCATTACCCCAATTGAAAAAACTAAAACAACGAACTAGGAGTAATGAGACATAAACTTATGGGGGGTTTTCCTGGCACATTCCATCCAAATTTAAAACCTAGGCAAACAACTTCCAGAACGGCTCTGCTGCCTAGTACCCAGATTTGGGAATGGAGAAATGCTGCATCCTTCTGGCCGTTTCCCACAAGAGCAGCTTTAAACCCACTGCAAAAGGTCACTAAATATTCACCAATTGCAGGTCTGTAAATGACACTGGCCCTCCAAAAAATACTGAGGTCGAAAATCGACCAAAAAATTCCAGAGTGTAACCTTCCAAAAAGAAAATTTGAAGAGGTATATTATAGTCACACTTTTTTGCTTTTTTCTTTTAACAGAAAAGAAAAAGGCGTGGAAAAATGATGAAATGTAGGAATTTTTACAGACATGTAAACCCAAATTACAAAAACCTATCAGCTCACACCAGTCAGAATGGCCATCAACAAAAATGCTGCAAAGAATAAATGCTGACGTGATTGTGGAGAAATGCGTACCCTCGATTCTAAGGGGGACGTGGTAAGAGCCACTAACGAAAGCACAATTGAGGTGCCTTGAAAAGGTAAACGTTGAGCTACCATACCAGTCAATCAATCATACCCACTGCTGGGTCTATCACCTGAGAAAATGAAAATCAAAAATCACAGGCTGGCAATCCTGCACTCCAGCAATATTTACCATAGGCAACACTTGGAAGCAACGAAAATGTCCATCAACAGAGGAATGCACCAAGAAGAAGTGGTCCAAGTACACAATGGAATATTAGCCATGGAAAACATTGAAGCACTGCTCTTTGAGGCACCATAGATGAGCCTGGAGATAATCACAAAACATGAAGTAGGTCGGAAAGCAAAACACCTATATCCTATATTATCACTTATGGCATTATCTAATAACTGACACAGATGAACATATTTCCAAAGAGAAAGACACTCACAGGCTTAGAAAACAAACTATGCTCATCTGAAAGGAAAGGAGGGGGGAAATTGAGAAATGAAGATTAGTGTTACTCTACATATACAAATACATATTATATACATGTATCAAAAAGACCGAACATATAGCAAGAGAGGTCGACGGAACACTGTAATATTTTACATGGGAAGAGGATCTGTACATTAATAGACATACATAATGTACAAATGAACCAGATTGTGTACACCTAGGACAAACAATATTCTAAACATTACCCAGATTAAAAAAATTTTAAAAACCAAAAAGAAGTAATGAGACATAAACTTACGGGGATTTCTCCTGGCACATTCCATTCTAATTTACAACCTAGGACAATGACTTCCAGAAAGGCTCTGCTGCCCTAGTACCCAGATTGGGGAATGGAGAAATGCTACCTCCTTGTGGCCGTTTCTCACAACAGCAGCTTTGAACCCACTGCAAAAGGTCACTAAATTTTCACCAACTTGCAGTTCTGCAAATGACACCTGCCCTCCAGAAAATTTTTGGGGTCAGAAATCGACCAAAAACTTCACAAGAGGGCAACCTTCGAAGAAGACAATTTCAAGAGCTATATAGTACTCACGGGGTTTTATTTTAAGAGAAAAGAAAAAGGGGTAGGAATATGACGAATTTAAAAAAATTTAATGACATGCATACCCATATTACAAAAACCTATCAGCTCACAGCAGTCAGAATGGCCATTAGGAAAAATGCTGCAAAAAATAAACGGTGAAGGGAGTGTGGAGAAATGCGTACCCTCGGTTGTAAGGGGGGGCATGTAAAGAGCCACTAATGAAAACACAGTGTAGGTGCTTTGAAAAGGGAAACATTGAGCTACCAGTCAATCAATCACAACCACTGCTTGGCCTATCACCTGAGAAAATGAGAATCCAAAAGTCACAGGCTGGCAAACCTGTACACCAGCAAGATTTACCATAGCCAGCACTTGGAAGCAATGAAAATGTCCATCAACCGAGGAATGCACCAGGAAGAAATGGTCCACGTACACAATGGAATATTACTCTAATAATAAATATAAGTTAAATTTAAAAACAAACAAAAGCAAGGAGACATCAACATTGTTGGGTTTATCCGGGCACATTGCACTCTAATTTATGACCGAAGAACACCACTGGCCGGTAGGTCTGTTTCCCTAGTACCAGCAAGGGGAATGTAGAAAGGCTGCCGCTCTCTGGCCGTTACCTGCAAACGCAGGTTTAAAGCCTGAGCTAATGGTCACTTCATATGAACAAGTACTGCAGGGCTGTAAATGAAACCTACCCTCAAAATGTCTTGAAGGAGATAATGGCCAAAATATTTCAAAGGGTGACACATACTTTAAGAAAACACTTTGAAGAAATAAGCTCTAATCACAGCTGGAAAAATAAAAAGGACATGTCTTAAAGCTCAATTTCAATGCATTATGAAACACATGCAAATTCAACCACAAAGAGGTATCAGTTCACACCACTCAGAATAATCATGAGCAAAAACTACAAAGAATAAAGCCTGAAGGTGCTGGGAAGAAATACATGCCCTGCACTTTAAGTGGGACGTAACCTGGAAAGAGCCACTAAGGACAACAGAACAGAGGTGCCTTTAAAAGGTAAACATTGAGCTACCATATGATCCAGCAGACCTATTCCTGGACCTATAAACTAAGAAGACAGAATTGGAAGGACACAGCCACGCAAATCTGCATTCCATAGTTTTACAATAGCCAAGATATGGAAGTAACCAAAAAGTCCACTGACAGATGGGTGGACAAAGAAGAACTGCTACCTGTACAGATGGAATATGAGCTAGTGAAAAAATGAAACAATGCCATTTGCAGCACCATAGATGAGTCTAGAAGTAATCACACAACTTGGAGTAAGTGAGAAAGCGAAAGACACATATCCTATCATATCACATATAGGGGTTACCTAAAAAATGATACAAACAAAGATATTTCCACAGACAAACACTATCATAGATTCATTAAAATATTGGGGCTTCCCTGGTGGCGCAGTGCTTGAGAATCTGCCTGCCAATGCAGGGGACACAGGTTCGAGCCCTGGTCTGGGAAGATCCCACATGCCACGGAGCAACTGAGCCATGAGCCACAATTACTGAGCCTGCGCGTCTGGAGCCTGTGCTCCACAACCAGAGAGGCCACGATGGTGAGAGGCCCGCGCACCGCGATGAAGAGTGGTCCCCACTTGCCACAACTAGAGAAAGCCCTCGCACAGAAAAGAAGACCCAACACAGTCATAAATAGATAAATAAAAGAACGTGAAATTCTAAAAAAAAATCAGAATGTTAACAAACTTAAAAAAAAATAAATAAATAAATAAATAAATAAATCTTATGGTTCACCAAATAGAAAGATGTGAGGATTGGATACATTACCATATTTAGGTTAACAGAGAGTTACAAACACATGTGAAATATATAATCACCAAAGACCTACACAATACCAAGAGAAGACTACTCAACATTGTGTCATAACCTACATGGGAAAAGGATCCGAAGAAGAATAGATATATGTATATGTGTGAAAGAACCACATCTTGCACACGCAGAACAAACAAAACATTGTAATCAAGTTTGCTGTGATAAAAAATAAAAATTAAGTTAAAAATACCAACAAGAAGTAATGAGACATAAAGGGCTTTTTCCTCGCAAATTCCATTCTAATTTACAACCTAGAACACCACTTCCAGTAAGGCTCTGTTGCCCTAGTAACCAGACTTGGTAAAGGGGAAATGCTGCCGCCTTGTGGCCAATTCCCGCAAGAGCAGCTTTTAACCCACAGCTAATGGTCACTTGCCATTCAAAATGACTCAAGGCTGTAAAGGACACCTGCCCTCAAAATTGTGCTGAGGTAGGGAATGGATAAAAGGATTCAAAAAAGGCAAAATGTTCATGAAGAGAGTATGAAGAGGTCAGTTTTACTCACTCTCTTTTTAAAGAAAGGAAAATGGATAAAAGCTCAGCCTCAGGAACTATTAGACTCATGCAATCTAATCTACGAAAACTTTTCAACTCACACCAGTCGACTGACCATTGGCAAAAAGTCTACAAACAATAAATGCTGAAGAGGTTTTAGAGAACTGTGTACCCTCTAGCTGCTGGTGAGATGTAAGAGGGTTAAACGCTAATAATGAGAACAGAAAGGAGCTGCGTTTAAAAGGAAAAATGGAGGTACCATTCAATCCAGCAGGCGCACCAATGGGCCTCTCACCTGAGAAGACCAGAATGAAGAAGACCCGGGCTGCAAAAGCTGCACTGCAGCCTGATTCACAATAGACAAGACAGTGAAGCAACCAAAATGTCCATCAACAGATGAAAGGATAAAGAAGAAGTGGTCCATGTACACAATGAATACTAGCCATGGAAAATAATGAAACACTGCTCTTTGAGGCACCATAGATGATCTTGGAGATAATCACAGAACATGAGGTAAGTCGGAAAGCAAAAGTCCTATATCCTATGATATCACATATAGGCGTTATCTAATAACTGACACAAATGAACATATTTCCACAGAGAAAGTCAATCACAGACTTATTAAAAAAAAACTATGCTTATTTAAAGGAAAGGTGGGGGAAATGGATAAATGAAGATTAGCATTACCATATGTATAAAATACATATTATATACATATATCAAAGAGACCGACCATATAGCACGGAAGGAATACAGAACACTCTGTAATAATTTACACGGGAAGAGGATCTCTACATAAATAGTTATATAGAATATGTAGATGAACCAGAGTGTGTACACCTTGGACGAGCAACATTCTAACCATTACCCCAATTGAAAAAACTAAAACAACGAACTAGGAGTAATGAGACATAAACTTATGGGGGGTTTTCCTGGCACATTCCATCCAAATTTAAAACCTAGGCAAACAACTTCCAGAACGGCTCTGCTGCCTAGTACCCAGATTTGGGAATGGAGAAATGCTGCATCCTTCTGGCCGTTTCCCACAAGAGCAGCTTTAAACCCACTGCAAAAGGTCACTAAATATTCACCAATTGCAGGTCTGTAAATGACACTGGCCCTCCAAAAAATACTGAGGTCGAAAATCGACCAAAAAATTCCAGAGTGTAACCTTCCAAAAAGAAAATTTGAAGAGGTATATTATAGTCACACTTTTTTGCTTTTTTCTTTTAACAGAAAAGAAAAAGGCGTGGAAAAATGATGAAATGTAGGAATTTTTACAGACATGTAAACCCAAATTACAAAAACCTATCAGCTCACACCAGTCAGAATGGCCATCAACAAAAATGCTGCAAAGAATAAATGCTGACGTGATTGTGGAGAAATGCGTACCCTCGATTCTAAGGGGGACGTGGTAAGAGCCACTAACGAAAGCACAATTGAGGTGCCTTGAAAAGGTAAACGTTGAGCTACCATACCAGTCAATCAATCATACCCACTGCTGGGTCTATCACCTGAGAAAATGAAAATCAAAAATCACAGGCTGGCAATCCTGCACTCCAGCAATATTTACCATAGGCAACACTTGGAAGCAACGAAAATGTCCATCAACAGAGGAATGCACCAAGAAGAAGTGGTCCAAGTACACAATGGAATATTAGCCATGGAAAACATTGAAGCACTGCTCTTTGAGGCACCATAGATGAGCCTGGAGATAATCACAAAACATGAAGTAGGTCGGAAAGCAAAACACCTATATCCTATATTATCACTTATGGCATTATCTAATAACTGACACAGATGAACATATTTCCAAAGAGAAAGACACTCACAGGCTTAGAAAACAAACTATGCTCATCTGAAAGGAAAGGAGGGGGGAAATTGAGAAATGAAGATTAGTGTTACTCTACATATACAAATACATATTATATACATGTATCAAAAAGACCGAACATATAGCAAGAGAGGTCGACGGAACACTGTAATATTTTACATGGGAAGAGGATCTGTACATTAATAGACATACATAATGTACAAATGAACCAGATTGTGTACACCTAGGACAAACAATATTCTAAACATTACCCAGATTAAAAAAATTTTAAAAACCAAAAAGAAGTAATGAGACATAAACTTACGGGGATTTCTCCTGGCACATTCCATTCTAATTTACAACCTAGGACAATGACTTCCAGAAAGGCTCTGCTGCCCTAGTACCCAGATTGGGGAATGGAGAAATGCTACCTCCTTGTGGCCGTTTCTCACAACAGCAGCTTTGAACCCACTGCAAAAGGTCACTAAATTTTCACCAACTTGCAGTTCTGCAAATGACACCTGCCCTCCAGAAAATTTTTGGGGTCAAAAATCGACCAAAAACTTCACAAGAGGGCAACCTTCGAAGAAGACAATTTCAAGAGCTATATAGTACTCACGGGGTTTTATTTTAAGAGAAAAGAAAAAGGGGTAGGAATATGACGAATTTAAAAAAATTTAATGACATGCATACCCATATTACAAAAACCTATCAGCTCACAGCAGTCAGAATGGCCATTAGGAAAAATGCTGCAAAAAATAAACGGTGAAGGGAGTGTGGAGAAATGCGTACCCTCGGTTGTAAGGGGGGGCATGTAAAGAGCCACTAATGAAAACACAGTGTAGGTGCTTTGAAAAGGGAAACATTGAGCTACCAGTCAATCAATCACAACCACTGCTTGGCCTATCACCTGAGAAAATGAGAATCCAAAAGTCACAGGCTGGCAAACCTGTACGCCAGCAAGATTTACCATAGCCAGCACTTGGAAGCAATGAAAATGTCCATCAACCGAGGAATGCACCAGGAAGAAATGGTCCACGTACACAATGGAATATTACTCTAATAATAAATATAAGTTAAATTTAAAAACAAACAAAAGCAAGGAGACATGAACATTGTTGGGTTTATCCGGGCACATTGCACTCTAATTTATAACCGAAGAACACCACTGGCCGGTAGGTCTGTTTCCCTAGTACCAGCAAGGGGAATGTAGAAAGGCTGCCGCTCTCTGGCCGTTACCTGCAAACGCAGGTTTAAAGCCTGAGCTAATGGTCACTTCATATGAACAAGTACTGCAGGGCTGTAAATGAAACCTACCCTCAAAATGTCTTGAAGGAGATAATGGCCAAAATATTTCAAAGGGTGACACATACTTTAAGAAAACACTTTGAAGAAATAAGCTCTAATCACAGCTGGAAAAATAAAAAGGACATGTCTTAAAGCTCAATTTCAATCCATTATGAAACACATGCAAATTCAACCACAAAGAGGTATCAGTTCACACCACTCAGAATAATCATGAGCAAAAACTACAAAGAATAAAGCCTGAAGGTGCTGGGAAGAAATACATGCCCTGCACTTTAAGTGGGACGTAACCTGGAAAGAGCCACTAAGGACAACAGAACAGAGGTGCCTTTAAAAGGTAAACATTGAGCTACCATATGATCCAGCAGACCTATTCCTGGACCTATAAACTAAGAAGACAGAATTGGAAGGACACAGCCACGCAAATCTGCATTCCATAGTTTTACAATAGCCAAGATATGGAAGTAACCAAAAAGTCCACTGACAGATGGGTGGACAAAGAAGAACTGCTACCTGTACAGATGGAATATGAGCTAGTGAAAAAATGAAACAATGCCATTTGCAGCACCATAGATGAGTCTAGAAGTAATCACACAACTTGGAGTAAGTGAGAAAGCGAAAGACACATATCCTATCATATCACATATAGGGGTTACCTAAAAAATGATACAAACAAAGATATTTCCACAGACAAACACTATCATAGATTCATTAAAATATTGGGGCTTCCCTGGTGGCGCAGTGCTTGAGAATCTGCCTGCCAATGCAGGGGACACAGGTTCGAGCCCTGGTCTGGGAAGATCCCACATGCCACGGAGCAACTGAGCCATGAGCCACAATTACTGAGCCTGCGCATCTGGAGCCTGTGCTCCACAACCAGAGAGGCCACGATGGTGAGAGGCCCGCGCACCGCGATGAAGAGTGGTCCCCACTTGCCACAACTAGAGAAAGCCCTCGCACAGAAAAGAAGACCCAACACAGTCATAAATAGATAAATAAAAGAACGTGAAATTCTAAAAAAAAATCAGAATGTTAACAAACTTTAAAAAAAAAATAAATAAATAAATAAATAAATAAATCTTAAGGTTCACCAAATAGAAAGATGTGAGGATTGGATACATTACCATATTTAGGTTAACAGAGAGTTACAAACACATGTGAAATATATAATCACCAAAGACCTACACAATACCAAGAGAAGACTACTCAACATTGTGTCATAACCTACATGGGAAAAGGATCCGAAGAAGAATAGATATATGTATATGTGTGAAAGAACCACATCTTGCACACGCAGAACAAACAAAACATTGTAATCAAGTTTGCTGTGATAAAAAATAAAAATTAAGTTAAAAATACCAACAAGAAGTAATGAGACATAAAGGGCTTTTTCCTCGCAAATTCCATTCTAATTTACAACCTAGAACACCACTTCCAGTAAGGCTCTGTTGCCCTAGTAACCAGACTTGGTAAAGGGGAAATGCTGCCGCCTTGTGGCCAATTCCCGCAAGAGCAGCTTTTAACCCACAGCTAATGGTCACTTGCCATTCAAAATGACTCAAGGCTGTAAAGGACACCTGCCCTCAAAATTGTGCTGAGGTAGGGAATGGATAAAAGGATTCAAAAAAGGCAAAATGTTCATGAAGAGAGTTTGAAGAGGTCAGTTTTACTCCCTCTCTTTTTAAAGAAAGGAAAATGGATAAAAGCTCAGCCTCAGGAACTATTAGACTCATGCAATCTAATCTACGAAAACTTTTCAACTCACACCAGTCGACTGACCATTGGCAAAAAGTCTACAAACAATAAATGCTGAAGAGGTTTTACAGAACTGTGTACCCTCTAGCTGCTGGTGAGATGTAAGAGGGTTAAACGCTAATAATGAGAACAGAAAGGAGCTGCGTTTAAAAGGAAAAATTGAGGTACCATTCAATCCAGCAGGCGCACCAATGGGCCTCTCACCTGAGAAGACCAGAATGAAGAAGACCCGGGCTGCAAAAGCTGCACTGCAGCCTGATTCACAATAGACAAGACAGTGAAGCAACCAAAATGTCCATCAACAGATGAAAGGATAAAGAAGAAGTGGTCCATGTACACAATGAATACTAGCCATGGAAAATAATGAAACACTGCTCTTTGAGGCACCATAGATGATCTTGGAGATAATCACAGAACATGAGGTAAGTCGGAAAGCAAAAGTCCTATATCCTATGATATCACATATAGGCGTTATCTAATAACTGACACAAATGAACATATTTCCACAGAGAAAGTCAATCACAGACTTATTAAAAAAAAACTATGCTTATTTAAAGGAAAGGTGGGGGAAATGGATAAATGAAGATTAGCATTACCATATGTATAAAATACATATTATATACATATATCAAAGAGACCGACCATATAGCACGGAAGGAATACAGAACACTCTGTAATAATTTACACGGGAAGAGGATCTCTACATAAATAGTTATATAGAATATGTAGATGAACCAGAGTGTGTACACCTTGGACGAGCAACATTCTAACCATTACCCCAATTGAAAAAATTAAAACAACGAACTAGGAGTAATGAGACATAAACTTATGGGGGGTTTTCCTGGCACATTCCATCCAAATTTAAAACCTAGGCAAACAACTTCCAGAACGGCTCTGCTGCCTAGTACCCAGATTTGGGAATGGAGAAATGCTGCATCCTTCTGGCCGTTTCCCACAAGAGCAGCTTTAAACCCACTGCAAAAGGTCACTAAATATTCACCAATTGCAGGTCTGTAAATGACACTGGCCCTCCAAAAAATACTGAGGTCGAAAATCGACCAAAAAATTCCAGAGTGTAACCTTCCAAAAAGAAAATTTGAAGAGGTATATTATAGTCACACTTTTTTGCTTTTTTCTTTTAACAGAAAAGAAAAAGGCGTGGAAAAATGATGAAATGTAGGAATTTTTACAAACATGTAAACCCAAATTACAAAAACCTATCAGCTCACACCAGTCAGAATGGCCATCAACAAAAATGCTGCAAAGAATAAATGCTGACGTGATTGTGGAGAAATGCGTACCCTCGATTCTAAGGGGGACGTGGTAAGAGCCACTAATGAAAGCACAATTGAGGTGCCTTGAAAAGGTAAACGTTGAGCTACCATACCAGTCAATCAATCATACCCACTGCTGGGTCTATCACCTGAGAAAATGAAAATCAAAAATCACAGGCTGGCAATCCTGCACTCCAGCAATATTTACCATAGGCAACACTTGGAAGCAACGAAAATGTCCATCAACAGAGGAATGCACCAAGAAGAAGTGGTCCAAGTACACAGTGGAATATTAGCCATGGAAAACATTGAAGCACTGCTCTTTGAGGCACCATAGATGAGCCTGGAGATAATCACAAAACATGAAGTAGGTCGGAAAGCAAAACACCTATATCCTATATTATCACTTATGGCATTATCTAATAACTGACACAGATGAACATATTTCCAAAGAGAAAGACACTCACAGGCTTAGAAAACAAACTATGCTCATCTGAAAGGAAAGGAGGGGGGAAATTGAGAAATGAAGATTAGTGTTACTCTACATATACAAATACATATTATATACATGTATCAAAAAGACCGAACATATAGCAAGAGAGGTCGACGGAACACTGTAATATTTTACATGGGAAGAGGATCTGTACATTAATAGACATACATAATGTACAAATGAACCAGATTGTGTACACCTAGGACAAACAATATTCTAAACATTACCCAGATTAAAAAAATTTTAAAAACCAAAAAGAAGTAATGAGACATAAACTTACGGGGATTTCTCCTGGCACATTCCATTCTAATTTACAACCTAGGACAATGACTTCCAGAAAGGCTCTGCTGCCCTAGTACCCAGATTGGGGAATGGAGAAATGCTACCTCCTTGTGGCCGTTTCTCACAACAGCAGCTTTGAACCCACTGCAAAAGGTCACTAAATTTTCACCAACTTGCAGTTCTGCAAATGACACCTGCCCTCCAGAAAATTTTTGGGGTCAAAAATCGACCAAAAACTTCACAAGAGGGCAACCTTCGAGGAAGACAATTTCAAGAGCTATATAGTACTCACGGGGTTTTATTTTAAGAGAAAAGAAAAAGGGGTAGGAATATGACGAATTTAAAAAAATTTAATGACATGCATACCCATATTACAAAAACCTATCAGCTCACAGCAGTCAGAATGGCCATTAGGAAAAATGCTGCAAAAAATAAACGGTGAAGGGAGTGTGGAGAAATGCGTACCCTCGGTTGTAAGGGGGGGCATGTAAAGAGCCACTAATGAAAACACAGTGTAGGTGCTTTGAAAAGGGAAACATTGAGCTACCAGTCAATCAATCACAACCACTGCTTGGCCTATCACCTGAGAAAATGAGAATCCAAAAGTCACAGGCTGGCAAACCTGTACGCCAGCAAGATTTACCATAGCCAGCACTTGGAAGCAATGAAAATGTCCATCAACCGAGGAATGCACCAGGAAGAAATGGTCCACGTACACAATGGAATATTACTCTAATAATAAATATAAGTTAAATTTAAAAACAAACAAAAGCAAGGAGACATCAACATTGTTGGGTTTATCCGGGCACATTGCACTCTAATTTATAACCGAAGAACACCACTGGCCGGTAGGTCTGTTTCCCTAGTACCAGCAAGGGGAATGTAGAAAGGCTGCCGCTCTCTGGCCGTTACCTGCAAACGCAGGTTTAAAGCCTGAGCTAATGGTCACTTCATATGAACAAGTACTGCAGGGCTGTAAATGAAACCTACCCTCAAAATGTCTTGAAGGAGATAATGGCCAAAATATTTCAAAGGGTGACACATACTTTAAGAAAACACTTTGAAGAAATAAGCTCTAATCACAGCTGGAAAAATAAAAAGGACATGTCTTAAAGCTCAATTTCAATGCATTATGAAACACATGCAAATTCAACCACAAAGAGGTATCAGTTCACACCACTCAGAATAATCATGAGCAAAAACTACAAAGAATAAAGCCTGAAGGTGCTGGGAAGAAATACATGCCCTGCACTTTAAGTGGGACGTAACCTGGAAAGAGCCACTAAGGACAACAGAACAGAGGTGCCTTTAAAAGGTAAACATTGAGCTACCATATGATCCAGCAGACCTATTCCTGGAACTATAAACTAAGAAGACAGAATTGGAAGGACATTCCACGCAAATCTGCATTCCATAGTATTACAATAGCCAAGATATGGAAGTAACCAAAAAGTCCACGGACAGATGGGTGGACAAAGAAGAACTGCTACCTGTACAGATGGAATATGAGCTAGTGAAAAAATGAAACAATGCCATTTGCAGCACCATAGATGAGTCTAGAAGTAATCACACAATTTGGAGTAAGTGAGAAAGCGAAAGACACATATCCTATCATATCACATATAGGGGTTACCTAAAAAATGATACAAACAAAGATATTTCCACAGACAAACACTATCATAGATTCATTAAAAAAACTTATGGTTCACCAAATGGAAAGGTGTGAGGATTGGATAGATTACCATATTGAGGTTAACAGAGAGATACAAACACATGTGAAATATATAATCACCAAAGACCTATGCAATACCAAGGGAAGACTACTCAACATTGTGTCATAACCTACATGGGAAAAGGATCCGAAGAAGAATAGATATATCTATATGTGTGAAAGAACCACATTTTGCACACCTAGAACAAACAAAACATTGTAATCAAGTTTGCTGTGATAAAAAATAAAAATTAAGTGAAAAATACCAACAAGAAGAAATGAGACATAAACTTAAAGGGCTTTTTCCTCGCACATTCCATTCTAATTTACAACCTAGAACACCACTTCCAGTAAGGCTCTGTTGCCCTAGTAACCAGATTTGGTAAAGGAGAAATGCTGCCGCCTTGTGGCCGATTCCCGCAAGAGCAGCTTTTAACCCACAGCTAATGGTCACTAACCATTCACAAGGACTCAGGGCGGTAAAGGACACCTGCCCTCAAAATTGTGCTGAGGTAGGGAATGGATAAAAGAATTCAAAACAGGCAAAATGTTCACGAAGATAGTATGAAGAGGTACGTTTTACTCACTCTCTTTTTAAAGAAAGGAAAATGGATAAAAGCTCAGCCTCAGGAAGTATTAGACTCATGCAATCTAATCTACAAAAACTTTTCAACTCACACCAGTCGACTGACCATTGGCAAAAAGTCTACAAACAATAAATGCTGAAGAGGTTTTAGAGAACTGTGTACCCTCTAGCTGCTGGTGAGATGTAAGAGGGTTAAACGCTAATAATGTGAACAGAAATGAGCTGCGTTTAAAAGGAAAAATTGAGGTACCATTCAATCCAGGAGGCGCAGCAATGGGCCTCTCACCTGAGAGGAACAGAATGAAGAAGACCCGGGCTGCAAAAGCTGCACTGCAGCCTGATTCACAATAGACAAGACAGTGAAGCAACCAAAATGTCCATCAACAGATGAAAGGATAAAGAAGAAGTGGTCCATGTACACAATGAATACTAGCCATGGAAAACAATGAAACACTGCTCTTTGAGGCACCATAGATGATCTTGGAGATAATCACAGAACATGAGGTAAGTCGGATAGCAAATGTCCTATATCCTATGATATCATTTATAGGCGTTATCTAATAACTGACACAAATGAACATATTTCCACAGAGAAAGTCAATCACAGACTTATTAAAAAAACTATGCTTATCTAAAAGGAAAGGTGGGGGGAATGGATAAATGAAGATTAGCTTTACCATATGTATAAAATACATATTATATACATATATCAAAGAGACCGACCATATAGCACGGAAGGAATACAGAACACTCTGTAATAATTTACACGGGAAGAGGATCTCTACATAAATAGTTATATAGAATATGTAGATGAACCAGAGTGTGTACACCTTGGACGAGCAACATTCTAACCATTACCCCAATTGAAAAAATTAAAACAACGAACTAGGAGTAATGAGACATAAACTTATGGGGGGTTTTCCTGGCACATTCCATCCAAATTTAAAACCTAGGCAAACAACTTCCAGAACGGCTCTGCTGCCTAGTACCCAGATTTGGGAATGGAGAAATGCTGCATCCTTCTGGCCGTTTCCCACAAGAGCAGCTTTAAACCCACTGCAAAAGGTCACTAAATATTCACCAATTGCAGGTCTGTAAATGACACTGGCCCTCCAAAAAATACTGAGGTCGAAAATCGACCAAAAAATTCCAGAGTGTAACCTTCCAAAAAGAAAATTTGAAGAGGTATATTATAGTCACACTTTTTTGCTTTTTTCTTTTAACAGAAAAGAAAAAGGCGTGGAAAAATGATGAAATGTAGGAATTTTTACAAACATGTAAACCCAAATTACAAAAACCTATCAGCTCACACCAGTCAGAATGGCCATCAACAAAAATGCTGCAAAGAATAAATGCTGACGTGATTGTGGAGAAATGCGTACCCTCGATTCTAAGGGGGACGTGGTAAGAGCCACTAACGAAAGCACAATTGAGGTGCCTTGAAAAGGTAAACGTTGAGCTACCATACCAGTCAATCAATCATACCCACTGCTGGGTCTATCACCTGAGAAAATGAAAATCAAAAATCACAGGCTGGCAATCCTGCACTCCAGCAATATTTACCATAGGCAACACTTGGAAGCAACGAAAATGTCCATCAACAGAGGAATGCACCAAGAAGAAGTGGTCCAAGTACACAATGGAATATTAGCCATGGAAAACATTGAAGCACTGCTCTTTGAGGCACCATAGATGAGCCTGGAGATAATCACAAAACATGAAGTAGGTCGGAAAGCAAAACACCTATATCCTATATTATCACTTATGGCATTATCTAATAACTGACACAGATGAACATATTTCCAAAGAGAAAGACACTCACAGGCTTAGAAAACAAACTATGCTCATCTGAAAGGAAAGGAGGGGGGAAATTGAGAAATGAAGATTAGTGTTACTCTACATATACAAATACATATTATATACATGTATCAAAAAGACCGAACAAATAGCAAGAGAGGTCGACGGAACACGGTAATATTTTACATGGGAAGAGGATCTGTACATTAATAGACATACATAATGTACAAATGAACCAGATTGTGTACACCTAGGACAAACAATATTCTAAACATTACCCAGATTAAAAAAATTTTAATAACCAAAAAGAAGTAATGAGACATAAACTTATGGGGATTTCTCCTGGCACATTCCTTTCTAATTTACAACCTAGGACAATGACTTCCAGAAAGGCTCTGCTGCGCTAGTACCCAGATTGGGGAATGGAGAAATGCTACCTCCTTGTGGCCGTTTCTCACAACAGCAGCTTTGAACTCACTGCAAAAGGTCACTAAATTTTCACCAACTTGCAGTTCTGTAAATGACACCTGCCCTCCAGAAAATTTGTGGGGTCAAAAATCGACCAAAAACTTCAGAAGAGGGCAACCTTCGAAGAAGACAATTTCAAGAGATATATAGTACTCACGGGGTTTTATTTTAAGAGAAAAGAAAAAGGGGTAGGAATATGACGAATTTAAAAAATTTTAATGACATGCATACCCATATTACGAAAACCTATCAGCTCACAGCAGTCAGAATGGGATTAGGAAAAATGCTGCAAAAAATAAACGGTGAAGGGAGTGTGGAGAAATGCGTACCCTCGGTTGTAAGGGGGGGCATGTAAAGAGCCACTAATGAAAACACAGTGTAGGTGCTTTGAAAAGGGAAACATTGAGCTACCAGTCAATTAATCACAACCACTGCTTGGCCTATCACCTGAGAAAATGAGAATCAAAAAGTCACAGGCTGGCAAACCTGTACGCCAGCAAGATTTACCATAGCCAGCACTTGGAAGCAATGAAAATGTCCATCAACCGAGGAATGCACCAGGAAGAAATGGTCCACGTACACAATGGAATATTACTCTAATAATAAATATAAATTAAATTTAAAAACAAACAAAAGCAAGGAGACATCAACATTTGTAAGTTTATCCGGGCACATTGCAGTCTAATTTATAACCGAAGAACACGACTGGCCGGTAGGTCTATTTCCCTAGTACCAGCAAGGGGAAAGTAGAAAGGCTGCTGCTCTCTGGCCGTTACCTGCAAACGCAGGTTTAAAGCCTGAGCTAATGGTCACTTCATATGAACAAGTACTGCAGGGCTGTAAATGAAACCTGCCCTCAAAATGTCTTGAGGGAGATAATGGCCAAAATATTTCAAAGGGTGACACATACTTTAAGAAAACACTTTGAAGAAATAAGCTCTACTCACAGCTGGAAAAATAAAAAGGACATGTCTTAAAGCTCAATTTCAATGCATTGTGAAACACATGCAAATTCAACCACAAAGAGGTATCAGCTCACACCACTCAGAATAATCATCAGCACAAACTACAAAAAATAAATCCTGAAGGTGCTGGGAAGCAATACATGCCCTGAAATTTAAGTGGGACGTAACCTAGAAAGAGCCACTAAGGAGAACAGAACAGAGGTGCCTTTAAAAGGTAAACATTGAGCTACCATATGATCCAGCAGACCTATTCCTGGAACTATAAACTAAGAAGACAGAATTGGAAGGACATTCCACGCAAATCTGCATTCCATAGTATTACAATAGCCAAGATATGGAAGTAACCAAAAAGTCCACGGACAGATGGGTGGACAAAGAAGAACTGCTACCTGTACAGATGGAATATGAGCTAGTGAAAAAATGAAACAATGCCATTTGCAGCACCATAGATGAGTCTAGAAGTAATCACACAATTTGGAGTAAGTGAGAAAGTGAAAGACACATATCCTATCATATCACATATAGGGGTTACCTAAAAAATGATACAAACAAAGATATTTCCACAGACAAACACTATCATAGATTCATTAAAAAAACTTATGGTTCACCAAATGGAAAGGTGTGAGGATTGGATAGATTACCATATTGAGGTTAACAGAGAGATACAAACACATGTGAAATATATAATCACCAAAGACCTATGCAATACCAAGGGAAGACTACTCAACATTGTGTCATAACCTACATGGGAAAAGGATCCGAAGAAGAATAGATATATCTATATGTGTGAAAGAACCACATTTTGCACACCTAGAACAAACAAAACATTGTAATCAAGTTTGCTGTGATAAAAAATAAAAATTAAGTGAAAAATACCAACAAGAAGAAATGAGACATAAACTTAAAGGGCTTTTTCCTCGCACATTCCATTCTAATTTACAACCTAGAACACCACTTCCAGTAAGGCTCTGTTGCCCTAGTAACCAGATTTGGTAAAGGAGAAATGCTGCCGCCGTGTGGCCGATTCCCGCAAGAGCAGCTTTTAACCCACAGCTAATGGTCACTAACCATTCACAAGGACTCAGGGCGGTAAAGGACACCTGCCCTCAAAATTGTGCTGAGGTAGGGAATGGATAAAAGAATTCAAAACAGGCAAAATGTTCACGAAGATAGTATGAAGAGGTACGTTTTACTCACTCTCTTTTTAAAGAAAGGAAAATGGATAAAAGCTCAGCCTCAGGAAGTATTAGACTCATGCAATCTAATCTACAAAAACTTTTCAACTCACACCAGTCGACTGACCATTGGCAAAAAGTCTACAAACAATAAATGCTGAAGAGGTTTTAGAGAACTGTGTACCCTCTAGCTGCTGGTGAGATGTAAGAGGGTTAAACGCTAATAATGTGAACAGAAATGAGCTGCGTTTAAAAGGAAAAATTGAGGTACCATTCAATCCAGGAGGCGCAGCAATGGGCCTCTCACCTGAGAAGAACAGAATGAAGAAGACCCGGGCTGCAAAAGCTGCACTGCAGCCTGATTCACAATAGACAAGACAGTGAAGCAACCAAAATGTCCATCAACAGATGAAAGGATAAAGAAGAAGTGGTCCATGTACACAATGAATACTAGCCATGGAAAACAATGAAACACTGCTCTTTGAGGCACCATAGATGATCTTGGAGATAATCACAGAACATGAGGTAAGTCGGATAGCAAATGTCCTATATCCTATGATATCATTTATAGGCGTTATCTAATAACTGACACAAATGAACATATTTCCACAGAGAAAGTCAATCACAGACTTATTAAAAAAACTATGCTTATCTAAAAGGAAATTTGGGGGGAATGGATAAATGAAGATTAGCTTTACCATATGTATAAAATACATATTATATACATATATCAAAGAGACCGACCATATAGCACGGAAGGAATACAGAACACTCTGTAATAATTTACACGGGAAGAGGATCTCTACATAAATAGTTATATAGAATATGTAGATGAACCAGAGTGTGTACACCTTGGACGAGCAACATTCTAACCATTACCCCAATTGAAAAAATTAAAACAACGAACTAGGAGTAATGAGACATAAACTTATGGGGGGTTTTCCTGGCACATTCCATCCAAATTTAAAACCTAGGCAAACAACTTCCAGAACGGCTCTGCTGCCTAGTACCCAGATTTGGGAATGGAGAAATGCTGCATCCTTCTGGCCGTTTCCCACAAGAGCAGCTTTAAACCCACTGCAAAAGGTCACTAAATATTCACCAATTGCAGGTCTGTAAATGACACTGGCCCTCCAAAAAATACTGAGGTCGAAAATCGACCAAAAAATTCCAGAGTGTAACCTTCCAAAAAGAAAATTTGAAGAGGTATATTATAGTCACACTTTTTTGCTTTTTTCTTTTAACAGAAAAGAAAAAGGCGTGGAAAAATGATGAAATGTAGGAATTTTTACAGACATGTAAACCCAAATTACAAAAACCTATCAGCTCACACCAGTCAGAATGGCCATCAACAAAAATGCTGCAAAGAATAAATGCTGACGTGATTGTGGAGAAATGCGTACCCTCGATTCTAAGGGGGACGTGGTAAGAGCCACTAACGAAAGCACAATTGAGGTGCCTTGAAAAGGTAAACGTTGAGCTACCATACCAGTCAATCAATCATACCCACTGCTGGGTCTATCACCTGAGAAAATGAAAATCAAAAATCACAGGCTGGCAATCCTGCACTCCAGCAATATTTACCATAGGCAACACTTGGAAGCAACGAAAATGTCCATCAACAGAGGAATGCACCAAGAAGAAGTGGTCCAAGTACACAATGGAATATTAGCCATGGAAAACATTGAAGCACTGCTCTTTGAGGCACCATAGATGAGCCTGGAGATAATCACAAAACATGAAGTAGGTCGGAAAGCAAAACACCTATATCCTATATTATCACTTATGGCATTATCTAATAACTGACACAGATGAACATATTTCCAAAGAGAAAGACACTCACAGGCTTAGAAAACAAACTATGCTCATCTGAAAGGAAAGGAGGGGGGAAATTGAGAAATGAAGATTAGTGTTACTCTACACATACAAATACATATTATATACATGTATCAAAAAGACCGAACATATAGCAAGAGAGGTCGACGGAACACTGTAATATTTTACATGGGAAGAGGATCTGTACATTAATAGACATACATAATGTACAAATGAACCAGATTGTGTACACCTAGGACAAACAATATTCTAAACATTACCCAGATTAAAAAAATTTTAAAAACCAAAAAGAAGTAATGAGACATAAACTTACGGGGATTTCTCCTGGCACATTCCATTCTAATTTACAACCTAGGACAATGACTTCCAGAAAGGCTCTGCTGCCCTAGTACCCAGATTGGGGAATGGAGAAATGCTACCTCCTTGTGGCCGTTTCTCACAACAGCAGCTTTGAACCCACTGCAAAAGGTCACTAAATTTTCACCAACTTGCAGTTCTGCAAATGACACCTGCCCTCCAGAAAATTTTTGGGGTCAAAAATCGACCAAAAACTTCACAAGAGGGCAACCTTCGAAGAAGACAATTTCAAGAGCTATATAGTACTCACGGGGTTTTATTTTAAGAGAAAAGAAAAAGGGGTAGGAATATGACGAATTTAAAAAAATTTAATGACATGCATACCCATATTACAAAAACCTATCAGCTCACAGCAGTCAGAATGGCCATTAGGAAAAATGCTGCAAAAAATAAACGGTGAAGGGAGTGTGGAGAAATGCATACCCTCGGTTGTAAGGGGGGGCATGTAAAGAGCCACTAATGAAAACACAGTGTAGGTGCTTTGAAAAGGGAAACATTGAGCTACCAGTCAATCAATCACAACCACTGCTTGGCCTATCACCTGAGAAAATGAGAATCAAAAAGTCACAGGCTGGCAAACCTGTACGCCACCAAGATTTACCATAGCCAGCACTTGGAAGCAATGAAAATGTCCATCAACCGAGGAATGCACCAGGAAGAAATGTTCCACGTACACAATGGAATATTACTCTAATAATAAATATAAGTTAAATTTAAAAACAAACAAAAGCAAGGAGACATCAACATTGTTGGGTTTATCCGGGCACATTGCACTCTAATTTATAACCGAAGAACACCACTGGCCGGTAGGTCTGTTTCCCTAGTACCAGCAAGGGGAATGTAGAAAGGCTGCCGCTCTCTGGCCGTTACCTGCAAACGCAGGTTTAAAGCCTGAGCTAATGGTCACTTCATATGAACAAGTACTGCAGGGCGGTAAATGAAACCTACCCTCAAAATGTCTTGAAGGAGATAATGGCCAAAATATTTCAAAGGGTGACACATACTTTAAGAAAACACTTTGAAGAAATAAGCTCTAATCACAGCTGGAAAAATAAAAAGGACATGTCTTAAAGCTCAATTTCAATGCATTATGAAACACATGCAAATTCAACCACAAAGAGGTATCAGTTCACACCACTCAGAATAATCATGAGCAAAAACTACAAAGAATAAAGCCTGAAGGTGCTGGGAAGAAATACATGCCCTGCACTTTAAGTGGGACGTAACCTGGAAAGAGCCACTAAGGACAACAGAACAGAGGTGCCTTTAAAAGGTAAACATTGAGCTACCATATGATCCAGCAGACCTATTCCTGGACCTATAAACTAAGAAGACAGAATTGGAAGGGCACAGCCACGCAAATCTGCATTCCATAGTTTTACAATAGCCAAGATATGGAAGTAACCAAAAAGTCCACTGACAGATGGGTGGACAAAGAAGAACTGCTACCTGTACAGATGGAATATGAGCTAGTGAAAAAATGAAACAATGCCATTTGCAGCACCATAGATGAGTCTAGAAGTAATCACACAACTTGGAGTAAGTGAGAAAGCGAAAGACACATATCCTATCATATCACATATAGGGGTTACCTAAAAAATGATACAAACAAAGATATTTCCACAGACAAACACTATCATAGATTCATTAAAATATTGGGGCTTCCCTGGTGGCGCAGTGCTTGACAATTTGCCTGCCAATGCAGGGGACACAGGTTCGAGTCCTGGTCTGGGAAGATCCCACATGCCACGGAGCAACTGAGCCGTGAGCCACAATTACTGAGCCTGCGCGTCTGGAGCCTGTGCTCCACAACCAGAGAGGCCACGATGGTGAGAGGCCCGCGCACCGCGATGAAGAGTGGTCCCCACTTGCCACAACTAGAGAAAGCCCTCGCACAGAAAAGAAGACCCAACACAGTCATAAATAGATAAATAAAAGAACGTGAATTTCTAGAAAAAAATCAGAATGTTAACAAACTTTAAAAAAAAATAAATAAATAAATAAATAAATAAATCTTATAGTTCACCAAGTAGAAAGATGTGAGGATTGGATACATTACCATATTTAGGTTAACAGAGAGTTACAAACACATGTGAAATATATAATCACCAAAGACCTACACAATACCAAGAGAAGACTACTCAACATTGTGTCATAACCTACATGGGAAAAGGATCCGAAGAAGAATAGATATATGTATATGTGTGAAAGAACCACATCTTGCACACCTAGAACAAACAAAACATTGTAATCAAGTTTGCTGTGATAAAAAATAAAAATTAAGTTAAAAATACCAACAAGAAGTAATGAGACATAAAGGGCTTTTTCCTCGCAAATTCCATTCTAATTTACAACCTAGAACACCACTTCCAGTAAGGCTCTGTTGCCCTAGTAACCAGACTTGGTAAAGGGGAAATGCTGCCGCCTTGTGGCCAATTCCCGCAAGAGCAGCTTTTAACCCACAGCTAATGGTCACTTGCCATTCAAAATGACTCAAGGCTGTAAAGGACACCTGCCCTCAAAATTGTGCTGAGGTAGGGAATGGATAAAAGGATTCAAAAAAGGCAAAATGTTCATGAAGAGAGTATGAAGAGGTCAGTTTTACTCACTCTCTTTTTAAAGAAAGGAAAATGGATAAAAGCTCAGCCTCAGGAACTATTAGACTCATCCAATCTAATCTACGAAAACTTTTCAACTCACACCAGTCGACTGACCATTGGCAAAAAGTCTACAAACAATAAATGCTGAAGAGGTTTTAGAGAACTGTGTACCCTCTAGCTGCTGGTGAGATGTAAGAGGGTTAAACGCTAATAATGCGAACAGAAAGGAGCTGCGTTTAAAAGGAAAAATTGAGGTACCATTAAATCCAGCAGGCGCACCAATGGGCCTCTCACCTGAGAAGACCAGAATGAAGAAGACCCGGGCTGCAAAAGCTGCACTGCAGCCTGATTCACAATAGACAAGACAGTGAAGCAACCAAAATGTCCATCAACAGATGAACGGATAAAGAAGAAGTGGTCCATGTACACAATGAATACTAGCCATGGAAAATAATGAAACACTGCTCTTTGAGGCACCATAGATGATCTTGGAGATAATCACAGAACATGAGGTAAGTCGGAAAGCAAAAGTCCTATATCCTATGATATCACATATAGGCGTTATCTAATAACTGACACAAATGAACATATTTCCACAGAGAAAGTCAATCACAGACTTATTAAAAAAAACTATGCTTATTTAAAGGAAAGGTGGGGGAAATGGATAAATGAAGATTAGCATTACCATATGTATAAAATACATATTATATACATATATCAAAGAGACCGACCATATAGCACGGAAGGAATACAGAACACTCTGTAATAATTTACACGGGAAGAGGATCTCTACATAAATAGTTATATAGAATATGTAGATGAACCAGAGTGTGTACACCTTGGACGAGCAACATTCTAACCATTACCCCAATTGAAAAAATTAAAACAACGAACTAGGAGTAATGAGACATAAACTTATGGGGGGTTTTCCTGGCACATTCCATCCAAATTTAAAACCTAGGCAAACAACTTCCAGAACGGCTCTGCTGCCTAGTACCCAGATTTGGGAATGGAGAAATGCTGCATCCTTCTGGCCATTTCCCACAAGAGCAGCTTTAAACCCACTGCAAAAGGTCACTAAATATTCACCAATTGCAGGTCTGTAAATGACACTGGCCCTCCAAAAAATACTGAGGTCGAAAATCGACCAAAAAATTCCAGAGTGTAACCTTCCAAAAAGAAAATTTGAAGAGGTATATTATAGTCACACTTTTTTGCTTTTTCTTTTAACAGAAAAGAAAAAGGCGTGGAAAAATGATGAAATGTAGGAATTTTTACAGACATGTAAACCCAAATTACAAAAACCTATCAGCTCACACCAGTCAGAATGGCCATCAACAAAAATGCTGCAAAGAATAAATGCTGACGTGATTGTGGAGAAATGCGTACCCTCGATTCTAAGGGGGACGTGGTAAGAGCCACTAATGAAAGCACAATTGAGGTGCCTTGAAAAGGTAAACGTTGAGCTACCATACCAGTCAATCAATCATACCCACTGCTGGGTCTATCACCTGAGAAAATGAAAATCAAAAATCACAGGCTGGCAATCCTGCACTCCAGCAATATTTACCATAGGCAACACTTGGAAGCAACGAAAATGTCCATCAACAGAGGAATGCACCAAGAAGAAGTGGTCCAAGTACACAATGGAATATTAGCCATGGAAAACATTGAAGCACTGCTCTTTGAGGCACCATAGATGAGCCTGGAGATAATCACAAAACATGAAGTAGGTCGGAAAGCAAAACACCTATATCCTATATTATCACTTATGGCATTATCTAATAACTGACACAGATGAACATATTTCCAAAGAGAAAGACACTCACAGGCTTAGAAAACAAACTATGCTCATCTGAAAGGAAAGGAGGGGGGAAATTGAGAAATGAAGATTAGTGTTACTCTACATATACAAATACATATTATATACATGTATCAAAAAGACCGAACATATAGCAAGAGAGGTCGACGGAACACTGTAATATTTTACATGGGAAGAGGATCCGTACATTAATAGACATACATAATGTACAAATGAACCAGATTGTGTACACCTAGGACAAACAATATTCTAAACATTACCCAGATTAAAAAAATTTTAAAAACCAAAAAGAAGTAATGAGACATAAACTTACGGGGATTTCACCTGGCACATTCCATTCTAATTTACAACCTAGGACAATGACTTCCAGAAAGGCTCTGCTGCCCTAGTACCCAGATTGGGGAATGGAGAAATGCTACCTCCTTGTGGCCGTTTCTCACAACAGCAGCTTTGAACCCACTGCAAAAGGTCACTAAATTTTCACCAACTTGCAGTTCTGCAAATGACACCTGCCCTTCAGAAAATTTTTGGGGTCAAAAATCGACCAAAAACTTCACAAGAGGGCAACCTTCGAAGAAGACAATTTCAAGAGCTATATAGTACTCACGGGGTTTTATTTTAAGAGAAAAGAAAAAGGGGTAGGAATATGACGAATTTAAAAAATTTTAATGACATGCATACCCATATTACAAAAACCTATCAGCTCACAGCAGTCAGAATGGCCATTAGGAAAAATGCTGCAAAAAATAAACGGTGAATGGAGTGTGGAGAAATGCGTACCCTCGGTTGTAAGCGGGGGCATGTAAAGAGCCACTAATGAAAACACAATGTAGGTGCTTTGAAAAGGGAAACATTGAGATACCAGTCAATCAATCACAATCACTTCTTGGCCTATCACCTGACAAAATGAGAATCAAAAAGTCACAGGCTGGCAAACCTGTACGCCAGCAAGATTTACCATAGCCAGCACTTGGAAGCAATGAAAATGTCCATCAACTGAGGAATGCACCAAGAAGAAGTGGTCTACGTACACAACGGTATATTACTCTAATAATAAATATAAATCAAATTTAAAAACAAACAAAAGCAAGGAGACATCAACATTTGTGGGTTTAGCCGGGCACATTCACTCTAATTTATAACCGAAGAACACCACTGGACGGTAGGTCTGTTTCCCTAGTATCAGCAAGGGGAACGTAGAAAGGCTGCCGCTCTTTGGCCGATACCTGCAAAAGCAGGTTTAAAGCCTGAGCTAATGGTCACTTCATATGAACAAGTACTGCAGCACTGTAAATGAAACCTGCCCTCAAAATGTCTTGAGGGAGATAATGGCCAAAATATTTCAAAAGGTGACACATACTTTAAGAAAACACTTTGAAGAAATAAGCTCTAATCACAGCTGGAAAAATAAAAAGGACATGTCTTAAAGCTCAATTTCAACGCATTTTGAGACACATGCAAATTCAACCACCAAGAGGTATCAGCTCAAACCACTCAGAATAACCCTCAGCAAAAACTACAAAGAATAAATGCTGAAGGTGCTGGGAAGAAATACATACCATCCACTTTAAGTGGGACGTAACCTGGAAAGAGCCACTAAGGAGAACAGAATAGAGGTGCCTTTAAAAGGTAAACATTGAGCTACCATATGATCCAGCAGACCTATTCCTGGACCTATAACCTAAGAAGGCCAAATTGGAAGGACACAGGCACGTAAATCTGTATTGCATATTATTACAATAGCCAAGATATGGAAGTAACCAAAAAGTCCACCGACAGATGGGTGGACAAAGAAGAACTGCTATCTGTACAAATGGAATATGAGCTAGTGAAAAAATGAAACAATGTCATTTGCAGCACCACAGATGAGTCTAGAAGTAATCACACAGCTTGGAGTAAGTGAGAAAGCGAAAACCACATATCCTATCATATCACATATAGGGGTTACCTAAAAAATGATACAAACAAAGATATTTCCACAGAGAAACACTATCATAGATTCATTAAAAATCTTGGGGCTTCCCTGGTGGCGCAGTGGTTGAGAATCTGCCTGCCAATGCAGGGGACACGGGTTCGAGCTCTGGTCTGGGAAGATCCCACATGCCACGGAGCAACTGGGCCCGTGAGCCACAATTACTGAGCCTGCGCGTCTGGAGCCTGTGCTCCACAACAAGAGAGGCCACGATGGTGAGAGGCCCGCGCACCGCGATGAAGAGTGGTCCCCACTTGCCACAACTAGAGAAAGCCCTCGCACAGAAACGAAGATCCAACACAGTCATAAATAAATAAATAAATAAATAAAAGAACGTGAATTTCTAAAAAAAAATCAGAATGTTAACAAATTAAAAAAAATAAATAAATAAAATAAATAAATAAATAAATAAATCTTATGGTTCACCAAATAGAAAGGTGTGAGTATTGGATACATTACCATATTGAGGTTAACAGAGAGATAGAAACACATGTGAAATATATAATCACCAAAGACCTACGCAATACTAAGAGAAGACTACTCAACACTGTGTCATAACCTACATGGGAAAAGGCTCCAAAGAAGAATAGATATATGTATATGTGTGAAAGAACCACATCTTGCACACCTAGAACAAACAAAACATTGTAATCAAGTTTGCTGTGATAAAAAATAAAAATTAAGTTAAAAATACCAACAAGAAGTAAGGAGACATACACTTAAAGGGCTTTTTCCTCGCACATTCCATTCTAATTTACAACCTAGAACACCACTTCCAGTAAGGCTCTGTTGCCCTAGTAACCAGATTTGGTAAAGCAGAAATGCTGCCGCCTTGTGGCCGATTCCCGCAAGAGCAGTTTTTAACCCACAGCTAATGGTCACTTACCATTCACACGGACTCAGGGCTCTAAAGGACACCTGCCCCCAAAATTGGCTGAGGTAGGGAATGGATAAAAAAAATTCAAAACAGGCAGAATTTTCAAGAACATAGTATGAAGAGGCAAGTTTTACTCACTCTCTTTTTAAAGAAAGGAAAATGGTTAAAGCTCAACCTCAGGAAGTGTTAGACTCATGCAATCTAATCTACTAAAACTTTTCAACTCACACCAGTCGACTGGCCATTGGCTAAAAGTCTACAAGCAATAAATGCTGAAGAGGTTTTAGAGAACTGTATGCCCTCTAGCTGCTGGTGAGATGTAAAAGGGTTAAACGCTAATAATGAGAACAAATAGGAGCTGCGTTTAAAAGGAAATATTGAGATACCATTCAATCCAGCAGGTGAACCAATGGGCCTCTCACCTGAGAAGACCAGAATGAAGAAGACCTGGGCTGCAAAAGCTGCACTGCAGCCTTATTCACAATATACAAGACAGTGAAGCAACCGAAATGTCCATCAACAGATGAAAGGATAAAGAAGAAGTGGTCCGTGTACACAATGAATACTAGCCATGGAAAACAATGAAACACTGCTCTTTGAGGCACCATAGATGATCTTGGAGATAATCACAGAACATGAGGTAAGTCGGAAAGCAAAAGTCCTATATACTATGATATCACTTATAGGCGTTATCTAATAACTGACACAAATGAACATATTTCCACAGAGAAAGTCAATCACAAACTTATTAAAAAAAACTATGCTTATCTAAAAGGAAAGGTGGGGGGAATGGATAAATGAAGATTAGCATTACCATATGTATACAAATACATATTATATACATATATCAACGAGACCGACCATATAGCAAGGAAGGTTTACAAAACACTCTGTAATAATTTACACGGGAAGAGGATCTCTACATAAATAGGTATATAGAATATGAAGATGAACCAGAGTGTGTACACCTTCCACAAGCAACATTCTAACCATTACCCCAATTGAAAAAATTAAAACAACGAACTAGGAGTAATGAGACATAAACTTATGGGGGGTTTTACTGGCACATTCCATTCAAATTTACAACCTAGGCAAACGACTTCCAAAACAGCTCTGATTCCCTACTGCCCAGATTTTGTAATGGAGAAATGCTGCATCCTTGTGGCCATTTCCCACAACAGCAGCTTTAAACCCACTGCAAAAGGTCACTAAATATTCAGCAATTGCAGTTCTGTAAATGACACGTGCCCTCCAAAAAATACTGAGGTCGAAATTCGACCAAAAAATTCTAGAGTGCAACCTTCAAAAACGAAAATTTGAAGAGGTATATTATACTCACATTTTTTGCTTTTTTCTTTTAACAGAAAAGAAAAAGCCGTGGAGAAATAATGAATTGTAGGAATTTTTACAGACATGTAAACCCAAATTACAAAAACCTATCAGCTCACTCCAGTCAGAATGGCCATCAACAAAAATGCTGCAAACAATAAATGCTGACGTGATTGTGGAGAAATGCGTACCCTCGATTCTAAGGCGGACGTGGTAAGAGCCACTAACGAAAGCACAATTGAGTTGCCTTGAAAAGGTAAACGTTGAGCTACCATACCAGTCAATCAATCATACCCACTGCTTGGTCTATCACCTGAGAAAATGAAAATCAAAAATCACAGGCTGGCAATCCTGCACTCCAGCAATATTTACCATAGGCAACATTTGGAAGCAACGAAAATGTCCATCAACAGAGGAATGCACCAAGAAGAAGTGGTCCATGTACACAATGGAATACTAGCCATGGAAAACATTGAAGCACTGCTTTTTGAGGCACCATAGATGAGCCTGGAGATAATCACAAAACATGAAGTAGGTCGGAAAGCAAAAGAGCTATATCCTATATTATCACTTATGGCATTATCTAATAACTGACACAGATGAACATATTTCCAAAGAGAAAGACACTCACAGGCTTTGAAAAAAAACTATGCTCATCTGAAAGGAAAGGAGGGGGGAAATTGAGAAATGAAGATTAGTGTTACTATACATATACAAATACATATTATATACATGTATCAAAAAGACCGAACATATAGCAAGGGAGGTCGAGGGAACACTGTAATATTTTACATGGGAAGAGGATCTGTACATTAGTAGACATACATAATGTACAAATGAACCAGATTGTGTACACCTAGGACAAACAATATTCTAAACACTACCAAGATTAAAAAAATTTTAAAACACAAGAAGAAGCAATGAGACATAAACTTATGGGGATTTCTCTTGGCAAATTCCATTCTAATTTACAACCTAGGACAATGACTTCCAGAAAGGCTCTGCTGCCCTAGTACCCAGATTGGGGAATGGAGAAATGCTACCTCTTTGTGGCCGTTTCCCACAACAGCAGCTTTGAACCCACTGCAAAAGGTCAGTAAATTTTCACCAACTTGCAGTTCTGTAAATGGCAACTGCCCTCCAGAAAATTTCTGGGGTCAAATATCGACCAAAATCTTCAGAAGAGGGCAACCTTCGAAGAAGACAATTTCAAGAGCTATATTGTACTCACGGTTTTTTCTTTTAAGAGAAAAGAAAAAGGCGTAGGAATATGATGAATTTTAAAAATTTTACTGACATGCATACCCATATTACAAAAACTTATCAGCTCACAGCAGTCAGAATGGCCATTAGGAAAAATGCTGCAAAAAATAAATGGTGAAGGGAGTGTGGAGAAATGCGTACCCTCGGTTGTAAGGGGGGGCATGTAAAGAGCCACTAATGAAAACACAATGTAGGTGCTTTGAAAAGGGAAACATTGAGATACCAGTCAATCAATCACAATCACTTCTTGGCCTATCACCTGACAAAATGAGAATCAAAAAGTCACAGGCTGGCAAACCTGTACGCCAGCAAGATTTACCATAGCCAGCACTTGGAAGCAATGAAAATGACCATCAACTGAGGAATGCACCAAGAAGAAGTGGTCTACGTACACAATGGTATATTACTCTAATAATAAATATAAATTAAATTTAAAAACAAACAAAAGCAAGGAGACATCAACATTTGTGGGTTTATCCGGGCACATTCACTCTAATTTATAACCGAAGAACACCACTGAACGGTAGGTCTGTTTCCCTAGTACCAGCAAGGGGAACGTAGAAAGGCTGCCGCTCTTTGGCCGATACCTGCAAAAGCAGGTTTAAAGCCTGAGCTAATGGTCACTTCATATGAACAAGTACTGCAGGGCTGTAAATGAAACCTGCCCTCAAAATGTCTTGAGGGAGATAATGGCCAAAATATTTCAAAAGGTGACACATACTTTAAGAAAACACTTTGAAGAAATAAGCTCTAATCACAGATGGAAAAATTAAAAGGACATGTCTTAAAGCTCAATTTCAACGCATTATGAGACACATGCAAATTCAACCACCAAGAGGTATCAGCTCACACCACTCAGAATAACCCTCAGCAAAAACTACAAAGAATAAATGCTGAAGGTGCTGGGAAGAAATACATACCATCCACTTTAAGTGGGACGTAACCTGGAAAGAGCCACTAAGGAGAACAGAATAGAGGTGCCTTTAAAAGGTAAACATTGAGCTACCATATGATCCAGCAGACTTATTCCTGGACCTATAACCTAAGAAGGCAAAATTGGAAGGACACAGGCACGCAAATCTGTATTGCATATTATTACAATAGCCAAGATATGGAAGTAACCAAAAAGTCCACCGACAGATGGGTGGACAAAGAAGAACTGCTATCTGTACAGATGGAATATGAGCTAGTGAAAAAATGAAACAATGTCATTTGCAGCACCATAGATGAGTCTAGAAGTAATCACACAATTTGGAGTAAGTGAGAAAGCAAAAGACACATATCCTATCATATCACATATACGGGTTACCTAAAAAATGATACAAACAAAGATATTTCCACAGAGAAACACTATCATAGATTCATTAAAAATCTTGGGGCTTCCCTGGTGGCGCAGTGGATGAGAATCTGCCTGCCAATGCAGGGGACACGGGTTCGAGCCCTGGTCTGGGAAGATCCCACATGCCACGGAGCAACTGGGCCCGTGAGCCACAATTAATGAGCCTGCGCGTCTGGAGCCTGTGCTCCACAACAAGAGAGGCCACGATGGTGAGAGGCCCGCGCACCGCAATGAAGAGTGGTCCCCACTTGCCACAACTAGAGAAAGCCCTCGCACAGAAACGAAGACCCAACACAGTCATAAATAAATAAATAAATAAATAAAAGAACGTGAATTTCAAAAAAAAAAAATCAGAATGTTAACAAATTAAAAAAAAAATAAAATAAAATAAAAAATAAATAAATAAATAAATAAATAAATAAATCTTATGGTTCACCAAATAGAAAGGTGTGAGGATTGGATACATTACCATATTGAGGTTAACAGAGAGATAGAAACACATGTGAAATACATAATCACCAAAGACCTACGCAATACCAAGAGAAGACTACTCAACACTGTGTCATAACCTACATGGGAAAAGGCTCCAAAGAAGAATAGATATATGTATATGCGTGAAAGAACCACATCTTGCACACCTAGAACAAACAAAACATTGTAATCAATTTTGCTGTGATAAAAAATAAAAATTAAGTTAAAAATACCAACAAGAAGTAAGGAGACATACACTTAAAGGGCTTTTTCCTCGCACATTCCATTCTAATTTACAACCTAGAACACCACTTCAAGTAAGGCTCTGTTGCCCTAGTAACCAGATTTGGTAAAGCAGAAATGCTGCCGCCTTGTGGCCGATTCCCGCAAGAGCAGCTTTTAACCCACAGCTAATGGTCACTTACCATTCACAAGGACTCAGGGCTCTAAAGGACACCTGCCCCCAAAATTGGCTGAGGTAGGGAATGGATAAAAAAAAATCAAAACAGGCAGAATTTTCAAGAACATAGTATGAAGAGGCAAGTTTTACTCACTCTCTTTTTAAAGAAAGGAAAATGGTTAAAGCTCAACCTCAGGAAGTGTTAGACTCATGCAATCTAATCTACTAAAACTTTTCAACTCACACCAGTCGACTGACCATTGGCAAAAAGTCTACAAGCAATAAATGCTGAAGAGGTTTTAGAGAACTGTATGCCCTCTAGCTGCTGGTGAGATGTAAAAGGGTTAAACGCTAATAATGAGAACAGAAAGGAGCTGCGTTTAAAAGGAAATATTGAGGTACCATTCAATCCAGCAGGTGAACCAATGGGCCTCTCACCTGAGAAGACCAGAATGAAGAAGACCCGGGCTGCAAAAGCTGCACTGCAGCCTTATTCACAATATACAAGACAGTGAAGCAACCAAAATGTCCATCAACACATGAAAGGATAAAGAAGAAGTGGTCCGTGTACACAATGAATACTAGCCATGGAAAACAATGAAACACTGCTCTTTGAGGCACCATAGATGATCTTGGAGATAATCACAGAACATGAGGTAAGTCGGAAAGCAAAAGTCCTATATACTATGATATCACTTATAGGCGTGATCTAATAACTGACACAAATGAACATATTTCCACAGAGAAAGTCAATCACAAACTTATTAAAAAAAACTATGCTTATCTAAAAGGAAAGGTGGGGGGAATGGATAAATGAAGACTAGCATTACCATATGTATACAAATACATATTATATACATATATCAACGAGACCGACCATATAGCAAGGAAGGTTTACGAAACACTCTGTAATAATTTACACGGGAAGAGGATCTCTACATAAATAGGTATATAGAATATGAACATGAACCAGAGTGTGTACACCTTGCACAAGCAACATTCTAACCATTACCCCAATTGAAAAAATTAAAACAACGAACTAGGAGTAATGAGACATAAACTTATGGGGGGTTTTCCTGGCACATTCCATTCAAATTTGCAACCTAGGCAAACGACTTCCAAAACAGCTCTGATGCCCTATTGCCCAGATTTTGTAATGGAGAAATGCTGCATCCTTGTGGCCATTTCCCACAACAGCAGCTTTAAACCCACTGCAAAAGGTCACTAAATATTCAGCAATTGCAGTTCTGTAAATGACACGTGCCCTCCAAAACATACTGAGGTCGAAATTCGACCAAAAAATTCTAGAGTGCAACCTTCAAAAACGAAAATTTGAAGAGGTATATTATACTCACATTTTTTGCTTTTTTCTTTTAACAGAAAAGAAAAAGCCGTGGAGAAATAATGAATTGTAGGAATTTTTACAGACATGTAAATGCAAATTACAAAATCCTATCAGCTCACTCCAGTCAGAATGGCCATCAACAAAAATGCTGCAAACAAAAAATGCTGACGTGACTGTGGAGAAATGCGTACCCTCGATTCTAAGGGGGACGTGGTAAGAGCCACTAACGAAAGCACAATTGAGTTGCCTTGAAAAGGTAAACGTCGAGCTACCATACCAGTCAATCAATCATACCCACTGCTGGGTCTATCACCTGAGAAAATGAAAATCAAAAATCACAGGCTGGCAATCCTGCACTCCAGCAATATTTACCATAGGCAACATTTGGAAGCAACGAAAATGTCCATCAACAGAGGAATGCACCAAGAAGAAGTGGTCCATGTACACAATGGAATACTAGCCATGGAAAACATTGAAGCACTGCTCTTTGAGGCACCATAGATGAGACTGGAGATAATCACAAAACATGAAGTAGGTCGGAAAGCAAAAGAGCTATATCCTATATTATCACTTATGGCATTATCTAATAACTGACACAGATGAACATATTTCCAAAGAGAAAGACACTCACAGGCTTTGAAAACAAACTATGCTCATCTGAAAGGAAAGGAGGGGGGAAATTGAGAAATGAAGATTAGTGTTACTATACATATACAAATATATATTATATACATATATCAAAAAGACCGAACATATAGCAAGGGAGGTCGACGGAACACTGTAATATTTTACATGGGAAGAGGATCTGTACATTAGTAGACATACATAATGTACAAATGAACCAGATTGTGTACACCTAGGACAAACAATATTCTAAACTTTACCCAGATTAAAAAAAAATTAAAAACCAAGAAGAAGTAATGAGACATAAACTTATGGGGATTTCTCCTGGCAAATTCCATTCTAATTTACAACCTAGGACAATGACTTCCAGAAAGGCTCTGCTGCCCTAGTACCCAGATTGGGGAATGGAGAAATGCTACCTCCTTGTGGGCGTTTCCCACAACAGCAGCTTTGAACCCACTGCAAAAGGTCAGTAAATTTTCACCAACTTGCAGTTCTGTAAATGGCAACGGCCCTCCAGAAAATTTCTGGGGTCAAATATCGACCAAAATCTTCAGAGGAGGGCAACCTTCGAAGAAGACAATTTCAAGAGCTATATGGTACTCACGGTTTTTTCTTTTAAGAGAAAAGAAAAAGGCGTAGGAATATGATGAATTTTAAAAATTTTAATGACATGCATACCCATATTACAAAAACCTATCAGCTCACAGCAGTCAGAATGGCCATTAGGAAAAATGCTGCAAAAAATAAATGGTGAAGGGAGTGTGGAGAAATGCGTACCCTCGGTTGTAAGCGGGGGCATGTAAAGAGCCACTAATGAAAACACAATGTAGGTGCTTTGAAAAGGGAAACATTGAGATACCAGTCAATCAATCACAATCACTTCTTGGCCTATCACCTGACAAAATTAGAATCAAAAAGTCACAGGCTGGCAAACCTGTACGCCAGCAAGATTTACCATAGCCAGCACTTGGAAGCAATGAAAATGTCCATCAACTGAGGAATGCACCAAGAAGAAGTGGTCTACGTACACAATGGTATATTACTCTAATAATAAATATAAATCAAATTTAAAAACAAACAAAAGCAAGGAGACATCAACATTTGTGGGTTTATCCGGGCACATTCACTCTAATTTATAACCGAAGAACACCACTGAACGGTAGGTCTGTTTCCCTAGTACCAGCAAGGGGAACGTAGAAAGGCTGCCGCTCTTTGGCCGATACCTGCAAAAGCAGGTTTAAAGCCTGAGCTAATGGTCACTTCATATGAACAAGTACTGCAGGGCTGTAAATGAAACCTGCCCTCAAAATGTCTTGAGGGAGATAATGGCCAAAATATTTCAAAAGGTGACACATACTTTAAGAAAACACTTTGAAGAAATAAGCTCTAATCACAGCTGGAAAAATAAAAAGGACATGTCTTAAAGCTCAATTTCAACGCATTTTGAGACACATGCAAATTCAACCACCAAGAGGTATCAGCTCACACCACTCAGAATAACCCTCAGCAAAAACTACAAAGAATAAATGCTGAAGGTGCTGGGAAGAAATACATACCCTCCACTTTAAGTGGGACGTAACCTGGAAAGAGCCACTAAGGAGAACAGAATAGAGGTGCCTTTAAAAGGTAAAACATTGAGCTACCATATGATCCAGCAGTCCTATTCCTGGACCTATAACCTAAGAAGGCAAAATTGGAAGGACACAGGCACGCAAATCTGTATTGCATATTATTACAATAGCCAAGATCTGGAAGTAACCAAAAAGTCCACCGACAGATGGGTGGACAAAGAAGAACTGCTATCTGTACAGATGGAATATGAGGTAGTGAAAAAATGAAACAATGTCATTTGCAGCACCATAGATGAGTCTAGAAGTAATCACACAACTTGGAGTAAGTGAGAAAGCGAAAGACACATATCCTATCATATCACATATAGGGGTTACCTAAAAAATGATACAAACAAAGATATTTCCACAGAGAAACACTATCATAGATTCATTAAAAATCTTGGGGCTTCCCTGGTGGCGCAGTGGTTGAGAATCTGCCTGCCAATGTAGGGGACACGGGTTCGAGCCCTGGTCTGGGAAGATCCCACATGCCACGGAGCAACTGGGCCCGTGAGCCACAATTACTGAGCCTGCGCGTCTGGAGCCTGTGCTCCACAACAAGAGAGGCCACGATGGTGAGAGGCCCGCGCACCGCGATGAAGAGTGGTCCCCACTTGCCACAACTAGAGAAAGCCCTCGCACAGAAACGAAGACCCAACACAGTCATAAATAAATAAATAAATAAATAAAAGAACGTGAATTTCTAAAAAAAAAATCAGAATGTTAACAAATTTTAAAAATAAATAAATAAATAAATAAATCTTATGGTTCACCAAATAGAAAGGTGTGAGGATTGGATACATTACCATATTGAGGTTAACAGAGAGATAGAAACACATGTGAAATACATAATCACCAAAGACCTACACAATACCAAGAGAAGACTACTCAACACTGTGTCATAACCTACATGGGAAAAGGCTCCAAAGAAGAATAGATATATGTATATGCGTGAAAGAACCACATCTTGCACACCTAGAACAAACAAAACATTGTAATCAATTTTGCTGTGATAAAAAATAAAAATTAAGTTAAAAATACCAACAAGAAGTAAGGAGACATACACTTAAAGGGCTTTTTCCTCGCACATTCCATTCTAATTTACAACCTAGAACACCACTTCAAGTAAGGCTCTGTTGCCGTAGTAACCAGATTTGGTAAAGCAGAAATGCTGCCGCCTTGTGGCCGATTACCACAAGAGCAGCTTTTAACCCACAGCTAATGGTCACTTACCATTCACAAGGACTCAGGGCTCTAAAGGACACCTGCCCCCAAAATTGGCTGAGGTAGGGAATGGATAAAAAAAAATCAAAACAGGCAGAATTTTCAAGAACATAATATGAAGAGGCAAGTTTTACTCACTCTCTTTATTTATTTTTTTTTTAGATGTGTTTCACTCTCTTTTTAAAGAAAGGAAAATGGATAAAAGCTCAGCCTCAGGAAGTATTAGACTCATGCAATAAAATCTACAAAAAATTTTCAACTCACACCATTCGACTGACCATTGGCAAAAAGTCTACAAACAATAAATGCTGAAGAGGTTTTAGAGAACTGTGTACCCTCTAGCTGCTGGTGAGATGTAAGAGGGTTAAACGCTAATAATGTGAACAGAAAGGAGCTGCGTTTAAAAGGAAAAATTGAGGTACCATTCAATCCAGGAGTCGCAGCAATGGGCCTCTCACCTGAGAAGAACAGAATGAAGAAGACCCGGGCTGCAAAAGCTGCACTGCAGCCTGATTCACAATAGACAAGACAGTGAAGCAACCAAAATGTCCATCAACAGATGAAAGGATAAAGAAGAAGTGGTCCATGTACACAATGAATACTAGCCATGGAAAACAATGAAACACTGCTCTTTGAGGCACCATAGATGATCTTGGAGATAATCACAGAACATGAGGTAAGTCGGAAAGCAACTGTCCTATATCCTATGATATCATTTATAGGCGTTATCTAATAACTGACACAAATGAACATATTTCCACACAGAAAGTCAATCACAGACTTATTAAAAAAACTATGCTTATCTAAAAGGAAAGGTGGGGGGAATGGATAAATGAAGATTAGCATTACCATATGTATACAAATACATATAATATACATTTATCAAAAAGACCGACCATATAGCAAGGAAGGATTATGGAACGCTCTGTAATAATTTACACGGGAAGAGGATCTCTACATAAATAGTTACATACAATATGTAGATGAACCAGAGTGTGTACACCTTGGACGAGCAACATTCTAACCATTACCCCAATTGAAAAAATTAAAACAACGAACTAGGAGTAATGAGACATAAACTTATGGGGGGTTTTCCTGGCACATTCCATCCAAATTTAAAACATAGACAAACAACTTCCAGAACGGCTCTGCTGCCCTAGTACCCAGATTTGGGAATGGAGAAATGCTGCATCCTTCTGGCCGTTTCCCACAAGAGCAGCTTTAAACCCACTGCAAAAGGTCACTAAATATTCACCAATTGCAGGTCTGTAAATGACACGGGCCCTCCAAAAAATACTGAGGTCGAAATTCGACCAAAAAATTCCAGAGTGCAACCTTCCAAAAGAAAACTTGAAGAGGTATATTATAGTCACAATTTTTTGCTTTTTTCTTTTAACAGAAAAGAAAAAGGCGTGGAAAAATAATGAATTGTATGAATTTTTACAGACATGTAAACCCAAATTACAAAAACCTATCAGCTCACACCAGTCAGAACGGCCATCAACAAAAAAGCTGCAAACAATAAATGCTGACGTGATTGTGGAGAAATGCGTACCCTCACTTCTAAGGGGGACGTGGTAAGAGCCACTAATGAAAGCACAATTGAGGTGCCTTGAAAAGGTAAACGTTGAGCTACCATACCAGTCAATCAATCATACCCACTGCTGGGTCTATCACCTGAGAAAATGAAAATCAAAAATCACAGGCTGGCAATCCTGCACTCCAGCAATGTTTACCATAGGCAACCCTTGGAAGCAACGAAAATGTCCATCAACAGAGGAATGCACCAAGAAGAAGTGGTCCATGTACACAATGGAATATTAGCCATGGAAAACATTGAAGCACTGCTCTTTGTGGCACCATAGATGAGCCTGGAGATAATCACAAAACATGAAGTAGGTCGGAAAGCAAAACACCTATATCCTATATTATCACTTATGGCATTATCTAATAACTGACACAGATGAACATATTTCCAAAGAGAAAGACACTCACAGGCTTAGAAAACAAACTATGCTCATCTGAAAGGAAAGGAGGGGGGAAATTGAGAAATGAAGATTAGTGTTACTCTACATATACAAATACATATTATATACATGTATCAAAAAGACCGTACATATAGCAAGGGAGGTCGACGGAACATTGTAATATTTTACATGGGAAGAGGATCTGTACATTAATAGACATACATAATGTAAAATGAACCAGATTGTGTACACCTAGGACAAACAATATTCTAAACATTACCCAGATTAAAAAAATTTTAAAAACCAAAAAGAAGTAATGAGTCATAAACTTACTGGGATTTCTCCTGGCACATTCCATTCTAATTTACAACCTAGGACAATGACTTCCAGAAAGGCTCTGCTGCCCTAGTACCCAGATTGGGGAATGGAGAAATGCTACCTTCTTGTGGCCGTTTCTCACAACAGCAGCTTTGAACCCACTGCAAAAGGTCACTAAATTTTCACCAACTTGCAGTTCTGCAAATGACACCTGCCCTCCAGAAAATTTTTGGGGTCAAAAATCGACCAAAAACTTCACAAGAGGGCAACCTTCGAAGAAGACAGTTTCAAGAGCTATATAGTACTCACGGGGTTTTATTTTAAGAGAAAAGAAAAAGGGGTAGGAATATGACGAATTTAAAAAATTTTAATGACATGCATACCCATATTACAAAAACCTATCAGCTCACAGCAGTCAGAATGGCCATTAGGAAAAATGCTGCAAAAAATAAACGGTGAAGGGAGTGTGGAGAAATGCGTACCCTCGGTTGTAAGGGGGGGCATGTAAAGAGCCACTAATGAAAACACAGTGTAGGTGCTTTGAAAAGGGAAACATTGAGCTACCAGTCAATCAATCACAACCACTGCTTGGCCTATCACCTGAGAAAATGAGAATCCAAAAGTCACAGGCTGGCAAACCTGTACGCCAGCAAGATTTACCATAGCCAGCACTTGGAAGCAATGAAAATGTCCATCAACCGAGGAATGCACCAGGAAGAAATGGTCCACGTACACAATGGAATATTACTCTAATAATAAATATAAATTAAATTTAAAAACAAACAAAAGCAAGGAGACATCAACATTTGTGGGTTTATCCGGGCACATTGCACTCTAATTTATAACCGAAGAACACCACTGGCCGGTAGGTCTGTTTCCCTAGTACCAGCAAGGGGAATGTAGAAAGGCTGCCGCTCTCTGGCCGTTACCTGCAAACGCAGGTTTAAAGCCTGAGCTAATGGTCACTTCATATGAACAAGTACTGCAGGGCTGTAAATGAAACCTACCCTCAAAATGTCTTGAAGGAGATAATGGCCAAAATATTTCAAAGGGTGACACATACTTTAAGAAAACACTTTGAAGAAATAAGCTCTAATCACAGCTGGAAAAATAAAAAGGACATGTCTTAAAGCTCAGTTTCAATGCATTATGAAACACATGCAAATTCAACCACAAAGAGGTATCAGTTCACACCACTCAGAATAATCATGAGCAAAAACTACAAAGAATAAAGCCTGAAGGTGCTGGGAAGAAATACATGCCCTGCACTTTAAGTGGGACGTAACCTGGAAAGAGCCACTAAGGACAACAGAACAGAGGTGCCTTTAAAAGGTAAACATTGAGCTACCATATGATCCAGCAGACCTATTCCTGGACCTATAAACTAAGAAGACAGAATTGGAAGGACACAGCCACGCAAATCTGCATTCCATAGTTTTACAATAGCCAAGATATGGAAGTAACCAAAAAGTCCACTGACAGATGGGTGGACAAAGAAGAACTGCTACCTGTACAGATGGAATATGAGCTAGTGAAAAAATGAAACAATGCCATTTGCAGCACCATAGATGAGTCTAGAAGTAATCACGCAACTTGGAGTAAGTGAGAAAGCGAAAGACACATATCCTATCATATCAAATATAGGGGTTACCTAAAAAATGATACAAACAAAGATATTTCCACAGACAAACACTATCATAGATTCATTAAAATATTGGGGCTTCCCTGGTGGCGCAGTGCTTGAGAATCTGCCTGCCAATGCAGGGGACACAGGTTCGAGCCCTGGTCTGGGAAGATCCCACATGCCACGGAGCAACTGAGCCGTGAGCCACAATTACTTAGCCTGCGCGTCTGGAGCCTGTGCTCCACAACCAGAGAGGCCACGATGGTGAGAGGCCCGCGCACCGCGATGAAGAGTGGCCCCCACTTGCCACAACTAGACAAAGCCCTCGCACAGAAAAGAAGACCCAACACAGTCATAAATAGATAAATAAAAGAACGTGAATTTCTAAAAAAAAATCAGAATGTTAACAAACTTTAAAAAAAAAAAAATAAATAAATAAATAAATAAATCTTATGGTTCACCAAATAGAAAGATGTGAGGATTGGATACATTACCATATTTAGGTTAACAGAAAGTTACAAACACATGTGAAATACATAATCACCAAAGACCTACACAATACCAAGAGAAGACTACTCAACATTGTGTCATAACCTACATGGGAAAAGGATCCGAAGAAGAATAGATATATGTATATGTGTGAAAGAACCACATCTTGCACACCTAGAACAAACAAAACATTGTAATCAAGTTTGCAGTGATAAAAAATAAAAATTAAGTTAAAAATACCAACAAGAAGTAATGAGACATAAAGGGCTTTTTCCTCGCAAATTCCATTCTTATTTACAACCTAGAACACCACTTCCAGTAAGGCTCTGTTGCCCTAGTAACCAGACTTGGTAAAGGGGAAATGCTGCCGCCTTGTGGCCAATTCCCGCAAGAGCAGCTTTTAACCCACAGCTAATGGTCACTTGCCATTCAAAATGACTCAAGGCTGTAAAGGACACCTGCCCTCAAAATTGTGCTGAGGTAGGGAATGGATAAAAGGATTCAAAAAAGGCAAAATGTTCATGAAGAGAGTATGAAGAGGTCAGTTTTACTCACTCTCTTTTTAAAGAAAGGAAAATGGATAAAAGCTCAGCCTCAGGAACTATTAGACTCATGCAATCTAATCTACGAAAACTTTTCAACTCACACCAGTCGACTGACCATTGGCAAAAAGTCTACAAACAATAAATGCTGAAGAGGTTTTAGAGAACTGTGTACCCTCTAGCTGCTGGTGAGATGTAAGAGGGTTAAACGCTAATAATGAGAACAGAAAGGAGCTGCGTTTAAAAGGAAAAATTGAGGTACCATTCAATCCAGCAGGCGCACCAATGGGCCTCTCACCTGAGAAGACCAGAATGAAGAAGACCCGGGCTGCAAAAGCTGCACTGCAGCCTGATTCACAATAGACAAGACAGTGAAGCAACCAAAATGTCCATCAACAGATGAAAGGATAAAGAAGAAGTGGTCCATGTACACAATGAATACTAGCCATGGAAAATAATGAAACACTGCTCTTTGAGGCACCATAGATGATCTTGGAGATAATCACAGAACATGAGGTAAGTCGGAAAGCAAAAGTCCTATATCCTATGATATCACATATAGGCGTTATCTAATAACTGACACAAATGAACATATTTCCACAGAGAAAGTCAATCACAGACTTATTAAAAAAAAACTATGCTTATTTAAAGGAAAGGTGGGGGAAATGGATAAATGAAGATTAACATTACCATATGTATAAAATACATATTATATACATATATCAAAGAGACCGACCATATAGCACGGAAGGAATACAGAACACTCTGTAATAATTTACACGGGAAGAGGATCTCTACATAAATAGTTATATAGAATATGTAGATGAACCAGAGTGTGTACACCTTGGACGAGCAACATTCTAACCATTACCCCAATTGAAAAAATTAAAACAACGACTAGGAGTAATGAGACATAAACTTATGGGGGGTTTTCCTGGCACATTCCATCCAAATTTAAAACCTAGGCAAACAACTTCCAGAACGGCTCTGCTGCCTAGTACCCAGATTTGGGAATGGAGAAATGCTGCATCCTTCTGGCCGTTTCCCACAAGAGCAGCTTTAAACCCACTGCAAAAGGTCACTAAATATTCACCAATTGCAGGTCTGTAAATGACACTGGCCCTCGAAAAAATACTGAGGTCGAAAATCGACCAAAAAATTCCAGAGTGTAACCTTCCAAAAAGAAAATTTGAAGAGGTATATTATAGTCACACTTTTTTGCTTTTTTCTTTTAACAGAAAAGAAAAAGGCGTGGAAAAATGGTGAAATGTAGGAATTTTTACAGACATGTAAACCCAAATTACAAAAACCTATCAGCTCACACCAGTCAGAATGGCCATCAACAAAAATGCTGCAAAGAATAAATGCTGACGTGATTGTGGAGAAATGCGTACCCTCGATTCTAAGGGGGACGTGGTAAGAGCCACTAATGAAAGCACAATTGAGGTGCCTTGAAAAGGTAAACGTTGAGCTACCATACCAGTCAATCAATCATACCCACTGCTGGGTCTATCACCTGAGAAAATGAAAATCAAAAATCACAGGCTGGCAATCCTGCACTCCAGCAATATTTACCATAGGCAACACTTGGAAGCAACGAAAATGTCCATCAACAGAGGAATGCACCAAGAAGAAGTGGTCCAAGTACACAATGGAATATTAGCCATGGAAAACATTGAAGCACTGCTCTTTGAGGCACCATAGATGAGCCTGGAGATAATCACAAAACATGAAGTAGGTCGGAAAGCAAAACACCTATATCCTATATTATCACTTATGGCATTATCTAATAACTGACACAGATGAACATATTTCCAAAGAGAAAGACACTCACAGGCTTAGAAAACAAACTATGCTCATCTGAAAGGAAAGGAGGGGGGAAATTGAGAAATGAAGATTAGTGATACTCTACATATACAAATACATATTATATACATGTATCAAAAAGACCGAACATATAGCAAGAGAGGTCGACGGAACACTGTAATATTTTACATGGGAAGAGGATCTGTACATTAATAGACATACATAATGTACAAATGAACCAGATTGTGTACACCTAGGACAAACAATATTCTAAACATTACCCAGATTAAAAAAATTTTAAAAACCAAAAAGAAGTAATGAGACATAAACTTATGGGGATTTCTCCTGGCACATTCCTTTCTAATTTACAACCTAGGACAATGACTTCCAGAAAGGCTCTGCTGCCCTAGTACCCAGATTGGGGAATGGAGAAATGCTACCTCCTTGTGGCCGTTTCTCACAACAGCAGCTTTGAACCCACTGCAAAAGGTCACTAAATTTTCACCAACTTGCAGTTCTGTAAATGACACCTGCCCTCCAGAAAATTTGTGGGGTCAAAAATCGACCAAAAACTTCAGAAGAGGGCAACCTTCGAAGAAGACAATTTCAAGAGATATATAGTACTCACGGGGTTTTATTTTAAGAGAAAAGAAAAAGGGGTAGGAATATGACGAATTTAAAAAATTTTAATGACATGCATACCCATATTACGAAAACCTATCAGCTCACAGCAGTCAGAATGGCCATTAGGAAAAATGCTGCAAAAAATAAACGGTGAAGGGAGTGTGGAGAAATGCGTACTCTCGGTTGTAAGGGGGGGCATGTAAAGAGCCACTAATGAAAACACAGTGTAGGTGCTTTGAAAAGGGAAACATTGAGCTACCAGTCAATCAATCACAACCACTGCTTGGCCTATCACCTGAGAAAATGAGAATCCAAAAGTCACAGGCTGGCAAACCTGTACGCCAGCAAGATTTACCATAGCCAGCACTTGGAAGCAATGAAAATGTCCATCAACCGAGGAATGCACCAGGAAGAAATGGTCCACGTACACAATGGAATATTACTCTAATAATAAATATAAATTAAATTTAAAAACAAACAAAAGCAAGGAGACATCAACATTTGTGGGTTTATCCGGGCACATTGCACTCTAATTTATAACCGAAGAACACCACTGGCCGGTAGGTCTGTTTCCCTAGTACCAGCAAGGGGAATGTAGAAAGGCTGCCGCTCTCTGGCCGTTACCTGCAAACGCAGGTTTAAAGCCTGAGCTAATGGTCACTTCATATGAACAAGTACTGCAGGGCTGTAAATGAAACCTACCCTCAAAATGTCTTGAAGGAGATAATGGCCAAAATATTTCAAAGGGTGACACATACTTTAAGAAAACACTTTGAAGAAATAAGCTCTAATCACAGCTGGAAAAATAAAAAGGACATGTCTTAAAGCTCAGTTTCAATGCATTATGAAACACATGCAAATTCAACCACAAAGAGGTATCAGTTCACACCACTCAGAATAATCATGAGCAAAAACTACAAAGAATAAAGCCTGAAGGTGCTGGGAAGAAATACATGCCCTGCACTTTAAGTGGGACGTAACCTGGAAAGAGCCACTAAGGACAACAGAACAGAGGTGCCTTTAAAAGGTAAACATTGAGCTACCATATGATCCAGCAGACCTATTCCTGGACCTATAAACTAAGAAGACAGAATTGGAAGGACACAGCCACGCAAATCTGCATTCCATAGTTTTACAATAGCCAAGATATGGAAGTAACCAAAAAGTCCACTGACAGATGGGTGGACAAAGAAGAACTGCTACCTGTACAGATGGAATATGAGCTAGTGAAAAAATGAAACAATGCCATTTGCAGCACCATAGATGAGTCTAGAAGTAATCACGCAACTTGGAGTAAGTGAGAAAGCGAAAGACACATATCCTATCATATCAAATATAGGGGTTACCTAAAAAATGATACAAACAAAGATATTTCCACAGACAAACACTATCATAGATTCATTAAAATATTGGGGCTTCCCTGGTGGCGCAGTGCTTGAGAATCTGCCTGCCAATGCAGGGGACACAGGTTCGAGCCCTGGTCTGGGAAGATCCCACATGCCACGGAGCAACTGAGCCGTGAGCCACAATTACTGAGCCTGCGCGTCTGGAGCCTGTGCTCCACAACCAGAGAGGCCACGATGGTGAGAGGCCCGCGCACCGCGATGAAGAGTGGTCCCCACTTGCCACAACTAGACAAAGCCCTCGCACAGAAAAGAAGACCCATCACAGTCATAAATAGATAAATAAAAGAACGTGAATTTCTAAAAAAAAATCAGAATGTTAACAAACTTTAAAAAAAAAAAATAAAAAAATAAATAAATAAATCTTATGGTTCACCAAATAGAAAGATGTGAGGATTGGATACATTACCATATTTAGGTTAACAGAGAGTTACAAACACATGTGAAATACATAATCACCAAAGACCTACACAATACCAAGAGAAGACTACTCAACATTGTGTCATAACCTACATGGGAAAAGGATCCGAAGAAGAATAGATATATGTATATGTGTGAAAGAACCACATCTTGCACACCTAGAACAAACAAAACATTGTAATCAAGTTTGCAGTGATAAAAAATAAAAATTAAGTTAAAAATACCAACAAGAAGTAATGAGACATAAAGGGCTTTTTCCTCGCAAATTCCATTCTTATTTACAACCTAGAACACCACTTCCAGTAAGGCTCTGTTGCCCTAGTAACCAGACTTGGTAAAGGGGAAATGCTGCCGCCTTGTGGCCAATTCCCGCAAGAGCAGCTTTTAACCCACAGCTAATGGTCACTTGCCATTCAAAATGACTCAAGGCTGTAAAGGACACCTGCCCTCAAAATTGTGCTGAGGTAGGGAATGGATAAAAGGATTCAAAAAAGGCAAAATGTTCATGAAGAGAGTATGAAGAGGTCAGTTTTACTCACTCTCTTTTTAAAGAAAGGAAAATGGATAAAAGCTCAGCCTCAGGAACTATTAGACTCATGCAATCTAATCTACGAAAACTTTTCAACTCACACCAGTCGACTGACCATTGGCAAAAAGTCTACAAACAATAAATGCTGAAGAGGTTTTAGAGAACTGTGTACCCTCTAGCTGCTGGTGAGATGTAAGAGGGTTAAACGCTAATAATGAGAACAGAAAGGAGCTGCGTTTAAAAGGAAAAATTGAGGTACCATTCAATCCAGCAGGCGCACCAATGGGCCTCTCACCTGAGAAGACCAGAATGAAGAAGACCCGGGCTGCAATAGCTGCACTGCAGCCTGATTCACAATAGACAAGACAGTGAAGCAACCAAAATGTCCATCAACAGATGAAAGGATAAAGAAGAAGTGGTCCATGTACACAATGAATACTAGCCATGGAAAATAATGAAACACTGCTCTTTGAGGCACCATAGATGATCTTGGAGATAATCACAGAACATGAGGTAAGTCGGAAAGCAAAAGTCCTATATCCTATGATATCACATATAGGCGTTATCTAATAACTGACACAAATGAACATATTTCCACAGAGAAAGTCAATCACAGACTTATTAAAAAAAAACTATGCTTATTTAAAGGAAAGGTGGGGGAAATGGATAAATGAAGATTAGCATTACCATATGTATACAAATACATATAATATACATTTATCAAAAAGACCGACCATATAGCAAGGAAGGATTATGGAACGCTCTGTAATAATTTACACGGGAAGAGGATCTCTACATAAATAGTTACATACAATATGTAGATGAACCAGAGTGTGTACACCTTGGACGAGCAACATTCTAACCATTACCCCAATTGAAAAAATTAAAACAACGAACTAGGAGTAATGAGACATAAACTTATGGGGGGGTTTCCTGGCACATTCCATCCAAATTTAAAACAGAGGCAAACAACTTCCAGAACGGCTCTGCTGCCTAGTACCCAGATTTGGGAATGGAGAAATGCTGCATCCTTCTGGCCGTTTCCCACAAGAGCAGCTTTAAACCCACTGCAAAAGGTCACTAAATATTCACCAATTGCAGGTCTGTAAATGACACTGGCCCTCCAAAAAATACTGAGGTCGAAATTCGACCAAAAAATTCCTGAGTGCAACCTTCCAAAAGAAAACTTGAAGAGGTATATTATAGTCACAATTTTTTGCTTTTTTCTTTTAACAGAAAAGAAAAAGGCGTGGAAAAATGATGAATTGTATGAATTTTTACAGACATGTAAACCCAAATTACAAAAACCTATCAGCTCACACCAGTCAGAACGGCCATCAACAAAAAAGCTGCAAACAATAAATGCTGACGTGATTGTGGAGAAATGCGTACCCTCAATTCTAAGGGGGACGTGGTAAGAGCCACTAATGAAAGCACAATTGAGGTGCCTTGAAAAGGTAAACGTTGAGCTACCATACCAGTCAATCAATCATACCCACTGCTGGGTCTATCACCTGAGAAAATGAAAATCAAAAATCACAGGCTGGCAATCCTGCACTCCAGCAATGTTTACCATAGGCAACCCTTGGAAGCAACGAAAATGTCCATCAACAGAGGAATGTACCAAGAAGAAGTGGTCCATGTACACAATGGAATATTAGCCATGGAAAACATTGAAGCACTGCTCTTTGAGGCACCATAGATGAGCCTGGAGATAATCACAAAACATGAAGTAGGTCGGAAAGCAAAACACCTATATCCTATATTATCACTTATGGCATTATCTAATAACTGACACAGATGAACATATTTCCAAAGAGAAAGACACTCACAGGCTTAGAAAACAAACTATGCTCATCTGAAAGGAAAGGAGGGGGGAAATTGAGAAATGAAGATTAGTGTTACTCTACATATACAAATACATATTATATACATGTATCAAAAAGACCGTACATATAGCAAGGGAGGTCGACGGAACATTGTAATATTTAACATGGGAAGAGGATCTGTACATTAATAGACATACATAATGTAAAATGAACCAGATTGTGTACACCTAGGACAAACACTATTCTAAACATTACCCAGATTAAAAAAATTTTAAAAACCAAAAAGAAGTAATGAGACATAAACTTACGGGGATTTCTCCTGGCACATTCCATTCTAATTTACAACCTAGGACAATGACTTCCAGAAAGGCTCTGCTGCCCTAGTACCCAGATTGGGGAATGGAGAAATGCTACCTCCTTGTGGCCGTTTCTCACAACAGCAGCTTTGAACCCACTGCAAAAGGTCACTAAATTTTCACCAACTTGCAGTTCTGTAAATGACACCTGCCCTCCAGAAAATTTGTGGGGTCAAAAATCGACCAAAAACTTCAGAAGAGGGCAACCTTCGAAGAAGACAATTTCAAGAGATATATAGTACTCACGGGGTTTTATTTTAAGAGAAAAGAAAAAGGGGTAGGAATATGACGAATTTAAAATATTTTAATGACATGCATACCCATATTACGAAAACCTATCAGTGCACAGCAGTCAGAATGGCCATTAGGAAAAATGCTGCAAAAAATAAACGGTGAAGGGAGTGTGGAGAAATGCGTACCCTCGCTTGTAAGGGGGGGGCATGTAAAGAGCCACTAATGAAAACACAGTGTAGGTGCTTTGAAAAGGGAAACATTGAGCTACCAGTCAATCAATCACAACCACTGCTTGGCCTATCACCTGAGAAAATGAGAATCCAAAAGTCACAGGCTGGCAAACCTGTACGCCAGCAAGATTTACCATAGCCAGCACTTGGAAGCAATGAAAATGTCCATCAACCGAGGAATGCACCAGGAAGAAATGGTCCACGTACACAATGGAATATTACTCTAATAATAAATATAAATTAAATTTAAAAACAAACAAAAGCAAGGAGACATCAACATTTGTAGGTTTATCCGGGCACATTGCAGTCTAATTTATAACCGAAGAACACCACTGGCCGGTAGGTCTATTTCCCTAGTACCAGCAAGGGGAATGTAGAAAGGCTGCCGCTCTCTGGCCGTTACCTGCAAACGCAGGTTTAAAACCTGAGCTAATGGTCACTTCATATGAACAAGTACTGTAGGGCTGTAAATGAAACCTGCCCTCAAAATGTCTTGAGGGAGATAATGGCCAAAATATTTCAAACGGTGACACATACTTTAAGAAAACACTTTGAAGAAATAAGCTCTAATCACAGCTGGAAAAATAAAAAGGACATGTCTTAAAGCTCAATTTCAATGCATTATGAAACACATGCAAATTCAACCACAAAGAGGTATCAGCTCACACCACTCAGAATAATCATCAGCACAAACTACAAAGAATAAATCCTAAAGGTGCTGGGAAGAAATACATGCCCTGCACTTTAAGTGGGACGTAACCTGGAAAGAGCCACTAAGGACAACAGAACAGAGGTGCCTTTAAAAGGTATACATTGAGCTACCATATGATCCAGCAGACCTATTCCTGGACCTATAAACTAAGAAGACAGAATTGGAAGGACATTCCACGCAAATCTGCATTCCATAGTATTACAATAGCCAAGATATGGAAGTAACCAAAAAGTCCACGGACAGATGGGTGGACAAAGAAGAACTTCTACCTGTACAGATGGAATATGAGCTAGTGAAAAAATGAAACAATGCCATTTGCAGCACCATAGATGAGTCTAGAAGTAATCACGCAACTTGGAGTAAGTAAGAAAGCGAAAGACACATATCCTATCATATCACATATAGGGGTTACCTAAAAAATGTTACAAACAAAGATATTTCCACAGACAAACACTATCATAGGTTCATTAAAAAAACTTATGGTTCACCAAATGGAAAGGTGTGAGGATTGGATAGATTACCATATTGAGGTTAACAGAGAGATACAAACACATGTGAAATATATAATCACCAAAGACCTACGCAATACCAAGGGAAGACTACTCAACATTGTGTCATAACCTACATGGGAAAAGGATCCGAAGAAGAATAGATATATCTATATGTGTGAAAGAACCACATTTTGCACACCTAGAACAAACAAAACATTGTAATCAAGTTTGCTGTGATAAAAAATAAAAATTAAGTGAAAAATACCAACAAGAAGTAATGAGACATAAACTAAAAGGGCTTTTTCCTCGCACATTCCATTCTAATTTACAACCTAGAACACCACTTCCAGTAAGGCTCTGTTGCCCTAGTAACCAGATTTGGTAAACGAGAAATGCTGCCGACTTTTGGCCGATTCCCGCAAGAGCAGCTTTTAACCCACAGCTAATGGTCACTTACCATTCACAAGGACTCAGGGCTGTAAAGGACACCTGCCCTCAAAATTGTGCTGCGGTAGGGAATGGATAAAAGAATTCAAAACAGGCAAAATGTTCACGAAGATAGTATGAAGAAGTAAGTTTTACTCACTCTCTTTTTAAAGAAAGGAAAATGGATAAAAGCTCAGCCTCAGGAAGTATTAGACTCATGCAATAAAATCTACAAAAACTTTTCAACTCACACCAGTCGACTGACCATTGGCAAAAAGTCTACAAACAATAAATGCTGAAGAGGTTACAGAGAACTGTGTACCCTCTAGCTTCTGGTGAAATGTAAGAGGGTTAAACGCTAATAATGAGAAGAGAAAGGAGCTGCATTTAAAAGGAAAAATTGAGGTACCCTTCAATCCAGTAGGCGCACCAATGGGCCTCTCACCTGAGAAGACCAGAATGAAGAAGACCTGGGCTGCAAAAGCTGCACTGCAGCCTTATTCACAATAGACAAGACAGTGAAGCAACTAAAATGTCCATCAACAGATGAAAGGAGAAAGAAGAAGTGGTCCATGTACACAATGAATACTAGCCATGGAAAACAATGAAACACTGCTCTTTGAGGCACCATAGATGATCTTGGAGATAATCACAGAGCATGAGGTAAGTCGGAAAGCAAAAGTCCTATATCCTATGATATCACATATAGGCGTTATCTAATAACTGACACAAATGAACATATTTCCACAGAGAAAGTCAATCACAGACTTATTAAAAAAAACTATGCTTATTTAAAGGAAAGGTGGGGGAAATGGATAAAGAAGATTAGCGTTACCATATGTATACAAATACATATAATATACATATATCAAAAAGACCGACCATATAGCAAGGAAGGATTACAGAACACTCTGTAATAATTTACACGGGAAGAGGATCTCTACGTAAATAGTTATATAGAATATGTAGATGAACCAGAGTGTGTACACCTTGGACGACCAACATTCTAACCCTTACCCCAATTGAAAAAATTAAAACAACGAACCAAGAGTAATGAGACATAAACTTATGGGGGGTTTTCCTGGCATATTCCATCCAAATTTAAAACCTAGGGAAACAACTTCCAGAACGGCTCTGCTGCCCTAGTACCCAGATTTGGGAATGGAGAAATGCTGCATCCTTGTGGCCGTTTCCCACAACAGCAGCTTTAAACCCACTGCAAAAGGTCACTAAATATTCACCAATTGCAGGTCTGTAAATGACACCGGCCCTCCAAAAAATACTGAGGTCGAAAATCGACCAAAAAATTCCTGACTGCAACCTTCCAAAAAGAAAATTTGAAGAGGTATATTATAGTCACACTTTTTTTCTTTTTTCTTTTAACAGAAAAGAAAAAGGCGTGGAAAAATTTTGAATTGTAGGAATTTTTACAGACATGTAAACTCAAATTACAAAAACCTATCAGCTCACACCAGTCAGAATGGCCATCAACAAAAATGCTGCAAAGAATAAATGCTGACGTGATTGTGGAGAAATGCGTACCCTCGATTCTAAGGGGGACGTGGTAAGAGCCACTAATGAAAGCACAATTGAGGTGCCTTGAAAAGGTAAACGTTGAGCTACCATAGCAGTCAATCAATCATACCCACTGCTGGGTCTATCACCTGAGAAAATGAAAATCAAAAATCACAGGCTGGCAATCCTGCACTCCAGCAATATTTACCATTGGCAAAACTTGGAAGCAACGAAAATGTCCATTAACAGAGGAATGCACCAAGAAGAAGTGGTCCATGTACACAATGGAATATTAGCCATGGAAAACATTGAAGCACTGCTCTTTGAGGCACCATAGATGAGCCTGGAGATAATCACAAAACATGAAGTAGGTCGGAAAGCAAAACACCTATATCCTATATTATCACTTATGGCATTATGTAATAAGTGACACAGATGAACATATTTCCAAAGAGAAAGACACTCACAGGCTTAGAAAACAAACTATGCTCATCTGAAAGGAAAGGAGGGTGGAAATTGGGAAATGAAGATTAGTGTTACTCTACATATACAAATACATATTATATACATGTATCAAAAACACCGAACATATAGCAAGGGAGGTCGACGGAACACTGTAATATTTTACATGGGAAGAGGATCTGTACATTAATAGTCATACATAATGTACAAATGAACCAGATTGTGTACACCTAGCACAAACAATATTCTAAACTTTACCCAGATTAAAAAAATTTTAAAAACCAAGAAGAAGTAATGAGAAATAAACTTATGGGGATTCCTCCTGGCAAATTCTATTCTAATTTACAACCTAGGACAATGACTTCCAGAAAGGCTCTGCTGCCCTAGTACCCAGATTGGGGAATGGAGAAATGCTACCTCCTTGTGGCCGTTTCTCAAAACAGCAGCTTTGAACCCACTGCAAAAGGTCACTAAATTTTCACCAACTTGCAGTTCTGTAAATGACACCTGCCCTTCAGAAAATTTTTCGGGTCAAAAGTCGACCAAAAACTTCACAAGAGGGCAACCTTCGAAGAAGACAATTTCAAGAGCTATATAGTACTCACGGGGTTTTATTTTAAGAGAAAAGAAAAAGGGGTAGGAATATGACGAATTTAAAAAATTTTAATGACATGCATACCCATATTACAAAAACCTATCAGCTCACAGCAGTCAGAATGGCCATTAGGAAAAATGCTGCAAAAAATAAACGGTGAAGGGAGTGTGGAGAAATGCGTACCCTCGGTTGTAAGGGGGGGCATGTAAAGAGCCACTAATGAAAACACAGTGTAGGTGCTTTGAAAAGGGAAACATTGAGCTACCAGTCAATCAATCACAACCACTGCTTGGCCTATCACCTGAGAAAATGAGAATCAAAAAGTCACAGGCTGGCAAATCTGTACGCCAGCAAGATTTACCATAGCCAGCACTTGGAAGCAATGAAAATGTCCATCAACCGAGGAATGCACCAAGAAGAAGTGGTCCACGTACACAATGGAATATTACTCTAATAATAAATATAAATTAAATTTAAAAACAAACAAAAGCAAGGAGACATCAACATTTGTGGGTTTATCCGGGCACATTGCACTCTAATTTATAACCGAAGAACACAACTGGCCACTAAGTCTGTTTCCCTAGTACCAGCAAGGGGAATGTAGAAAGGCTGCCGCTCTCTGGCCGTTACCTGCAAAAGCAGGTTTAAAGCCTGAGCTAATGGTCACTTCATATGAACAAGTACTGCAGGGCTGTAAATGAAACCTGCCCTCAAAAGGTCTTGAGGGAGATAATGGCCAAACTATTTCAAATGGTGACACATACTTTAAGAAAACACTTTGAAGAAATAAGCTCTAATCACAGCTGGAAAAATAAAAATGACATGTCTTAAAGCTCAATTACTACGCATTATGAGACACATGCAAATTCAACCACAAAGAGGTATCATCTCACACCACTCAGAATAAGCATCAGCAAAAACTACAAAGAATAAATGCTGAAGGTGCTGGGAAGAAATACATACCCTCCACTTTAAGTGGGACGTAACCTGGAAAGAGCCACTAAGGAGAACAGAATAGAGGTGCCTTTAAAAGGTAAACATTGAGCTACCATATGATCCAGCAGACCTATTCCTGGACCTATAACCTAAGAAGGCCAAATTGGAAGGACACAGTCACGCAAATCTGTATTGCATATTATTACAATAGCCAAGATATGGAAGTAACCAAAAACTCCACCGACAGATGGGTGGACAAAGAAGAACTGCTATCTGTACAGATGGAATATGAGCTAGTGAAAAAATGAAACAATGTCATTTGCAGCACCATAGATGAGTCTAGAAGTAATCACACAACTTGGAGTAAGTGAGAAAGCGAAAGACACATATCCTATCATATCACATATAGGGGTTACCTAAAAAATGATACAAACAAAGATATTTCCACAGAGAAACACTATCATAGATTCATTAAAAATCTTGGGGCTTCCCTGGTGGCGCAGTGGTTGAGAATCTGCCTGCCAATGCAGGGGACACAGGTTCGAGCCCTGGTCTGGGAAGATCCCACATGCCACGGAGCAACTGGGCCCGTGAGCCACAATTACTGAGCCTGCGCGTCTGGAGCCTGTGCTCCACAACAAGAGAGGCCACGATGGTGATAGGCCCACGCACTGCGATGAAGAGTGGTCCCCACTTGCCACAACTAGAGAAAGCTCTCGCACAGAAACGAAGACCCAACACAGTCATAAATAAATAAATAAATAAATAAAAGAACATGAATTTCTAAAAAAAAAAATCAGAATGATAACAAACTTTAAAAATAAATAAATAAATAAATAAATAAATCTTATGGTTCACCAAATAGAAAGGTGTGAGGATTGGATACATTACCATATTTAGGTTAACAGAGAGTTACAAACACATGTGAAATATATAATCACAAAGACCTACGCAATACCAAGAGAAGGCTACTCAACATTGTGTCATAACCTACATGGGAAAAGGCTCCATAGAAGAAGAGCTGTATGTATATGTGTGAAAGAACCCCATCTTGCACACCTAGAACAAACAGAACATTGTACTCAAGATTGCTGTGATAAAAAATAAAAATTAAGTTAAAAATACCAACAAGAAGTAATGAGATATAAACTTAAAGGGCGTTTTCCTCGCACATTCCATTCTAATTTACAACCTAGAACACCACTTCCAGTAAGGCTCTGTTGCCCTAGTAACCAGATTTGGTAAAGGAGAAATGCTGCCGCCATGTGGCCGATTCCCACATGAGCAGCTTTTAACCCACAGCTAATGGTCACTTACCATTCACAAGGACTCAGGGCTGTAAAGGAAACCTGCCCTCAAAATTGTACTGAGGTATGGAATGGATAAAACAATTCAAAAAAGGCAAAATTTTCAAGAAGATAGTATGAAGAGGTAAGTTTTACTCATCTCTTTTTAAAGAAAGGAAAATGGATAAAAGCTCAACCTCAGGAAGTATTAGGCTCATGCAAGCTAATCTACAAAAGTTTCCAACTCACACCAGTCGACTGACCATTGGCAAAAAGTCTACAAATAATAAATGCTGAAGAGGTTTTAGAGAACTGTGTACCCTCTAGCTGCTGGTGAGATGTAAAAGGGTTAAATGCTAATAATGCGAACAGAAAGGAGCTGCGTTTAAAAGGAAAAATTTAGGTACCATTCAATCCAGCAGGTGCACCAATGGGCCTCTCACCTGAGAAGACCAGAATGAAGAAGACCCGGGCTGCAAAAACTGCACTGAAGCCTGATTCACAATAGACAAGACAGTGAAGCAACCAAAATGTCCATCAACAGATGAAAGGATAAAGAAGAAGTGGTCCATGTACACAATGAATACTAGCCATGGAAAACAATGAAAGAGTGCTCTTTGAGGCACCATAGATGATCTTGGAGATAATCACAGAATATGAGGTAAGTCGGAAAGCAAAAGTCCTATATACTATGATATCACTTATAGGCGTTATCTTATAACTGACACAAATGAACATATTTCCACAGAGAAAGTCAATCACAGACTTATTAAAAAAAACTATGCTTATCTAAAAGGAAAGCTGGGGGGAATGGATAAATGAAGATTAGCGTTACCATATTTATACAAATACATATTATATAAATATATCAAAGAGACCGACCATATAGCAAGGAAAGTTTACGAAACAATCTGTAATAATTTACATGGAAAGAGGATCTATACATAAATAGGTATATAGAATATGTAGATGAACCAGAGTGTGTACACCTTGGACAAGCAACTTTCTAACCATTACCCCAATTGAAAAAATTAAAACAACGAACTAGGAGTAATGAGACATAAACTTATGGGGGGTTTTTCTGGCACATTCCATTCAAACTTACAACCTAGGCAAACGACTTCCAGAACGGCTCTGCTGCCCTAGTACCCAGATTTGGGAATGGAGAAATGCTGCATCCTTGTGGCCGTTTCCCACAACAGCAGCTTTAAACCCACTGCAAAAGTCACTAAATATTCACCAATTGCTGTTCTGTAAATGACACCTGCCCTCCAAAAAATACTGAGGTCGAAAATCGACCAAAAAATTCTAGAATGCAACCTTCCAAAAAGAAAATTTGAAGTGGTATATTATACTAACACTTTTTTTCTTTTTTCTTTTAATAGAAAAGGAAAAGCCGTGGAGAAATGATGAATTGTAGGAATTTTTACAGACATGTAAACCCAAATTACAAAAACCTATCAGCTCACACCAGTCAGAATAGCCATCAACAAAATGGCTGCAAACAGTAAATGCTGACGTGATTGTGGAGAAATGCGTACCCTCGATTCTAAGGGGGACGTGGTAAGAGCCACTAATGAAAGCACAATTGAGGTGCCTTGAAAAGGTAAACGTTGAGCTACCATACCAGTCAATCAATCATACCCACTGCTGGGTCTATCACCTGAGAAAATGAAAATGAAAAATCACAGGCTGGCAATCCTTCACTCCAGCAATATGTACCATAGGCAACGCTTGGAAGCAACGAAAATGTCTATCAACAGAGGAATGCACCAACAAGAAGTGGTCCATGTACACAATGGAATATTAGCCATGGAAAACATTGAAGCACTGCTCTTTGAGGCACCATAGATGAGCCTGGAGATAATCACAAAACATGAAGTAGGTCGGAAAGCAAAACACCTATATCCTATATTATCAGTTATGGCATTATGTAATAACTGACACAGATGAACATATTTCCAAAGAGAAAGACACTCACAGTCTTAGAAAACAAACTATGCTCATCTGAAAGGAAAGGAGGGGGGAAATTGGGAAATGAAGATTAGTGTTACTATACATATACAAATACATATTATATACATGTATCAAAAACACCGAACATATAGCAAGGGAGGTCGACGGAACACTGTAATATTTTACATGGGAAGAGGATCTGTACATTAATAGACATACATAATGTACAAATGAACCAGATTGTGTACACCTAGGACAAACAATATTCTAAACTTTACCCAGATTAAAAAAATTTTAAAAACCAAGAAGAAGTAATGAGACATAAACTTATGGGGATTCCTCCTGGCAAATTCCATTCTAATTTACAACCTAGGACAATGACTTCCAGAAAGGCTCTGCTGCCCTAGTACCCAGATTGGGGAATGGAGAAATGCTACCTCCTTGTGGCCGTTTCTCAAAACAGCAGCTTTGAACCCACTGCAAAAGGTCACTAAATTTTCACCAACTTGCAGTTCTGTAAATGGCACCTGACCTCCAGAAAATTTCTGGGGTCAAAAATCGACCAAAAAATTCAAAAAAGGGCAACCTTCGAAGAAGACAATTTCTAGAGCTATATTGTACCCACGGTTTTTTTTTAAGAGAAAAGAAAAAGGCGTAGGAAGATGATGAATTTAAAAAATTTTAATGACATGCATACCCATATTACAAAAACCTATCAGCTCACAGCAGTCAGAATGGCCATTAGGAAAAATGCTGCAAAAAATAAATGGTGAAGGGAGTGTGGAGAAATGTGTACCCTCGGTTGTAAGGGGGGGCATGTAAAGAGCCACTAATGAAAACACGATGTAGGTGCTTTGAAAAGGGAAACATTGAGCTACCAGTCAATCAATCACAACCACTGCTTGGCCTATCACCTGAGAAAATGAGAATCAAAAAGTCACAGGCTGGCAAACCTGTACGCCAGCAAGATTTACCGTAGCCAGCACTTGGAAGCAATGAAAATGTCCATCAACCGAGGAATGCACCAAGAAGAAGTGGTCCATGTACACAATGGATTATAAGCCATGGAAAACAATGAAGCACTGCTCTTTGAGGCACCATAGTTGAGCCTGGAGATAATCACAAAACATGAGGTATGTCGGAAAGCAAAAGACCTATACCCTATGATATCACTTATGGTGTTATCTAATAACTGACAGAAATGAACATATTTCCAAAGAGAAAGACACTCACGTGCTTAGAAATCAAACTCTGCTCATGTATAAGGAAAGGTGGGGGCAATGGATAAATGAATGTTAGTGTTACTATACATATATAAATACATAGTATATACATATATCAAAAAGCCAGACCATATATTAAGGGGGTTTTATGGAACACTCTGTAATATTTTACATAGGAACAGGATCTGTACATGAATAGACGTATATAATGTATAAATGAACCAGACTCTGTACACTTAGGGCAAACAATATTCTAATCTTAACCCCAATTTAAAAAATTAAAAAAAAAAACAAGAAGACGTAATGAGACTTAAACATATGGGGCTATCTCCTGGCACATTCAATTCTAATTTACAACCTAGGAACACGACTTCCAGAAAGGCTCTTGCCCTAGTACCCAGATTTGGGAATGGAGAAATGCTACCTCATTGTAGCCGTTTCCCACAACAGAAGCTTTAAACTCATTGCATAAGGTCACTAAGTATTCAGATAACCGCAGGCCTGTAAATGACACCTACTCTCCAAAACAATCCTTGGGTTGAAAATTGACCAAAAAATTCAAACGAGGGCAACGTTCCAAGAAGACACTTTCAAGAGGTATATTGTACTCACACTTTTTTCTTTTTTTTTTAAACAGAAAATAAAAGGTGTGGAAAACTGATGAATTTAAAAATTTTAATGACATGAATACCCATATTACAAAAACCTATCAGCCTACAGCAGTCAGAATGGCCATTAGGAAAAATGCTGCAAAAAATAAATGCTGAAGGGAATGTGGAGAAATGCGTACCCTCGGTTGTAAGGGGGGGCATGTAAAGAGCCACTAATGAAAACACAATGTAGGTGCTTTGAAAAGGGAAACATTGAGATACCAGTCAATCAGTCACAACCACTGCTGGGCCTATCACCTGAGAAAATGAAAATCATAAAGTCACAGGCTGGCAATCCCGCACTCCAGCACTATTTACCATAGCCAACACTTGGAAGCAACAAAAATGTCCATCAACTGAGGAATGCACCAAGACGAAGTGGTCCATGTACACAATGGAATATTACTCCAATAATAAATATAAATTAAATCTAAAAAACAAAACAAAAGTAAGGAGACATCAGCATTTGTGGCTTCATCCCGGCACATTGCACTCTAATTTATAACAGAGGGTCACCAGTGGCCGGAAGGTGTGTTTCCCTAGTTACCAGAGTGTGGAACATAGAAAGGCTGCTGCCTTCTGGCCGTTACCTGCAAAAGCAGCTTTAAAGCCTGTGCTAATGGTCACTTCATATGAACAAGTACTGCAGGGCTGTAAATGAAACCTGCCCTCAAAATGTCTTGAGGGAGGTAATGGCCAAAAAATTTCAAAATGTGACACATACTTTAAGTAAACACTTTGAAGAACTAAGCTGTAATCACAGTTTGATAAATAAAAAGGACATGCTTTACAGCTCAATTTCAACAGATTATGGGACACATGCAAGTTCAACCACAAAGAGGTCTCAGCTCGTACCTGTCAGAATAACCATCAGCAATAAGACTACAAACAATAAATACTGAAGGTGTTTTGGAGAAATGAATACCCTCAACTTTAAGTTGTACGAAACCTGGAAACAGCCACTAATGAGAACTCAATGGTGGTGCCTTTAAAACGTACACACTGAGCTACCATATGATACAGCAAACCCACTCCTTGGCCTATAACATAGGAAGATAGATCTGGAAAGACACAGGCAAGCAAATGTGCATTGCAGCAGTATTACAGTAGCCAAGACATGGATGCAACCAAAAAGTCCATCAAGAGTTGCGTGGCCAAAGAAGAACTGGTTCATGTACAGATGGAATATTAGCCAGGGAAAAAAATGAAACAATGCCATTTGCAGCACCATGTATGATTCTTGAGGTAATCAGGCAAATTGTACTAAGTCAGAAAACAAAAGACACATATCCTATAATATCACTTATAGGTCTTAGCTAAAAATTGATACCAATGAAGATATTTCCACAGAGAAATGCAATCACAGATTCATTAAAGAAACTTATGTTTCACCAAATGGAAAGCTGTGAGGACTGGATACATTAGGATATTGGGGTTAACATAGATATAGAAACATATGTGAAACATGTAATCACCAAAGACCTACGTAATACCAAGAGAAGATTACTCAACATTGTGTCATAACCTACATGGGAAAATGATCCAAAGAAGAATAGATATATGTATATGTTTAAAAGAACCACATCTTGTACACCTAGAAGAAACAAAACATTTTAATCAAATTTGCTCTGATAAAAAATAAAAATTAATTAAAAAAAGAACAAGAAGTAATGAGACATAAACTTAAGGGGCTTTTTGCTGGCACATTGCATTCTACTTTACAACCAGAACATGACTTCCATTAAGGCTCTGTCATCACTAATAAAGCAGCTTTATAAGCAATGTTGAAGGTAGCTTAAAAGAAGTCTCACTAATTATTGATAGTAGCAAGAAAACAAAGTAAGGTAAAAATCTCACTGCAAAAAGTATACATAGAGTGAGGATAGTAGATCAAACACTTATTACATTTCTGTAAAGAATAAAAGACAACAATAGTATTTTTTTTTTAAAAAGAAAGGGCCCAAATAAATCTGAAATGAAAGAGATAATGTTACAACAGACACCACAGAAATACAAAGTATCCTAAGATACACACAGGGTAACTCAGGGCTCAGACTGGACAGGGCCCACTCTCCAGTCCCCTTTACATGACTTACAGGAGCCTCAGGAACTGAGGAGGGGGTCCCTGAGGAGAGGCTCAAGATAGAATATGGTAGGCATTAACATGGCTCCATTCATCTTAAACATGCCTGAACTACATTCACACGAGATGATTTTGTCCTGTATGTACATCGGCACCTCTAGTTGGAACTGCAGATCTTTGGCTTCATCACCTCTACTGAGAGCATTAGCTTCACCTGCTGTGGACCGTCTCCTATAGGATTTCTAGAACCACAAAACATCGAAGCTTCACGGGACCCAGAGTCTGTGCGACTCCACGCAGAGTCTCAGAGTCCCAACTCCACTCAGATACTCCACTCTTGGAGGGCACACACAAAGTAGTGTGCACATCAGGGCCCAGGGGAAGGAGCAGTGACCCCGTAGGAGAATGACCAGAACTACCTGATAGTTTTAGAGGGTCTCCTGCAGAGGCAGGTGGTGGCTGTGGCTGTGGCTCACTGTGAGGACAACGACACTGGTAGCAGAAGTTCTGGGAAATACTCCTTGGTGTGAGCCCTCCCAGAGTCCGCCATTAGCCCCACCAAGAGCAAGGTAGGCTCCAGTGCTGGGTTGCCTCAGGCCAAACAACCAACGGGGAGGGAACCCAGCCCCATGGATCAGCAGACAAGCGGATTAAACTTTTTATTAAAGTTTTATTTAATCCGCAGACAAGCGGATTAAAGCTCTGCCCAACAAAGCAACACCCAGCTCTACCCACCACCAGTCCCTCCCATCAGGAAGCTCGCACAAGCCTCTAAGACAGACTCATCCACTGGAGAGCAGACAGCAGAAGGAAGAAGAACTACAATTCTGAAGCCTGTGGAAGGAAAACCACATTCACAGAAAGATACACAAAATGAAAAGGCAGAGGACTTTATACCAGATCAAGGAACAAGATAAAACCCCAGAAAAAAAACGAAATGAGGTGGAGATAGGGAACCTTCCAGAAAAAGAATCAGAATAAAGATAGTGAAGATGATCCTAGACCTTGGCAAAAGAATGGAGGCAAAAACAAAAAGAATAAAATATCTAGGAATAAACCTACCTAAGGAGACAAAAGACCTGTATGCAGAAAATTATAGGACACTGATGAAAGAAATTAAAGATGATACAAATAGATGGAGAGAGATACCATGTTCTTGGATTGGAAGAATCAACATTGTGAAAATGACTCTACTACCCAAAGCAATCTACAGATTCAATGCAATCCCTATCAAATTACCACTGGCATTTTTCACAGAACTAGAACAAAAAATTTCACAATTTGTATGGAGACACAAAAGACCCCGAATAGCCAAAGCAATCTTGAGAATGAAAAATGGAGCTGGAGGAATCAGGCTCCCTGACTTCAGACTATATTACAAAGCTACAGTAATCAAGACAGTTTGGTACTGGCACAAAAACAGAAATATAGATCCATGGAACAGGATAGAAAGCCCAGAGATAAACCCACGCACATATGGTCACCTTATCTTTGATAAAGGAGGCAAGCATATACAGTGGAGAAAAGACAGCCTCTTCAATAAGTGGTGCTGGGAAAATTGGACAGGTACATGTAAAAGTATGAAATTAGAACACTCCCTGACACCATACACAAAAATAAACTCAAAATGGATTAAAGACCTAAGTGTAAAGCCAGACACTATCAAACTCTTAGAGGAAAACATAGGCAGAACACTCTATGACATACATCACAGCAAGATCCTTTTTGACCCACCTCCTAGAGAAATGGAAATAAAAACACAAATAAACAAATGGGACCTAATGAAACTTAAAAGCTTTTGCACAGCAAAGGAAACCATAAACAAGACCAAAAGACAACCCTCATAATGGGAGAAAATATTTGCAAATGAAGCAAATGACAAAGGATTAATCTCCAAGATTTACAAGCAGCTCATGCAGCTCAATAACAAAAAAACAAACAACCCAATCCAAAAATGGGCAGAAGACCTAAATAGACATTTCTCCAAAGAAGATATACAGATGGCCAACAGACACATGAAAGAATGCGCAACATCATTAATCATTAGAGAAATGCAAATCAAAACTACAATGAGGTATCATCTCACACCGGTCAGAATGGCCATCATCAAAAAATCTAGAAACAATAAATGCTGGAGAGGGTGTGGAGAAAAGGGAACACTCTTGCACTGTTGGTGGGAATGTAAATTGATACAGCCACTATGGAGAACAGTATGGAGGTTCCTTAAAAAACTAAAAAATAGAACTACCATACGACCCAGCAATCCCACTACTGGGCATATACCCTGAGAAAACCATAATTCAAAAAGAGTCATGTACCAAAATGTTCATTGCAGCTCTATTTACAATAGCCAGGACATGGAAGCAACCTAAGTGTCCATCATCGGATGAATGGATAAAGAAGATGTGGCACATATATACAATGGAATATTACTCAGCCATAAAAAGAAATGAAATGGAGGTATTTGTAATGAAGTGGATGGAGTTAGAGTCTGTCATACAGAGTGAAGTAAGTCAGAAAGAGAAAAACAAATACAGTATGCTAACACATATATATGGAATATAAGGGAAAAAAAAGGTCATGAAGAACCTAGTGGCAAGATGGGAATAAAGACATAGACCTACTAAAGAATGGACTTGAGGATATGGGGAGGGGGAGGGGTGAGATGTGACAGGGTGACAGAGTGTCATGGACATATATACACTACCAAATGTTAAATAGATGGCTAGTGGGAAGCAGCCGCATAGCACAGGGAGATCACCTCGGTGCTTTGTGACCACCTGGGGGGGTGGGATGGGGAGGGTGGGAGGGAGGGAGATGCGGGAGGGAGGAGATATGGGAACGTGTGTATATGTGTAGCTGATTCACTTTGTTATAAAGCAGATACTAACACACCATTGTGAAGCAATTATACTTCAATAAAGATGTTTTAAAAAAAACGTAAAAAAAAAATTAAAAAAAAAAAGAATGGAGGCAAAGATCGAGAAGATGCAAGAAATGCTTAACAAAGACCTAGAAGAATTAAGGGACAAACACCTAGAAGAATTAAAGAACAAACAAACAGAGGTGAATAATATAATAACTGAAATGAAAAATACACTAGAAGGAATCAGTAGCAGAATAACTGTGGCAGAAGAACGGATAAGTGACCTGGAAGACAGAAAGGTGGAAATCACTGCCATGGAACAGAATAAAGAAAAAGAATGAAAATAAATGAAGACACCCTAAGAGTCCTCTGGGACAACATTAAATGCAACAACATTCACAATATAGGGGTCCCAGAAGGAGAAGAGAGAGAGAAAGGTCGCAAGAATATATTTGAAGAGATTATAGTCAAAAACTTCCCTAGCATGGGAAAAGAAATAGCCACCCAAGTCCACGAAGCGCAGAGAGTCCCAGGCAGGATAAATCAAAGGAGAAAAATGCCAAGACACATAGTAACCAAATTGACAAAAATTAAAGACAAAGAAAAATTATTGAAAGCAACAAGGGAAAAATGATAAATAACATAAAAGGGAACTCCCATAACAGCTGATTTCTCAGCAGAAAATCTACAAGCCAGAAGGGAGTGGCATGATAAATTTAAAGTGATGAAAGGGAAGAACCGACAACCAAGAGTACTCCACCCAGCAAGGATCTCTTTCAGATTTCACAGAGAAATCAAAAGTCCTACAGACAAGCAAAAGCTAAGAGAATTCAGCACCATGAAACCAGCTCTACACCAAATGCTAAAGGAAATTCTCTAAGTGGGAAACACAAGAGAAGAAAAGGACCCAACAAGACAAACCCGTAACAATTAAGAAAATAGTAATATACATATCAATAATTACCTTAAACATGAATGGACTAAATGTTCCAACCAAAAGACACAGCCTCTCTGAATGGATACAAAAACAAGACCTATATATATGCTGTCTACAAGAGACCCATTTCAGACCTAGGGACACATACAGACTGAAAGTGAGGTGATGGAAAAATATATTCTATGCAAATGAAAATCAAAAGAAAGCTGGAGTAGCAATACTCATATCAGATAAAATAGACTTTAAAATAAAGAATGTTACAAGAGACAAGGAAAAATACTACATAACGGTCAAGGGATGAATCCAAGAAGAAGATATAACAATTATAAATATATATGTACCCAACATAGGAGCACCTCAATATATAAGGCAACTGCTAACAGCTATAAAAGAGGAAATCGACAGTAACACAATAATAGTGGGGGACTTTAACAGCTCACTTACACCAGTGGAGATCATCCAGAAAGAAAATTAATAAGGAAACACAAGCTTTAAATGACACAATAGACCAGATAGAGTTAACTGATATTTATAGGACATTCCATCCAAAAAGAGCAGATTACACGTTCTTCTCAACAGCACACGGAACATTCTCCAGGATAGATCACATCTCGGGTCACAAAAAATCCTCAGTAAATTAAAGAAAACTGAAATCATATCAAGCAGCTGTTCCGACCGCAATGCTATGAGATTAGAAATCAATTACAGGGGAAAATCTGTAAAAAACACAAACACATGGAGGCTAAACAATACGTTACTAAATAACCAAGAGATCACTGAAGAAATAAAAGAGGAAATCAAAAACTACCTAGAGACAAATGACAACAAACCACGATGATCCAAAACCTATGGGATGCGGCAAAAGCAGTTCAAGAGGGAAGTTTATAGCAATACAAGCCTACCTCAAGAAACAAGAAAAATCTCAAATAAACAATCTAACCTTACACCTAGAGGAACTAGAGAAAGAAGAACAAAACCCAAAGTTAGTAGAAGGAAAGGAATCATAAAGATCAGAGCAGAAATAAATGGAATAGAAACAAAGAAAATGAAAGCAAAGATCAATAAAACTAAAAGCTGGTTCTTTGAGAAGATAAACAAAAATGATAAGCCTTTAGCCAGACCCAAGAAAAAGAGGTAGAGGACTCAAATCAACAAAATTAGAAGTGAAAAAGGAGAAGTTACAACAGACACCACAGGAATACAAAGCATCCTAAGAGACTACTACAAGGAACTCTATGCCAATAAAATGGACAACCTGGAAGAAATGGACAAATTCTTAGAAAGGGATAACTTTCCAAGACTGAATCAGGAAGAAATAGAGAATGTGAACAAACCTATCACAAGCAATGAAATTGAAACTGTGATTAAAAATCTTCCAACAAACAAAAGTCCAGAACCAGATGGCATCACAGGTGAATTCTATCAAATATTTAGAGAAGAGCTAGCACCCAACCTTCTCAAATTCTTCAAAACAATTGCAGGGGAAGGAACACTCCCAAACTCATTCTATGAGACCACCATCACCCTGATACCAAAACCAGACAAAGATACTACAAGGAAAATAAATTATAGACCAATATCACTGATGAATATAGATGTAAAAATCCTCAACAAAATACTAGCAAACAGAATTGAACAACACGTTAGAAGGATCATACACCATGATCAAGTGGGGTTTATCCCAGGGATGCAAGGATTCTTCAATATACACAAATCAATGTGATACACCATATTAACAAATTGTAGAATAAAACCATATGATCATCTCAATAGATGCAGGAAAAGATTTTGAGAAAATTCAACATCCATTTATGATAAAAACTCTGCAGAGTGTGGGCATAGAGGGAAACTACCTCAACCTTATAAAGGCCATATATGACAAACCCACAGCAAACAGCATTCTCAATGGTGAAAAACTGAAAGCGTTTCCTCTAAGATCAGGAACAAGACGAGGATGTCCACTCTCACCACTACTATTCAACATAGTTTTGGAAGTCCTAGCCATGGCAATCAGAGAAGAAAAAGAAATAAAAGGAATACAAAAAGGAAAAGAAAAAGTAAAATTGTCACTGTTTGCAGATGACATCATATCATAGGTAGAGAATCCTAAAGATGCCACCAGAAAACCACTGGAGCTAATCAATGAATTTGGTAAAGTTGCAGGATACAAAATTAATGCACAGAAATTGCTTGCATTCCTATACACTAACAATGAAAGAACAGAAAGAGAAATTAAGGAAACAATCCCATTACCACTGCAACAAAAAGAATAAACTACCTAGGAATAAACCTACCTAAGGAAGTAAAAGACCTGTACTCATAAAACTATACGACACTGATGAAAGAAATCAAAGATGATATAAACAGATGGAGACATATACCATGTTCTTGGATTAGAAGAATCAATATTGTGAAAATGACTATACTACCCAAAGCAATATACAGATTCAATGCAATCCCTATCAAAATACCTTTGGCATTTTCTACAGAACTAGAAAAAAAATCTTAAAATTTGTAGGGAGACACAAAAGACCCCGGATAGCCAAAGCAGCCTTGAGGGGAAAAAAAAAGAGCTGGAGTAATCAGACTTCCAGACTTCAGACTATATTACAAAGCTACAGTAATCAAGATGATATGGTACTGACACAAAAACAGAAATAGAGATTAATAGAACAGGATAGAAAGCACAGAGATAAACCCACGTACCTATGGTTAACTAATCCATGACAAAGGAGGCAAGGGTATACAATGGAGAAAATACAGTGTCTTCAGTAAGTGGTGCTGGGAAAACTGGACAGCTACATGTAAAAGAATGAAATTAGAACTCTCCCTAACACCATACACAAAAATAAACTCAAAATGGATTAGAGACCTAAATGTAAGACCAGCCACTATAAAACTCTTAGAGGAAAACATAAGCAGAACAGTCTATGACATAAATCACAGCAAGATCCTTTTTGACCCACCTCCTAGGGAAATGGAAATAAAAACAAAAATTTAAAAAATGGTACCTAATGAAACTTAAAATCTTTTGCACAGCAAAGGAAAACATAAGCAAGATGAAAAGACAACCATCAGAATGGGAGAAAATATTTTCAAATGAAGCAAATGGCAAAGGATTAATCTCCAAAAAGCAGCTCATGTAGCTCAATATCACAAAACCAAACAACCCAATCCAAAAATGGGCAGAAGACCTAAATAGACATTTCTACAAAGAAGATATACAGTTTCCCAACAAACACATGAAAGGATGCTGAACATCACTAATCATTAGAGAAATGCAAATCAAAACTACAGTGAGATATCACCTCACACCAGTCAGAATGGCCGTCATCAAAAAATCTACAAACAGTAAATGCTGGAGAGGCATTTATTGGAAAAAAGGGAACCCTCTTGCACTGTTGGTGGGAATGTAAATTGATATAGCTACTAGGGAGAACGGTATGGGGGTTCCTTGAAAACTAAAAATTGAAAAACCGTACAACCCAGCAATCCCACTACTGGACATTTACCCTGAGAAAACCATAATTCAAAAAGAGTCATGTACCACAATGTTCATTGTAGCTCTATTTACAATAGCCAGGACATGGAAGCAACCTAAGTGTCCATCAACACATAACTGCATAAAGAAGATGTGGCACATATATACAATGGAACATTATTCAGCCATAAAAAGAAACGAAATTGAGTTATTTGTAGTGAGGTGGATGGATCTAGAGTCTGTCCTACAGAGTGAAGTAAGTCAGAAAGAGAAAAACAAATACCGTATGCTAACACATATATATGGAATCTAAAAGAAAAAAGTTTATGAAGAACCTAGGAGCAGGAAAGGATTAAGGACACAGACGTAGAGAAAGGACTTGAGGACACGGGGAGGGGGAAGGGTAAGCTGGGACAAAGTGAGAGAGTGGTATGGACATATATACACTACCAAATGTAAAATTGATAGCTACTGGGAAGCAGCCACATAGCACAGGGAGATCAGCTCGGTGCTTTGTGACCACCTAAAGGGGTGGGATAAGGGAGTGAGAGGGAAGTGCAAGAGGGAGGGGATATGGTGTTATATGTATACGTATAGCTGATTCACTTTTTCATACAGCAGAAACTGACACACAATTGTAAAGCAATTATACTCCAATAAAGATGCAAAAGAAAAAAAAAAGAAAGCCCAGAGACAAACCTACACACCTATGGTCCACTAATCTATGACAAAGGAGGCAAGGATATACAATGGAGAAAAGACAGTCTCTTCAATAAGTGGTGCTGGGAAAAATGGACAACTACACGTAAAAGAATGAAATTAGAACACTCCCTAACACCATACACAAAAAATAAACTCAAAATGGATTAGAGACCGAAATGTTAGACCGGACACTATAAAACTCATAGAGGAAAACATAGGAAGAATATTCTTTGACATAAATCACAGCAAGATCTTTTTTGATCCACCTCCTAGAGTAATGTAATAAAAAACAAAAATAAACAAATGGGAGCAAATGAAACCTAAAACCTTTTGGAAAGCAAAGAAAACTACAAAGACGACGAAAAGACAACCCTCAGAATGGGAGAAAATATTTGCAAACGAATCAATGGACAAAGGATTAATCTCCAATATATATAAACAGCTCATGCAGCTCAACAGTAAAAAAACAAACAACCCAATCCAAAAATGGGCAGATGTCGTAAAAAGACATTTGTCCCAAGAAGACATACAGATGGCCAAGAAGCACATGAAAAGCTGCTCAACATCACTAATTATTAGAGAAATATAAACCAAAACTACAATGAGGTATTACCTCAAACAAGTTAGAATGGGCATCATCAGAAAATCTACAAACAACAAATGCTGGAGAGGGTGTGGAGAAAAGGGAACCCTCTTACACTATTTGTGGGAATGGAAATTGATACAGTCACTATGGAGAACAGTATGGAGGTTCCTTAAAAAACTAAAAATAGAATTACCATATGACCCAGCAATCCCACTACTGGGCATATACCCAGAGAAAACCATAATTCAAAAAGACACATTCACCACAATGTTCATTGCAGCACTATTTACAATAGCCAGGTCATGGAAGCAACCTAAATGCCCATAGATAGACAAATGGAAAATATGTGGTACATATATAAAATGGAATATTACTCAGTCATAAAAAGGAATGAAATTGGGTCACTTGTAAAGACATGGATAGATCTAGAGACTGTCATACAGAGTGAAGTAAGTCAGAAAAAGAAAAACAAATATCGTATATTAACGCATACATGTGGAACCTAGAAAATTGGTACAGATGAACCGGTTTGCAAGGCAGAAATAGAGACACAGATGTAGAGAACAAATGTATGGTCACCAAGGGGGGAAAGTGGCAGGGTGGTGGTGGTGGGATGAATTGCGAGCCTGGGATTGACATATACACACTTATATGTATAAAATAGATAACCAATAAGAGCCTGCTGTATAAAAAAATGAATAAAATAAAATTAAAAAATTAAAAAATAATATTTAAAAACATAAAACACAAAAAAAAGTTCTGTCCTTCCCATAGACGTATTTATATAAATGAATTATTCCCATGCTTATATCTATAAATACAAAAAGAGGAATAAAACCTACCTTGAACCAAAAAAGAAAAAAAAAAAAAAACAGAACCCACCGGTCATACAGAGGAAAACCCTATCAGGGCACTTGCTCCAGTGGTAAACAATTCTGAAGTTAGTCAGAGGTGGGGAATCGTCTCCCATGCAGCCAGCAGCTCCCCCGCAAGGAGCGTCCTCATTGCAAAGCTGGGGGACCGTGAGGAGGTGTCTCTGAGTAAACGTGATCTGAGCCTCAGGCCAGCTGCTGCTGAACTTTTCCCACCCTTCCCAGGTAAAACACCTGAATGTGTGCAAAGACTTTAAAGCCTAGAGGAAAGGGCTTGGAGTCACACCAGCGACAGCACGCAGGCCAGCCAGGATGGTCCTGGCCCCGGGCGCTCTTCTGGAAGCTTTCCATTTCCCTGACTGAGGTACCCCTCCTGTCCCGGTCCCCACTGCTTTTTTCCTTCCTCACCTCTGCCCGCGGAGAAATTACAGCAGCAGGTATGGGTGACACATCGTCTTCTTTAGCAGGTGGCTGCCCGGCAACTCCTGCAGAAAGTCCAGCAGAGCCCCACTCACACGGGGCCACTCATAGAGCCCTGGGCCCTACTCCCTCCCACCAGCACAACCCCGAGACTGCTGACGGGGCAGAGAATATGGCGTCAGGCACAGCTGCAGAGGCTTTTGCTGCCTGGAGGGGTGTTTATATTGACCTCAACCCAGGCACACCTGGGAAGGGCTGGCCGGCCAGGTCAGGCTGCCCAGGTCAGCCAATCCTCGCCCCTCAGGGGCTCAGAGTTGCAGATAATGGGACTTGCTGCACCGGCCAGATCCAAGGAACAGGTGTAGGGTCCCGAGAGTCAGGATAGACAAGGGGTGGCAGCCCTGGCTTGTTTTCTAATCATTTTATCTGGTCCATGAGTGGAAGACAACTTCAAGAAGACCCTCTCCTAATGAGAGGAACCCAGGAGTCAGGGAGAGGAGGGTTGGTGGGTGGAGACAGATGCCTGGTGCCCCGGCTGCAGTGGAAGCCCCTGGAAGACCAGGTGGAGGGAGGCTGCACAGAGTGAAGCCTAGGGTCACAGACATGTCGGAGCTGCTGTTTGTTAGTTCAAGCCCTGCTCTGAGGTGCTCTGTGTCAGCTCTGAGCGACAGGTGTGCTGGCGGTGCTCTGCAATGAGGGCTATGTGCACGGTTCCTGTGTGCCCAGCTCTGCCAGGGTACCTGTCCAAGGGATCTCCATATCCAGGGAGGGGCCTGCCCACGAGAGCCCCGTGAGCTGCTGGGTACCTGCCCAGGTGAGCTCCATATCCTGGGAGGGGCCTGACCACGAGAGCCCCGTGGGCTGCTGGGTACCTGCCCAGGTGAGCTCCATATCCTGGGAGGGGCCTGACAATGAGAGCCCCATGGGCTCCTGGGTACCTGCACAGGTGAGCTCCATATCCTGGGAGGGGCCTAACCACGAGAGCCCCGTGGGCTGCTGGCTACCTGCACAGGTGAGCTCCATATCCTGGGAGGGGCCTGACCATGAGAGCCCCGTGGGCTGCTGGGGACCTGGTAAAGACGCCAGGACAGTCAGTGAAGCCACAGAGGATATACATCCAGTATTTCCTAATTCCTACACCCTGCTGGCCATTCTACCATCCACCAGGACATGGTATTCTGTATTAGACTTCAATGATGCCTTCTTCTGTATTCCATTAGTCCCAGAGTCACAAGAAATTTTGGCTGTGAGTGGCAGGACTCAACATACAACAAAAACAATACTGCTTGGCCGTCCTGCCCCAGGGGTTCAAAAATTCCCACACCATCTTTGGGGAAACGTTAGCTATAACCCTAAAAGATCTACCTCTGGAGAAGTGAACCCTCCTTCAATATGCAGACGACATTCTGGGCTTCCCTGGTGGCGCAGTGGTTGAGAATCTGCCTGCCAATGCAGGGGACACAGGTTCGAGCCCTGGTCTGAGAAGATCCCATATGCCACGGAGCAACTAGGCCCGTGAGCCACAATTACTGAGCCTGCGCTTCTGGAGCCTGTGCTCCACAATAAGAGAGGCTGCGATAGTGAGAGGCCCGCGCACCGCGATGAAGAGTGGCCCCCGCTTGCTGCAACTAGAGAAATCCCTCGCACAGAAACAAAGACACAACACAGCCATAAATAATAAATAAATAACTTTTAAAAAAATATGCAGACGACATTCTGATCGCCAGCCCTACTAAGGAGGCCTCTGGACTACCTAGCCAATAAAAGATAGAAGGTGTCTAAGAAAAAGGCTCAAATATCACAGACTAAGGTGACCTGCCTGGGCTTCATTCTCACAGAAGATCGGAGAAGCCCATCCCAGGAAAGGGAAGAAGCCATTTGCAGCCTCACCCTTCCTAAAACTAGAAGACAGCTTAGGGGTTCCTGGGGAGACTGGGGTTTGCTGCATCTGGATCCCTAACTACAGTCTAATACCTGGGCCTCTATATGAAACACTGAAAGGAAAAGATGATGATCCTTTTGAATAGAATCCAGAAGCGGCCTTTCAAGAATGGAAAGAGCAGTCAATTCAGACCCTTGCCCTGGACCTCCCTAATTTAGCTAAACCCTTTGACCTTTACATTCCTGGTCGAAGGCGAATCGCCCTTGGAGTTTTAGTGTCAAAACTGGGACCACTTGAAATGGAACAACGCAAGAATGCCCTCCAGGCATTGGCCAGCCACCCCATCCGACCAGGATACTGGGGGTATCTAAAAACCTGGAAATGAGCAGCCCGCAAGGCCAGCTCCCTCCTAAGGGTAAAGGACGCCACTTGGTGATCCTAAACACCCACCATGCCCTGAAGTTGCAGGGATCGCTCCGTGGGCACAATGACCTCGAGTGAGGAGGCCCTCCAACTCCAACTTCCAGAGAGACAACCTGGGACAAAAGGCCCCCATGACGACTCATGTGACCATCACTTGACCTGGAGCTTCTCTCAGAAAACCACAAGAGTGTGCCCCAAAAGAACAGACTATTGCTTGCAGGACTTACTGCACCCAGAGCGGAGCTAATAAACCTGGCAGGGGACCCGTAAATAACGCTGCCACCATAGAAAAGCCTACAGACACCACGGTGACGGCGGCCAATGAGACCAGATGTACTCCTGGTTACTTCAAAAGGGCGGTGACTGAGTGGCCATCATGGTCCTGGATCACCACCGGCCCTGGACTGTCTGGGAGTTGAGCAGGCAGGGCTCTGAAACCTGGTGCTGTTTGTACGTTAATTCAGTGGCCTAACTGAAGAAAGCACAGACTACTGGTCAGAGCATCTAGGCTGGCAGAAACCAAAAGCCTAAGGGGGCCGAACCAATGTGGAGCAGGGTAAAACCGGCCCCCCCAGCGTCCCTGTGCATCTCTTTCCTGGACCCTTAAAGGTCATTAGAATCTATAAAACTTCCAACGCTGGGGCTCAGGCAGACGAGCAGTGAGGGAGGAGGCCTCGGGACAATCAACCTCACCTGGAGGCTGCTGGGGAGAAGTCCTGCCCCTCCCCCCGGGTATGAGGATACCCAACTCAGCACGAAGCATTTAGAGAAGAGGTGTCTGCACCCTCAGCGCCCCAAGAATGTGGAATGGGACAAGAGGCAGAGGAGGGGTTTGTCACCGGCAAAGCCCATTAAAAATTCCTGGGAGATAAAAATAGAATCTGGGCAATAAAATAAAGTCTAACCTTTTTTTCCTTTGTGCTTTTTCTAATTTCACTTGTTCCTAGGTTTCCACAGGCAGAGGTCCCACACCTGGCACTTCAGACCCGATTTCCTAGTGCAAAATGGCTGGGCCGACACCTCATCTCTCGGGGCCCTGTGCAGACTCCGCCACATAGAGCCTGAGCTCCAGCCAACCCAGACCTCGAGAGCTCCGCCCCATCCCTCCTGCTGACACTGACGGGATCCCTACACAGCAGCCCGGTCCACAGCCCTCGGGGGAGTGCACGCTATCACCTCTCCATTCTCTGATCAAAATATAAAGTTTTCCTTTGCTTCTGAACCAAACTCAGTCTCGATCTGTTGGCTCCAATGACACTGGGCAGGGGGACCCTTGTTGGGGCCGACTCTGAAGGATCAGTAACAGAATTTGAGAACATTGTAACTTCAATGAACAGATGTGTGAGCCAAATATTGTAACTTCAATGAACATATGTGTGAGCCAAATATTGTAACTTCAATGAACAGATGTGTGAGCCAAACTGTAGTTAACATAGAGCAGTGTATAAGGCTCGTGTAAAATAAGGTATTTCAAACACTTCCATTTGATATTTCCATCACTTTATTATAAGCAAGTTCAGTGGAGGGGTTTGTCGTATTTGTCAGGTCAACGTTAGAGAAATGCAGTGATTTCTTTCCAAGGATGTGGATCTACTAATCTTGGCTGAAGTTTCAATCTTGTTTTGAATGATTTTCCATTGAAAATGATACCTCTCTTTCAGCTCCTAGATTTCTGAGAAGTATAAAATCTTGTATTTTTTTATTACCAAAGGGGAAAGGTGGGAGGAGGGATAAATTAACAGTTTCGGATTAACATATACACACTGCTATGTATAAAATATATCATCAACAAGGAACTGCTGTATAGCACAGGGAACTATACTCAATATTTTGTAATAACCCCTAAGGGGAAATAATCTGAAAAACAATAGATATCTATATCGACATCATCTATCAACTACAGATAAAATGGAAACTAAAGGAGGCCGATGGTGAGCGTTTCTGACCATGAAGACTTCAATCCTCTAAAGTTTGGACTCTGCCGACAGCCCAGTCCCTTAATGGACATACATGTACCAGTAGCTTAAAAATTCCCAAGATTGGGGTTCGGGGAGACACTGATTTGAAAAAATCCCTGGTGTTCTCCTTACATACATGGGAGCTTTCCTACAGCTAAAACATGCCTGTGACACCCAGAAGATGGTACACGGTTGGATCAGGAAGATTTTGGAAAAGGCACCTCATCTCCTAATCCCCTGGTTGTCGGGTTAACCCCTCCAGCCTCTTTCCTAACATTCTCCACACATGAGGATGTCAGCACCTTCAACATCCGGTTGCACAGACTTTGGAATTTGTCCAGAGGATGAAGGGGAAGGAGGAGAAACAATGAGAGACAAGCCCTAGATGTTCAGACAGGCACAGGTCACTCTAATTTCAAATCAAAAAGAAGAATTAACCACAGGCTCAGCCTGCCCCACGGAACCAGTATAAGGCCTAAAGGAATCCTGCGGTTTTGCAGGCAGCTCACAAAAAAGCGAGTTTAAAAATGGAGCTCAGGGGCACTGCAATTCACAAACATGCAGAAATATAAATGATCACTCTCGTCCAAAAATATATTGAGGGAAGGCAACAAAGACGATTTGAAAGCAAGGCAGAATTGCAGGAAACAAATTTCAGGAGGTAGATTCGAATCGCCTTTAAAGCACATGAAAAGCGGTAAAACGTCGACAATGATGCCCTTGGCCAAAGAGGGCGAACACCTTTTTTCCTGAATATATTCAGGAAAAAAGGCATATGCCTTTTTTCACCAACCAGGCAAGCCAGAAATGCAAATGAGCACTACAAAGAAGTCTAACTTCCAAGGGGCCAAAAGGGCCATTCTAAAAGAGTGTAAAACCCAGAAATGCAGGACAGGCCAGGGAGAAAAGGGAGCCTTGTTAGGCTGATGGGCGGGATGTAATTTGCCAACGGCCAATCTGGAGAAGTGTATGGTGTTTCCTAAAACATCTAAAAAACACAGCTAGAGAGCATAGGGCACTTCCACTCATGGGCGTATAAACTGGGAAAAATAAAAATCAAAAAGACACAGGTACCCCAAAGTTTAGGGCTGCTCTGTTTACAAGAACCTCCATCCACTTCAGTACACCATTAATATGCCAGGATAGAGAAAAATGGATAAAGAAGTTGTGCTAATATGTACAATGGAATACCACTCAGCCATGAAATCAATGTCAAACGGCTAATAGCAGCATGATGAGTGGATTCAAGTACAGTGTTTCTAAGTGAAATAAGTCACACAGAAAAAGATACTTATCATAAGATATCACTTATACAGGGAATGTAAAAACAGCTACACTTGAACTGAATTACAAAACAGAACAGAGTCACATGTTTAGAAAACACACTATGGCTGCTTAACGGGAAAGGTGAGGTGGGGTGATGCATAAAACAAGAGTTTCAAATAAGCTCAGACACGGTTCCATATACCCAATAGGTAATAGACAAGACCTACCCCTTGCTCAGAGAAGTGGACTCAACACTCCCTATTCACGGCACAAGAATATATCTGACTAGTAAGAATCTTAAAACCTATGTATTGATATCTCTCTGTAAGTGAGTCAAGTGGGTGTAAAGCAGCATAAACACAGCAGTGAAAATCAGCTAAACCCCAATCTAAAAATAAATTACAAAAAAACCACAACAAATAAAATGAAAGAGAGAGAAATTAGTAAAAATTTTGTTCAGGGGCAGTGAAGCAACCTGGATTGACCATATCTAGACCCACGGCTGGGTTACACATAAGGCTGGACACTCGTGGGGCAGAGAGGATTGGTGAGGTTGGGTGAGCAGACGCAGACCCTTTAAAGTAATACTGCGTGGTACCCATCCCACGGGTCCCAAATCTCCAGGTTCAAGGGCATCTTCCTACATCGAAAACATGCATGAGAAACCCAGAAGATGATACACGGTGTGATCCAGAAAAGATTCTAAAACGCACCTCATTTCTCATCTCCTACTGTTCGGGTTAGCCATTCCAGCCACTTTACTAGTAATCTCCCTCCTTGGAGAATCAGCACCTTTAACCTCCTGTTCTGTACAGGTTGCAATTTGTCCTGAGGATGAATGGGAACAGTGGGAACCAAAGAGAGACTAGCTCTAGGTGTTGGGACAGGCACATGCTACTCTATTTTCCCATGAGGAAGAAGAATTAACCACAGGCTCAGCCTGCCGCCTGGGACCAGAATAGGGCCTGAAGCAATCCTGCGCTTTTGCGGCCAGCTCCCAAGAAAGCGAGTTGAAAAATGGAGCTCAGGGGCACTGCAATTCACAAACCTGCAGACTTATAAATGATGACTCTCGTCCACAAATATATTGAGGGAAGGCAACGAAGAGGATTTGAAAGCAAGGCAGAATTGCAGGAAACAGATTTCAGGAGGGAGATTCGAATCGCCTTTAAAGCACAGGAAAAGCGGCAAAACCTCGACAATGATTCCCTTGGCCAAAAAGGGCGTATGCGTTTTTTCCTGAATATATTCAGGAAAAAACGCATACGCCCTTTTTGGCCAACCAAGCAACCTGGAAAGGCAAATCAGCGCTACAAAGAAGTCTCGCTTCCCATCGGTCAAAAGGGCCATGCTGAATAAAGTGTCAAAACCAGAAATGCAGGACCGGCCATGGAGAAACGGGAGCCTGGCTACGCTGATGGGCGGGATGTAAATTGCCAACAGCCTCTCTGGAGAAGTGCACGGTGTGTCCTGAAACATCTAAAAAACTCAGCTTAGAGAGCATAGGGCACTTCCACTTATGGGCGTAAAAACTGGCAAAACTAAAAATCAGCAAGACACAGGCACCACAAAGTTTAGGGCTGCTCTGTTTACAAGAACCTCCACTTCGTTACACCTTAAATATCCCAGGAAAGAGAAAAATGGATAAAGAAGTTGCGGTCCTTATGTACAATAGAATATCACTCAGCCATGAAATCAACGTCATAAGGCTAGTAGCAGCATGATGAGTGGATTTAGGTACGAAGAGTCTAAGTGAAATAAGTCACACAGAAAAAGACACTTATCCTAAGTTATCACTTATAGAGGGAATGTAAAAACCGCTACCCTTGAAATGAGTTACAAAACAGAACAGAGTCACACGTTTAGAAAACACAGTATAGCTGCTTAACGGGAAAGGTGAGGTGGAGTGATGCATAAAACAAGGGTTTCAAATTAGCTCAGATACCATTCCATAAACCCAAAATGTAATAGACAAGACCTGCTCAGTGAACTGGACTCAACACCCCCTATTCACCGCCCAAGAATATATCTGACTAGTAAGAATCTTAAAACCTATGTATTGATATCTCTCTGTAAGTGAGTCAAGCTGGTGTAAAGCGGCATAAACACAGCAGTGAAAAGCAGCTAAACCCCATTATAAAAATCTTTACTTTTAAAAATCCGTGAAACAAAGATAGTGAAAGAGAGAGAAATTCTTACAAAATTCGTTCAGGGGCTGTGATGCCACCTGGATTTACCATATCTAGACCCACAGCTGATTGAGACATAAGGGTGGACACTCTTCGGGCTGAGAGGTTTGGTGAGGTTGGGTGAGCAAACGCAGACCTTTTAAAGTAATAATGCGTGGTACCCATCCCATGGGTCCCAAATCTCCAGGTTCAAGGGCATCTCTGGCACAACATTAAACGCAACAACATTCGCATTATAGGGGTCCCAGAAGGAGAAGAGAGAGAGAAAGAACCAGAGAAAATATTTGAAGAGATTATAGTCGAAAACTTCCCTAATATGGGAAAGGAAATAGCCACCCAGGTCCAGGAAGCCCAGAGAGTCCCATACAGAATAAACCCAAGGAGAAACACGCCGAGACACATAGTAATCAAAGTGGCAAAAATTAAAGACAAAGAAAAATTATTGAAATCAGCAAGGGAAAAACGACAAATAACATACAAGGGAACTCCCATAAGGTTAACAGCTGATTTCTCAGCAGAAACTCTGCAAGCCAGAAGGGAGTGGCATGATATACTTAAAGTGATGAAAGGGAAGAACCTACAACCAAGATTACTTTACCCGGCAAGGATCTCATTTAGATTTGATGGAGAAATCAAAAGCTTTACAGACAAGCAAAAGCTAAGAGAATTCAGCACAACCAAACCAGTTCTACAACAAATGCTAAAGGAACTTCTCTAAGTGGGAAACACAAGAGAAGAAAAGGACCTACAAAAACAAACCCAAAACAATTAAGAAAATGGTCATAGGAACATACATATCGATAATTACCTTAAACGTGAATGGATTAAATGCCCCAAACAAAAGACATATACTGGCTGAATGGATACAAAAACAAGACCCATATATATGCTGTCTACATGAGACCCACTTTAGACCTAGGGACACATACAGACTGAAAGTGAGGGGATGGAAAAAGATATTCCATGCAAATGGAAATCAAAAGAAAGCTGGAGTAGCTATACTCATATCAGATAAAATAGACTTTAAAATAAAGAATGTTACAAGAGACAAGGAAGGACACTACATAATGATCCAGGGATCAATCCAAGAAGAAGATGTAACAATTATAAATATATATGCACCCAACATAGGAGCACCTCAATACATAAGGCAACTGCTAACAGCTATAAAAGAGGAAATCGACAGTAACACAATAATAGTGGGGGACTTTAACACTTCACTTACACCAATGGACAGATCATCCAAAATGAAAATAAATAAGGAAACAGAAGCTTTAAATGACACAATAGACCAGATAGATTTAATTGATATATATAGGACATTCCATCCAAAAACAGCAGATTACATGTTCTTCTCAAGTGCGCACGGAACATTCTCCAGGATAGATCACATCTTGGGTCACAAATCAAGCCTCAGTAAATTTAAGAAAATTGAAATCATACCAAGCATCTTTTCTGACCACAACGCTATGAGATTAGAAATGAATTACAGGGAAAAAAACGTAAAAAAACAAACACATGGAGGCTAAACAATACGTTACTAAATAACCAAGAGATCACTGAAGAAATCAAAGAGGAAATAAAAAAATACCTAGAGACAAATGACAATGAAAACACGACGACCCAAAACCTATGGGATGCAGCAAAAGCAGTTCTAAGAGGGAAGTTTATAGCTATACAAGCCTACCTAAAGAAACAAGAAAAATCTCAAGTAAACAATCTAACCTTACACCTAAAGAAACTAGAGAAAGAAGAACAAACAAAACCCAAAGTTAGCAGAAGGAAAGAAATCATAAAGATCAGAGCAGAAATAAATGAAATAGAAACAAAGAAAACAATAGCAAAGATCAATAAAACTAAAAGTTGGTTCTTTGAGAAGATAAACAAAATTGATAAGCCATTAGCCAGACTCATCAAGAAAAAGAGGGAGAGGACTCAAATCAATAAAATCAGAAATGAAAAAGGAGAAGTTACAACAGACACTGCAGAAATACAAAACATCCTAAGAGACTACTATAAGCAACTTTATGCCAATAAAATGGACAACCTGGAAGAAATGGACAAATTCTTAGAAAGGTATAACCTTCCAAGACTGAATCAGGAAGAAACAGAAAATATGAACAGACCAATCACAAGTAATGAAATTGAAACTGTGATTAAAAATCTTCCAACAAACAAAAGTCCAGGACCAGATGGCTTCAAAGGTGAATTCTATCAAACATTTAGAGAAGAGCTAACACCCATCCTTCTCAAACTCTTCCAAAAAATTGCAGAGGAAGGAACACTCCCAAACTCATTCTATGAGGCCACCATCACCCTGATACCAAAACCAGACAAAGACACTACAAAAAAAGAAAATTACAGACCAATATCACTGATGAACATAGATGCAAAATTCCTCAACAAAATACTAACAAACAGAATCCAACAACACATTAGAAGGATCATACACCACGATCAAGTGGGATTTATCCCAGGGATGCAAGGATTCTTCAATATACGAAAATCAATCAATGTGATACACCATATTAACAAATTGAAGAATAAAAACCATATGATCATCTCAATAGATGCAGAAAAAGCTTTTGACAAAATTCAGCACCCATTTCTGATAAAAACTCTCCAGAAAGTGGGCATAGAGGGAACCTACCTCAACATAATAAAGGCCATATATGACAAACCCACAGCAAACATCATTGTCAATGGTGAAAAACTGAAAGCATTTCCTCTAAGATCAGGAACGAGACAAGGATGTCCACTCTCACCACTATTATTCAACATAGTTCTGGAAGTCCTAGCCACGGCAATCAGAGAAGAAAAAGAAATAAAAGGAATACAGATTGGAAAAGAGGAAGTAAAACTGTCACTGTTTGCGGATGACATGATACTATACATAGAGAATCCTAAAACTGCCACCAGAAAACTGCTAGAGCTAATTAATGAATATGGAAAAGTTGCAGGATACAAAATTAATGCACAGAAATCTCTTGCATTCCTATACACTAATGATGAAAAATCTGAAAGAGAAATTATGGAAACACTCCCATTTACCATTGCAACAAAAAAGAATAAAATACCTAGGAATAAACCTACCTAGGGAGACAAAAGACCTGTGTGCAGAAAACTATAAGACACTGATGAAAGAAATTAAAGATGATACCAACAGATGGAGAGATATACCATGTTCTTCTTTTGGAAGAGTCAACATTGTGAAAATGAGTGTACTACCCAAAGCAATCTACAGGTTCAATGCAATCCCTATCAAATTATCAATGGCATTTTTTACGGAGCTAGAACAAATCATCTTAAAATTTGTATGGAGACACAAATGACCCCGAATAGCCAAAGCAGTCTTGAGGCAAAAAAATGGAGCTGGAGGAATCAGACTCCCTGACTTCAGACTATACTACAAAGCTACAGTAATCAAGACAATATGGTACTGGCACAAAAACAGAAACATAGATCAATGGAACAAGATAGAAAGCCCAGAGATTAATCCACACACCTATGGTCAACTAATCTATGACAAAGGAGGCAAAGATATACAATGGAGAAAAGACAGTCTCTTCAATAAGTGGTGCTGGGAAAACTGGACAGCTACATGTAAAAGAATGAAATTAGAATACTCCCTAACACCATACACAAAAATAAACTCAAAATGGATTAGAGACCTAAATATAAGACTGGACACTATAAAACTCTTAGAGGAAAACATAGGAAAAACACTCTTTGACATAAATCAGAGCAAGATCTTTTTTGATCCACCTCCTAGAGTAAAGGAAATAAAAACAAAAATAAACAAGTGGGACCTAATGAAACTTCAAAGCTTTTGCACAGCAAAGGAGACCATAAACAAGACGAAAAGACAACCCTCAGAATGGGAGAAAATATTTGCAAATGAATCAACGGACAAAGGATTAATCTCCAAAATATATAAACAGCTCATTCAGCTCAATATCAAAGAAACAAACACCCCAATCCAAAAATGGGCAGAAGACCTAAATAGACATTTCTCCAAAGAAGTCATACAGACGGCCATGAAGCACATGAAAAGATGCTCAACATCACTAATTATTAGAGAAATGCAAATCAAAACTACAATGAGGTATCACCTCACTCCTGTTAGAATGGGCATCATCAGAAAATCTACAAACAACAAATGCTGGAGAGGGTGTGGAGAAAAGGGAACCCTCTTGCACTGTTGGTGGGGAATCTAAATTGATACAGCCACTATGGAGAACAATATGGAGGTTCCTTAAAAAACTAAAAATAGAATTACCATAAGACCCAGCAATCCCACTACTGGGCATATACCCAGAGAAAACCGTAATTCAAAAAGACACATGCACTCGAATGTTCATTGCAGCACTATTTACAATAGCCAGGTCATGTAAGCAACCTAAATGCCCCTCAACAGACGAATGGATAAAGAAGATGTGGTACATATATACAATGGAATATTACTCAGCCATTAAAAGGAACGAAATTGAGTCATTTGTTGAGACGTGGATGGATCTAGAGACTGTCATACAGAGTGAAGTAAGTCAGAAAGAGAAAAACAAATATCATATATTAATGCATGTATGTGGAACCTAGAAAAATGGTACAGATGAGCCAGTTTGCAGGGCAGAAGTTGAGACACAGATGTAGAGAATGGACATATGGACACCAAGGGGGAAAAACTGCGGTGAGGTGGGGATGGTGGTGTGCTGAATTGGGCGATTGGGATTGACATGTATACACTGATGTGTACAAAATTTATGCCTAATAAGAACCTGCAGTATAAAAAAACAAACAAAACAACTAAAAAAAAATCAATTACTTTTAAAAACCCGTGAAACAAAGACAGTGAAAGAGAGAGAAATTCTTACAAAATTCGTTCAGGGGCTGTGATGCCACCTGGATTGACCATATCTAGACCCACAGCTGACTGAGACATAAGGGTGGACACTCTTGGGGCTGAGAGGTTTGGTGAGGTTGGGTGAGCAAACGCAGACCCTTTAAAGTAATAATGCGTGGTACCCATCCCATGGGTCCCAAATCTCCAGGTTCAAGGGCATCTTCCTACATCGAAAACATGCATGAGAAACCCAGAAGATGGTACACTGTGTGATCGGGAAAGGTTTCTAAAACGCACCTCATTTCTCATCTCCTTGTGCTCGGGTTCGCCATTCCAGCCGCTTTACTAGCAATCTCCCTCCTTGGAGAATCAGCACCTTTAACCTCCTGTTCCGTACAGGTTGCAATTTGTCCTGAGGATGAACGGGAAGAGGGGGAACCAATGAGAGACTAGCTCTAGGTGTTTGGACAGGCACAGGTCACACTATTTTCCGATCAGGAAGAAGAATTAACCACAGGCTCAGCCTGCCGCCCGGGACCAGAATAGGGCCTGAAGCAATCCTGCGCTTTTGCGGCCAGCTCCCAAGAAAGCGAGTTGAAAAATGGATCTCAGGGGCACTGCAATTCACAAACCTGCAGACTTATAAATGATGACTCTCGTCCACAAATATATTGAGGGAAGGCAACGAAGAGGATTTGAAAGCAAGGCAGAATTGCAGGAAACAGATTTCAGGAGGGAGATTCGAATCGCCTTTAAAGCACAGGAAAAGCGGCAAAACCTCGACAATGATGCCCTTGGCCAAAAAGGGCGTATGCGTTTTTTCCTGAATATATTCAGGAAAAAACGCATACGCCCTTTTTGGCCAACCAAGCAACCTGGAAAGGCAAATCAGCGCTACAAAGAAGTCTCGCTTCCCATCGGTCAAAAGGGCCATGCTGAATAAAGGGTCAAAACCAGAAATGCAAGACAGGCCATGGAGACACGGGAGCCTAGCTACGCTGATGGGCGGGATGTAAATTGCCAACAGCCACTCTGGAGAAGTGCACGGTGTGTCCTGAAACATCTAAAAAACTCAGCTTAGGGAGCATAGGGAACTTCCACTCATGGGCGTATAAATTGGGAAAACTAAAAATCAGCAAGACACAGGCACCCCAAAGTTTAGGGCTGCTCTGTTGACAAGAACCTCCACTTCGTTACACCTTAAATATCCCAGGAAAGAGAAAAATGGATAAAGAAGTTGTGGTCCTTATGTACAATGGAATATCACTCAGCCATGAAATCAACGTCATAAAGCTAGTAGCAGCAAGATGAGTGGATTTAGGTAGGACGATTCTAAGTGAAATAAATCACACAGAAAAAGATACTTATCATAAGATATCACTTATAGAGGGAATATAAAAACCGCTACCCTTGAACTGAATTACAAATCAGAGCAGGGTCACACGTTTAGAAAACACACTATGGCTGCTTAACGGGAAAGGTGAGGTGGGGTGATGCATAAAACAAGGGTTTCAAATTAGCTCAGATACCGTTCCATAAACGCAATATGTAATAGACAAGACCTACTCCTTGCTCAGTGAATTGGACTCAACACCCCCTATTAACCGCCCAAGAATATATCTGACTAATAAGAATCTTAAAACCTATGTATTGATATCTCTCTGTAAGTGAGTCAAGTGGCTCTAAAGCGGCATAAACACAGCAGTGAAAAGCAGCTAGACCGCATTATAAAAATCAATTACTTTTAAAAACCCGTGAAACAAAGACAGTGAAAGAGAGAGAAATTCTTACAAAATTCGTTCAGGGGCTGTGATGCCACCTGGATTGACCATATCTAGACCCACAGCTGATTGAGACATAAGGGTGGACACTCTTGGGGCTGAGAGATTTGGTGAGGTTGGGTGAGCAAACGCAGACCCTTTAAAGTAATACTGCGTGGTACCCATCCCATGGGTCCCAAGTCTCCAGGTTCAAGAGCATCTTCCTACATCGAAAACATGCATGAGAAACCCAGAAGATGGTACACCGTGTGATCGGGAAAGGTTTCTAAAACGCACATCATTTCTCATCTCCTTGTGCTCGGGTTCGCCATTCCAGCCGCTTTACTAGCAATCTCCCTCCTTGGAGAATCAGCACCTTTAACCTCCTGTTCCGTACACGTTGCAATTTGTCCTGAGGATGAACGGGAAGAGGGGGAACCAATGAGAGACTAGGTCTAGGTGCTGGGACAGGCACAGGTCACTCTATTTTCCCATCAGGAAGAAGAATTAACCACAGGCTCAGCCTGCCGCCCGGGACCAGAATAGGGCCTGAAGCAATCCTGCGCTTTTGCGGCCAGCTCCCAAGAAAGCGAGTTGAAAAATGGAGCTCAGGGGCACTGCAATTCACAAACCTGCAGACTTATAAATGATGACTCTCGTCCACAAATATATTGAGGGAAGGCAACGAGGAGGATTTGAAAGCAAGGCAGAATTGCAGGAAACAGATTTCAGGAGGGAGATGAGAATCGCCTTTAACGCACAGGAAAAGAGGCAAAATCTCGACTATGATGCCCTTGGCCAAAAAGGGCGTATGCGTTTTTTCCTGAATATATTCAGGAAAAAACGCATACGCCCTTTTTGGCCAACCAAGCAACCTGGAAAGGCAAATCAGCGCTACAAAGAAGTCTCGCTTCCCATCGGTCAAAAGGGCCATGCTGAATAAAGTGTCAAAACCAGAAATGCAAGACAGGCCATGGAGAAACGGGAGCCTGGCTACGCTGATGGGCGGGATGTAAACTGCCAACAGCCACACTGGAGAAGTGCACGGTGTGTCCTGAAACATCTAAAAAACTCAGCTTAGGGAGCATAGGGCACTTCCACTCATGGGCGTATAAATTGGCAAAACTAAAAATCAGCAAGACACAGGCACCCCAAAGTTTAGGGCTGCTCTGTTGACAAGAACCTCCACTTCGTTACACCTTAAATATCCCAGGAAAGAGAAAAATGGATAAAGAAGTTGTGGTCCTTATGTACAATGGAATATCACTCAGCCATGAAATCAACGTCATAAGGCTAGTAGCAGCAAGATGAGTGGATTTAGGTAGGACGATTCTAAGTGAAATAAGTCACACAGAAAAAGATACTTATCATAAGATATCACTTATAGAGGGAATATAAAAACCGCTACCCTTGAACTGAATTACAAATCAGAGCAGGGTCACACGTTTAGAAAACACACTATGGCTGCTTAACGGGAAAGGTGAGGTGGGGTGATGCATAAAACAAGGGTTTCAAATTAGCTCAGATACCGTTCCATAAACGCAATATGTAATAGACAAGACCTACTCCTTGCTCAGTGAATTGGACTCAACACCCCCTATTCACCGCCCAAGAATATATCTGACTATTAAGAATCTTAAAACCTATGTATTGATATCTCTCTGTAAGTGAGTCAAGTGGCTGTAAAGCGGCATAAACACAGCAGTGAAAAGCAGCTAGACCGCATTATAAAAATCAATTACTTTTAAAAACCCGTGAAACAAAGACAGTGAAAGAGAGAGAAATTCTTACAAAATTCGTTCAGGGGCTGTGATGCCACCTGGATTGACCATATCTAGACCCACAGCTGACTGAGACATAAGGGTGGACACTCTTGGGGCTGAGAGGTTTGGTGAGGTTGGGTGAGCAAACGCAGACCCTTTAAAGTAATAATGCGTGGTACCCATCCCATGGGTCCCAAATCTCCAGGTTCAAGGGCATCTTCCTACATCGAAAACATGCATGAGAAACCCAGAAGATGGTACACTGTGTGATCGGGAAAGGTTTCTAAAACGCACCTCATTTCTCATCTCCTTGTGCTCGGGTTCGCCATTCCAGCCGCTTTACTAGCAATCTCCCTCTTTGGAGAATCAGCACCTTTAACCTCCTGTTCCGTACAGGTTGCAATTTGTCCTGAGGATGAACGGGAAGAGGGGGAACCAATGAGAGACTAGCTCTAGGTGTTGGGACAGGCACAGGTCACTCTATTTTCCCATCAGGAAGAAGAATTAACCACAGGCTCAGCCTGCCGCCCGGGACCAGAATAGGGCCTGAAGCAATCCTGCGCTTTTGCGGCCAGCTCCCAAGAAAGCGAGTTGAAAAATGGATCTCAGGGGCACTGCAATTCACAAACCTGCAGACTTATAAATGATGACTCTCGTCCACAAATATATTGAGGGAAGGCAACGAAGAGGATTTGAAAGCAAGGCAGAATTGCAGGAAACAGATTTCAGGAGGGAGATTCGAATCGCCTTTAAAGCACAGGAAAAGCGGCAAAACCTCGACAATGATGCCCTTGGCCAAAAAGGGCGTATGCGTTTTTTCCTGAATATATTCAGGAAAAAACGCATACGCCCTTTTTGGCCAACCAAGCAACCTGGAAAGGCAAATCAGCGCTACAAAGAAGTCTCGCTTCCCATCGGTCAAAAGGGCCATGCTGAATAAAGTGTCAAAACCAGAAATGCAAGACAGGCCATGGAGACACGGGAGCCTAGCTACGCTGATGGGCGGGATGTAAATTGCCAACAGCCACTCTGGAGAAGTGCACGGTGTGTCCTGAAACATCTAAAAAACTCAGCTTAGGGAGCATAGGGCACTTCCACTCATGGGCGTATAAATTGGGAAAACTAAAAATCAGCAAGACACAGGCACCCCAAAGTTTAGGGCTGCTCTGTTGACAAGAACCTCCACTTCGTTACACCTTAAATATCCCAGGAAAGAGAAAAATGGATAAAGAAGTTGTCGTCCTTATGTACAATGGAATATCACTCAGCCATGAAATCAACGTCATAAAGCTAGTAGCAGCAAGATGAGTGGATTTAGGTAGGACGATTCTAAGTGAAATAAATCACACAGAAAAAGATACTTATCATAAGATATCACTTATAGAGGGAATATAAAAACCGCTACCCTTGAACTGAATTAGAAATCAGAGCAGGATCACACGTTTAGAAAACACACTATGGCTGCTTAACGGGAAAGGTGAGGTGGGGTGATGCATAAAACAAGGGTTTCAAATTAGCTCAGATACCGTTCCATAAACGCAATATGTAATAGACAAGACCTACTCCTTGCTCAGTGAATTGGACTCAACACCCCCTATTCACCGCCCAAAAATATATCTGACTAGTAAGAATCTTAAAACCTATGTACTGATATCTCTCTGTAAGTGAGTCAAGTGGCTCTAAAGCGGCATAAACACAGCAGTGAAAAGCAGCTAGACCGCATTATAAAAATCAATTACTTTTAAAAACCCGTGAAACAAAGACAGTGAAAGAGAGAGAAATTCTTACAAAATTCGTTCAGGGGCTGTGATGCTACCTGGATTGATCATATCTAGACCCACAGCTGATTGAGACATAAGGGTGGACACTCTTGGGGCTGAGAGGTTTGGTGAGGTTGGGTGAGCAAACGCAGACCCTTTAAAGTAATACTGCGTGGTACCCATCCCATGGGTCCCAAATCTCCAGGTTCAAGGGCATCTTCCTACATCGAAAACATGCATGAGAAACCCAGAAGATGGTACACCGTGTGATCGGGAAAGGTTTCTAAAACGCACCTCATTTCTCATCTCCTTGTGCTCGGGTTCGCCATTCCAGCCGCTTTACTAGCAATCTTCCTCCTTGGAGAATCAGCACCTTTAAACTCCTGTTCCGTACACGTTGCAATTTGTCCTGAGGATGAACGTGAAGAGGAGGAACCAATGAGAGACTAGCTCTAGGTGCTGGGACAGGCACAGGTCACTCTATTTTCCCATCAGGAAGAAGAATTAACCACAGGCTCAGCCTGCCGCCCGGGACCAGAATAGGGCCTGAAGCAATCCTGCGCTTTTGCGGCCAGCTCCCAAGAAAGCGAGTTGAAAAATGGAGCTCAGGGGCACTGCAATTCACAAACCTGCAGACTTATAAATGATGACTCTCGTCCACAAATATATTGAGGGAAGGCAACGAGGAGGATTTGAAAGCAAGGCAGAATTGCAGGAAACAGATTTCAGGAGGGAGATTCGAATCGCCTTTAACGCACAGGAAAAGAGGCAAAATCTCGACTATGATGCCCTTGGCCAAAAAGGGCGTATGCGTTTTTTCCTGAATATATTCAGGAAAAAACGCATACGCCCTTTTTGGCCAACCAAGCAACCTGCAAAGGCAAATCAGCGCTACAAAGAAGTCTCGCTTCCCATCGGTCAAAAGGGCCATGCTGAATAAAGTGTCAAAACCAGAAATTCAAGACAGGCCATGGAGAAACGGGAGCCTGGCTACGCTGATGGGCGGGATGTAAATTGCCAACAGCCACACTGGAGAAGTGCACGGTGTGTCCTGAAACATCTAAAAAACTCAGCTTAGGGAGCATAGGGCACTTCCACTCATGGGCGTATAAATTGGCAAAACTAAAAATCAGCAAGACACAGGCACCCCAAAGTTTAGGGCTGCTCTGTTGACAAGAACCTCCACTTCGTTACACCTTAAATATCCCAGGAAAGAGAAAAATGGATAAAGAAGTTGTGGTCCTTATGTACAATGGAATATCACTCAGCCATGAAATCAACGTCATAAGGCTAGTAGCAGCAAGATGAGTGGATTTAGGTAGGACGATTCTAAGTGAAATAAGTCACACAGAAAAAGATACTTATCATAAGATATCACTTATAGAGGGAATATAAAAACCGCTACCCTTGAACTGAATTACAAATCAGAGCAGGGTCACAGGTTTAGAAAACATACTATGGCTGCTTAACGGGAAAGGTGAGGTCGGGTGATGCATAAAACAAGGGTTTCAAATTAACTCAGATACCGTTCCATAAACGCAATATGTAATAGACAAGACCTACTCCTTGCTCAGTGAATTGGACTCAACACCCCCTATTCACCGCCCAAGAATATATCTGACTAGTAAGAATCTTAAAACCTATGTATTGATATCTCTCTGTAAGAGAGTCAAGTGGCTGTAAAGCGGCATAAACACAGCAGTGAAAAGCAGCTAGACCGCATTATAAAAATCAATTACTTTTAAAAACCCGTGAAACAAAGACAGTGAAAGAGAGAGAAATTCTTACAAAATTCGTTCAGGGGCTGTGATGCCACCTGGATTGACCATATCTAGACCCACAGCTGATTGAGACATAAGGGTGGACACTCTTGGGGCTGAGAGGTTTGGTGAGGTTGGGTGAGCAAACGCAGACCCTTTAAAGTAATACTGCGTGGTACCCATCCCATGGGTCCCAAGTCTCCAGGTTCAAGGGCATCTTCCTACATCGAAAACATGCATGAGAAACCCAGAAGATGGTACACCGTGTGATCGGGAAAGGTTTCTAAAACGCACCTCATTTCTCATCTCCTTGTGCTCGGGTTCGCCATTCCAGCCGCTTTACTAGCAATCTCCCTCCTTGGAGAATCAGCACCTTTAACCTCCTGTTCCGTACAGGTTGCAATTTGTCCTGAGGATGAACGGGAAGAGGGGGAACCAATGAGAGACTAGCCCTAGGTGTTGGGACAGGCACAGGTCACTCTATTTTCCCATCAGGAAGAAGAATTAACCACAGGCTCAGCCTGCCGCCCGGGACCAGAATAGGGCCTGAAGCAATCGTGCGCTATTGCGGCCAGCTCCCAAGAAAGCGAGTTGAAAAATGGAGCTCAGGGACACTGCAATTCACAAATCTGCAGAATTATAAATGATGACTCTCGTCCACAAATATATTGAGGGAAGGCAACGAAGAGGATTTGAAAGCAAGGCAGAATTGCAGGAAACAGATTTCAGGAGGGAGATTCGAATCGCCTTTAACGCACAGGAAAAGAGGCAAAACCTCGACAATGATGCCCTTGTCCAAAAAGGGCGTATGCGTTTTTTCCTGAATATATTCAGGAAAAAACGCATACGCCCTTTTTGGCCAACCAAGCAACCTGGAAAGGCAAATCAGCGCTACAAAGAAGTCTCGCTTCCCATCGGTCAAAAGGGCCATGCTGAATAAAGTGTCAAAACCAGAAATGCAAGACAGGCCATGGAGAAACGGGAGCCTAGCTACGCTGATGGGCGGGATGTAAATTGCCAAAAGCCACTCTGGAGAAGTGTACGGTGTGTCCTGAAACATCTAAAAAACTCAGCTTAGGGAGCATAGGGCACTTCCACCCATGGGCGTATAAATTGGGAAAACTAAAAATCAGCAAGACACAGGCACCCCAAAGTTTAGGGCTGCTCTGTTGACAAGAACCTCCACTTCGTTACACCTTAAATATCCCAGGAAAGAGAAAAATGGATAAAGAAGTTGTGGTCCTTATGTACAATGGAATATCACTCAGCCATGAAATCAACGTCATAAGGCTAGTAGCAGCAAGATGAGTGGATTTAGGTAGGACGATTCTAAGTGAAATAAGTCACACAGAAAAAGATACTTATCATAAGATATCACTTATAGAGGGAATATAAAAACCGCTACCCTTGAACTGAATTAGAAATCAGAGCAGGGTCACACGTTTAGAAAACACACTATGGCTGCTTAACGGGAAAGGTGAGGTGGGGTGATACATAAAACAAGGGTTTCAAATTAGCTCAGATACCGTTCCATAAACGCAATATGTAATAGACAAGACCTACTCCTTGCTCAGTGAATTGGACTCAACACCCCCTATTCACCGCCCAAGAATATATCTGACTAGTAAGAATCTTAAAACCTATGTATTGATATCTCTCTGTAAGTGAGTCAAGTGGCTGTAAAGCGGCATAAACACAGCAGTGAAAAGCAGCTAGACCGCATTATAAAAATCAATTACTTTTAAAAACCCGTGAAACAAAGACAGTGAAAGAGAGAGAAATTCTTACAAAATTCGTTCAGGGGCTGTGATGCCACCTGGATTGACCATATCTAGACCCACAGCTGATTGAGACATAAGGGTGGACACTCTTGGGGCTGAGAGGTTTGGTGAGGTTGGGTGAGCAAACGCAGACCCTTTAAAGTAATAATCCGTGGTACCCATCCCATGGGTCCCAAATCTCCAGGTTCAAGGGCATCTTCCTACATCGAAAACATGCATGAGAAACCCAGAAGATGGTACACTGTGTGATCGGGAAAGGTTTCTAAAACGCACCTCATTTCTCATCTCCTTGTGCTCGGGTTCGCCATTCCAGCCGCTTTACTAGCAATCTCCCTCCTTGGAGAATCAGCACCTTTAACCTCCTGTTCCGTACAGGTTGCAATTTGTCCTGAGGATGAACGGGAAGAGGGGGAACCAATGAGAGACTAGCTCTAGGTGTTGGGACAGGCACAGGTCACTCTATTTTCCCATCAGGAAGAAGAATTAACCACAGTCTCAGACTGCCGCCCGGGACCAGAATAGGGCCTGAAGCAATCGTGCGCTTTTGCGGCCAGCTCCCAAGAAAGCGAGTTGAAAAATGGAGCTCAGGGACACTGCAATACACAAACCTGGAGACTTATAAATGATGACTCTCGTCCACAAATATATTGAGGGAAGGCAACGAAGAGGATTTGAAAGCAAGGCAGAATTGCAGGAAACAGATTTCAGGAGGGAGATTAGAATCGCCTTTAACGCACAGGAAAAGCGGCAAAACCTCGACAATGATGCCCTTGGCCAAAAAGGGCGTATGCGTTTTTTCCTGAATATATTCAGGAAAAAACGCATACGCCCTTTTTGGCCAACCAAGCAACCTGGAAAGGCAAATCAGCGCTACAAAGAAGTCTCGCTTCCCATCGGTCAAAAGGGCCATGCTGAATAAAGTGACAAAACCAGAAATGCAAGACAGGCCATGGAGAAACGGGAGCCTAGCTACGCTGATGGGCGGGATGTAAATTGCCAACAGCCACTCTGGAGAAGTGCACGGTGTGTCCTGAAACATCTAAAAAACTCAGCTTAGGGAGCATAGGGCACTTCCACTCATGGGCGTATAAATTGGGAAAACTAAAAATCAGCAAGACACAGGCACCCCAAAATTTAGGGCTGCTCTGTTGACAAGAACCTCCACTTCGTTACACCTTAAATATCCCAGGAAAGAGAAAAATGGATAAAGAAGTTGTGGTCCTTATGTACAATGGAATATCACTCAGCCATGAAATCAACGTCATAAGGCTAGTAGCAGCAAGATGAGTGGATTTAGGTAGGACGATTCTAAGTGAAATAAGTCACACAGAAAAAGATACTTATCATAAGATATCACTTATAGAGGGAATATAAAAACCGCTACCCTTGAACTGAATTACAAATCAGAGCAGGGTCACACGTTTAGAAAACACACTATGGCTGCTTAACGGGAAAGGTGAGGTGGGGTGATGCATAAAACAAGGGTTTCAAATTAGCTCAGATACCGTTCCATAAACGCGATATGTAATAGACAAGACCTACTCCTTGCTCAGTGAATTGGACTCAACACCCCCTATTCACCGCCCAAGAATATATCTGACTAGTAAGAATCTTAAAACCTATGCTTTGATATCTCTCTCTAAGTGAGTCAAGTGGGTGTTAAGCGGCAAAAACACAGCAGTGAAAAGCAGGTAAACCCCATTATAAAAATCAATTACTTTTAAAAACCCGTGAAACAAAGACAGTGAAAGAGAGAGAAATTCTTACAAAATTCGTTCAGGGGTTGTGATGCCACCTGGATTGACCATATCTAGACCCACAGCTGATTGAGACATAAGGGTGGACACTCTTGGGGCTGAGAGGTTTGGTGAGGTTGGGTGAGCAAACACAGACCCTTTAAAGTAATACTGCGTGGTACCCATCCCATGGGTCCCAAGTCTCCAGGTTCAAAGGCATCTTCCTACATCGAAAACATGCATGAGAAACCCAGAAGATGGTACACCGTGTGATCGGGAAAGGTTTCTAAAACGCACCTCATTTCTCATCTCCCTGTGCTCGGGTTCGCCATTCCAGCCGCTCTACTAGCAATCTCCCTCCTTGGAGAATCAGCACCTTTAACCTCCTGTTCCGTAAAGGTTGCAATTTGTCCTGAGGATGAACGGGAAGAGGGGGAACGAATGAGAGACTAGCTCTAGGTGTTGGGACATGCATAGGTCACTCTATTTTCCCAGCAGGAAGAAGAAATAACCACAGGCTCAGCCTGCCGCCCGGGACCAGAATAGGGCCTGAAGCAATCCTGCGCTTTTGCGGCCAGCTCCCAAGAAAGCGAGTTGAAAAATGGAGCTCAGGGGCACTGCAATTCACAAACCTGCAGACTTATAAATGATGACTCTCGTCCACAAATATATTGAGGGAAGGCAACGAAGAGGATTTGAAAGCAAGGCAGAATTGCAGGAAACAGATTTCAGGAGGGAGATGAGAATCGCCTTTAACGCACAGGAAAAGCGGCAAAACCTCGACAATGATGCCCTTGGCCAAAAAGGTTGGCCTTTTTGGCCAACCAAGCAACCTGGAAAGGCAAATCAGCGCTACAAAGAAGTCTCGCTTCCCATCGGTCAAAAGGGCCATGGTGAATGGTGTCAAAACCAGAAATGCAAGACAGGCCATGGAGAAACGGGAGCCTGGCTATGCTGATGGGCGGGATGTAAATTGCCAACAGCCACTCTGGAGAAGTGCACGGTGTGTCCTGAAACATCTAAAAAACTCAGCTTAGGGAGCATAGGGCACTTCCACTCATGGGCGTATAAACTGGGAAAACTAAAAATCAGCAAGACACAGGCACCCCAAAGTTTAGGGCTGCTCTGTTGACAAGAACCTCCACTTCGTTACACCTTAAATATCCCAGGAAAGAGAAAAATGGATAAAGAAGTTGTGGTCCTTATGTACAATGGAATATCACTCAGCCATGAAATCAACGTCATAAGGCTAGTAGCAGCAAGATGAGTGGATTTAGGTAGGACGATTCTAAGTGAAATAAGTCGCACAGAAAAAGATACTTATCATAAGATATCACTTATAGAGGGAATATAAAAACCGCTACCCTTGAACTGAATTAGAAATCAGAGCAGGGTCACACGTTTAGAAAACACACTATGGCTGCTTAACGGGAAAGGTGAGGTGGGGTGATGCATAAAACAAGGGTTTCAAATTAGCTCAGATACCGTTCCATAAACGCAATATGTAATAGACAAGACCTACTCCTAGCTCAGTGAATTGGACTCAACAGCCCCTATTCACCGCCCAAGAATATATCTGACTTGTAAGAATCTTAAAACCTATGTATTGATATGTCTCTGTAAGTGAGTCAAGTGGCTGTAAAGCGGCATAAACACAGCAGTGAAAAGCAGCTAGACCGCATTATAAAAATCAATTAATTTTAAAAACCCGTGAAACAAAGACAGTGAAAGAGAGAGAAATTCTTACAAAATTCGTTCAGGGGCTGTGATGCCACCTGGATTGACCATATCTAGACCCACAGCTGATTGAGACATAAGGGTGGACACTCTTGGGGCTGAGAGGTTTGGTGAGGTTGGGTGAGCAAACGCAGACCCTTTAAAGTAATACTGCGTGGTACCCATCCCATGGGTCCCAAATCTCCAGGTTCAAGGGCATCTTCCTACATCGAAAACATGCATGAGAAACCCAGAAGATGGTACACCGTGTGATCGGGAAAGGTTTCTAAAACGCACCTCATTTCTCATCTCCTTGTGCTCGGGTTCGCCATTCCAGCCGCTTTACTAGCAATCTCCCTCCTTGGAGAATCAGCACCTTTAACCTCCTGTTCCGTACAGGTTGCAATTTGTCCTGAGGATGAACGGGAAGAGGAGGAACGAATGAGAGACTAGCTCTAGGTGTTGGGACAGGCACAGGTCACTCTATTTTCCCATCAGGAAGAAGAATTAACCACAGGCTCAGCCTGCCGCCCGGGACCAGAATAGGGCCTGAAGCAATCCTGCGCTTTTGCGGCCAGCTCCCAAGAAAGCGAGTTGAAAAATGGAGCTCAGGGGCACTGCAATTCACAAACCTGCAGACTTATAAATGATGACTCTCGTCCACAAATATATTGAGGGAAGGCAACGAAGAGGATTTGAAAGCAAGGCAGAATTGCAGGAAACAGATTTCAGGAGGGAGATTCGAATCGCCTTTAAAGCACAGGAAAAGCGGCAAAACCTCGACAATGATGCCCTTGGCCAAAAAGGGCGTATGCGTTTTTTCCTGAATATATTCAGGAAAAAACGCATACGCCCTTTTTGGCCAACGAAGCAACCTGGAAAGGCAAATCAGCGCTACAAAGAAGTCTCGCTTCCCATCGGTCAAAAGGGCCATGCTGAATAAAGTGACAAAACCAGAAATGCAAGACAGGCCATGGAGAAACGGGAGCCTGGCTACGCTGATGGGCGGGATGTAAATTGCCAACAGCCACTCTGGAGAAGTGCACGGTGTGTCCTGAAACATCTAAAAAACTCAGCTTAGGGAGCATAGGGCACTTCCACTCATGGGCGTATAAATTGGCAAAACTAAAACTCAGCAAGACACAGGCACCCCAAAGTTAAAGGCTGCTCTGTTCACAAGAACCTCCACTTCGTTACACCTTAAATATCCCAGGAAAGAGAAAAATGGATAAAGAAGTTGTGGTCCTTATGTACAATGGAATATCACTCAGCCATGAAATCAACGTCATAAGGCTAGTAGCAGCAAGATGAGTGGATTTAGGTAGGACGATTCTAAGTGAAATAAGTCGCACAGAAAAAGATACTTATCATAAGATATCACTTATAGAGGGAATATAAAAACCGCTACCCTTGAACTGAATTACAAATCAGAGCAGGGTCACACGTTTAGAAAACACACTATGGCTGCTTAACGGGAAAGGTGAGGTTGGGTGATGCATAAAACAAGGGTTTCAAATTAGCTCAGATACCGTTCCATAAACGCAATATGTAATAGACAAGACCTACTCCTTGCTCAGTGAATTGGACTCAACAGCCCCTATTCACCGCCCAAGAATATATCTGACTAGTAAGAATCTTAAAACCTATGCTTTGATATCTCTCTCTAAGTGAGTCAAGTGGGTGTAAAGCGGCAAAAACACAGCAGTGAAAAGCAGGTAAACCCCATTATAAAAATCTTTACTTTTAAAAACCCGTGAAACAAAGACAGTGAAAGAGAGAGAAATTCTTACAAAATTCGTTCAGGGGCTGTGATGCCACCTGGATTGACCATATCTAGACCCACAGCTGATTGAGACATAAGGGTGGACACTCTTGGGGCTGAGAGGTTTGGTGAGGTTGGGTGAGCAAACGCAGACCCTTTAAAGTAATACTGCGTGGTACTCATCCCATGGGTCCCAGGTCTCCAGGTTCAAGGGCATCTTCCTACATCGAAAACATGCATGAGAAACCCAGAAGATGGTACACCGTGTGATCGGGAAAGGTTTCGAAAACGCACCTCATTTCTCATCTCCTTGTGCTCGGGTTCGCCATTCCAGCCGCTTTACTAGCAATCTCCCTCCTTGGAGAATCAGCACCTTTAACCTCCTGTTCCGTACAGGTTGCAATTTGTCCTGAGGATGAACGGGAAGAGGGGGAACCAATGAGAGACTAGCTCTAGGTGTTGGGACAGGCACAGGTCACTCTATTTTCCCATCAGGAAGAAGAATTAACCACAGGCTCAGCCTGCCGCCCGGGACCAGAATAGGGCCTGAAGAAATCCTGCGCTTTTGCGGCCAGCTCCCAAGAAAGCGAGTTGAAAAATGGAGCTCAGGGGCACTGCAATTCACAAACCTGCAGACTTATAAATGATGACTCTCGTCCACAAATATATTGAGGGAAGGCAATGAAGAGGATTTGAAAGCAAGGCAGAATTGCAGGAAACAGATTTCAGGAGGGAGATTCGAATCGCCTTTAAAGCACAGGAAAAGCGGCAAAACCTCGACAATGATGCCCTTGGCCAAAAAGGGCGTATGCGTTTTTTCCTGAATATATTCAGGAAAAAACGCATACGCCCTTTTTGGCCAACCAAGCAACCTGGAAAGGCAAATCAGCGCTACAAAGAAGTCTCGCTTCCCATCGGTCAAAAGGGCCATGCTGAATAAAGTGACAAAACCAGAAATGCAAGACAGGCCATGGAGAAACGGGAGCCTGGCTACGCTGATGGGCGGAATGTAAATTGCCAACAGCCACTCTGGAGAAGTGCACGGTGTGTCCTGAAACATCTAAAAAACTCAGCTTAGGGAGCATAGGGCACTTCCACTCATGGGCGTATAAATTGGCAAAACTAAAACTCAGCAAGACACAGGCACCCCAAAGTTAAAGGCTGCTCTGTTGACAAGAACCTCCACTTCGTTACACCTTAAATATCCCAGGAAAGAGAAAAATGGATAAAGAAGTTGTGGTCCTTATGTACAATGGAATATCACTCAGCCATGAAATCAACGTCATAAGGCTAGTAGCAGCAAGATGAGTGGATTTAGGTAGGACGATTCTAAGTGAAATAAGTCGCACAGAAAAAGATACTTATCATAAGATATCACTTATAGAGGGAATATAAAAACCGCTACCCTTGAACTGAATTACAAATCAGAGCAGGGTCACACGTTTAGAAAACACACTATGGCTGCTTAACGGGAAAGGTGAGGTGGGGTGATGCATAAAACAAGGGTTTCAAATTAGCTCAGATACCGTTCCATAAACGCAATATGTAATAGACAAGACCTACTCCTTGCTCAGTGAATTGGACTCAACACCCCCTATTCACCGCCCAAGAATATATCTGACTAGTAAGAATCTTAAAACCTATGCTTTGATATCTCTCTCTAAGTGAGTCAAGTGGGTGTAAAGCGGCAAAAACACAGCAGTGAAAAGCAGGTAAACCCCATTATAAAAATCTTTACTTTTAAAAACCCGTGAAACAAAGACAGTGAAAGAGAGAGAAATTCTTACAAAATTCGTTCAGGGGCTGTGATGCCACCTGGATTGACCATATCTAGACCCACAGCTGATTGAGACATAAGGGTGGACACTCTTGGGGCTGAGAGGTTTGGTGAGGTTGGGTGAGCAAACGCAGACCCTTTAAAGTAATACTGCGTGGTACCCATCCCATGGGTCCCAAGTCTCCAGGTTCAAGGGCATCTTCCTACATCGAAAACATGCATGAGAAACCCAGAAGATGGTACACCGTGTGATCGGGAAAGGTTTCGAAAACGCACCTCATTTCTCATCTCCTTGTGCTCGGGTTCGCCATTCCAGCCGCTTTACTAGCAATCTCCCTCCTTGGAGAATCAGCACCTTTAACCTCCTGTTCCGTACAGGTTGCAATTTGTCCTGAGGATGAACGGGAAGAGGGGGAACCAATGAGAGACTAGCTCTAGGTGTTGGGACAGGCACAGGTCACTCTATTTTCCCATCAGGAAGAAGAATTAACCACAGGCTCAGCCTGCCGCCCGGGACCAGAATAGGGCCTGAAGCAATCCTGCGCTTTTGCGGCCAGCTCCCAAGAAAGCGAGTTGAAAAATGGAGCTCAGGGGCACTGCAATTCACAAACCTGCAGACTTATAAATGATGACTCTCGTCCACAAATATATTGAGGGAAGGCAACGAAGAGGATTTGAAAGCAAGGCAGAATTGCAGGAAACAGATTTCAGGAGGGAGATTCGAATCGCCTTTAAAGCACAGGAAAAGCGGCAAAACCTCGACAATGATGCCCTTGGCCAAAAAGGGCGTATGCGTTTTTTCCTGAATATATTCAGGAAAAAACGCATACGCCCTTTTTGGCCAACCAAGCAACCTGGAAAGGCAAATCAGCGCTACAAAGAAGTCTCGCTTCCCATCGGTCAAAAGGGCCATGCTGAATAAAGTGACAAAACCAGAAATGCAAGACAGGCCATGGAGAAACGGGAGCCTGGCTACGCTGATGGGCGGAATGTAAATTGCCAACAGCCACTCTGGAGAAGTGCACGGTGTGTCCTGAAACATCTAAAAAACTCAGCTTAGGGAGCATAGGGCACTTCCACTCATGGGCGTATAAATTGGCAAAACTAAAACTCAGCAAGACACAGGCACCCCAAAGTTAAAGGCTGCTCTGTTGACAAGAACCTCCACTTCGTTACACCTTAAATATCCCAGGAAAGAGAAAAATGGATAAAGAAGTTGTGGTCCTTATGTACAATGGAATATCACTCAGCCATGAAATCAACGTCATAAGGCTAGTAGCAGCAAGATGAGTGGATTTAGGTAGGACGATTCTAAGTGAAATAAGTCGCACAGAAAAAGATACTTATCATAAGATATCACTTATAGAGGGAATATAAAAACCGCTACCCTTGAACTGAATTACAAATCAGAGCAGGGTCACACGTTTAGAAAACACACTATGGCTGCTTAACGGGAAAGGTGAGGTGGGGTGATGCATAAAACAAGGGTTTCAAATTAGCTCAGATACCGTTCCATAAACGCAATATGTAATAGACAAGACCTACTCCTTGCTCAGTGAATTGGACTCAACACCCCCTATTCACCGCCCAAGAATATATCTGACTAGTAAGAATCTTAAAACCTATGTATTGATATCTCTCTCTAAGTGAGTCAAGTGGGTGTAAAGCGGCAAAAACACAGCAGTGAAAAGCAGGTAAACCCCATTATAAAAATCAATTACTTTTAAAAACCCGTGAAACAAAGACAGTGAAAGAGAGAGAAATTCTTACAAAATTCGTTCAGGGGCTGTGATGCCACCTGGATTGACCATATCTAGACCCACAGCTGATTGAGACATAAGGGTGGACACTCTTGGGGCTGAGAGGTTTGGTGAGGTTGGGTGAGCAAACGCAGACCCTTTAAAGTAATACTGCGTGGTACCCATCCCATGGGTCCCAAGTCTCCAGGTTCAAGGGCATCTTCCTACATCGAAAACATGCATGAGAAACCCAGAAGATGGTACACCGTGTGATCGGGAAAGGTTTCGAAAACGCACCTCATTTCTCATCTCCTTGTGCTCGGGTTCGCCATTCCAGCCGCTTTACTAGCAATCTCCCTCCTTGGAGAATCAGCACCTTTAACCTCCTGTTCCGTACAGGTTGCAATTTGTCCTGAGGATGAAAGGGAAGAGGGGGAACCAATGAGAGACTAGCTCTAGGTGTTGGGACAGGCACAGGTCACTCTATTTTCCCATCAGGAAGAAGAATTAACCACAGGCTCAGCCTGCCGCCCGGGACCAGAATAGGGCCTGAAGCAATCCTGCGCTTTTGCGGCCAGCTCCCAAGAAAGCGAGTTGAAAAATGGAGCTCAGGGGCACTGCAATTCACAAACCTGCAGACTTATAAATGATGACTCTCGTCCACAAATATATTGAGGGAAGGCAACGAAGAGGATTTGAAAGCAAGGCAGAATTGCAGGAAACAGATTTCAGGAGGGAGATTCGAATCGCCTTTAAAGCACAGGAAAAGCGGCAAAACCTCGACAATGATGCCCTTGGCCAAAAAGGGCGTATGCGTTTTTTCCTGAATATATTCAGGAAAAAACGCATACGCCCTTTTTGGCCAACCAAGCAACCTGGAAAGGCAAATCAGCGCTACAAAGAAGTCTCGCTTCCCATCGGTCAAAAGGGCCATGCTGAATAAAGTGACAAAACCAGAAATGCAAGACAGGCCATGGAGAAACGGGAGCCTGGCTACGCTGATGGGCGGAATGTAAATTGCCAACAGCCACTCTGGAGAAGTGCACGGTGTGTCCTGAAACATCTAAAAAACTCAGCTTAGGGAGCATAGGGCACTTCCACTCATGGGCGTATAAATTGGCAAAACTAAAACTCAGCAAGACACAGGCACCCCAAAGTTAAAGGCTGCTCTGTTGACAAGAACCTCCACTTCGTTACACCTTAAATATCCCAGGAAAGAGAAAAATGGATAAAGAAGTTGTGGTCCTTATGTACAATGGAATATCACTCAGCCATGAAATCAACGTCATAAGGCTAGTAGCAGCAAGATGAGTGGATTTAGGTAGGACGATTCTAAGTGAAATAAGTCGCACAGAAAAAGATACTTATCATAAGATATCACTTATAGAGGGAATATAAAAACCGCTACCCTTGAACTGAATTACAAATCAGAGCAGGGTCACACGTTTAGAAAACACACTATGGCTGCTTAACGGGAAAGGTGAGGTGGGGTGATGCATAAAACAAGGGTTTCAAATTAGCTCAGATACCGTTCCATAAACGCAATATGTAATAGACAAGACCTACTCCTTGCTCAGTGAATTGGACTCAACACCCCCTATTCACCGCCCAAGAATATATCTGACTAGTAAGAATCTTAAAACCTATGTATTGATATCTCTCTCTAAGTGAGTCAAGTGGGTGTAAAGCGGCAAAAACACAGCAGTGAAAAGCAGGTAAACCCCATTATAAAAATCAATTACTTTTAAAAACCCGTGAAACAAAGACAGTGAAAGAGAGAGAAATTCTTACAAAATTCGTTCAGGGGCTGTGATGCCACCTGGATTGACCATATCTAGACCCACAGCTGATTGAGACATAAGGGTGGACACTCTTGGGGCTGAGAGGTTTGGTGAGGTTGGGTGAGCAAACGCAGACCCTTTAAAGTAATACTGCGTGGTACCCATCCCATGGGTCCCAAGTCTCCAGGTTCAAGGGCATCTTCCTACATCGAAAACATGCATGAGAAACCCAGAAGATGGTACACCGTGTGATCGGGAAAGGTTTCGAAAACGCACCTCATTTCTCATCTCCTTGTGCTCGGGTTCGCCATTCCAGCCGCTTTACTAGCAATCTCCCTCCTTGGAGAATCAGCACCTTTAACCTCCTGTTCCGTACAGGTTGCAATTTGTCCTGAGGATGAACGGGAAGAGGGGGAACCAATGAGAGACTAGCTCTAGGTGTTGGGACAGGCACAGGCCACTCTATTTTCCCATCAGGAAGAAGAATTAACCACAGGCTCAGCCTGCCGCCCGGGACCAGAATAGGGCCTGAAGCAATCCGGCGCTTTTGCGGACAGCTCCCAAGAAAGCGAGTTGAAAAATGGAGCTCAGGGGCACTGCAATTCACAAACCTGCAGACTTATAAAAGATGACTCTCGTCCACAAATATATTGAGGGAAGGCAACGAAGAGCATTTGAAAGCAAGGCAGAATTGCAGGAAACAGATTTCAGGAGGGAGATTCGAATCGCCTTTAAAGCACAGGAAAAGCGGCAAAACCTCGACAATGATGCCCTTGGCCAAAAAGGGCGTATGCGTTTTTTCCTGAATATATTCAGGAAAAAACGCATACGCCCTTTTTGGCCAACGAAGCAACCTGGAAAGGCAAATCAGCGCTACAAAGAAGTCTCGCTTCCCATCGGTCAAAAGGGCCATGCTGAATAAAGTGACAAAACCAGAAATGCAAGACAGGCCATGGAGAAACGGGAGCCTGGCTACGCTGATGGGCGGAATGTAAATTGCCAACAGCCACTCTGGAGAAGTGCACGGTGTGTCCTGAAACATCTAAAAAACTCAGCTTAGGGAGCATAGGGCACTTCCACTCATGGGCGTATAAATTGGCAAAACTAAAACTCAGCAAGACACAGGCACCCCAAAGTTAAAGGCTGCTCTGTTGACAAGAACCTCCACTTCGTTACACCTTAAATATCCCAGGAAAGAGAAAAATGGATAAAGAAGTTGTGGTCCTTATGTACAATGGAATATCACTCAGCCATGAAATCAACGTCATAAGGCTAGTAGCAGCAAGATGAGTGGATTTAGGTAGGACGATTCTAAGTGAAATAAGTCGCACAGAAAAAGATACTTATCATAAGATATCACTTATAGAGGGAATATAAAAACCGCTACCCTTGAACTGAATTACAAATCAGAGCAGGGTCACACGTTTAGAAAACACACTATGGCTGCTTAACGGGAAAGGTGAGGTGGGGTGATGCATAAAACAAGGGTTTCAAATTAGCTCAGATACCGTTCCATAAACACAATATGTAATAGACAAGACCTACTCCTTGCTCAGTGAATTGGACTCAACAGCCCCTATTCACCGACCAAGAATATATCTGACTAGTAAGAATCTTAAAACCTATGTATTGATATCTCTCTGTAAGTGAGTCAAGTGGCTGTAAAGCGGCATAAACACAGCAGTGAAAAGCAGCTAGACCGCATTATAAAAATCAATTACTTTTAAAAACCCGTGAAACAAAGACAGTGAAAGAGAGAGAAATTCTTACAAAATTCGTTCAGGGGCTGTGATGCCACCTGGATTGACCATATCTAGACCCACAGCTGATTCAGACATAAGGGTGGACACTCTTGGGGCTGAGAGGTTTGGTGAGGTTGGGTGAGCAAACGCAGACCCTTTAAAGTAATACTGCGTGGTACCCATCCCATGGGTCCCAAGTCTCCAGGTTCAAGGGCATCTTCCTACATCGAAAACATGCATGAGAAACCCAGAAGATGGTACACCGTGTGATCGGGAAAGGTTTCGAAAACGCACCTCATTTCTCATCTCCCTGTGCTCGGGTTCGCCATTCCAGCCGCTTTACTAGCAATCTCCCTCCTTGGAGAATCAGCACCTTTAACCTCCTGTTCCGTACAGGTTGCAATTTGTCCTGAGGATGAACGGGAAGAGGGGGAACCAATGAGAGACTAGCTCTAGGTGTTGGGACAGGCACAGGCCACTCTATTTTCCCATCAGGAAGAAGAATTAACCACAGGCTCAGCCTGCCGCCCGGGACCAGAATAGGGCCTGAAGCAATCCGGCGCTTTTGCGGACAGCTCCCAAGAAAGCGAGTTGAAAAATGGAGCTCAGGGGCACTGCAATTCACAAACCTGCAGACTTATAAAAGATGACTCTCGTCCACAAATATATTGAGGGAAGGCAACGAAGAGCATTTGAAAGCAAGGCAGAATTGCAGGAAACAGATTTCAGGAGGGAGATTCGAATCGCCTTTAAAGCACAGGAAAAGCGGCAAAACCTCGACAATGATGCCCTTGGCCAAAAAGGGCGTATGCGTTTTTTCCTGAATATATTCAGGAAAAAACGCATACGCCCTTTTTGGCCAACGAAGCAACCTGGAAAGGCAAATCAGCGCTACAAAGAAGTCTCGCTTCCCATCGGTCAAAAGGGCCATGCTGAATAAAGTGACAAAACCAGAAATGCAAGACAGGCCATGGAGAAACGGGAGCCTGGCTACGCTGATGGGCGGAATGTAAATTGCCAACAGCCACTCTGGAGAAGTGCACGGTGTGTCCTGAAACATCTAAAAAACTCAGCTTAGGGAGCATAGGGCACTTCCACTCATGGGCGTATAAATTGGCAAAACTAAAACTCAGCAAGACACAGGCACCCCAAAGTTAAAGGCTGCTCTGTTGACAAGAACCTCCACTTCGTTACACCTTAAATATCCCAGGAAAGAGAAAAATGGATAAAGAAGTTGTGGTCCTTATGTACAATGGAATATCACTCAGCCATGAAATCAACGTCATAAGGCTAGTAGCAGCAAGATGAGTGGATTTAGGTAGGACGATTCTAAGTGAAATAAGTCGCACAGAAAAAGATACTTATCATAAGATATCACTTATAGAGGGAATATAAAAACCGCTACCCTTGAACTGAATTACAAATCAGAGCAGGGTCACACGTTTAGAAAACACACTATGGCTGCTTAACGGGAAAGGTGAGGTGGGGTGATGCATAAAACAAGGGTTTCAAATTAGCTCAGATACCGTTCCATAAACACAATATGTAATAGACAAGACCTACTCCTTGCTCAGTGAATTGGACTCAACAGCCCCTATTCACCGACCAAGAATATATCTGACTAGTAAGAATCTTAAAACCTATGTATTGATATCTCTCTGTAAGTGAGTCAAGTGGCTGTAAAGCGGCATAAACACAGCAGTGAAAAGCAGCTAGACCGCATTATAAAAATCAATTACTTTTAAAAACCCGTGAAACAAAGACAGTGAAAGAGAGAGAAATTCTTACAAAATTCGTTCAGGGGCTGTGATGCCACCTGGATTGACCATATCTAGACCCACAGCTGATTCAGACATAAGGGTGGACACTCTTGGGGCTGAGAGGTTTGGTGAGGTTGGGTGAGCAAACGCAGACCCTTTAAAGTAATACTGCGTGGTACCCATCCCATGGGTCCCAAGTCTCCAGGTTCAAGGGCATCTTCCTACATCGAAAACATGCATGAGAAACCCAGAAGATGGTACACCGTGTGATCGGGAAAGGTTTCTAAAACGCACCTCATTTCTCATCTCCCTGTGCTCGGGTTCGCCATTCCAGCCGCTTTACTAGCAATCTCCCTCCTTGGAGAATCAGCACCTTTAACCTCCTGTTCCGTACACGTTGCAATTTGTCCTGAGGATGAACGGGAAGAGGGGGAACGAATGAGAGACTAGCTCTAGGTGTTGGGACATGCACAGGTCACTCTATTTTCCCAGCAGGAAGAAGAATTAACCACAGGCTCAGCCTGCCGCCCGAGACCAGAATAGGGCCTGAAGCAATCCTGCGCTTTTGCGGCCAGCTCCCAAGAAAGCGAGTTGAAAAATGGAGCTCAGGGGCACTGCAATTCACAAACCTGCAGACTTATAAATGATGACTCTCGTCCACAAATATATTGAGGGAAGGCAACGAAGAGGATTTGAAAGCAAGGCAGAATTGCAGGAAACAGATTTCAGGAGGGAGATGAGAATCGCCTTTAACGCACAGGAAAAGCGGCAAAACCTCGACAATGATGCCCTTGGCCAAAAAGGGCGTATGCGTTTTTTCCTGAATATATTCAGGAAAAAACGCATACGCCCTTTTTGGCCAACCAAGCAACCTGGAAAGGCAAATCAGCGCTACAAAGAAGTCTCGCTTCCCATCGGTCAAAAGGGCCATGCTGAATAGTGTCAAAACCAGAAATGCAAGACAGGCCATGGAGAAACGGGAGCCTAGCTATGCTGATGGGCGGGATGTAAATTGCCAACAGCCACTCTGGAGAAGTGCACGGTGTGTCCTGAAACATCTAAAAAACTCAGCTTAGGGAGCATAGGGCACTTCCACTCATGGGCGTATAAATTGGGAAAACTAAAACTCAGCAAGACACAGGCACCCCAAAGTTTAGGGCTGCTCTGTTGACAAGAACCTCCACTTCGTTACACCTTAAATATCCCAGGAAAGAGAAAAATGGATAAAGAAGTTGTGGTCCTTATGTACAATGGAATATCACTCAGCCATGAAATCAACGTCCTAAGGCTAGTAGCAGCAAGATGAGTGGATTTAGGTAGGACGATTCTAAGTGAAATAAGTCACACAGAAAAAGATACTTATCATAAGATATCACTTATAGAGGGAATATAAAAACCGCTACCCTTGAACTGAATTACAAATCAGAGCAGGGTCACACGTTTAGAAAACACACTATGGCTGCTTAACGGGAAAGGTGAGGTGGGGTGATGCATAAAACAAGGGTTTCAAATTAGCTCAGATACCGTTCCATAAACGCGATATGTAATAGACAAGACCTACTCCTTGCTCAGTGAATTGGACTCAACACCCCCTATTCACCGCCCAAGAATATATCTGACTAGTAAGAATCTTAAAACCTATGCTTTGATATCTCTCTCTAAGTGAGTCAAGTGGGTGTTAAGCGGCAAAAACAAAGCAGTGAAAAGCAGGTAAACCCCATTATAAAAATCAATTACTTTTAAAAACCCGTGAAACAAAGACAGTGAAAGAGAGAGAAATTCTTACAAAATTCGTTCAGGGGTTGTGATGCCACCTGGATTGACCATATCTAGACCCACAGCTGATTGAGACATAAGGGTGGACACTCTTGGGGCTGAGAGGTTTGGTGAGGTTGGGTGAGCAAACACAGACCCTTTAAAGTAATACTGCGTGGTACCCATCCCATGGGTCCCAAGTCTCCAGGTTCAAAGGCATCTTCCTACATCGAAAACATGCATGAGAAACCCAGAAGATGGTACACCGTGTGATCGGGAAAGGTTTCTAAAACGCACCTCATTTCTCATCTCCCTGTGCTCGGGTTCGCCATTCCAGCCGCTTTACTAGCAATCTCCCTCCTTGGAGAATCAGCACCTTTAACCTCCTGTTCCGTAAAGGTTGCAATTTGTCCTGAGGATGAACGGGAAGAGGGGGAACGAATGAGAGACTAGCTCTAGGTGTTGGGACATGCATAGGTCACTCTATTTTCCCAGCAGGAAGAAGAAATAACCACAGGCTCAGCCTGCCGCCCGGGACCAGAATAGGGCCTGAAGCAATCCTGCACTTTTGCGGCCAGCTCCCAAGAAAGCGAGTTGAAAAATGGAGCTCAGGGGCACTGCAATTCACAAACCTGCAGACTTATAAATGATGACTCTCTTCCACAAATATATTGAGGGAAGGCAACGAAGAGGATTTGAAAGCAAGGCAGAATTGCAGGAAACAGATTTCAGGAGGGAGATGAGAATCGCCTTTAACGCACAGGAAAAGCGGCAAAACCTCGACAATGATGCCCTTGGCCAAAAAGGTTGGCCTTTTTGGCCAACCAAGCAACCTGGAAAGGCAAATCAGCGCTACAAAGAAGTCTCGCTTCCCATCGGTCAAAAGGGCCATGGTGAATGGTGTCAAAACCAGAAATGCAAGACAGGCCATGGAGAAACGGGAGCCTGGCTATGCTGATGGGCGGGATGTAAATTGCCAACAGCCACTCTGGAGAAGTGCACGGTGTGTCCTGAAACATCTAAAAAACTCAGCTTAGGGAGCATAGGGCACTTCCACTCATGGGCGTATAAACTGGGAAAACTAAAAATCAGCAAGACACAGGCACCCCAAAGTTTAGGGCTGCTCTGTTGACAAGAACCTCCACTTCGTTACACCTTAAATATCCCAGGAAAGAGAAAAATGGATAAAGAAGTTGTGGTCCTTATGTACAATGGAATATCACTCAGCCATGAAATCAACGTCATAAGGCTAGTAGCAGCAAGATGAGTGGATTTAGGTAGGACGATTCTAAGTGAAATAAGTCGCACAGAAAAAGATACTTATCATAAGATATCACTTATAGAGGGAATATAAAAACCGCTACCCTTGAACTGAATTAGAAATCAGAGCAGGGTCACACGTTTAGAAAACACACTATGGCTGCTTAACGGGAAAGGTGAGGTGGGGTGATGCATAAAACAAGGGTTTCAAATTAGCTCAGATACCGTTCCATAAACGCAATATGTAATAGACAAGACCTACTCCTAGCTCAGTGAATTGGACTCAACAGCCCCTATTCACCGCCCAAGAATATATCTGACTTGTAAGAATCTTAAAACCTATGTATTGATATCTCTCTGTAAGTGAGTCAAGTGGCTGTAAAGCGGCATAAACACAGCAGTGAAAAGCAGCTAGACCGCATTATAAAAATCAATTAATTTTAAAAACCCGTGAAACAAAGACAGTGAAAGAGAGAGAAATTCTTACAAAATTCGTTCAGGGGCTGTGATGCCACCTGGATTGACCATATCTAGACCCACAGCTGATTGAGACATAAGGGTGGACACTCTTGGGGCTGAGAGGTTTGGTGAGGTTGGGTGAGCAAACGCAGACCCTTTAAAGTAATACTGCGTGGTACCCATCCCATGGGTCCCAAGTCTCCAGGTTCAAGGGCATCTTCCTACATCGAAAACATGCATGAGAAACCCAGAAGTTGGTACACCGTGTGATCGGGAAAGGTTTCAAAAACGCACCACATTTCTCATCTCCTTGTGCTCGGGTTCGCCATTCCAGCCGCTTTACTAGCAATCTCCCTCCTTGGAGAATCAGCACCTTTAACCTCCTGTTCCGTACAGGTTGCAATTTGTCCTGAGGATGAACGGGAAGAGGGGGAACCAATGAGAGACTAGCTCTAGGTGCTGGGACAGGCACAGGTCACTCTATTTTCCCATCAGGAAGAAGAATTAACCACAGGCTCAGCCTGCCGCCCGGGACCAGAATAGGGCCTGAAGCAATCCGGCGCTTTTGCGGACAGCTCCCAAGAAAGCGAGTTGAAAAATGGAGCTCAGGGGCACTGCAATTCACAAACCTGCAGACTTATAAATGATGACTCTCGTCCACAAATATATTGAGGGAAGGCAACGAAGAGGATTTGAAAGCAAGGCAGAATTGCAGGAAACAGATTTCAGGAGGGAGATTCGAATCGCCTTTAAAGCACAGGAAAAGCGGCAAAACCTCGACAATGATGCCCTTGGCCAAAAAGGGCGTATGCGTTTTTTCCTGAATATATTCAGGAAAAAACGCATACGCCCTTTTTGGCCAACCAAGCAACCTGGAAAGGCAAATCAGCGCTACAAAGAAGTCTCGCTTCCCATCGGTCAAAAGGGCCATGCTGAATAAAGTGACAAAACCAGAAATGCAAGACAGGCCATGGAGAAACGGGAGCCTGGCTACGCTGATGGGCGGAATGTAAATTGCCAACAGCCACTCTGGAGAAGTGCACGGTGTGTCCTGAAACATCTAAAAAACTCAGCTTAGGGAGCATAGGGCACTTCCACTCATGGGCGTATAAATTGGCAAAACTAAAACTCAGCAAGACACAGGCACCCCAAAGTTAAAGGCTGCTCTGTTGACAAGAACCTCCACTTCGTTACACCTTAAATATCCCAGGAAAGAGAAAAATGGATAAAGAAGTTGTGGTCCTTATGTACAATGGAATATCACTCAGCCATGAAATCAACGTCATAAGGCTAGTAGCAGCAAGATGAGTGGATTTAGGTAGGACGATTCTAAGTGAAATAAGTCGCACAGAAAAAGATACTTATCATAAGATATCACTTATAGAGGGAATATAAAAACCGCTACCCTTGAACTGAATTACAAATCAGAGCAGGGTCACACGTTTAGAAAACACACTATGGCTGCTTAACGGGAAAGGTGAGGTGGGGTGATGCATAAAACAAGGGTTTCAAATTAGCTCAGATACCGTTCCATAAACGCAATATGTAATAGACAAGACCTACTCCTTGCTCAGTGAATTGGACTCAACACCCACTATTCACCGCCCAAGAATATATCTGACTAGTAAGAATCTTAAAACCTATGCTTTGATATCTCTCTCTAAGTGAGTCAAGTGGGTGTAAAGCGGCAAAAACACAGCAGTGAAAAGCAGGTAAACCCCATTATAAAAATCTTTACTTTTAAAAACCCGTGAAACAAAGACAGTGAAAGAGAGAGAAATTCTTACAAAATTCGTTCAGGGGCTGTGATGCCACCTGGATTGACCATATCTAGACCCACAGCTGATTGAGACATAAGGGTGGACACTCTTGGGGCTGAGAGGTTTGGTGAGGTTGGGTGAGCAAACGCAGACCCTTTAAAGTAATACTGCGTGGTACCCATCCCATGGGTCCCAAGTCTCCAGGTTCAAGGGCATCTTCCTACATCGAAAACATGCATGAGAAACCCAGAAGATGGTACACCGTGTGATCGGGAAAGGTTTCGAAAACGCACCTCATTTCTCATCTCCTTGTGCTCGGGTTCGCCATTCCAGCCGCTTTACTAGCAATCTCCCTCCTTGGAGAATCAGCACCTTTAACCTCCTGTTCCGTACAGGTTGCAATTTGTCCTGAGGATGAACGGGAAGAGGGGGAACCAATGAGAGACTAGCTCTAGGTGTTGGGACAGGCACAGGTCACTCTATTTTCCCATCAGGAAGAAGAATTAACCACAGGCTCAGCCTGCCGCCCGGGACCAGAATAGGGCCTGAAGCAATCCTGCGCTTTTGCGGCCAGCTCCCAAGAAAGCGAGTTGAAAAATGGAGCTCAGGGGCACTGCAATTCACAAACCTGCAGACTTATAAATGATGACTCTCGTCCACAAATATATTGAGGGAAGGCAACGAAGAGGATTTGAAAGCAAGGCAGAATTGCAGGAAACAGATTTCAGGAGGGAGATTCGAATCGCCTTTAAAGCACAGGAAAAGCGGCAAAACCTCGACAATGATGCCCTTGGCCAAAAAGGGCGTATGCGTTTTTTCCTGAATATATTCAGGAAAAAACGCATACGCCCTTTTTGGCCAACCAAGCAACCTGGAAAGGCAAATCAGCGCTACAAAGAAGTCTCGCTTCCCATCGGTCAAAAGGGCCATGCTGAATAAAGTGACAAAACCAGAAATGCAAGACAGGCCATGGAGAAACGGGAGCCTGGCTACGCTGATGGGCGGAATGTAAATTGCCAACAGCCACTCTGGAGAAGTGCACGGTGTGTCCTGAAACATCTAAAAAACTCAGCTTAGGGAGCATAGGGCACTTCCACTCATGGGCGTATAAATTGGCAAAACTAAAACTCAGCAAGACACAGGCACCCCAAAGTTAAAGGCTGCTCTGTTGACAAGAACCTCCACTTCGTTACACCTTAAATATCCCAGGAAAGAGAAAAATGGATAAAGAAGTTGTGGTCCTTATGTACAATGGAATATCACTCAGCCATGAAATCAACGTCATAAGGCTAGTAGCAGCAAGATGAGTGGATTTAGGTAGGACGATTCTAAGTGAAATAAGTCGCACAGAAAAAGGTACTTATCATAAGATATCACTTATAGAGGGAATATAAAAACCGCTACCCTTGAACTGAATTACAAATCAGAGCAGGGTCACACGTTTAGAAAACACACTATGGCTGCTTAACGGGAAAGGTGAGGTGGGGTGATGCATAAAACAAGGGTTTCAAATTAGCTCAGATACCGTTCCATAAACGCAATATGTAATAGACAAGACCTACTCCTTGCTCAGTGAATTGGACTCAACACCCCCTATTCACCGCCCAAGAATATATCTGACTAGTAAGAATCTTAAAACCTATGCTTTGATATCTCTCTCTAAGTGAGTCAAGTGGGTGTAAAGCGGCAAAAACACAGCAGTGAAAAGCAGGTAAACCCCATTATAAAAATCTTTACTTTTAAAAACCCGTGAAACAAAGACAGTGAAAGAGAGAGAAATTCTTACAAAATTCGTTCAGGGGCTGTGATGCCACCTGGATTGACCATATCTAGACCCACAGCTGATTGAGACATAAGGGTGGACACTCTTGGGGCTGAGAGGTTTGGTGAGGTTGGGTGAGCAAACGCAGACCCTTTAAAGTAATACTGCGTGGTACCCATCCCATGGGTCCCAAGTCTCCAGGTTCAAGGGCATCTTCCTACATCGAAAACATGCATGAGAAACCCAGAAGATGGTACACCGTGTGATCGGGAAAGGTTTCGAAAACGCACCTCATTTCTCATCTCCTTGTGCTCGGGTTCGCCATTCCAGCCGCTTTACTAGCAATCTCCCTCCTTGGAGAATCAGCACCTTTAACCTCCTGTTCCGTACAGGTTGCAATTTGTCCTGAGGATGAAAGGGAAGAGGGGGAACCAATGAGAGACTAGCTCTAGGTGTTGGGACAGGCACAGGTCACTCTATTTTCCCATCAGGAAGAAGAATTAACCACAGGCTCAGCCTGCCGCCCGGGACCAGAATAGGGCCTGAAGCAATCCTGCGCTTTTGCGGCCAGCTCCCAAGAAAGCGAGTTGAAAAATGGAGCTCAGGGGCACTGCAATTCACAAACCTGCAGACTTATAAATGATGACTCTCGTCCACAAATATATTGAGGGAAGGCAACGAAGAGCATTTGAAAGCAAGGCAGAATTGCAGGAAACAGATTTCAGGAGGGAGATTCGAATCGCCTTTAAAGCACAGGAAAAGCGGCAAAACCTCGACAATGATGCCCTTGGCCAAAAAGGGCGTATGCGTTTTTTCCTGAATATATTCAGGAAAAAACGCATACGCCCTTTTTGGCCAACGAAGCAACCTGGAAAGGCAAATCAGCGCTACAAAGAAGTCTCGCTTCCCATCGGTCAAAAGGGCCATGCTGAATAAAGTGACAAAACCAGAAATGCAAGACAGGCCATGGAGAAACGGGAGCCTGGCTACGCTGATGGGCGGAATGTAAATTGCCAACAGCCACTCTGGAGAAGTGCACGGTGTGTCCTGAAACATCTAAAAAACTCAGCTTAGGGAGCATAGGGCACTTCCACTCATGGGCGTATAAATTGGCAAAACTAAAACTCAGCAAGACACAGGCACCCCAAAGTTAAAGGCTGCTCTGTTGACAAGAACCTCCACTTCGTTACACCTTAAATATCCCAGGAAAGAGAAAAATGGATAAAGAAGTTGTGGTCCTTATGTACAATGGAATATCACTCAGCCATGAAATCAACGTCATAAGGCTAGTAGCAGCAAGATGAGTGGATTTAGGTAGGACGATTCTAAGTGAAATAAGTCGCACAGAAAAAGATACTTATCATAAGATATCACTTATAGAGGGAATATAAAAACCGCTACCCTTGAACTGAATTACAAATCAGAGCAGGGTCACACGTTTAGAAAACACACTATGGCTGCTTAACGGGAAAGGTGAGGTGGGGTGATGCATAAAACAAGGGTTTCAAATTAGCTCAGATACCGTTCCATAAACACAATATGTAATAGACAAGACCTACTCCTTGCTCAGTGAATTGGACTCAACAGCCCCTATTCACCGACCAAGAATATATCTGACTAGTAAGAATCTTAAAACCTATGTATTGATATCTCTCTGTAAGTGAGTCAAGTGGCTGTAAAGCGGCATAAACACAGCAGTGAAAAGCAGCTAGACCGCATTATAAAAATCAATTACTTTTAAAAACCCGTGAAACAAAGACAGTGAAAGAGAGAGAAATTCTTACAAAATTCGTTCAGGGGCTGTGATGCCACCTGGATTGACCATATCTAGACCCACAGCTGATTCAGACATAAGGGTGGACACTCTTGGGGCTGAGAGGTTTGGTGAGGTTGGGTGAGCAAACGCAGACCCTTTAAAGTAATACTGCGTGGTACCCATCCCATGGGTCCCAAGTCTCCAGGTTCAAGGGCATCTTCCTACATCGAAAACATGCATGAGAAACCCAGAAGATGGTACACCGTGTGATCGGGAAAGGTTTCGAAAACGCACCTCATTTCTCATCTCCCTGTGCTCGGGTTCGCCATTCCAGCCGCTTTACTAGCAATCTCCCTCCTTGGAGAATCAGCACCTTTAACCTCCTGTTCCGTACAGGTTGCAATTTGTCCTGAGGATGAACGGGAAGAGGGGGAACCAATGAGAGACTAGCTCTAGGTGTTGGGACAGGCACAGGCCACTCTATTTTCCCATCAGGAAGAAGAATTAACCACAGGCTCAGCCTGCCGCCCGGGACCAGAATAGGGCCTGAAGCAATCCGGCGCTTTTGCGGACAGCTCCCAAGAAAGCGAGTTGAAAAATGGAGCTCAGGGGCACTGCAATTCACAAACCTGCAGACTTATAAAAGATGACTCTCGTCCACAAATATATTGAGGGAAGGCAACGAAGAGGATTTGAAAGCAAGGCAGAATTGCAGGAAACAGATTTCAGGAGGGAGATTCGAATCGCCTTTAAAGCACAGGAAAAGCGGCAAAACCTCGACAATGATGCCCTTGGCCAAAAAGGGCGTATGCGTTTTTTCCTGAATATATTCAGGAAAAAACGCATACGCCCTTTTTGGCCAACGAAGCAACCTGGAAAGGCAAATCAGCGCTACAAAGAAGTCTCGCTTCCCATCGGTCAAAAGGGCCATGCTGAATAAAGTGACAAAACCAGAAATGCAAGACAGGCCATGGAGAAACGGGAGCCTGGCTACGCTGATGGGCGGAATGTAAATTGCCAACAGCCACTCTGGAGAAGTGCACGGTGTGTCCTGAAACATCTAAAAAACTCAGCTTAGGGAGCATAGGGCACTTCCACTCATGGGCGTATAAATTGGCAAAACTAAAACTCAGCAAGACACAGGCACCCCAAAGTTAAAGGCTGCTCTGTTGACAAGAACCTCCACTTCGTTACACCTTAAATATCCCAGGAAAGAGAAAAATGGATAAAGAAGTTGTGGTCCTTATGTACAATGGAATATCACTCAGCCATGAAATCAACGTCATAAGGCTAGTAGCAGCAAGATGAGTGGATTTAGGTAGGACGATTCTAAGTGAAATAAGTCGCACAGAAAAAGATACTTATCATAAGATATCACTTATAGAGGGAATATAAAAACCGCTACCCTTGAACTGAATTACAAATCAGAGCAGGGTCACACGTTTAGAAAACACACTATGGCTGCTTAACGGGAAAGGTGAGGTGGGGTGATGCATAAAACAAGGGTTTCAAATTAGCTCAGATACCGTTCCATAAACGCAATATGTAATAGACAAGACCTACTCCTTGCTCAGTGAATTGGACTCAACACCCCCTATTCACCGCCCAAGAATATATCTGACTAGTAAGAATCTTAAAACCTATGCTTTGATATCTCTCTCTAAGTGAGTCAAGTGGGTGTAAAGCGGCAAAAACACAGCAGTGAAAAGCAGGTAAACCCCATTATAAAAATCTTTACTTTTAAAAACCCGTGAAACAAAGACAGTGAAAGAGAGAGAAATTCTTACAAAATTCGTTCAGGGGCTGTGATGCCACCTGGATTGACCATATCTAGACCCACAGCTGATTGAGACATAAGGGTGGACACTCTTGGGGCTGAGAGGTTTGGTGAGGTTGGGTGAGCAAACGCAGACCCTTTAAAGTAATACTGCGTGGTACCCATCCCATGGGTCCCAAGTCTCCAGGTTCAAGGGCATCTTCCTACATCGAAAACATGCATGAGAAACCCAGAAGATGGTACACCGTGTGATCGGGAAAGGTTTCGAAAACGCACCTCATTTCTCATCTCCTTGTGCTCGGGTTCGCCATTCCAGCCGCTTTACTAGCAATCTCCCTCCTTGGAGAATCAGCACCTTTAACCTCCTGTTCCGTACAGGTTGCAATTTGTCCTGAGGATGAAAGGGAAGAGGGGGAACCAATGAGAGACTAGCTCTAGGTGTTGGGACAGGCACAGGTCACTCTATTTTCCCATCAGGAAGAAGAATTAACCACAGGCTCAGCCTGCCGCCCGGGACCAGAATAGGGCCTGAAGCAATCCTGCGCTTTTGCGGCCAGCTCCCAAGAAAGCGAGTTGAAAAATGGAGCTCAGGGGCACTGCAATTCACAAACCTGCAGACTTATAAATGATGACTCTCGTCCACAAATATATTGAGGGAAGGCAACGAAGAGGATTTGAAAGCAAGGCAGAATTGCAGGAAACAGATTTCAGGAGGGAGATTCGAATCGCCTTTAAAGCACAGGAAAAGCGGCAAAACCTCGACAATGATGCCCTTGGCCAAAAAGGGCGTATGCGTTTTTTCCTGAATATATTCAGGAAAAAACGCATACGCCCTTTTTGGCCAACCAAGCAACCTGGAAAGGCAAATCAGCGCTACAAAGAAGTCTCGCTTCCCATCGGTCAAAAGGGCCATGCTGAATAAAGTGACAAAACCAGAAATGCAAGACAGGCCATGGAGAAACGGGAGCCTGGCTACGCTGATGGGCGGAATGTAAATTGCCAACAGCCACTCTGGAGAAGTGCACGGTGTGTCCTGAAACATCTAAAAAACTCAGCTTAGGGAGCATAGGGCACTTCCACTCATGGGCGTATAAATTGGCAAAACTAAAACTCAGCAAGACACAGGCACCCCAAAGTTAAAGGCTGCTCTGTTGACAAGAACCTCCACTTCGTTACACCTTAAATATCCCAGGAAAGAGAAAAATGGATAAAGAAGTTGTGGTCCTTATGTACAATGGAATATCACTCAGCCATGAAATCAACGTCATAAGGCTAGTAGCAGCAAGATGAGTGGATTTAGGTAGGACGATTCTAAGTGAAATAAGTCGCACAGAAAAAGATACTTATCATAAGATATCACTTATAGAGGGAATATAAAAACCGCTACCCTTGAACTGAATTACAAATCAGAGCAGGGTCACACGTTTAGAAAACACACTATGGCTGCTTAACGGGAAAGGTGAGGTGGGGTGATGCATAAAACAAGGGTTTCAAATTAGCTCAGATACCGTTCCATAAACGCAATATGTAATAGACAAGACCTACTCCTTGCTCAGTGAATTGGACTCAACACCCCCTATTCACCGCCCAAGAATATATCTGACTAGTAAGAATCTTAAAACCTATGTATTGATATCTCTCTCTAAGTGAGTCAAGTGGGTGTAAAGCGGCAAAAACACAGCAGTGAAAAGCAGGTAAACCCCATTATAAAAATCAATTACTTTTAAAAACCCGTGAAACAAAGAGAGTGAAAGAGAGAGAAATTCTTACAAAATTCGTTCAGGGGCTGTGATGCCACCTGGATTGACCATATCTAGACCCACAGCTGATTGAGACATAAGGGTGGACACTCTTGGGGCTGAGAGGTTTGGTGAGGTTGGGTGAGCAAACGCAGACCCTTTAAAGTAATACTGCGTGGTACCCATCCCATGGGTCCCAAGTCTCCAGGTTCAAGGGCATCTTCCTACATCGAAAACATGCATGAGAAACCCAGAAGATGGTACACCGTGTGATCGGGAAAGGTTTCGAAAACGCACCTCATTTCTCATCTCCCTGTGCTCGGGTTCGCCATTCCAGCCGCTTTACTAGCAATCTCCCTCCTTGGAGAATCAGCACCTTTAACCTCCTGTTCCGTACAGGTTGCAATTTGTCCTGAGGATGAACGGGAAGAGGGGGAACCAATGAGAGACTAGCTCTAGGTGTTGGGACAGGCACAGGCCACTCTATTTTCCCATCAGGAAGAAGAATTAACCACAGGCTCAGCCTGCCGCCCGGGACCAGAATAGGGCCTGAAGCAATCCGGCGCTTTTGCGGACAGCTCCCAAGAAAGCGAGTTGAAAAATGGAGCTCAGGGGCACTGCAATTCACAAACCTGCAGACTTATAAAAGATGACTCTCGTCCACAAATATATTGAGGGAAGGCAACGAAGAGCATTTGAAAGCAAGGCAGAATTGCAGGAAACAGATTTCAGGAGGGAGATTCGAATCGCCTTTAAAGCACAGGAAAAGCGGCAAAACCTCGACAATGATGCCCTTGGCCAAAAAGGGCGTATGCGTTTTTTCCTGAATATATTCAGGAAAAAACGCATACGCCCTTTTTGGCCAACGAAGCAACCTGGAAAGGCAAATCAGCGCTACAAAGAAGTCTCGCTTCCCATCGGTCAAAAGGGCCATGCTGAATAAAGTGACAAAACCAGAAATGCAAGACAGGCCATGGAGAAACGGGAGCCTGGCTACGCTGATGGGCGGAATGTAAATTGCCAACAGCCACTCTGGAGAAGTGCACGGTGTGTCCTGAAACATCTAAAAAACTCAGCTTAGGGAGCATAGGGCACTTCCACTCATGGGCGTATAAATTGGCAAAACTAAAACTCAGCAAGACACAGGCACCCCAAAGTTAAAGGCTGCTCTGTTGACAAGAACCTCCACTTCGTTACACCTTAAATATCCCAGGAAAGAGAAAAATGGATAAAGAAGTTGTGGTCCTTATGTACAATGGAATATCACTCAGCCATGAAATCAACGTCATAAGGCTAGTAGCAGCAAGATGAGTGGATTTAGGTAGGACGATTCTAAGTGAAATAAGTCGCACAGAAAAAGATACTTATCATAAGATATCACTTATAGAGGGAATATAAAAACCGCTACCCTTGAACTGAATTACAAATCAGAGCAGGGTCACACGTTTAGAAAACACACTATGGCTGCTTAACGGGAAAGGTGAGGTGGGGTGATGCATAAAACAAGGGTTTCAAATTAGCTCAGATACCGTTCCATAAACACAATATGTAATAGACAAGACCTACTCCTTGCTCAGTGAATTGGACTCAACAGCCCCTATTCACCGACCAAGAATATATCTGACTAGTAAGAATCTTAAAACCTATGTATTGATATCTCTCTGTAAGTGAGTCAAGTGGCTGTAAAGCGGCATAAACACAGCAGTGAAAAGCAGCTAGACCGCATTATAAAAATCAATTACTTTTAAAAACCCGTGAAACAAAGACAGTGAAAGAGAGAGAAATTCTTACAAAATTCGTTCAGGGGCTGTGATGCCACCTGGATTGACCATATCTAGACCCACAGCTGATTCAGACATAAGGGTGGACACTCTTGGGGCTGAGAGGTTTGGTGAGGTTGGGTGAGCAAACGCAGACCCTTTAAAGTAATACTGCGTGGTACCCATCCCATGGGTCCCAAGTCTCCAGGTTCAAGGGCATCTTCCTACATCGAAAACATGCATGAGAAACCCAGAAGATGGTACACCGTGTGATCGGGAAAGGTTTCGAAAACGCACCTCATTTCTCATCTCCCTGTGCTCGGGTTCGCCATTCCAGCCGCTTTACTAGCAATCTCCCTCCTTGGAGAATCAGCACCTTTAACCTCCTGTTCCGTAAAGGTTGCAATTTGTCCTGAGGATGAACGGGAAGAGGGGGAACGAATGAGAGACTAGCTCTAGGTGTTGGGACATGCATAGGTCACTCTATTTTCCCAGCAGGAAGAAGAAATAACCACAGGCTCAGCCTGCCGCCCGGGACCAGAATAGGGCCTGAAGCAATCCGGCGCTTTTGCGGACAGCTCCCAAGAAAGCGAGTTGAAAAATGGAGCTCAGGGGCACTGCAATTCACAAACCTGCAGACTTATAAAAGATGACTCTCGTCCACAAATATATTGAGGGAAGGCAACGAAGAGCATTTGAAAGCAAGGCAGAATTGCAGGAAACAGATTTCAGGAGGGAGATTCGAATCGCCTTTAAAGCACAGGAAAAGCGGCAAAACCTCGACAATGATGCCCTTGGCCAAAAAGGGCGTATGCGTTTTTTCCTGAATATATTCAGGAAAAAACGCATACGCCCTTTTTGGCCAACGAAGCAACCTGGAAAGGCAAATCAGCGCTACAAAGAAGTCTCGCTTCCCATCGGTCAAAAGGGCCATGCTGAATAAAGTGACAAAACCAGAAATGCAAGACAGGCCATGGAGAAACGGGAGCCTGGCTACGCTGATGGGCGGAATGTAAATTGCCAACAGCCACTCTGGAGAAGTGCACGGTGTGTCCTGAAACATCTAAAAAACTCAGCTTAGGGAGCATAGGGCACTTCCACTCATGGGCGTATAAATTGGCAAAACTAAAACTCAGCAAGACACAGGCACCCCAAAGTTAAAGGCTGCTCTGTTGACAAGAACCTCCACTTCGTTACACCTTAAATATCCCAGGAAAGAGAAAAATGGATAAAGAAGTTGTGGTCCTTATGTACAATGGAATATCACTCAGCCATGAAATCAACGTCATAAGGCTAGTAGCAGCAAGATGAGTGGATTTAGGTAGGACGATTCTAAGTGAAATAAGTCGCACAGAAAAAGATACTTATCATAAGATATCACTTATAGAGGGAATATAAAAACCGCTACCCTTGAACTGAATTACAAATCAGAGCAGGGTCACACGTTTAGAAAACACACTATGGCTGCTTAACGGGAAAGGTGAGGTGGGGTGATGCATAAAACAAGGGTTTCAAATTAGCTCAGATACCGTTCCATAAACGCAATATGTAATAGACAAGACCTACTCCTTGCTCAGTGAATTGGACTCAACACCCCCTATTCACCGCCCAAGAATATATCTGACTAGTAAGAATCTTAAAACCTATGTATTGATATCTCTCTCTAAGTGAGTCAAGTGGGTGTAAAGCGGCAAAAACACAGCAGTGAAAAGCAGGTAAACCCCATTATAAAAATCAATTACTTTTAAAAACCCGTGAAACAAAGAGAGTGAAAGAGAGAGAAATTCTTACAAAATTCGTTCAGGGGCTGTGATGCCACCTGGATTGACCATATCTAGACCCACAGCTGATTGAGACATAAGGGTGGACACTCTTGGGGCTGAGAGGTTTGGTGAGGTTGGGTGAGCAAACGCAGACCCTTTAAAGTAATACTGCGTGGTACCCATCCCATGGGTCCCAAGTCTCCAGGTTCAAGGGCATCTTCCTACATCGAAAACATGCATGAGAAACCCAGAAGATGGTACACCGTGTGATCGGGAAAGGTTTCGAAAACGCACCTCATTTCTCATCTCCCTGTGCTCGGGTTCGCCATTCCAGCCGCTTTACTAGCAATCTCCCTCCTTGGAGAATCAGCACCTTTAACCTCCTGTTCCGTACAGGTTGCAATTTGTCCTGAGGATGAACGGGAAGAGGGGGAACCAATGAGAGACTAGCTCTAGGTGTTGGGACAGGCACAGGCCACTCTATTTTCCCATCAGGAAGAAGAATTAACCACAGGCTCAGCCTGCCGCCCGGGACCAGAATAGGGCCTGAAGCAATCCGGCGCTTTTGCGGACAGCTCCCAAGAAAGCGAGTTGAAAAATGGAGCTCAGGGGCACTGCAATTCACAAACCTGCAGACTTATAAAAGATGACTCTCGTCCACAAATATATTGAGGGAAGGCAACGAAGAGCATTTGAAAGCAAGGCAGAATTGCAGGAAACAGATTTCAGGAGGGAGATTCGAATCGCCTTTAAAGCACAGGAAAAGCGGCAAAACCTCGACAATGATGCCCTTGGCCAAAAAGGGCGTATGCGTTTTTTCCTGAATATATTCAGGAAAAAACGCATACGCCCTTTTTGGCCAACGAAGCAACCTGGAAAGGCAAATCAGCGCTACAAAGAAGTCTCGCTTCCCATCGGTCAAAAGGGCCATGCTGAATAAAGTGACAAAACCAGAAATGCAAGACAGGCCATGGAGAAACGGGAGCCTGGCTACGCTGATGGGCGGAATGTAAATTGCCAACAGCCACTCTGGAGAAGTGCACGGTGTGTCCTGAAACATCTAAAAAACTCAGCTTAGGGAGCATAGGGCACTTCCACTCATGGGCGTATAAATTGGCAAAACTAAAACTCAGCAAGACACAGGCACCCCAAAGTTAAAGGCTGCTCTGTTGACAAGAACCTCCACTTCGTTACACCTTAAATATCCCAGGAAAGAGAAAAATGGATAAAGAAGTTGTGGTCCTTATGTACAATGGAATATCACTCAGCCATGAAATCAACGTCATAAGGCTAGTAGCAGCAAGATGAGTGGATTTAGGTAGGACGATTCTAAGTGAAATAAGTCGCACAGAAAAAGATACTTATCATAAGATATCACTTATAGAGGGAATATAAAAACCGCTACCCTTGAACTGAATTACAAATCAGAGCAGGGTCACACGTTTAGAAAACACACTATGGCTGCTTAACGGGAAAGGTGAGGTGGGGTGATGCATAAAACAAGGGTTTCAAATTAGCTCAGATACCGTTCCATAAACACAATATGTAATAGACAAGACCTACTCCTTGCTCAGTGAATTGGACTCAACAGCCCCTATTCACCGACCAAGAATATATCTGACTAGTAAGAATCTTAAAACCTATGTATTGATATCTCTCTGTAAGTGAGTCAAGTGGCTGTAAAGCGGCATAAACACAGCAGTGAAAAGCAGCTAGACCGCATTATAAAAATCAATTACTTTTAAAAACCCGTGAAACAAAGACAGTGAAAGAGAGAGAAATTCTTACAAAATTCGTTCAGGGGCTGTGATGCCACCTGGATTGACCATATCTAGACCCACAGCTGATTCAGACATAAGGGTGGACACTCTTGGGGCTGAGAGGTTTGGTGAGGTTGGGTGAGCAAACGCAGACCCTTTAAAGTAATACTGCGTGGTACCCATCCCATGGGTCCCAAGTCTCCAGGTTCAAGGGCATCTTCCTACATCGAAAACATGCATGAGAAACCCAGAAGATGGTACACCGTGTGATCGGGAAAGGTTTCGAAAACGCACCTCATTTCTCATCTCCCTGTGCTCGGGTTCGCCATTCCAGCCGCTTTACTAGCAATCTCCCTCCTTGGAGAATCAGCACCTTTAACCTCCTGTTCCGTAAAGGTTGCAATTTGTCCTGAGGATGAACGGGAAGAGGGGGAACGAATGAGAGACTAGCTCTAGGTGTTGGGACATGCATAGGTCACTCTATTTTCCCAGCAGGAAGAAGAAATAACCACAGGCTCAGCCTGCCGCCCGGGACCAGAATAGGGCCTGAAGCAATCCGGCGCTTTTGCGGACAGCTCCCAAGAAAGCGAGTTGAAAAATGGAGCTCAGGGGCACTGCAATTCACAAACCTGCAGACTTATAAAAGATGACTCTCGTCCACAAATATATTGAGGGAAGGCAACGAAGAGCATTTGAAAGCAAGGCAGAATTGCAGGAAACAGATTTCAGGAGGGAGATTCGAATCGCCTTTAAAGCACAGGAAAAGCGGCAAAACCTCGACAATGATGCCCTTGGCCAAAAAGGGCGTATGCGTTTTTTCCTGAATATATTCAGGAAAAAACGCATACGCCCTTTTTGGCCAACGAAGCAACCTGGAAAGGCAAATCAGCGCTACAAAGAAGTCTCGCTTCCCATCGGTCAAAAGGGCCATGCTGAATAAAGTGACAAAACCAGAAATGCAAGACAGGCCATGGAGAAACGGGAGCCTGGCTACGCTGATGGGCGGAATGTAAATTGCCAACAGCCACTCTGGAGAAGTGCACGGTGTGTCCTGAAACATCTAAAAAACTCAGCTTAGGGAGCATAGGGCACTTCCACTCATGGGCGTATAAATTGGCAAAACTAAAACTCAGCAAGACACAGGCACCCCAAAGTTAAAGGCTGCTCTGTTGACAAGAACCTCCACTTCGTTACACCTTAAATATCCCAGGAAAGAGAAAAATGGATAAAGAAGTTGTGGTCCTTATGTACAATGGAATATCACTCAGCCATGAAATCAACGTCATAAGGCTAGTAGCAGCAAGATGAGTGGATTTAGGTAGGACGATTCTAAGTGAAATAAGTCGCACAGAAAAAGATACTTATCATAAGATATCACTTATAGAGGGAATATAAAAACCGCTACCCTTGAACTGAATTACAAATCAGAGCAGGGTCACACGTTTAGAAAACACACTATGGCTGCTTAACGGGAAAGGTGAGGTGGGGTGATGCATAAAACAAGGGTTTCAAATTAGCTCAGATACCGTTCCATAAACACAATATGTAATAGACAAGACCTACTCCTTGCTCAGTGAATTGGACTCAACAGCCCCTATTCACCGACCAAGAATATATCTGACTAGTAAGAATCTTAAAACCTATGTATTGATATCTCTCTGTAAGTGAGTCAAGTGGCTGTAAAGCGGCATAAACACAGCAGTGAAAAGCAGCTAGACCGCATTATAAAAATCAATTACTTTTAAAAACCCGTGAAACAAAGACAGTGAAAGAGAGAGAAATTCTTACAAAATTCGTTCAGGGGCTGTGATGCCACCTGGATTGACCATATCTAGACCCACAGCTGATTCAGACATAAGGGTGGACACTCTTGGGGCTGAGAGGTTTGGTGAGGTTGGGTGAGCAAACGCAGACCCTTTAAAGTAATACTGCGTGGTACCCATCCCATGGGTCCCAAGTCTCCAGGTTCAAGGGCATCTTCCTACATCGAAAACATGCATGAGAAACCCAGAAGATGGTACACCGTGTGATCGGGAAAGGTTTCTAAAACGCACCTCATTTCTCATCTCCCTGTGCTCGGGTTCGCCATTCCAGCCGCTTTACTAGCAATCTCCCTCCTTGGAGAATCAGCACCTTTAACCTCCTGTTCCGTACACGTTGCAATTTGTCCTGAGGATGAACGGGAAGAGGGGGAACGAATGAGAGACTAGCTCTAGGTGTTGGGACATGCACAGGTCACTCTATTTTCCCAGCAGGAAGAAGAATTAACCACAGGCTCAGCCTGCCGCCCGAGACCAGAATAGGGCCTGAAGCAATCCTGCGCTTTTGCGGCCAGCTCCCAAGAAAGCGAGTTGAAAAATGGAGCTCAGGGGCACTGCAATTCACAAACCTGCAGACTTATAAATGATGACTCTCGTCCACAAATATATTGAGGGAAGGCAACGAAGAGGATTTGAAAGCAAGGCAGAATTGCAGGAAACAGATTTCAGGAGGGAGATTCGAATCGCCTTTAAAGCACAGGAAAAGCGGCAAAACCTCGACAATGATGCCCTTGGCCAAAAAGGGCGTATGCGTTTTTTCCTGAATATATTCAGGAAAAAACGCATACGCCCTTTTTGGCCAACCAAGCAACCTGGAAAGGCAAATCAGCGCTACAAAGAAGTCTCGCTTCCCATCGGTCAAAAGGGCCATGCTGAATAAAGTGACAAAACCAGAAATGCAAGACAGGCCATGGAGAAACGGGAGCCTGGCTACGCTGATGGGCGGAATGTAAATTGCCAACAGCCACTCTGGAGAAGTGCACGGTGTGTCCTGAAACATCTAAAAAACTCAGCTTAGGGAGCATAGGGCACTTCCACTCATGGGCGTATAAATTGGCAAAACTAAAACTCAGCAAGACACAGGCACCCCAAAGTTAAAGGCTGCTCTGTTGACAAGAACCTCCACTTCGTTACACCTTAAATATCCCAGGAAAGAGAAAAATGGATAAAGAAGTTGTGGTCCTTATGTACAATGGAATATCACTCAGCCATGAAATCAACGTCATAAGGCTAGTAGCAGCAAGATGAGTGGATTTAGGTAGGACGATTCTAAGTGAAATAAGTCGCACAGAAAAAGATACTTATCATAAGATATCACTTATAGAGGGAATATAAAAACCGCTACCCTTGAACTGAATTACAAATCAGAGCAGGGTCACACGTTTAGAAAACACACTATGGCTGCTTAACGGGAAAGGTGAGGTGGGGTGATGCATAAAACAAGGGTTTCAAATTAGCTCAGATACCGTTCCATAAACGCAATATGTAATAGACAAGACCTACTCCTTGCTCAGTGAATTGGACTCAACACCCCCTATTCACCGCCCAAGAATATATCTGACTAGTAAGAATCTTAAAACCTATGTATTGATATCTCTCTCTAAGTGAGTCAAGTGGGTGTAAAGCGGCAAAAACACAGCAGTGAAAAGCAGGTAAACCCCATTATAAAAATCAATTACTTTTAAAAACCCGTGAAACAAAGAGAGTGAAAGAGAGAGAAATTCTTACAAAATTCGTTCAGGGGCTGTGATGCCACCTGGATTGACCATATCTAGACCCACAGCTGATTGAGACATAAGGGTGGACACTCTTGGGGCTGAGAGGTTTGGTGAGGTTGGGTGAGCAAACGCAGACCCTTTAAAGTAATACTGCGTGGTACCCATCCCATGGGTCCCAAGTCTCCAGGTTCAAGGGCATCTTCCTACATCGAAAACATGCATGAGAAACCCAGAAGATGGTACACCGTGTGATCGGGAAAGGTTTCGAAAACGCACCTCATTTCTCATCTCCTTGTGCTCGGGTTCGCCATTCCAGCCGCTTTACTAGCAATCTCCCTCCTTGGAGAATCAGCACCTTTAACCTCCTGTTCCGTACAGGTTGCAATTTGTCCTGAGGATGAACGGGAAGAGGGGGAACCAATGAGAGACTAGCTCTAGGTGTTGGGACAGGCACAGGCCACTCTATTTTCCCATCAGGAAGAAGAATTAACCACAGGCTCAGCCTGCCGCCCGGGACCAGAATAGGGCCTGAAGCAATCCGGCGCTTTTGCGGACAGCTCCCAAGAAAGCGAGTTGAAAAATGGAGCTCAGGGGCACTGCAATTCACAAACCTGCAGACTTATAAAAGATGACTCTCGTCCACAAATATATTGAGGGAAGGCAACGAAGAGCATTTGAAAGCAAGGCAGAATTGCAGGAAACAGATTTCAGGAGGGAGATTCGAATCGCCTTTAAAGCACAGGAAAAGCGGCAAAACCTCGACAATGATGCCCTTGGCCAAAAAGGGCGTATGCGTTTTTTCCTGAATATATTCAGGAAAAAACGCATACGCCCTTTTTGGCCAACGAAGCAACCTGGAAAGGCAAATCAGCGCTACAAAGAAGTCTCGCTTCCCATCGGTCAAAAGGGCCATGCTGAATAAAGTGACAAAACCAGAAATGCAAGACAGGCCATGGAGAAACGGGAGCCTGGCTACGCTGATGGGCGGAATGTAAATTGCCAACAGCCACTCTGGAGAAGTGCACGGTGTGTCCTGAAACATCTAAAAAACTCAGCTTAGGGAGCATAGGGCACTTCCACTCATGGGCGTATAAATTGGCAAAACTAAAACTCAGCAAGACACAGGCACCCCAAAGTTAAAGGCTGCTCTGTTGACAAGAACCTCCACTTCGTTACACCTTAAATATCCCAGGAAAGAGAAAAATGGATAAAGAAGTTGTGGTCCTTATGTACAATGGAATATCACTCAGCCATGAAATCAACGTCATAAGGCTAGTAGCAGCAAGATGAGTGGATTTAGGTAGGACGATTCTAAGTGAAATAAGTCGCACAGAAAAAGATACTTATCATAAGATATCACTTATAGAGGGAATATAAAAACCGCTACCCTTGAACTGAATTACAAATCAGAGCAGGGTCACACGTTTAGAAAACACACTATGGCTGCTTAACGGGAAAGGTGAGGTGGGGTGATGCATAAAACAAGGGTTTCAAATTAGCTCAGATACCGTTCCATAAACACAATATGTAATAGACAAGACCTACTCCTTGCTCAGTGAATTGGACTCAACAGCCCCTATTCACCGACCAAGAATATATCTGACTAGTAAGAATCTTAAAACCTATGTATTGATATCTCTCTGTAAGTGAGTCAAGTGGCTGTAAAGCGGCATAAACACAGCAGTGAAAAGCAGCTAGACCGCATTATAAAAATCAATTACTTTTAAAAACCCGTGAAACAAAGACAGTGAAAGAGAGAGAAATTCTTACAAAATTCGTTCAGGGGCTGTGATGCCACCTGGATTGACCATATCTAGACCCACAGCTGATTCAGACATAAGGGTGGACACTCTTGGGGCTGAGAGGTTTGGTGAGGTTGGGTGAGCAAACGCAGACCCTTTAAAGTAATACTGCGTGGTACCCATCCCATGGGTCCCAAGTCTCCAGGTTCAAGGGCATCTTCCTACATCGAAAACATGCATGAGAAACCCAGAAGATGGTACACCGTGTGATCGGGAAAGGTTTCTAAAACGCACCTCATTTCTCATCTCCCTGTGCTCGGGTTCGCCATTCCAGCCGCTTTACTAGCAATCTCCCTCCTTGGAGAATCAGCACCTTTAACCTCCTGTTCCGTACACGTTGCAATTTGTCCTGAGGATGAACGGGAAGAGGGGGAACGAATGAGAGACTAGCTCTAGGTGTTGGGACATGCACAGGTCACTCTATTTTCCCAGCAGGAAGAAGAATTAACCACAGGCTCAGCCTGCCGCCCGAGACCAGAATAGGGCCTGAAGCAATCCTGCGCTTTTGCGGCCAGCTCCCAAGAAAGCGAGTTGAAAAATGGAGCTCAGGGGCACTGCAATTCACAAACCTGCAGACTTATAAATGATGACTCTCGTCCACAAATATATTGAGGGAAGGCAACGAAGAGGATTTGAAAGCAAGGCAGAATTGCAGGAAACTGATTTCAGGAGGGAGATGAGAATCGCCTTTAACGCACAGGAAAAGCGGCAAAACCTCGACAATGATGCCCTTGGCCAAAAAGGGCGTATGCGTTTTTTCCTGAATATATTCAGGAAAAAACGCATACGCCCTTTTTGGCCAACCAAGCAACCTGGAAAGGCAAATCAGCGCTACAAAGAAGTCTCGCTTCCCATCGGTCAAAAGGGCCATGCTGAATAGTGTCAAAACCAGAAATGCAAGACAGGCCATGGAGAAACGGGAGCCTAGCTATGCTGATGGGCGGGATGTAAATTGCCAACAGCCACTCTGGAGAAGTGCACGGTGTGTCCTGAAACATCTAAAAAACTCAGCTTAGGGAGCATAGGGCACTTCCACTCATGGGCGTATAAATTGGGAAAACTAAAACTCAGCAAGACACAGGCACCCCAAAGTTTAGGGCTGCTCTGTTGACAAGAACCTCCACTTCGTTACACCTTAAATATCCCAGGAAAGAGAAAAATGGATAAAGAAGTTGTGGTCCTTATGTACAATGGAATATCACTCAGCCATGAAATCAACGTCCTAAGGCTAGTAGCAGCAAGATGAGTGGATTTAGGTAGGACGATTCTAAGTGAAATAAGTCACACCGAAAAAGATACTTATCATAAGATATCACTTATAGAGGGAATATAAAAACCGCTACCCTTGAACTGAATTACAAATCAGAGCAGGGTCACACGTTTAGAAAACACACTATGGCTGCTTAACGGGAAAGGTGAGGTGGGGTGATGCATAAAACAAGGGTTTCAAATTAGCTCAGATACCGTTCCATAAACGCGATATGTAATAGACAAGACCTACTCCTTGCTCAGTGAATTGGACTCAACACCCCCTATTCACCGCCCAAGAATATATCTGACTAGTAAGAATCTTAAAACCTATGCTTTGATATCTCTCTCTAAGTGAGTCAAGTGGGTGTTAAGCGGCAAAAACAAAGCAGTGAAAAGCAGGTAAACCCCATTATAAAAATCAATTACTTTTAAAAACCCGTGAAACAAAGACAGTGAAAGAGAGAGAAATTCTTACAAAATTCGTTCAGGGGTTGTGATGCCACCTGGATTGACCATATCTAGACCCACAGCTGATTGAGACATAAGGGTGGACACTCTTGGGGCTGAGAGGTTTGGTGAGGTTGGGTGAGCAAACACAGACCCTTTAAAGTAATACTGCGTGGTACCCATCCCATGGGTCCCAAGTCTCCAGGTTCAAAGGCATCTTCCTACATCGAAAACATGCATGAGAAACCCAGAAGATGGTACACCGTGTGATCGGGAAAGGTTTCTAAAACGCACCTCATTTCTCATCTCCCTGTGCTCGGGTTCGCCATTCCAGCCGCTTTACTAGCAATCTCCCTCCTTGGAGAATCAGCACCTTTAACCTCCTGTTCCGTAAAGGTTGCAATTTGTCCTGAGGATGAACGGGAAGAGGGGGAACGAATGAGAGACTAGCTCTAGGTGTTGGGACATGCATAGGTCACTCTATTTTCCCAGCAGGAAGAAGAAATAACCACAGGCTCAGCCTGCCGCCCGGGACCAGAATAGGGCCTGAAGCAATCCTGCACTTTTGCGGCCAGCTCCCAAGAAAGCGAGTTGAAAAATGGAGCTCAGGGGCACTGCAATTCACAAACCTGCAGACTTATAAATGATGACTCTCTTCCACAAATATATTGAGGGAAGGCAACGAAGAGGATTTGAAAGCAAGGCAGAATTGCAGGAAACAGATTTCAGGAGGGAGATGAGAATCGCCTTTAACGCACAGGAAAAGCGGCAAAACCTCGACAATGATGCCCTTGGCCAAAAAGGTTGGCCTTTTTGGCCAACCAAGCAACCTGGAAAGGCAAATCAGCGCTACAAAGAAGTCTCGCTTCCCATCGGTCAAAAGGGCCATGGTGAATGGTGTCAAAACCAGAAATGCAAGACAGGCCATGGAGAAACGGGAGCCTGGCTATGCTGATGGGCGGGATGTAAATTGCCAACAGCCACTCTGGAGAAGTGCACGGTGTGTCCTGAAACATCTAAAAAACTCAGCTTAGGGAGCATAGGGCACTTCCACTCATGGGCGTATAAACTGGGAAAACTAAAAATCAGCAAGACACAGGCACCCCAAAGTTTAGGGCTGCTCTGTTGACAAGAACCTCCACTTCGTTACACCTTAAATATCCCAGGAAAGAGAAAAATGGATAAAGAAGTTGTGGTCCTTATGTACAATGGAATATCACTCAGCCATGAAATCAACGTCATAAGGCTAGTAGCAGCAAGATGAGTGGATTTAGGTAGGACGATTCTAAGTGAAATAAGTCGCACAGAAAAAGATACTTATCATAAGATATCACTTATAGAGGGAATATAAAAACCGCTACCCTTGAACTGAATTAGAAATCAGAGCAGGGTCACACGTTTAGAAAACACACTATGGCTGCTTAACGGGAAAGGTGAGGTGGGGTGATGCATAAAACAAGGGTTTCAAATTAGCTCAGATACCGTTCCATAAACGCAATATGTAATAGACAAGACCTACTCCTAGCTCAGTGAATTGGACTCAACAGCCCCTATTCACCGCCCAAGAATATATCTGACTTGTAAGAATCTTAAAACCTATGTATTGATATCTCTCTGTAAGTGAGTCAAGTGGCTGTAAAGCGGCATAAACACAGCAGTGAAAAGCAGCTAGACCGCATTATAAAAATCAATTAATTTTAAAAACCCGTGAAACAAAGACAGTGAAAGAGAGAGAAATTCTTACAAAATTCGTTCAGGGGCTGTGATGCCACCTGGATTGACCATATCTAGACCCACAGCTGATTGAGACATAAGGGTGGACACTCTTGGGGCTGAGAGGTTTGGTGAGGTTGGGTGAGCAAACGCAGACCCTTTAAAGTAATACTGCGTGGTACCCATCCCATGGGTCCCAAGTCTCCAGGTTCAAGGGCATCTTCCTACATCGAAAACATGCATGAGAAACCCAGAAGTTGGTACACCGTGTGATCGGGAAAGGTTTCAAAAACGCACCACATTTCTCATCTCCTTGTGCTCGGGTTCGCCATTCCAGCCGCTTTACTAGCAATCTCCCTCCTTGGAGAATCAGCACCTTTAACCTCCTGTTCCGTACAGGTTGCAATTTGTCCTGAGGATGAACGGGAAGAGGGGGAACCAATGAGAGACTAGCTCTAGGTGCTGGGACAGGCACAGGTCACTCTATTTTCCCATCAGGAAGAAGAATTAACCACAGGCTCAGCCTGCCGCCCGGGACCAGAATAGGGCCTGAAGCAATCCGGCGCTTTTGCGGACAGCTCCAAGAAAGCGAGTTGAAAAATGGAGCTCAGGGGCACTGCAATTCACAAACCTGCAGACTTATAAAAGATGACTCTCGTCCACAAATATATTGAGGGAAGGCAACGAAGAGGATTTGAAAGCAAGGCAGAATTGCAGGAAACAGATTTCAGGAGGGAGATTCGAATCGCCTTTAAAGCACAGGAAAAGCGGCAAAACCTCGACAATGATGCCCTTGGCCAAAAAGGGCGTATGCGTTTTTTCCTGAATATATTCAGGAAAAAACGCATACGCCCTTTTTGGCCAACCAAGCAACCTGGAAAGGCAAATCAGCGCTACAAAGAAGTCTCGCTTCCCATCGGTCAAAAGGGCCATGCTGAATAAAGTGACAAAACCAGAAATGCAAGACAGGCCATGGAGAAACGGGAGCCTGGCTACGCTGATGGGCGGAATGTAAATTGCCAACAGCCACTCTGGAGAAGTGCACGGTGTGTCCTGAAACATCTAAAAAACTCAGCTTAGGGAGCATAGGGCACTTCCACTCATGGGCGTATAAATTGGCAAAACTAAAACTCAGCAAGACACAGGCACCCCAAAGTTAAAGGCTGCTCTGTTGACAAGAACCTCCACTTCGTTACACCTTAAATATCCCAGGAAAGAGAAAAATGGATAAAGAAGTTGTGGTCCTTATGTACAATGGAATATCACTCAGCCATGAAATCATCGTCATAAGGCTAGTAGCAGCAAGATGAGTGGATTTAGGTAGGACGATTCTAAGTGAAATAAGTCGCACAGAAAAAGATACTTATCATAAGATATCACTTATAGAGGGAATATAAAAACCGCTACCCTTGAACTGAATTACAAATCAGAGCAGGGCGACACATTTAGAAAACACACTATGGCTGCTTAACGGGAAAGGTGAGGTGGGGTGATGCATAAAACAAGGGTTTCAAATTAGCTCAGATACCGTTCCATAAACGCAATATGTAATAGACAAGACCTACTCCTTGCTCAGTGAATTGGACTCAACACCCCCTATTCACCGCCCAAGAATATATCTGACTAGTAAGAATCTTAAAACCTATGCTTTGATATCTCTCTCTAAGTGAGTCAAGTGGGTGTAAAGCGGCAAAAACACAGCAGTGAAAAGCAGGTAAACCCCATTATAAAAATCTTTACTTTTAAAAACCCATGAAACAAAGACAGTGAAAGAGAGAGAAATTCTTACAAAATTCGTTCAGGGGCTGTGATGCCACCTGGATTGACCATATCTAGACCCACAGCTGATTGAGACATAAGGGTGGACACTCTTGGGGCTGAGAGGTTTGGTGAGGTTGGGTGAGCAAACGCAGACCCTTTAAAGTAATACTGCGTGGTACCCATCCCATGGGTCCCAAGTCTCCAGGTTCAAGGGCATCTTCCTACATCGAAAACATGCATGAGAAACCCAGAAGATGGTACACCGTGTGATCGGGAAAGGTTTCGAAAACTCACCTCATTTCTCATCTCCTTGTGCTCGGGTTCGCCATTCCAGCCGCTTTACTAGCAATCTCCCTCCTTGGAGAATCAGCACCTTTAACCTCCTGTTCCGTACAGGTTGCAATTTGTCCTGAGGATGAACGGGAAGAGGGGGAACCAATGAGAGACTAGCTCTAGGTGTTGGGACATGCACAGGTCACTCTATTTTCCCATCAGGAAGAAGAATTAACCACAGGCTCAGCCTGCCGCCCGGGACCAGAATAGGGCCTGAAGCAATCCTGCGCTTTTGCGGCCAGCTCCCAAGAAAGCGAGTTGAAAAATGGAGCTCAGGGGCACTGCAATTCACAAACCTGCAGACTTATAAATGATGACTCTCGTCCACAAATATATTGAGGGAAGGCAACGAAGAGGATTTGAAAGCAAGGCAGAATTGCAGGAAACAGATTTCAGGAGGGAGATTCGAATCGCCTTTAAAGCACAGGAAAAGCGGCAAAACCTCGACAATGATGCCCTTGGCCAAAAAGGGCGTATGCGTTTTTTCCTGAATATATTCAGGAAAAAACGCATACGCCCTTTTTGGCCAACCAAGCAACCTGGAAAGGCAAATCAGCGCTACAAAGAAGTCTCGCTTCCCATCGGTCAAAAGGGCCATGCTGAATAAAGTGACAAAACCAGAAATGCAAGACAGGCCATGGAGAAACGGGAGCCTGGCTACGCTGATGGGCGGAATGTAAATTGCCAACAGCCACTCTGGAGAAGTGCACGGTGTGTCCTGAAACATCTAAAAAACTCAGCTTAGGGAGCATAGGGCACTTCCACTCATGGGCGTATAAATTGGCAAAACTAAAAATCAGCAAGACACAGGCACCCCAAAGTTAAAGGCTGCTCTGTTGACAAGAACCTCCACTTCGTTACACCTTAAATATCCCAGGAAAGAGAAAAATGGATAAAGAAGTTGTGGTCCTTATGTACAATGGAATATCACTCAGCCATGAAATCAACGTCATAAGGCTAGTAGCAGCAAGATGAGTGGATTTAGGTAGGACGATTCTAAGTGAAATAAGTCGCACAGAAAAAGATACTTATCATAAGATATCACTTATAGAGGGAATATAAAAACCGCTACCCTTGAACTGAATTACAAATCAGAGCAGGGTCACACGTTTAGAAAACACACTATGGCTGCTTAACGGGAAAGGTGAGGTGGGGTGATGCATAAAACAAGGGTTTCAAATTAGCTCAGATACCGTTCCATAAACGCAATATGTAATAGACAAGACCTACTCCTTGCTCAGTGAATTGGACTCAACACCCCCTATTCACCGCCCAAGAATATATCTGACTAGTAAGAATCTTAAAACCTATGCTTTGATATCTCTCTCTAAGTGAGTCAAGTGGGTGTAAAGCGGCAAAAACACAGCAGTGAAAAGCAGGTAAACCCCATTATAAAAATCTTTACTTTTAAAAACCCATGAAACAAAGACAGTGAAAGAGAGAGAAATTCTTACAAAATTCGTTCAGGGGCTGTGATGCCACCTGGATTGACCATATCTAGACCCACAGCTGATTGAGACATAAGGGTGGACACTCTTGGGGCTGAGAGGTTTGGTGAGGTTGGGTGAGCAAACGCAGACCCTTTAAAGTAATACTGCGTGGTACCCATCCCATGGGTCCCAAGTCTCCAGGTTCAAGGGCATCTTCCTACATCGAAAACATGCATGAGAAACCCAGAAGATGGTACACCGTGTGATCGGGAAAGGTTTCGAAAACGCACCTCATTTCTCATCTCCTTGTGCTCGGGTTCGCCATTCCAGCCGCTTTACTAGCAATCTCCCTCCTTGGAGAATCAGCACCTTTAACCTCCTGTTCCGTACAGGTTGCAATTTGTCCTGAGGATGAACGGGAAGAGGGGGAACCAATGAGAGACTAGCTCTAGGTGTTGGGACAGGCACAGGTCACTCTATTTTCCCATCAGGAAGAAGAATTAACCACAGGCTCAGCCTGCCGCCCGGGACCAGAATAGGGCCTGAAGCAATCCTGCGCTTTTGCGGCCAGCTCCCAAGAAAGCGAGTTGAAAAATGGATCTCAGGGGCACTGCAATTCACAAACCTGCAGACTTATAAATGATGACTCTCGTCCACAAATATATTGAGGGAAGGCAACGAAGAGGATTTGAAAGCAAGGCAGAATTGCAGGAAACAGATTTCAGGAGGGAGATTCGAATCGCCTTTAAAGCACAGGAAAAGCGGCAAAACCTCGACAATGATGCCCTTGGCCAAAAAGGGCGTATGCGTTTTTTCCTGAATATATTCAGGAAAAAACGCATACGCCCTTTTTGGCCAACCAAGCAACCTGGAAAGGCAAATCAGCGCTACAAAGAAGTCTCGCTTCCCATCGGTCAAAAGGGCCATGCTGAATAAAGTGACAAAACCAGAAATGCAAGACAGGCCATGGAGAAACGGGAGCCTGGCTACGCTGATGGGCGGAATGTAAATTGCCAACAGCCACTCTGGAGAAGTGCACGGTGTGTCCTGAAACATCTAAAAAACTCAGCTTAGGGAGCATAGGGCACTTCCACTCATGGGCGTATAAATTGGCAAAACTAAAAATCAGCAAGACACAGGCACCCCAAAGTTAAAGGCTGCTCTGTTGACAAGAACCTCCACTTCGTTACACCTCAAATATCCCAGGAAAGAGAAAAATGGATAAAGAAGTTGTGGTCCTTATGTACAATGGAATATCACTCAGCCATGAAATCAACGTCATAAGGCTAGTAGCAGCAAGATGAGTGGATTTAGGTAGGACGATTCTAAGTGAAATAAGTCGCACAGAAAAAGATACTTATCATAAGATATCACTTATAGAGGGAATATAAAAACCGCTACCCTTGAACTGAATTACAAATCAGAGCAGGGTCACACGTTTAGAAAACACACTATGGCTGCTTAACGGGAAAGGTGAGGTGGGGTGATGCATAAAACAAGGGTTTCAAATTAGCTCAGATACCGTTCCATAAACGCAATATGTAATAGACAAGACCTACTCCTTGCTCAGTGAATTGGACTCAACACCCCCTATTCACCGCCCAAGAATATATCTGACTAGTAAGAATCTTAAAACCTATGCTTTGATATCTCTCTCTAAGTGAGTCAAGTGGGTGTAAAGCGGCAAAAACACAGCAGTGAAAAGCAGGTAAACCCCATTATAAAAATCTTTACTTTTAAAAACCCGTGAAACAAAGACAGTGAAAGAGACAGAAATTCTTACAAAATTCGTTCAGGGGCTGTGATGCCACCTGGATTGACCATATCTAGACCCACAGCTGATTGAGACATAAGGGTGGACACTCTTGGGGCTGAGAGGTTTGGTGAGGTTGGGTGAGCAAACGCAGACCCTTTAAAGTAATACTGCGTGGTACCCATCCCATGGGTCCCAAGTCTCCAGGTTCAAGGGCATCTTCCTACATCGAAAACATGCATGAGAAACCCAGAAGATGGTACACCGTGTGATCGGGAAAGGTTTCGAAAACGCACCTCATTTCTCATCTCCTTGTGCTCGGGTTCGCCATTCCAGCCGCTTTACTAGCAATCTCCCTCCTTGGAGAATCAGCACCTTTAACCTCCTGTTCCGTACAGGTTGCAATTTGTCCTGAGGATGAACGGGAAGAGGGGGAACCAATGAGAGACTAGCTCTAGGTGTTGGGACAGGCACAGGTCACTCTATTTTCCCATCAGGAAGAAGAATTAACCACAGGCTCAGCCTGCCGCCCGGGACCAGAATAGGGCCTGAAGCAATCCGGCGCTTTTGCGGACAGCTCCCAAGAAAGCGAGTTGAAAAATGGAGCTCAGGGGCACTACAATTCACAAACCTGCAGACTTATAAAAGATGACTCTCGTCCACAAATATATTGAGGGAAGGCAACGAAGAGGATTTGAAAGCAAGGCAGAATTGCAGGAAACAGATTTCAGGAGGGAGATGAGAATCGCCTTTAACGCACAGGAAAAGCGGCAAAACCTCGACAATGATGCCCTTGGCCAAAAAGGGCGTATGCGTTTTTTCCTGAATATATTCAGGAAAAAACGCATACGCCCTTTTTGGCCAACCAAGCAACCTGGAAAGGCAAATCAGCGCTACAAAGAAGTCTCGCTTCCCATCGGTCAAAAGGGCCATGCTGAATAGTGTCAAAACCAGAAATGCAAGACAGGCCATGGAGAAACGGGAGCCTAGCTATGCTGATGGGCGGGATGTAAATTGCCAACAGCCACTCTGGAGAAGTGCACGGTGTGTCCTGAAACATCTAAAAAACTCAGCTTAGGGAGCATAGGGCACTTCCACTCATGGGCGTATAAATTGGGAAAACTAAAAATCAGCAAGACACAGGCACCCCAAAGTTTAGGCCTGCTCTGTTGACAAGAACCTCCACTTCGTTACACCTTAAATATCCCAGGAAAGAGAAAAATGGATAAAGAAGTTGTGGTCCTTATGTACAATGGAATATCACTCAGCCATGAAATCAACGTCATAAGGCTAGTAGCAGCAAGATGAGTGGATTTAGGTAGGACGATTCTAAGTGAAATAAGTCACACAGAAAAAGATACTTATCATAAGATATCACTTATAGAGGGAATATAAAAACCGCTACCCTTGAACTGAATTACAAATCAGAGCAGGGTCACACGTTTAGAAAACACACTATGGCTGCTTAACGGGAAAGGTGAGGTGGGGTGATGCATAAAACAAGGGTTTCAAATTAGCTCAGATACCGTTCCATAAACGCGATATGTAATAGACAAGACCTACTCCTTGCTCAGTGAATTGGACTCAACACCCCCTATTCACCGCCCAAGAATATATCTGACTAGTAAGAATCTTAAAACCTATGCTTTGATATCTCTCTCTAAGTGAGTCAAGTGGGTGTTAAGCGGCAAAAACACAGCAGTGAAAAGCAGGTAAACCCCATTATAAAAATCAATTACTTTTAAAAACCCGTGAAACAAAGACAGTGAAAGAGAGAGAAATTCTTACAAAATTCGTTCAGGGGCTGTGATGCCACCTGGATTGACCATATCTAGACCCACAGCTGATTGAGACATAAGGGTGTACACTCTTGGGGCTGAGAGGTTTGGTGAGGTTGGGTGAGCAAACACAGACCCTTTAAAGTAATACTGCGTGGTACCCATCCCATGGGTCCCAAGTCTCCAGGTTCAAAGGCATCTTCCTACATCGAAAACATGCATGAGAAACCCAGAAGATGGTACACCGTGTGATCGGGAAAGGTTTCTAAAACGCACCTCATTTCTCATCTCCCTGTGCTCGGGTTCGCCATTCCAGCCGCTTTACTAGCAATCTCCCTCCTTGGAGAATCAGCACCTTTAACCTCCTGTTCCGTAAAGGTTGCAATTTGTCCTGAGGATGAACGGGAAGAGGGGGAACGAATGAGAGACTAGCTCTAGGTGTTGGGACATGCATAGGTCACTCTATTTTCCCAGCAGGAAGAAGAAATAACCACAGGCTCAGCCTGCCGCCCGCGACCAGAATAGGGCCTGAAGCAATCCTGCGCTTTTGCGGCCAGCTCCCAAGAAAGCGAGTTGAAAAATGGAGCTCAGGGGCACTGCAATTCACAAACCTGCAGACTTATAAATGATGACTCTCGTCCACAAATATATTGAGGGAAGGCAACGAAGAGGATTTGAAAGCAAGGCAGAATTGCAGGAAACAGATTTCAGGAGGGAGATGAGAATCGCCTTTAACGCACAGGAAAAGCGGCAAAACCTCGACAATGATGCCCTTGGCCAAAAAGGTTGGCCTTTTTGGCCAACCAAGCAACCTGGAAAGGCAAATCAGCGCTACAAAGAAGTCTCGCTTCCCATCGGTCAAAAGGGCCATGCTGAATAAAGTGACAAAACCAGAAATGCAAGACAGGCCATGGAGAAACGGGAGCCTGGCTACGCTGATGGGCGGAATGTAAATTGCCAACAGCCACTCTGGAGAAGTGCACGGTGTGTCCTGAAACATCTAAAAAACTCAGCTTAGGGAGCATAGGGCACTTCCACTCATGGGCGTATAAATTGGCAAAACTAAAACTCAGCAAGACACAGGCACCCCAAAGTTAAAGGCTGCTCTGTTGACAAGAACCTCCACTTCGTTACACCTTAAATATCCCAGGAAAGAGAAAAATGGATAAAGAAGTTGTGGTCCTTATGTACAATGGAATATCACTCAGCCATGAAATCATCGTCATAAGGCTAGTAGCAGCAAGATGAGTGGATTTAGGTAGGACGATTCTAAGTGAAATAAGTCGCACAGAAAAAGATACTTATCATAAGATATCACTTATAGAGGGAATATAAAAACCGCTACCCTTGAACTGAATTACAAATCAGAGCAGGGTGACACATTTAGAAAACACACTATGGCTGCTTAACGGGAAAGGTGAGGTGGGGTGATGCATAAAACAAGGGTTTCAAATTAGCTCAGATACCGTTCCATAAACGCAATATGTAATAGACAAGACCTACTCCTTGCTCAGTGAATTGGACTCAACACCCCCTATTCACCGCCCAAGAATATATCTGACTAGTAAGAATCTTAAAACCTATGCTTTGATATCTCTCTCTAAGTGAGTCAAGTGGGTGTAAAGCGGCAAAAACACAGCAGTGAAAAGCAGGTAAACCCCATTATAAAAATCTTTACTTTTAAAAACCCGTGAAACAAAGACAGTGAAAGAGAGAGAAATTCTTACAAAATTCGTTCAGGGGCTGTGATGCCACCTGGATTGACCATATCTAGACCCACAGCTGATTGAGACATAAGGGTGGACACTCTTGGGGCTGAGAGGTTTGGTGAGGTTGGGTGAGCAAACGCAGACCCTTTAAAGTAATACTGCGTGGTACCCATCCCATGGGTCCCAAGTCTCCAGGTTCAAGGGCATCTTCCTACATCGAAAACATGCATGAGAAACCCAGAAGATGGTACACCGTGTGATCGGGAAAGGTTTCTAAAACGCACCTCATTTCTCATCTCCTTGTGCTCGGGTTCGCCATTCCAGCCGCTTTACTAGCAATCTCCCCCCTTGGAGAATCAGCACCTTTAACCTCCTGTTCCGTACAGGTTGCAATTTGTCCTGAGGATGAACGGGAAGAGGGGGAACCAATGAGAGACTAGCTCTAGGTGTTGGGACAGGCTCAGGTCACTCTATTTTCCCATCAGGAAGAAGAATTAACCACAGGCTCAGCCTGCCGCCCGGGACCAGAATAGGGCCTGAAGCAATCCGGCGCTTTTGCGGCCAGCTCCCAAGAAAGCGAGTTGAAAAATGGAGCTCAGGGGAACTGCAATTCACAAACCTGCAGACTTATAAAAGATGACTCTCGTCCACAAATATATTGAGGGAAGGCAACGAAGAGGATTTGAAAGCAAGGCAGAATTGCAGGAAACAGATTTCAGGAGGGAGATTCGAATCGCCTTTAAAGCACAGGAAAAGCGGCAAAACCTCGACAATGATGCCCTTGGCCAAAAAGGGCGTATGCGTTTTTTCCTGAATATATTCAGGAAAAAACGCATACGCCCTTTTTGGCCAACGAAGCAACCTGGAAAGGCAAATCAGCGCTACAAAGAAGTCTCGCTTCCCATCGGTCAAAAGGGCCATGCTGAATAAAGTGACAAAACCAGAAATGCAAGACAGGCCATGGAGAAACGGGAGCCTGGCTACGCTGATGGGCGGAATGTAAATTGCCAACAGCCACTCTGGAGAAGTGCACGGTGTGTCCTGAAACATCTAAAAAACTCAGCTTAGGGAGCATAGGGCACTTCCACTCATGGGCGTATAAATTGGCAAAACTAAAACTCAGCAAGACACAGGCACCCCAAAGTTAAAGGCTGCTCTGTTGACAAGAACCTCCACTTCGTTACACCTTAAATATCCCAGGAAAGAGAAAAATGGATAAAGAAGTTGTGGTCCTTATGTACAATGGAATATCACTCAGCCATGAAATCAACGTCATAAGGCTAGTAGCAGCAAGATGAGTGGATTTAGGTAGGACGATTCTAAGTGAAATAAGTCGCACAGAAAAAGATACTTATCATAAGATATCACTTATAGAGGGAATATAAAAACCGCTACCCTTGAACTGAATTACAAATCAGAGCAGGGTCACACGTTTAGAAAACACACTATGGCTGCTTAACGGGAAAGGTGAGGTGGGGTGATGCATAAAACAAGGGTTTCAAATTAGCTCAGATACCGTTCCATAAACGCAATATGTAATAGACAAGACCTACTCCTTGCTCAGTGAATTGGACTCAACACCCCCTATTCACCGCCCAAGAATATATCTGACTAGTAAGAATCTTAAAACCTATGCTTTGATATCTCTCTCTAAGTGAGTCAAGTGGGTGTAAAGCGGCAAAAACACAGCAGTGAAAAGCAGGTAAACCCCATTATAAAAATCTTTACTTTTAAAAACCCGTGAAACAAAGACAGTGAAAGAGAGAGAAATTCTTACAAAATTCGTTCAGGGGCTGTGATGCCACCTGGATTGACCATATCTAGACCCACAGCTGATTGAGACATAAGGGTGGACACTCTTGGGGCTGAGAGGTTTGGTGAGGTTGGGTGAGCAAACGCAGACCCTTTAAAGTAATACTGCGTGGTACCCATCCCATGGGTCCCAAGTCTCCAGGTTCAAGGGCATCTTCCTACATCGAAAACATGCATGAGAAACCCAGAAGATGGTACACCGTGTGATCGGGAAAGGTTTCGAAAACGCACCTCATTTCTCATCTCCTTGTGCTCGGGTTCGCCATTCCAGCCGCTTTACTAGCAATCTCCCTCCTTGGAGAATCAGCACCTTTATCCTCCTGTTCCGTACAGGTTGCAATTTGTCCTGAGGATGAACGGGAAGAGGGGGAACCAATGAGAGACTAGCTCTAGGTGTTGGGACAGGCACAGGTCACTCTATTTTCCCATCAGGAAGAAGAATTAACCACAGGCTCAGCCTGCCGCCCGGGACCAGAATAGGGCCTGAAGCAATCCGGCGCTTTTGCGGACAGCTCCCAAGAAAGCGAGTTGAAAAATGGAGCTCAGGGGCACTGCAATTCACAAACCTGCAGACTTATAAAAGATGACTCTCGTCCACAAATATATTGAGGGAAGGCAACGAAGAGGATTTGAAAGCAAGGCAGAATTGCAGGAAACAGATTTCAGGAGGGAGATTCGAATCGCCTTTAAAGCACAGGAAAAGCGGCAAAACCTCGACAATGATGCCCTTGGCCAAAAAGGGCGTATGCGTTTTTTCCTGAATATATTCAGGAAAAAACGCATACGCCCTTTTTGGCCAACGAAGCAACCTGGAAAGGCAAATCAGCGCTACAAAGAAGTCTCGCTTCCCATCGGTCAAAAGGGCCATGCTGAATAAAGTGACAAAACCAGAAATGCAAGACAGGCCATGGAGAAACGGGAGCCTGGCTACGCTGATGGGCGGAATGTAAATTGCCAACAGCCACTCTGGAGAAGTGCACGGTGTGTCCTGAAACATCTAAAAAACTCAGCTTAGGGAGCATAGGGCACTTCCACTCATGGGCGTATAAATTGGCAAAACTAAAACTCAGCAAGACACAGGCACCCCAAAGTTAAAGGCTGCTCTGTTGACAAGAACCTCCACTTCGTTACACCTTAAATATCCCAGGAAAGAGAAAAATGGATAAAGAAGTTGTGGTCCTTATGTACAATGGAATATCACTCAGCCATGAAATCAACGTCATAAGGCTAGTAGCAGCAAGATGAGTGGATTTAGGTAGGACGATTCTAAGTGAAATAAGTCGCACAGAAAAAGATACTTATCATAAGATATCACTTATAGAGGGAATATAAAAACCGCTACCCTTGAACTGAATTACAAATCAGAGCAGGGTCACACGTTTAGAAAACACACTATGGCTGCTTAACGGGAAAGGTGAGGTGGGGTGATGCATAAAACAAGGGTTTCAAATTAGCTCAGATACCGTTCCATAAACGCAATATGTAATAGACAAGACCTACTCCTTGCTCAGTGAATTGGACTCAACAGCCCCTATTCACCGCCCAAGAATATATCTGACTAGTAAGAATCTTAAAACCTATGTATTGATATCTCTCTGTAAGCGAGTCAAGTGGCTGTAAAGCGGCATAAACACAGCAGTGAAAAGCAGCTAGACCGCATTATAAAAATCAATTACTTTTAAAAACCCGTGAAACAAAGACAGTGAAAGAGAGAGAAATTCTTACAAAATTCGTTCAGGGGCTGTGATGCCACCTGGATTGACGATATCTAGACCCACAGCTGATTGAGACATAAGGGTGGACACTCTTGGGGCTGAGAGGTTTGGTGAGGTTGGGTGAGCAAACGCAGACCCTTTAAAGTAATACTGCGTGGTACCCATCCCATGGGTCCCAAATCTCCAGGTTCAAGGGCATCTTCCTACATCGAAAACATGCATGAGAAACCCAGAAGATGGTACACCGTGTGATCGGGAAAGGTTTCTAAAACGCACCTCATTTCTCATCTCCTTGTGTTCGGGTTCGCCATTCCAGCCGCTTTACTAGCAATCTCCCTCCTTGGAGAATCAGCACCTTTAACCTCCTGTTCCGTACAGGTTGCAATTTGTCCTGAGGATGAACGGGAAGAGGGGGAACCAATGAGAGACTAGCTCTAGGTGTTGGGACAGGCACAGGTAACTCTATTTTCCCATCAGGAAGAAGAATTAACCACAGGCTCAGCCTGCCGCCCGGGACCAGAATAGGGCCTGAAGCAATCGTGCGCTTTTGCGGCCAGCTCCCAAGAAAGCGAGTTGAAAAATGGAGCTCAGGGGCACTGCAATTCACAAACCTGCAGACTTATAAATGATGACTCTCGTCCACAAATATATTGAGGGAAGGCAACGAAGAGGATTTGAAAGCAAGGCAGAATTGCAGGAAACAGATTTCAGGAGGGAGATTCGAATCGCCTTTAAAGCACAGGAAAAGCGGCAAAACCTCGACAATGATGCCCTTGGCCAAAAAGGGCGTATGCGTTTTTTCCTGAATATATTCAGGAAAAAACGCATACGCCCTTTTTGGCCAACCAAGCAACCTGGAAAGGCAAATCAGCGCTACAAAGAAGTCTCGCTTCCCATCGGTCAAAAGGGCCATGCTGAATAAAGGGTCAAAACCAGAAATGCAAGACAGGCCATGGAGAAACGGGAGCCTGGCTACGCTGATGGGCGGGATGTAAATTGCCAACAGCCACACTGGAGAAGTGCACGGTGTGTCCTGAAACATCTAAAAAACTCAGCTTAGGGAGCATAGGGCACTTCCACTCATGGGCGTATAAATTGGCAAAACTAAAAATCAGCAAGACACAGGCACCCCAAAGTTTAGGGCTGCTCTGTTGACAAGAACCTCCACTTCGTTACACCTTAAATATCCCAGGAAAGAGAAAAATGGATAAAGAAGTTGTGGTCCTTATGTACAATGGAATATCACTCAGCCATGAAATCAACGTCATAAGGCTAGTAGCAGCAAGATGAGTGGATTTAGGTAGGACGATTCTAAGTGAAATAAGTCACACAGAAAAAGATACTTATCATAAGATATCACTTATAGAGGGAATATAAAAACCGCTACCCTTGAACTGAATTACAAATCAGAGCAGGGTCACACGTTTAGAAAACACACTATGGCTGCTTAACGGGAAAGGTGAGGTGGGGTGATGCATAAAACAAGGGTTTCAAATTAGCTCAGATACCGTTCCATAAACGCAATATGTAATAGACAAGACCTACTCCTTGCTCAGTGAATTGGACTCAACACCCCCTATTCACCGCCCAAGAATATATCTGACTAGTAAGAATCTTAAAACCTATGCTTTGATATCTCTCTCTAAGTGAGTCAAGTGGGTGTAAAGCGGCATAAACACAGCAGTGAAAAGCAGCTAGACCGCATTATAAAAATCAATTACTTTTAAAAACCCGTGAAACAAAGACAGTGAAAGAGAGAGAAATTCTTACAAAATTCGTTCAGGGGCTGTGATGCCACCTGGATTGACGATATCTAGACCCACAGCTGATTGAGACATAAGGGTGGACACTCTTGGGGCTGAGAGGTTTGGTGAGGTTGGGTGAGCAAACGCAGACCCTTTAAAGTAATACTGCGTGGTACCCATCCCATGGGTCCCAAATCTCCAGGTTCAAGGGCATCTTCCTACATCGAAAACATGCATGAGAAACCCAGAAGATGGTACACCGTGTGATCGGGAAAGGTTTCTAAAACGCACCTCATTTCTCATCTCCTTGTGTTCGGGTTCGCCATTCCAGCCGCTTTACTAGCAATCTCCCTCCTTGGAGAATCAGCACCTTTAACCTCCTGTTCCGTACAGGTTGCAATTTGTCCTGAGGATGAACGGGAAGAGGGGGAACCAATGAGAGACTAGCTCTAGGTGTTGGGACAGGCACAGGTCACTCTATTTTCCCATCAGGAAGAAGAATTAACCACAGGCTCAGCCTGCCGCCCGGGACCAGAATAGGGCCTGAAGCAATCGTGCGCTTTTGCGGCCAGCTCCCAAGAAAGCGAGTTGAAAAATGGAGCTCAGGGGCACTGCAATTCACAAACCTGCAGACTTATAAATGATGACTCTCGTCCACAAATATATTGAGGGAAGGCAACGAAGAGGATTTGAAAGCAAGGCAGAATTGCAGGAAACAGATTTCAGGAGGGAGATTCGAATCGCCTTTAAAGCACAGGAAAAGCGGCAAAACCTCGACAATGATGCCCTTGGCCAAAAAGGGCGTATGCGTTTTTTCCTGAATATATTCAGGAAAAAACGCATACGCCCTTTTTGGCCAACCAAGCAACCTGGAAAGGCAAATCAGCGCTACAAAGAAGTCTCGCTTCCCATCGGTCAAAAGGGCCATGCTGAATAAAGGGTCAAAACCAGAAATGCAAGACAGGCCATGGAGAAACGGGAGCCCGGCTACGCTGATGGGCGGAATGTAAATTGCCAACAGCCACTCTGGAGAAGTGCACGGTGTGTCCTGAAACATCTAAAAAACTCAGCTTAGGGAGCATAGGGCACTTCCACTCATGGGCGTATAAATTGGCAAAACTAAAACTCAGCAAGACACAGGCACCCCAAAGTTAAAGGCTGCTCTGTTGACAAGAACCTCCACTTCGTTACACCTTAAATATCCCAGGAAAGAGAAAAATGGATAAAGAAGTTGTGGTCCTTATGTACAATGGAATATCACTCAGCCATGAAATCAACGTCATAAGGCTAGTAGCAGCAAGATGAGTGGATTTAGGTAGGACGATTCTAAGTGAAATAAGTCGCACAGAAAAAGATACTTATCATAAGATATCACTTATAGAGGGAATATAAAAACCGCTACCCTTGAACTGAATTACAAATCAGAGCAGGGTCACACGTTTAGAAAACACACTATGGCTGCTTAACGGGAAAGGTGAGGTGGGGTGATGCATAAAACAAGGGTTTCAAATTAGCTCAGATACCGTTCCATAAACGCAATATGTAATAGACAAGACCTACTCCTTGCTCAGTGAATTGGACTCAACAGCCCCTATTCACCGCCCAAGAATATATCTGACTAGTAAGAATCTTAAAACCTATGTATTGATATCTCTCTGTAAGTGAGTCAAGTGGCTGTAAAGCGGCATAAACACAGCAGTGAAAAGCAGCTAGACCGCATTATAAAAATCAATTACTTTTAAAAACCCGTGAAACAAAGACAGTGAAAGAGAGAGAAATTCTTACAAAATTCGTTCAGGGGCTGTGATGCCACCTGGATTGACGATATCTAGACCCACAGCTGATTGAGACATAAGGGTGGACACTCTTGGGGCTGAGAGGTTTGGTGAGGTTGGGTGAGCAAACGCAGACCCTTTAAAGTAATACTGCGTGGTACCCATCCCATGGGTCCCAAATCTCCAGGTTCAAGGGCATCTTCCTACATCGAAAACATGCATGAGAAACCCAGAAGATGGTACACCGTGTGATCGGGAAAGGTTTCTAAAACGCACCTCATTTCTCATCTCCTTGTGTTCGGGTTCGCCATTCCAGCCGCTTTACTAGCAATCTCCCTCCTTGGAGAATCAGCACCTTTAACCTCCTGTTCCGTACAGGTTGCAATTTGTCCTGAGGATGAACGGGAAGAGGGGGAACCAATGAGAGACTAGCTCTAGGTGTTGGGACAGGCACAGGTAACTCTATTTTCCCATCAGGAAGAAGAATTAACCACAGGCTCAGCCTGCCGCCCGGGACCAGAATAGGGCCTGAAGCAATCGTGCGCTTTTGCGGCCAGCTCCCAAGAAAGCGAGTTGAAAAATGGAGCTCAGGGGCACTGCAATTCACAAACCTGCAGACTTATAAATGATGACTCTCGTCCACAAATATATTGAGGGAAGGCAACGAAGAGGATTTGAAAGCAAGGCAGAATTGCAGGAAACAGATTTCAGGAGGGAGATTCGAATCGCCTTTAAAGCACAGGAAAAGCGGCAAAACCTCGACAATGATGCCCTTGGCCAAAAAGGGCGTATGCGTTTTTTCCTGAATATATTCAGGAAAAAACGCATACGCCCTTTTTGGCCAACCAAGCAACCTGGAAAGGCAAATCAGCGCTACAAAGAAGTCTCGCTTCCCATCGGTCAAAAGGGCCATGCTGAATAAAGGGTCAAAACCAGAAATGCAAGACAGGCCATGGAGAAACGGGAGCCTGGCTACGCTGATGGGCGGGATGTAAATTGCCAACAGCCACACTGGAGAAGTGCACGGTGTGTCCTGAAACATCTAAAAAACTCAGCTTAGGGAGCATAGGGCACTTCCACTCATGGGCGTATAAATTGGCAAAACTAAAAATCAGCAAGACACAGGCACCCCAAAGTTTAGGGCTGCTCTGTTGACAAGAACCTCCACTTCGTTACACCTTAAATATCCCAGGAAAGAGAAAAATGGATAAAGAAGTTGTGGTCCTTATGTACAATGGAATATCACTCAGCCATGAAATCAACGTCATAAGGCTAGTAGCAGCAAGATGAGTGGATTTAGGTAGGACGATTCTAAGTGAAATAAGTCACACAGAAAAAGATACTTATCATAAGATATCACTTATAGAGGGAATATAAAAACCGCTACCCTTGAACTGAATTACAAATCAGAGCAGGGTCACACGTTTAGAAAACACACTATGGCTGCTTAACGGGAAAGGTGAGGTGGGGTGATGCATAAAACAAGGGTTTCAAATTAGCTCAGATACCGTTCCATAAACGCAATATGTAATAGACAAGACCTACTCCTTGCTCAGTGAATTGGACTCAACACCCCCTATTCACCGCCCAAGAATATATCTGACTAGTAAGAATCTTAAAACCTATGCTTTGATATCTCTCTCTAAGTGAGTCAAGTGGGTGTAAAGCGGCATAAACACAGCAGTGAAAAGCAGCTAGACCGCATTATAAAAATCAATTACTTTTAAAAACCCGTGAAACAAAGACAGTGAAAGAGAGAGAAATTCTTACAAAATTCGTTCAGGGGCTGTGATGCCACCTGGATTGACGATATCTAGACCCACAGCTGATTGAGACATAAGGGTGGACACTCTTGGGGCTGAGAGGTTTGGTGAGGTTGGGTGAGCAAACGCAGACCATTTAAAGTAATACTGCGTGGTACCCATCCCATGGGTCCCAAATCTCCAGGTTCAAGGGCATCTTCCTACATCGAAAACATGCATGAGAAACCCAGAAGATGGTACACCGTGTGATCGGGAAAGGTTTCTAAAACGCACCTCATTTCTCATCTCCTTGTGTTCGGGTTCGCCATTCCAGCCGCTTTACTAGCAATCTCCCTCCTTGGAGAATCAGCACCTTTAACCTCCTGTTCCGTACAGGTTGCAATTTGTCCTGAGGATGAACGGGAAGAGGGGGAACCAATGAGAGACTAGCTCTAGGTGTTGGGACAGGCACAGGTCACTCTATTTTCCCATCAGGAAGAAGAATTAACCACAGGCTCAGCCTGCAGCCCGGGACCAGAATAGGGCCTGAAGCAATCGTGCGCTTTTGCGGCCAGCTCCCAAGAAAGCGAGTTGAAAAATGGAGCTCAGGGGCACTGCAATTCACAAACCTGCAGACTTATAAATGATGACTCTCGTCCACAAATATATTGAGGGAAGGCAACGAAGAGGATTTGAAAGCAAGGCAGAATTGCAGGAAACAGATTTCAGGAGGGAGATTCGAATCGCCTTTAAAGCACAGGAAAAGCGGCAAAACCTCGACAATGATGCCCTTGGCCAAAAAGGGCGTATGCGTTTTTTCCTGAATATATTCAGGAAAAAACGCATACGCCCTTTTTGGCCAACCAAGCAACCTGGAAAGGCAAATCAGCGCTACAAAGAAGTCTCGCTTCCCATCGGTCAAAAGGGCCATGCTGAATAAAGGGTCAAAACCAGAAATGCAAGACAGGCCATGGAGAAACGGGAGCCCGGCTACGCTGATGGGCGGAATGTAAATTGCCAACAGCCACTCTGGAGAAGTGCACGGTGTGTCCTGAAACATCTAAAAAACTCAGCTTAGGGAGCATAGGGCACTTCCACTCATGGGCGTATAAATTGGCAAAACTAAAACTCAGCAAGACACAGGCACCCCAAAGTTAAAGGCTGCTCTGTTGACAAGAACCTCCACTTCGTTACACCTTAAATATCCCAGGAAAGAGAAAAATGGATAAAGAAGTTGTGGTCCTTATGTACAATGGAATATCACTCAGCCATGAAATCAACGTCATAAGGCTAGTAGCAGCAAGATGAGTGGATTTAGGTAGGACGATTCTAAGTGAAATAAGTCGCACAGAAAAAGATACTTATCATAAGATATCACTTATAGAGGGAATATAAAAACCGCTACCCTTGAACTGAATTACAAATCAGAGCAGGGTCACACGTTTAGAAAACACACTATGGCTGCTTAACGGGAAAGGTGAGGTGGGGTGATGCATAAAACAAGGGTTTCAAATTAGCTCAGATACCGTTCCATAAACGCAATATGTAATAGACAAGACCTACTCCTTGCTCAGTGAATTGGACTCAACAGCCCCTATTCACCGCCCAAGAATATATCTGACTAGTAAGAATCTTAAAACCTATGTATTGATATCTCTCTGTAAGTGAGTCAAGTGGCTGTAAAGCGGCATAAACACAGCAGTGAAAAGCAGCTAGACCGCATTATAAAAATCAATTACTTTTAAAAACCCGTGAAACAAAGACAGTGAAAGAGAGAGAAATTCTTACAAAATTCGTTCAGGGGCTGTGATGCCACCTGGATTGACGATATCTAGACCCACAGCTGATTGAGACATAAGGGTGGACACTCTTGGGGCTGAGAGGTTTGGTGAGGTTGGGTGAGCAAACGCAGACCCTTTAAAGTAATACTGCGTGGTACCCATCCCATGGGTCCCAAATCTCCAGGTTCAAGGGCATCTTCCTACATCGAAAACATGCATGAGAAACCCAGAAGATGGTACACCGTGTGATCGGGAAAGGTTTCGAAAACGCACCTCATTTCTCATCTCCTTGTGCTCGGGTTCGCCATTCCAGCCGCTTTACTAGCAATCTCCCTCCTTGGAGAATCAGCACCTTTATCCTCCTGTTCCGTACAGGTTGCAATTTGTCCTGAGGATGAACGGGAAGAGGGGGAACCAATGAGAGACTAGCTCTAGGTGTTGGGACAGGCACAGGTCACTCTATTTTCCCATCAGGAAGAAGAATTAACCACAGGCTCAGCCTGCCGCCCGGGACCAGAATAGGGCCTGAAGCAATCGTGCGCTTTTGCGGCCAGCTCCCAAGAAAGCGAGTTGAAAAATGGAGCTCAGGGGCACTGCAATTCACAAACCTGCAGACTTATAAATGATGACTCTCGTCCACAAATATATTGAGGGAAGGCAACGAAGAGGATTTGAAAGCAAGGCAGAATTGCAGGAAACAGATTTCAGGAGGGAGATTCGAATCGCCTTTAAAGCACAGGAAAAGCGGCAAAACCTCGACAATGATGCCCTTGGCCAAAAAGGGCGTATGCGTTTTTTCCTGAATATATTCAGGAAAAAACGCATACGCCCTTTTTAGCCAACCAAGCAACCTGGAAAGGCAAATCAGCGCTACAAAGAAGTCTCGCTTCCCATCGGTCAAAAGGGCCATGCTGAATAAAGGGTCAAAACCAGAAATGCAAGACAGGCCATGGAGAAACGGGAGCCTGGCTACGCTGATGGGCGGGATGTAAATTGCCAACAGCCACACTGGAGAAGTGCACGGTGTGTCCTGAAACATCTAAAAAACTCAGCTTAGGGAGCATAGGGCACTTCCACTCATGGGCGTATAAATTGGGAAAACTAAAAATCAGCAAGACACAGGCACCCCAAAGTTTAGGGCTGCTCTGTTGACAAGAACCTCCACTTCGTTACACCTTAAATATCCCAGGAAAGAGAAAAATGGATAAAGAAGTTGTGGTCCTTATGTACAATGGAATATCACTCAGCCATGAAATCAACGTCATAAGGCTAGTAGCAGCAAGATGAGTGGATTTAGGTAGGACGATTCTAAGTGAAATAAGTCACACAGAAAAAGATACTTATCATAAGATATCACTTATAGAGGGAATATAAAAACCGCTACCCTTGAACTGAATTACAAATCAGAGCAGGGTCACACGTTTAGAAAACACACTATGGCTGCTTAACGGGAAAGGTGAGGTGGGGTGATGCATAAAACAAGGGTTTCAAATTAGCTCAGATACCGTTCCATAAACGCAATATGTAATAGACAAGACCTACTCCTTGCTCAGTGAATTGGACTCAACAGCCCCTATTCACCGCCCAAGAATATATCTGACTAGTAAGAATCTTAAAACCTATGTATTGATATCTCTCTGTAAGTGAGTCAAGTGGCTGTAAAGCGGCATAAACACAGCAGTGAAAAGCAGCTAGACCGCATTATAAAAATCAATTACTTTTAAAAACCCGTGAAACAAAGACAGTGAAAGAGAGAGAAATTCTTACAAAATTCGTTCAGGGGCTGTGATGCCACCTGGATTGACGATATCTAGACCCACAGCTGATTGAGACATAAGGGTGGACACTCTTGGGGCTGAGAGGTTTGGTGAGGTTGGGTGAGCAAACGCAGACCCTTTAAAGTAATACTGCGTGGTACCCATCCCATGGGTCCCAAATCTCCAGGTTCAAGGGCATCTTCCTACATCGAAAACATGCATGAGAAACCCAGAAGATGGTACACCGTGTGATCGGGAAAGGTTTCGAAAACGCACCTCATTTCTCATCTCCTTGTGCTCGGGTTCGCCATTCCAGCCGCTTTACTAGCAATCTCCCTCCTTGGAGAATCAGCACCTTTATCCTCCTGTTCCGTACAGGTTGCAATTTGTCCTGAGGATGAACGGGAAGAGGGGGAACCAATGAGAGACTAGCTCTAGGTGTTGGGACAGGCACAGGTCACTCTATTTTCCCATCAGGAAGAAGAATTAACCACAGGCTCAGCCTGCCGCCCGGGACCAGAATAGGGCCTGAAGCAATCGTGCGCTTTTGCGGCCAGCTCCCAAGAAAGCGAGTTGAAAAATGGAGCTCAGGGGCACTGCAATTCACAAACCTGCAGACTTATAAATGATGACTCTCGTCCACAAATATATTGAGGGAAGGCAACGAAGAGGATTTGAAAGCAAGGCAGAATTGCAGGAAACAGATTTCAGGAGGGAGATTCGAATCGCCTTTAAAGCACAGGAAAAGCGGCAAAACCTCGACAATGATGCCCTTGGCCAAAAAGGGCGTATGCGTTTTTTCCTGAATATATTCAGGAAAAAACGCATACGCCCTTTTTGGCCAACCAAGCAACCTGGAAAGGCAAATCAGCGCTACAAAGAAGTCTCGCTTCCCATCGGTCAAAAGGGCCATGCTGAATAAAGGGTCAAAACCAGAAATGCAAGACAGGCCATGGAGAAACGGGAGCCTGGCTACGCTGATGGGCGGGATGTAAATTGCCAACAGCCACACTGGAGAAGTGCACGGTGTGTCCTGAAACATCTAAAAAACTCAGCTTAGGGAGCATAGGGCACTTCCACTCATGGGCGTATAAATTGGGAAAACTAAAAATCAGCAAGACACAGGCACCCCAAAGTTTAGGGCTGCTCTGTTGACAAGAACCTCCACTTCGTTACACCTTAAATATCCCAGGAAAGAGAAAAATGGATAAAGAAGTTGTGGTCCTTATGTACAATGGAATATCACTCAGCCATGAAATCAACGTCATAAGGCTAGTAGCAGCAAGATGAGTGGATTTAGGTAGGACGATTCTAAGTGAAATAAGTCACACAGAAAAAGATACTTATCATAAGATATCACTTATAGAGGGAATATAAAAACCGCTACCCTTGAACTGAATTACAAATCAGAGCAGGGTCACACGTTTAGAAAACACACTATGGCTGCTTAACGGGAAAGGTGAGGTGGGGTGATGCATAAAACAAGGGTTTCAAATTAGCTCAGATACCGTTCCATAAACGCAATATGTAATAGACAAGACCTACTCCTTGCTCAGTGAATTGGACTCAACACCCCCTATTCACCGCCCAAGAATATATCTGACTAGTAAGAATCTTAAAACCTATGCTTTGATATCTCTCTCTAAGTGAGTCAAGTGGGTGTAAAGCGGCATAAACACAGCAGTGAAAAGCAGCTAGACCGCATTATAAAAATCAATTACTTTTAAAAACCCGTGAAACAAAGACAGTGAAAGAGAGAGAAATTCTTACAAAATTCGTTCAGGGGCTGTGATGCCACCTGGATTGACGATATCTAGACCCACAGCTGATTGAGACATAAGGGTGGACACTCTTGGGGCTGAGAGGTTTGGTGAGGTTGGGTGAGCAAACGCAGACCCTTTAAAGTAATACTGCGTGGTACCCATCCCATGGGTCCCAAATCTCCAGGTTCAAGGGCATCTTCCTACATCGAAAACATGCATGAGAAACCCAGAAGATGGTACACCGTGTGATCGGGAAAGGTTTCTAAAACGCACCTCATTTCTCATCTCCTTGTGTTCGGGTTCGCCATTCCAGCCGCTTTACTAGCAATCTCCCTCCTTGGAGAATCAGCACCTTTAACCTCCTGTTCCGTACAGGTTGCAATTTGTCCTGAGGATGAACGGGAAGAGGGGGAACCAATGAGAGACTAGCTCTAGGTGTTGGGACAGGCACAGGTCACTCTATTTTCCCATCAGGAAGAAGAATTAACCACAGGCTCAGCCTGCCGCCCGGGACCAGAATAGGGCCTGAAGCAATCGTGCGCTTTTGCGGCCAGCTCCCAAGAAAGCGAGTTGAAAAATGGAGCTCAGGGGCACTGCAATTCACAAACCTGCAGACTTATAAATGATGACTCTCGTCCACAAATATATTGAGGGAAGGCAACGAAGAGGATTTGAAAGCAAGGCAGAATTGCAGGAAACAGATTTCAGGAGGGAGATTCGAATCGCCTTTAAAGCACAGGAAAAGCGGCAAAACCTCGACAATGATGCCCTTGGCCAAAAAGGGCGTATGCGTTTTTTCCTGAATATATTCAGGAAAAAACGCATACGCCCTTTTTGGCCAACCAAGCAACCTGGAAAGGCAAATCAGCGCTACAAAGAAGTCTCGCTTCCCATCGGTCAAAAGGGCCATGCTGAATAAAGGGTCAAAACCAGAAATGCAAGACAGGCCATGGAGAAACGGGAGCCCGGCTACGCTGATGGGCGGAATGTAAATTGCCAACAGCCACTCTGGAGAAGTGCACGGTGTGTCCTGAAACATCTAAAAAACTCAGCTTAGGGAGCATAGGGCACTTCCACTCATGGGCGTATAAATTGGCAAAACTAAAACTCAGCAAGACACAGGCACCCCAAAGTTAAAGGCTGCTCTGTTGACAAGAACCTCCACTTCGTTACACCTTAAATATCCCAGGAAAGAGAAAAATGGATAAAGAAGTTGTGGTCCTTATGTACAATGGAATATCACTCAGCCATGAAATCAACGTCATAAGGCTAGTAGCAGCAAGATGAGTGGATTTAGGTAGGACGATTCTAAGTGAAATAAGTCACACAGAAAAAGATACTTATCATAAGATATCACTTATAGAGGGAATATAAAAACCGCTACCCTTGAACTGAATTACAAATCAGAGCAGGGTCACACGTTTAGAAAACACACTATGGCTGCTTAACGGGAAAGGTGAGGTGGGGTGATGCATAAAACAAGGGTTTCAAATTAGCTCAGATACCGTTCCATAAACGCGATATGTAATAGACAAGACCTACTCCTTGCTCAGTGAATTGGACTCAACACCCCCTATTCACCGCCCAAGAATATATCTGACTAGTAAGAATCTTAAAACCTATGCTTTGATATCTCTCTCTAAGTGAGTCAAGTGGGTGTTAAGCGGCAAAAACACAGCAGTGAAAAGCAGGTAAACCCCATTATAAAAATCAATTACTTTTAAAAACCCGTGAAACAAAGACAGTGAAAGAGAGAGAAATTCTTACAAAATTCGTTCAGGGGCTGTGATGCCACCTGGATTGACCATATCTAGACCCACAGCTGATTGAGACATAAGGGTGTACACTCTTGGGGCTGAGAGGTTTGGTGAGGTTGGGTGAGCAAACACAGACCCTTTAAAGTAATACTGCGTGGTACCCATCCCATGGGTCCCAAGTCTCCAGGTTCAAAGGCATCTTCCTACATCGAAAACATGCATGAGAAACCCAGAAGATGGTACACCGTGTGATCGGGAAAGGTTTCTAAAACGCACCTCATTTCTCATCTCCCTGTGCTCGGGTTCGCCATTCCAGCCGCTTTACTAGCAATCTCCCTCCTTGGAGAATCAGCACCTTTAACCTCCTGTTCCGTAAAGGTTGCAATTTGTCCTGAGGATGAACGGGAAGAGGGGGAACGAATGAGAGACTAGCTCTAGGTGTTGGGACATGCATAGGTCACTCTATTTTCCCAGCAGGAAGAAGAAATAACCACAGGCTCAGCCTGCCGCCCGCGACCAGAATAGGGCCTGAAGCAATCCTGCGCTTTTGCGGCCAGCTCCCAAGAAAGCGAGTTGAAAAATGGAGCTCAGGGGCACTGCAATTCACAAACCTGCAGACTTATAAATGATGACTCTCGTCCACAAATATATTGAGGGAAGGCAACGAAGAGGATTTGAAAGCAAGGCAGAATTGCAGGAAACAGATTTCAGGAGGGAGATGAGAATCGCCTTTAACGCACAGGAAAAGCGGCAAAACCTCGACAATGATGCCCTTGGCCAAAAAGGTTGGCCTTTTTGGCCAACCAAGCAACCTGGAAAGGCAAATCAGCGCTACAAAGAAGTCTCGCTTCCCATCGGTCAAAAGGGCCATGCTGAATAAAGTGACAAAACCAGAAATGCAAGACAGGCCATGGAGAAACGGGAGCCTGGCTACGCTGATGGGCGGAATGTAAATTGCCAACAGCCACTCTGGAGAAGTGCACGGTGTGTCCTGAAACATCTAAAAAACTCAGCTTAGGGAGCATAGGGCACTTCCACTCATGGGCGTATAAATTGGCAAAACTAAAACTCAGCAAGACACAGGCACCCCAAAGTTAAAGGCTGCTCTGTTGACAAGAACCTCCACTTCGTTACACCTTAAATATCCCAGGAAAGAGAAAAATGGATAAAGAAGTTGTGGTCCTTATGTACAATGGAATATCACTCAGCCATGAAATCATCGTCATAAGGCTAGTAGCAGCAAGATGAGTGGATTTAGGTAGGACGATTCTAAGTGAAATAAGTCGCACAGAAAAAGATACTTATCATAAGATATCACTTATAGAGGGAATATAAAAACCGCTACCCTTGAACTGAATTACAAATCAGAGCAGGGTGACACATTTAGAAAACACACTATGGCTGCTTAACGGGAAAGGTGAGGTGGGGTGATGCATAAAACAAGGGTTTCAAATTAGCTCAGATACCGTTCCATAAACGCAATATGTAATAGACAAGACCTACTCCTTGCTCAGTGAATTGGACTCAACACCCCCTATTCACCGCCCAAGAATATATCTGACTAGTAAGAATCTTAAAACCTATGCTTTGATATCTCTCTCTAAGTGAGTCAAGTGGGTGTAAAGCGGCAAAAACACAGCAGTGAAAAGCAGGTAAACCCCATTATAAAAATCTTTACTTTTAAAAACCCGTGAAACAAAGACAGTGAAAGAGAGAGAAATTCTTACAAAATTCGTTCAGGGGCTGTGATGCCACCTGGATTGACCATATCTAGACCCACAGCTGATTGAGACATAAGGGTGGACACTCTTGGGGCTGAGAGGTTTGGTGAGGTTGGGTGAGCAAACGCAGACCCTTTAAAGTAATACTGCGTGGTACCCATCCCATGGGTCCCAAGTCTCCAGGTTCAAGGGCATCTTCCTACATCGAAAACATGCATGAGAAACCCAGAAGATGGTACACCGTGTGATCGGGAAAGGTTTCTAAAACGCACCTCATTTCTCATCTCCTTGTGCTCGGGTTCGCCATTCCAGCCGCTTTACTAGCAATCTCCCCCCTTGGAGAATCAGCACCTTTAACCTCCTGTTCCGTACAGGTTGCAATTTGTCCTGAGGATGAACGGGAAGAGGGGGAACCAATGAGAGACTAGCTCTAGGTGTTGGGACAGGCTCAGGTCACTCTATTTTCCCATCAGGAAGAAGAATTAACCACAGGCTCAGCCTGCCGCCCGGGACCAGAATAGGGCCTGAAGCAATCCGGCGCTTTTGCGGCCAGCTCCCAAGAAAGCGAGTTGAAAAATGGAGCTCAGGGGAACTGCAATTCACAAACCTGCAGACTTATAAAAGATGACTCTCGTCCACAAATATATTGAGGGAAGGCAACGAAGAGGATTTGAAAGCAAGGCAGAATTGCAGGAAACAGATTTCAGGAGGGAGATTCGAATCGCCTTTAAAGCACAGGAAAAGCGGCAAAACCTCGACAATGATGCCCTTGGCCAAAAAGGGCGTATGCGTTTTTTCCTGAATATATTCAGGAAAAAACGCATACGCCCTTTTTGGCCAACGAAGCAACCTGGAAAGGCAAATCAGCGCTACAAAGAAGTCTCGCTTCCCATCGGTCAAAAGGGCCATGCTGAATAAAGTGACAAAACCAGAAATGCAAGACAGGCCATGGAGAAACGGGAGCCTGGCTACGCTGATGGGCGGAATGTAAATTGCCAACAGCCACTCTGGAGAAGTGCACGGTGTGTCCTGAAACATCTAAAAAACTCAGCTTAGGGAGCATAGGGCACTTCCACTCATGGGCGTATAAATTGGCAAAACTAAAACTCAGCAAGACACAGGCACCCCAAAGTTAAAGGCTGCTCTGTTGACAAGAACCTCCACTTCGTTACACCTTAAATATCCCAGGAAAGAGAAAAATGGATAAAGAAGTTGTGGTCCTTATGTACAATGGAATATCACTCAGCCATGAAATCAACGTCATAAGGCTAGTAGCAGCAAGATGAGTGGATTTAGGTAGGACGATTCTAAGTGAAATAAGTCGCACAGAAAAAGATACTTATCATAAGATATCACTTATAGAGGGAATATAAAAACCGCTACCCTTGAACTGAATTACAAATCAGAGCAGGGTCACACGTTTAGAAAACACACTATGGCTGCTTAACGGGAAAGGTGAGGTGGGGTGATGCATAAAACAAGGGTTTCAAATTAGCTCAGATACCGTTCCATAAACGCAATATGTAATAGACAAGACCTACTCCTTGCTCAGTGAATTGGACTCAACACCCCCTATTCACCGCCCAAGAATATATCTGACTAGTAAGAATCTTAAAACCTATGCTTTGATATCTCTCTCTAAGTGAGTCAAGTGGGTGTAAAGCGGCAAAAACACAGCAGTGAAAAGCAGGTAAACCCCATTATAAAAATCTTTACTTTTAAAAACCCGTGAAACAAAGACAGTGAAAGAGAGAGAAATTCTTACAAAATTCGTTCAGGGGCTGTGATGCCACCTGGATTGACCATATCTAGACCCACAGCTGATTGAGACATAAGGGTGGACACTCTTGGGGCTGAGAGGTTTGGTGAGGTTGGGTGAGCAAACGCAGACCCTTTAAAGTAATACTGCGTGGTACCCATCCCATGGGTCCCAAGTCTCCAGGTTCAAGGGCATCTTCCTACATCGAAAACATGCATGAGAAACCCAGAAGATGGTACACCGTGTGATCGGGAAAGGTTTCTAAAACGCACCTCATTTCTCATCTCCTTGTGCTCGGGTTCGCCATTCCAGCCGCTTTACTAGCAATCTCCCCCCTTGGAGAATCAGCACCTTTAACCTCCTGTTCCGTACAGGTTGCAATTTGTCCTGAGGATGAACGGGAAGAGGGGGAACCAATGAGAGACTAGCTCTAGGTGTTGGGACAGGCTCAGGTCACTCTATTTTCCCATCAGGAAGAAGAATTAACCACAGGCTCAGCCTGCCGCCCGGGACCAGAATAGGGCCTGAAGCAATCCGGCGCTTTTGCGGCCAGCTCCCAAGAAAGCGAGTTGAAAAATGGAGCTCAGGGGAACTGCAATTCACAAACCTGCAGACTTATAAAAGATGACTCTCGTCCACAAATATATTGAGGGAAGGCAACGAAGAGGATTTGAAAGCAAGGCAGAATTGCAGGAAACAGATTTCAGGAGGGAGATTCGAATCGCCTTTAAAGCACAGGAAAAGCGGCAAAACCTCGACAATGATGCCCTTGGCCAAAAAGGGCGTATGCGTTTTTTCCTGAATATATTCAGGAAAAAACGCATACGCCCTTTTTGGCCAACGAAGCAACCTGGAAAGGCAAATCAGCGCTACAAAGAAGTCTCGCTTCCCATCGGTCAAAAGGGCCATGCTGAATAAAGTGACAAAACCAGAAATGCAAGACAGGCCATGGAGAAACGGGAGCCTGGCTACGCTGATGGGCGGAATGTAAATTGCCAACAGCCACTCTGGAGAAGTGCACGGTGTGTCCTGAAACATCTAAAAAACTCAGCTTAGGGAGCATAGGGCACTTCCACTCATGGGCGTATAAATTGGCAAAACTAAAACTCAGCAAGACACAGGCACCCCAAAGTTAAAGGCTGCTCTGTTGACAAGAACCTCCACTTCGTTACACCTTAAATATCCCAGGAAAGAGAAAAATGGATAAAGAAGTTGTGGTCCTTATGTACAATGGAATATCACTCAGCCATGAAATCAACGTCATAAGGCTAGTAGCAGCAAGATGAGTGGATTTAGGTAGGACGATTCTAAGTGAAATAAGTCGCACAGAAAAAGATACTTATCATAAGATATCACTTATAGAGGGAATATAAAAACCGCTACCCTTGAACTGAATTACAAATCAGAGCAGGGTCACACGTTTAGAAAACACACTATGGCTGCTTAACGGGAAAGGTGAGGTGGGGTGATGCATAAAACAAGGGTTTCAAATTAGCTCAGATACCGTTCCATAAACGCAATATGTAATAGACAAGACCTACTCCTTGCTCAGTGAATTGGACTCAACACCCCCTATTCACCGCCCAAGAATATATCTGACTAGTAAGAATCTTAAAACCTATGCTTTGATATCTCTCTCTAAGTGAGTCAAGTGGGTGTAAAGCGGCAAAAACACAGCAGTGAAAAGCAGGTAAACCCCATTATAAAAATCTTTACTTTTAAAAACCCGTGAAACAAAGACAGTGAAAGAGAGAGAAATTCTTACAAAATTCGTTCAGGGGCTGTGATGCCACCTGGATTGACCATATCTAGACCCACAGCTGATTGAGACATAAGGGTGGACACTCTTGGGGCTGAGAGGTTTGGTGAGGTTGGGTGAGCAAACGCAGACCCTTTAAAGTAATACTGCGTGGTACCCATCCCATGGGTCCCAAGTCTCCAGGTTCAAGGGCATCTTCCTACATCGAAAACATGCATGAGAAACCCAGAAGATGGTACACCGTGTGATCGGGAAAGGTTTCGAAAACGCACCTCATTTCTCATCTCCTTGTGCTCGGGTTCGCCATTCCAGCCGCTTTACTAGCAATCTCCCTCCTTGGAGAATCAGCACCTTTATCCTCCTGTTCCGTACAGGTTGCAATTTGTCCTGAGGATGAACGGGAAGAGGGGGAACCAATGAGAGACTAGCTCTAGGTGTTGGGACAGGCACAGGTCACTCTATTTTCCCATCAGGAAGAAGAATTAACCACAGGCTCAGCCTGCCGCCCGGGACCAGAATAGGGCCTGAAGCAATCCGGCGCTTTTGCGGACAGCTCCCAAGAAAGCGAGTTGAAAAATGGAGCTCAGGGGCACTGCAATTCACAAACCTGCAGACTTATAAAAGATGACTCTCGTCCACAAATATATTGAGGGAAGGCAACGAAGAGGATTTGAAAGCAAGGCAGAATTGCAGGAAACAGATTTCAGGAGGGAGATTCGAATCGCCTTTAAAGCACAGGAAAAGCGGCAAAACCTCGACAATGATGCCCTTGGCCAAAAAGGGCGTATGCGTTTTTTCCTGAATATATTCAGGAAAAAACGCATACGCCCTTTTTGGCCAACGAAGCAACCTGGAAAGGCAAATCAGCGCTACAAAGAAGTCTCGCTTCCCATCGGTCAAAAGGGCCATGCTGAATAAAGTGACAAAACCAGAAATGCAAGACAGGCCATGGAGAAACGGGAGCCTGGCTACGCTGATGGGCGGAATGTAAATTGCCAACAGCCACTCTGGAGAAGTGCACGGTGTGTCCTGAAACATCTAAAAAACTCAGCTTAGGGAGCATAGGGCACTTCCACTCATGGGCGTATAAATTGGCAAAACTAAAACTCAGCAAGACACAGGCACCCCAAAGTTAAAGGCTGCTCTGTTGACAAGAACCTCCACTTCGTTACACCTTAAATATCCCAGGAAAGAGAAAAATGGATAAAGAAGTTGTGGTCCTTATGTACAATGGAATATCACTCAGCCATGAAATCAACGTCATAAGGCTAGTAGCAGCAAGATGAGTGGATTTAGGTAGGACGATTCTAAGTGAAATAAGTCGCACAGAAAAAGATACTTATCATAAGATATCACTTATAGAGGGAATATAAAAACCGCTACCCTTGAACTGAATTACAAATCAGAGCAGGGTCACACGTTTAGAAAACACACTATGGCTGCTTAACGGGAAAGGTGAGGTGGGGTGATGCATAAAACAAGGGTTTCAAATTAGCTCAGATACCGTTCCATAAACGCAATATGTAATAGACAAGACCTACTCCTTGCTCAGTGAATTGGACTCAACAGCCCCTATTCACCGCCCAAGAATATATCTGACTAGTAAGAATCTTAAAACCTATGCTTTGATATCTCTCTCTAAGTGAGTCAAGTGGGTGTAAAGCGGCATAAACACAGCAGTGAAAAGCAGCTAGACCGCATTATAAAAATCAATTACTTTTAAAAACCCGTGAAACAAAGACAGTGAAAGAGAGAGAAATTCTTACAAAATTCGTTCAGGGGCTGTGATGCCACCTGGATTGACGATATCTAGACCCACAGCTGATTGAGACATAAGGGTGGACACTCTTGGGGCTGAGAGGTTTGGTGAGGTTGGGTGAGCAAACGCAGACCCTTTAAAGTAATACTGCGTGGTACCCATCCCATGGGTCCCAAATCTCCAGGTTCAAGGTCATCTTCCTACATCGAAAACATGCATGAGAAACCCAGAAGATGGTACACCGTGTGATCGGGAAAGGTTTCTAAAACGCACCTCATTTCTCATCTCCTTGTGTTCGGGTTCGCCATTCCAGCCGCTTTACTAGCAATCTCCCTCCTTGGAGAATCAGCACCTTTAACCTCCTGTTCCGTACAGGTTGCAATTTGTCCTGAGGATGAACGGGAAGAGGGGGAACCAATGAGAGACTAGCTCTAGGTGTTGGGACAGGCACAGGTCACTCTATTTTCCCATCAGGAAGAAGAATTAACCACAGGCTCAGCCTGCCGCCCGGGACCAGAATAGGGCCTGAAGCAATCGTGCGCTTTTGCGGCCAGCTCCCAAGAAAGCGAGTTGAAAAATGGAGCTCAGGGGCACTGCAATTCACAAACCTGCAGACTTATAAATGATGACTCTCGTCCACAAATATATTGAGGGAAGGCAACGAAGAGGATTTGAAAGCAAGGCAGAATTGCAGGAAACAGATTTCAGGAGGGAGATTCGAATCGCCTTTAAAGCACAGGAAAAGCGGCAAAACCTCGACAATGATGCCCTTGGCCAAAAAGGGCGTATGCGTTTTTTCCTGAATATATTCAGGAAAAAACGCATACGCCCTTTTTGGCCAACCAAGCAACCTGGAAAGGCAAATCAGCGCTACAAAGAAGTCTCGCTTCCCATCGGTCAAAAGGGCCATGCTGAATAAAGGGTCAAAACCAGAAATGCAAGACAGGCCATGGAGAAACGGGAGCCCGGCTACGCTGATGGGCGGAATGTAAATTGCCAACAGCCACTCTGGAGAAGTGCACGGTGTGTCCTGAAACATCTAAAAAACTCAGCTTAGGGAGCATAGGGCACTTCCACTCATGGGCGTATAAATTGGCAAAACTAAAACTCAGCAAGACACAGGCACCCCAAAGTTAAAGGCTGCTCTGTTGACAAGAACCTCCACTTCGTTACACCTTAAATATCCCAGGAAAGAGAAAAATGGATAAAGAAGTTGTGGTCCTTATGTACAATGGAATATCACTCAGCCATGAAATCAACGTCATAAGGCTAGTAGCAGCAAGATGAGTGGATTTAGGTAGGACGATTCTAAGTGAAATAAGTCGCACAGAAAAAGATACTTATCATAAGATATCACTTATAGAGGGAATATAAAAACCGCTACCCTTGAACTGAATTACAAATCAGAGCAGGGTCACACGTTTAGAAAACACACTATGGCTGCTTAACGGGAAAGGTGAGGTGGGGTGATGCATAAAACAAGGGTTTCAAATTAGCTCAGATACCGTTCCATAAACGCAATATGTAATAGACAAGACCTACTCCTTGCTCAGTGAATTGGACTCAACAGCCCCTATTCACCGCCCAAGAATATATCTGACTAGTAAGAATCTTAAAACCTATGTATTGATATCTCTCTGTAAGTGAGTCAAGTGGCTGTAAAGCGGCATAAACACAGCAGTGAAAAGCAGCTAGACCGCATTATAAAAATCAATTACTTTTAAAAACCCGTGAAACAAAGACAGTGAAAGAGAGAGAAATTCTTACAAAATTCGTTCAGGGGCTGTGATGCCACCTGGATTGACGATATCTAGACCCACAGCTGATTGAGACATAAGGGTGGACACTCTTGGGGCTGAGAGGTTTGGTGAGGTTGGGTGAGCAAACGCAGACCCTTTAAAGTAATACTGCGTGGTACCCATCCCATGGGTCCCAAATCTCCAGGTTCAAGGGCATCTTCCTACATCGAAAACATGCATGAGAAACCCAGAAGATGGTACACCGTGTGATCGGGAAAGGTTTCGAAAACGCACCTCATTTCTCATCTCCTTGTGCTCGGGTTCGCCATTCCAGCCGCTTTACTAGCAATCTCCCTCCTTGGAGAATCAGCACCTTTATCCTCCTGTTCCGTACAGGTTGCAATTTGTCCTGAGGATGAACGGGAAGAGGGGGAACCAATGAGAGACTAGCTCTAGGTGTTGGGACAGGCACAGGTCACTCTATTTTCCCATCAGGAAGAAGAATTAACCACAGGCTCAGCCTGCCGCCCGGGACCAGAATAGGGCCTGAAGCAATCGTGCGCTTTTGCGGCCAGCTCCCAAGAAAGCGAGTTGAAAAATGGAGCTCAGGGGCACTGCAATTCACAAACCTGCAGACTTATAAATGATGACTCTCGTCCACAAATATATTGAGGGAAGGCAACGAAGAGGATTTGAAAGCAAGGCAGAATTGCAGGAAACAGATTTCAGGAGGGAGATTCGAATCGCCTTTAAAGCACAGGAAAAGCGGCAAAACCTCGACAATGATGCCCTTGGCCAAAAAGGGCGTATGCGTTTTTTCCTGAATATATTCAGGAAAAAACGCATACGCCCTTTTTAGCCAACCAAGCAACCTGGAAAGGCAAATCAGCGCTACAAAGAAGTCTCGCTTCCCATCGGTCAAAAGGGCCATGCTGAATAAAGGGTCAAAACCAGAAATGCAAGACAGGCCATGGAGAAACGGGAGCCTGGCTACGCTGATGGGCGGGATGTAAATTGCCAACAGCCACACTGGAGAAGTGCACGGTGTGTCCTGAAACATCTAAAAAACTCAGCTTAGGGAGCATAGGGCACTTCCACTCATGGGCGTATAAATTGGGAAAACTAAAAATCAGCAAGACACAGGCACCCCAAAGTTTAGGGCTGCTCTGTTGACAAGAACCTCCACTTCGTTACACCTTAAATATCCCAGGAAAGAGAAAAATGGATAAAGAAGTTGTGGTCCTTATGTACAATGGAATATCACTCAGCCATGAAATCAACGTCATAAGGCTAGTAGCAGCAAGATGAGTGGATTTAGGTAGGACGATTCTAAGTGAAATAAGTCACACAGAAAAAGATACTTATCATAAGATATCACTTATAGAGGGAATATAAAAACCGCTACCCTTGAACTGAATTACAAATCAGAGCAGGGTCACACGTTTAGAAAACACACTATGGCTGCTTAACGGGAAAGGTGAGGTGGGGTGATGCATAAAACAAGGGTTTCAAATTAGCTCAGATACCGTTCCATAAACGCAATATGTAATAGACAAGACCTACTCCTTGCTCAGTGAATTGGACTCAACAGCCCCTATTCACCGCCCAAGAATATATCTGACTAGTAAGAATCTTAAAACCTATGTATTGATATCTCTCTGTAAGTGAGTCAAGTGGCTGTAAAGCGGCATAAACACAGCAGTGAAAAGCAGCTAGACCGCATTATAAAAATCAATTACTTTTAAAAACCCGTGAAACAAAGACAGTGAAAGAGAGAGAAATTCTTACAAAATTCGTTCAGGGGCTGTGATGCCACCTGGATTGACGATATCTAGACCCACAGCTGATTGAGACATAAGGGTGGACACTCTTGGGGCTGAGAGGTTTGGTGAGGTTGGGTGAGCAAACGCAGACCCTTTAAAGTAATACTGCGTGGTACCCATCCCATGGGTCCCAAATCTCCAGGTTCAAGGGCATCTTCCTACATCGAAAACATGCATGAGAAACCCAGAAGATGGTACACCGTGTGATCGGGAAAGGTTTCGAAAACGCACCTCATTTCTCATCTCCTTGTGCTCGGGTTCGCCATTCCAGCCGCTTTACTAGCAATCTCCCTCCTTGGAGAATCAGCACCTTTATCCTCCTGTTCCGTACAGGTTGCAATTTGTCCTGAGGATGAACGGGAAGAGGGGGAACCAATGAGAGACTAGCTCTAGGTGTTGGGACAGGCACAGGTCACTCTATTTTCCCATCAGGAAGAAGAATTAACCACAGGCTCAGCCTGCCGCCCGGGACCAGAATAGGGCCTGAAGCAATCGTGCGCTTTTGCGGCCAGCTCCCAAGAAAGCGAGTTGAAAAATGGAGCTCAGGGGCACTGCAATTCACAAACCTGCAGACTTATAAATGATGACTCTCGTCCACAAATATATTGAGGGAAGGCAACGAAGAGGATTTGAAAGCAAGGCAGAATTGCAGGAAACAGATTTCAGGAGGGAGATTCGAATCGCCTTTAAAGCACAGGAAAAGCGGCAAAACCTCGACAATGATGCCCTTGGCCAAAAAGGGCGTATGCGTTTTTTCCTGAATATATTCAGGAAAAAACGCATACGCCCTTTTTGGCCAACCAAGCAACCTGGAAAGGCAAATCAGCGCTACAAAGAAGTCTCGCTTCCCATCGGTCAAAAGGGCCATGCTGAATAAAGGGTCAAAACCAGAAATGCAAGACAGGCCATGGAGAAACGGGAGCCTGGCTACGCTGATGGGCGGGATGTAAATTGCCAACAGCCACACTGGAGAAGTGCACGGTGTGTCCTGAAACATCTAAAAAACTCAGCTTAGGGAGCATAGGGCACTTCCACTCATGGGCGTATAAATTGGGAAAACTAAAAATCAGCAAGACACAGGCACCCCAAAGTTTAGGGCTGCTCTGTTGACAAGAACCTCCACTTCGTTACACCTTAAATATCCCAGGAAAGAGAAAAATGGATAAAGAAGTTGTGGTCCTTATGTACAATGGAATATCACTCAGCCATGAAATCAACGTCATAAGGCTAGTAGCAGCAAGATGAGTGGATTTAGGTAGGACGATTCTAAGTGAAATAAGTCACACAGAAAAAGATACTTATCATAAGATATCACTTATAGAGGGAATATAAAAACCGCTACCCTTGAACTGAATTACAAATCAGAGCAGGGTCACACGTTTAGAAAACACACTATGGCTGCTTAACGGGAAAGGTGAGGTGGGGTGATGCATAAAACAAGGGTTTCAAATTAGCTCAGATACCGTTCCATAAACGCAATATGTAATAGACAAGACCTACTCCTTGCTCAGTGAATTGGACTCAACAGCCCCTATTCACCGCCCAAGAATATATCTGACTAGTAAGAATCTTAAAACCTATGTATTGATATCTCTCTGTAAGCGAGTCAAGTGGCTGTAAAGCGGCATAAACACAGCAGTGAAAAGCAGCTAGACCGCATTATAAAAATCAATTACTTTTAAAAACCCGTGAAACAAAGACAGTGAAAGAGAGAGAAATTCTTACAAAATTCGTTCAGGGGCTGTGATGCCACCTGGATTGACGATATCTAGACCCACAGCTGATTGAGACATAAGGGTGGACACTCTTGGGGCTGAGAGGTTTGGTGAGGTTGGGTGAGCAAACGCAGACCCTTTAAAGTAATACTGCGTGGTACCCATCCCATGGGTCCCAAATCTCCAGGTTCAAGGGCATCTTCCTACATCGAAAACATGCATGAGAAACCCAGAAGATGGTACACCGTGTGATCGGGAAAGGTTTCTAAAACGCACCTCATTTCTCATCTCCTTGTGTTCGGGTTCGCCATTCCAGCCGCTTTACTAGCAATCTCCCTCCTTGGAGAATCAGCACCTTTAACCTCCTGTTCCGTACAGGTTGCAATTTGTCCTGAGGATGAACGGGAAGAGGGGGAACCAATGAGAGACTAGCTCTAGGTGTTGGGACAGGCACAGGTCACTCTATTTTCCCATCAGGAAGAAGAATTAACCACAGGCTCAGCCTGCCGCCCGGGACCAGAATAGGGCCTGAAGCAATCGTGCGCTTTTGCGGCCAGCTCCCAAGAAAGCGAGTTGAAAAATGGAGCTCAGGGGCACTGCAATTCACAAACCTGCAGACTTATAAATGATGACTCTCGTCCACAAATATATTGAGGGAAGGCAACGAAGAGGATTTGAAAGCAAGGCAGAATTGCAGGAAACAGATTTCAGGAGGGAGATTCGAATCGCCTTTAAAGCACAGGAAAAGCGGCAAAACCTCGACAATGATGCCCTTGGCCAAAAAGGGCGTATGCGTTTTTTCCTGAATATATTCAGGAAAAAACGCATACGCCCTTTTTGGCCAACCAAGCAACCTGGAAAGGCAAATCAGCGCTACAAAGAAGTCTCGCTTCCCATCGGTCAAAAGGGCCATGCTGAATAAAGGGTCAAAACCAGAAATGCAAGACAGGCCATGGAGAAACGGGAGCCCGGCTACGCTGATGGGCGGAATGTAAATTGCCAACAGCCACTCTGGAGAAGTGCACGGTGTGTCCTGAAACATCTAAAAAACTCAGCTTAGGGAGCATAGGGCACTTCCACTCATGGGCGTATAAATTGGCAAAACTAAAACTCAGCAAGACACAGGCACCCCAAAGTTAAAGGCTGCTCTGTTGACAAGAACCTCCACTTCGTTACACCTTAAATATCCCAGGAAAGAGAAAAATGGATAAAGAAGTTGTGGTCCTTATGTACAATGGAATATCACTCAGCCATGAAATCAACGTCATAAGGCTAGTAGCAGCAAGATGAGTGGATTTAGGTAGGACGATTCTAAGTGAAATAAGTCACACAGAAAAAGATACTTATCATAAGATATCACTTATAGAGGGAATATAAAAACCGCTACCCTTGAACTGAATTACAAATCAGAGCAGGGTCACACGTTTAGAAAACACACTATGGCTGCTTAACGGGAAAGGTGAGGTGGGGTGATGCATAAAACAAGGGTTTCAAATTAGCTCAGATACCGTTCCATAAACGCAATATGTAATAGACAAGACCTACTCCTTGCTCAGTGAATTGGACTCAACACCCCCTATTCACCGCCCAAGAATATATCTGACTAGTAAGAATCTTAAAACCTATGCTTTGATATCTCTCTCTAAGTGAGTCAAGTGGGTGTAAAGCGGCATAAACACAGCAGTGAAAAGCAGCTAGACCGCATTATAAAAATCAATTACTTTTAAAAACCCGTGAAACAAAGACAGTGAAAGAGAGAGAAATTCTTACAAAATTCGTTCAGGGGCTGTGATGCCACCTGGATTGACGATATCTAGACCCACAGCTGATTGAGACATAAGGGTGGACACTCTTGGGGCTGAGAGGTTTGGTGAGGTTGGGTGAGCAAACGCAGACCCTTTAAAGTAATACTGCGTGGTACCCATCCCATGGGTCCCAAATCTCCAGGTTCAAGGGCATCTTCCTACATCGAAAACATGCATGAGAAACCCAGAAGATGGTACACCGTGTGATCGGGAAAGGTTTCTAAAACGCACCTCATTTCTCATCTCCTTGTGTTCGGGTTCGCCATTCCAGCCGCTTTACTAGCAATCTCCCTCCTTGGAGAATCAGCACCTTTAACCTCCTGTTCCGTACAGGTTGCAATTTGTCCTGAGGATGAACGGGAAGAGGGGGAACCAATGAGAGACTAGCTCTAGGTGTTGGGACAGGCACAGGTCACTCTATTTTCCCATCAGGAAGAAGAATTAACCACAGGCTCAGCCTGCCGCCCGGGACCAGAATAGGGCCTGAAGCAATCGTGCGCTTTTGCGGCCAGCTCCCAAGAAAGCGAGTTGAAAAATGGAGCTCAGGGGCACTGCAATTCACAAACCTGCAGACTTATAAATGATGACTCTCGTCCACAAATATATTGAGGGAAGGCAACGAAGAGGATTTGAAAGCAAGGCAGAATTGCAGGAAACAGATTTCAGGAGGGAGATTCGAATCGCCTTTAAAGCACAGGAAAAGCGGCAAAACCTCGACAATGATGCCCTTGGCCAAAAAGGGCGTATGCGTTTTTTCCTGAATATATTCAGGAAAAAACGCATACGCCCTTTTTGGCCAACCAAGCAACCTGGAAAGGCAAATCAGCGCTACAAAGAAGTCTCGCTTCCCATCGGTCAAAAGGGCCATGCTGAATAAAGGGTCAAAACCAGAAATGCAAGACAGGCCATGGAGAAACGGGAGCCCGGCTACGCTGATGGGCGGAATGTAAATTGCCAACAGCCACTCTGGAGAAGTGCACGGTGTGTCCTGAAACATCTAAAAAACTCAGCTTAGGGAGCATAGGGCACTTCCACTCATGGGCGTATAAATTGGCAAAACTAAAACTCAGCAAGACACAGGCACCCCAAAGTTAAAGGCTGCTCTGTTGACAAGAACCTCCACTTCGTTACACCTTAAATATCCCAGGAAAGAGAAAAATGGATAAAGAAGTTGTGGTCCTTATGTACAATGGAATATCACTCAGCCATGAAATCAACGTCATAAGGCTAGTAGCAGCAAGATGAGTGGATTTAGGTAGGACGATTCTAAGTGAAATAAGTCGCACAGAAAAAGATACTTATCATAAGATATCACTTATAGAGGGAATATAAAAACCGCTACCCTTGAACTGAATTACAAATCAGAGCAGGGTCACACGTTTAGAAAACACACTATGGCTGCTTAACGGGAAAGGTGAGGTGGGGTGATGCATAAAACAAGGGTTTCAAATTAGCTCAGATACCGTTCCATAAACGCAATATGTAATAGACAAGACCTACTCCTTGCTCAGTGAATTGGACTCAACAGCCCCTATTCACCGCCCAAGAATATATCTGACTAGTAAGAATCTTAAAACCTATGTATTGATATCTCTCTGTAAGTGAGTCAAGTGGCTGTAAAGCGGCATAAACACAGCAGTGAAAAGCAGCTAGACCGCATTATAAAAATCAATTACTTTTAAAAACCCGTGAAACAAAGACAGTGAAAGAGAGAGAAATTCTTACAAAATTCGTTCAGGGGCTGTGATGCCACCTGGATTGACGATATCTAGACCCACAGCTGATTGAGACATAAGGGTGGACACTCTTGGGGCTGAGAGGTTTGGTGAGGTTGGGTGAGCAAACGCAGACCCTTTAAAGTAATACTGCGTGGTACCCATCCCATGGGTCCCAAATCTCCAGGTTCAAGGGCATCTTCCTACATCGAAAACATGCATGAGAAACCCAGAAGATGGTACACCGTGTGATCGGGAAAGGTTTCGAAAACGCACCTCATTTCTCATCTCCTTGTGCTCGGGTTCGCCATTCCAGCCGCTTTACTAGCAATCTCCCTCCTTGGAGAATCAGCACCTTTATCCTCCTGTTCCGTACAGGTTGCAATTTGTCCTGAGGATGAACGGGAAGAGGGGGAACCAATGAGAGACTAGCTCTAGGTGTTGGGACAGGCACAGGTCACTCTATTTTCCCATCAGGAAGAAGAATTAACCACAGGCTCAGCCTGCCGCCCGGGACCAGAATAGGGCCTGAAGCAATCGTGCGCTTTTGCGGCCAGCTCCCAAGAAAGCGAGTTGAAAAATGGAGCTCAGGGGCACTGCAATTCACAAACCTGCAGACTTATAAATGATGACTCTCGTCCACAAATATATTGAGGGAAGGCAACGAAGAGGATTTGAAAGCAAGGCAGAATTGCAGGAAACAGATTTCAGGAGGGAGATTCGAATCGCCTTTAAAGCACAGGAAAAGCGGCAAAACCTCGACAATGATGCCCTTGGCCAAAAAGGGCGTATGCGTTTTTTCCTGAATATATTCAGGAAAAAACGCATACGCCCTTTTTAGCCAACCAAGCAACCTGGAAAGGCAAATCAGCGCTACAAAGAAGTCTCGCTTCCCATCGGTCAAAAGGGCCATGCTGAATAAAGGGTCAAAACCAGAAATGCAAGACAGGCCATGGAGAAACGGGAGCCTGGCTACGCTGATGGGCGGGATGTAAATTGCCAACAGCCACACTGGAGAAGTGCACGGTGTGTCCTGAAACATCTAAAAAACTCAGCTTAGGGAGCATAGGGCACTTCCACTCATGGGCGTATAAATTGGGAAAACTAAAAATCAGCAAGACACAGGCACCCCAAAGTTTAGGGCTGCTCTGTTGACAAGAACCTCCACTTCGTTACACCTTAAATATCCCAGGAAAGAGAAAAATGGATAAAGAAGTTGTGGTCCTTATGTACAATGGAATATCACTCAGCCATGAAATCAACGTCATAAGGCTAGTAGCAGCAAGATGAGTGGATTTAGGTAGGACGATTCTAAGTGAAATAAGTCACACAGAAAAAGATACTTATCATAAGATATCACTTATAGAGGGAATATAAAAACCGCTACCCTTGAACTGAATTACAAATCAGAGCAGGGTCACACGTTTAGAAAACACACTATGGCTGCTTAACGGGAAAGGTGAGGTGGGGTGATGCATAAAACAAGGGTTTCAAATTAGCTCAGATACCGTTCCATAAACGCAATATGTAATAGACAAGACCTACTCCTTGCTCAGTGAATTGGACTCAACAGCCCCTATTCACCGCCCAAGAATATATCTGACTAGTAAGAATCTTAAAACCTATGTATTGATATCTCTCTGTAAGTGAGTCAAGTGGCTGTAAAGCGGCATAAACACAGCAGTGAAAAGCAGCTAGACCGCATTATAAAAATCAATTACTTTTAAAAACCCGTGAAACAAAGACAGTGAAAGAGAGAGAAATTCTTACAAAATTCGTTCAGGGGCTGTGATGCCACCTGGATTGACGATATCTAGACCCACAGCTGATTGAGACATAAGGGTGGACACTCTTGGGGCTGAGAGGTTTGGTGAGGTTGGGTGAGCAAACGCAGACCCTTTAAAGTAATACTGCGTGGTACCCATCCCATGGGTCCCAAATCTCCAGGTTCAAGGGCATCTTCCTACATCGAAAACATGCATGAGAAACCCAGAAGATGGTACACCGTGTGATCGGGAAAGGTTTCGAAAACGCACCTCATTTCTCATCTCCTTGTGCTCGGGTTCGCCATTCCAGCCGCTTTACTAGCAATCTCCCTCCTTGGAGAATCAGCACCTTTATCCTCCTGTTCCGTACAGGTTGCAATTTGTCCTGAGGATGAACGGGAAGAGGGGGAACCAATGAGAGACTAGCTCTAGGTGTTGGGACAGGCACAGGTCACTCTATTTTCCCATCAGGAAGAAGAATTAACCACAGGCTCAGCCTGCCGCCCGGGACCAGAATAGGGCCTGAAGCAATCGTGCGCTTTTGCGGCCAGCTCCCAAGAAAGCGAGTTGAAAAATGGAGCTCAGGGGCACTGCAATTCACAAACCTGCAGACTTATAAATGATGACTCTCGTCCACAAATATATTGAGGGAAGGCAACGAAGAGGATTTGAAAGCAAGGCAGAATTGCAGGAAACAGATTTCAGGAGGGAGATTCGAATCGCCTTTAAAGCACAGGAAAAGCGGCAAAACCTCGACAATGATGCCCTTGGCCAAAAAGGGCGTATGCGTTTTTTCCTGAATATATTCAGGAAAAAACGCATACGCCCTTTTTGGCCAACCAAGCAACCTGGAAAGGCAAATCAGCGCTACAAAGAAGTCTCGCTTCCCATCGGTCAAAAGGGCCATGCTGAATAAAGGGTCAAAACCAGAAATGCAAGACAGGCCATGGAGAAACGGGAGCCTGGCTACGCTGATGGGCGGGATGTAAATTGCCAACAGCCACACTGGAGAAGTGCACGGTGTGTCCTGAAACATCTAAAAAACTCAGCTTAGGGAGCATAGGGCACTTCCACTCATGGGCGTATAAATTGGGAAAACTAAAAATCAGCAAGACACAGGCACCCCAAAGTTTAGGGCTGCTCTGTTGACAAGAACCTCCACTTCGTTACACCTTAAATATCCCAGGAAAGAGAAAAATGGATAAAGAAGTTGTGGTCCTTATGTACAATGGAATATCACTCAGCCATGAAATCAACGTCATAAGGCTAGTAGCAGCAAGATGAGTGGATTTAGGTAGGACGATTCTAAGTGAAATAAGTCACACAGAAAAAGATACTTATCATAAGATATCACTTATAGAGGGAATATAAAAACCGCTACCCTTGAACTGAATTACAAATCAGAGCAGGGTCACACGTTTAGAAAACACACTATGGCTGCTTAACGGGAAAGGTGAGGTGGGGTGATGCATAAAACAAGGGTTTCAAATTAGCTCAGATACCGTTCCATAAACGCAATATGTAATAGACAAGACCTACTCCTTGCTCAGTGAATTGGACTCAACACCCCCTATTCACCGCCCAAGAATATATCTGACTAGTAAGAATCTTAAAACCTATGCTTTGATATCTCTCTCTAAGTGAGTCAAGTGGGTGTAAAGCGGCATAAACACAGCAGTGAAAAGCAGCTAGACCGCATTATAAAAATCAATTACTTTTAAAAACCCGTGAAACAAAGACAGTGAAAGAGAGAGAAATTCTTACAAAATTCGTTCAGGGGCTGTGATGCCACCTGGATTGACGATATCTAGACCCACAGCTGATTGAGACATAAGGGTGGACACTCTTGGGGCTGAGAGGTTTGGTGAGGTTGGGTGAGCAAACGCAGACCCTTTAAAGTAATACTGCGTGGTACCCATCCCATGGGTCCCAAATCTCCAGGTTCAAGGGCATCTTCCTACATCGAAAACATGCATGAGAAACCCAGAAGATGGTACACCGTGTGATCGGGAAAGGTTTCTAAAACGCACCTCATTTCTCATCTCCTTGTGTTCGGGTTCGCCATTCCAGCCGCTTTACTAGCAATCTCCCTCCTTGGAGAATCAGCACCTTTAACCTCCTGTTCCGTACAGGTTGCAATTTGTCCTGAGGATGAACGGGAAGAGGGGGAACCAATGAGAGACTAGCTCTAGGTGTTGGGACAGGCACAGGTCACTCTATTTTCCCATCAGGAAGAAGAATTAACCACAGGCTCAGCCTGCCGCCCGGGACCAGAATAGGGCCTGAAGCAATCGTGCGCTTTTGCGGCCAGCTCCCAAGAAAGCGAGTTGAAAAATGGAGCTCAGGGGCACTGCAATTCACAAACCTGCAGACTTATAAATGATGACTCTCGTCCACAAATATATTGAGGGAAGGCAACGAAGAGGATTTGAAAGCAAGGCAGAATTGCAGGAAACAGATTTCAGGAGGGAGATTCGAATCGCCTTTAAAGCACAGGAAAAGCGGCAAAACCTCGACAATGATGCCCTTGGCCAAAAAGGGCGTATGCGTTTTTTCCTGAATATATTCAGGAAAAAACGCATACGCCCTTTTTGGCCAACCAAGCAACCTGGAAAGGCAAATCAGCGCTACAAAGAAGTCTCGCTTCCCATCGGTCAAAAGGGCCATGCTGAATAAAGGGTCAAAACCAGAAATGCAAGACAGGCCATGGAGAAACGGGAGCCCGGCTACGCTGATGGGCGGAATGTAAATTGCCAACAGCCACTCTGGAGAAGTGCACGGTGTGTCCTGAAACATCTAAAAAACTCAGCTTAGGGAGCATAGGGCACTTCCACTCATGGGCGTATAAATTGGCAAAACTAAAACTCAGCAAGACACAGGCACCCCAAAGTTAAAGGCTGCTCTGTTGACAAGAACCTCCACTTCGTTACACCTTAAATATCCCAGGAAAGAGAAAAATGGATAAAGAAGTTGTGGTCCTTATGTACAATGGAATATCACTCAGCCATGAAATCAACGTCATAAGGCTAGTAGCAGCAAGATGAGTGGATTTAGGTAGGACGATTCTAAGTGAAATAAGTCCAACAGAAAAAGATACTTATCATAAGATATCACTTATAGAGGGAATATAAAAACCGCTACCCTTGAACTGAATTACAAATCAGAGCAGGGTCACACGTTTAGAAAACACACTATGGCTGCTTAACGGGAAAGGTGAGGTGGGGTGATGCATAAAACAAGGGTTTCAAATTAGCTCAGATACCGTTCCATAAACGCAATATGTAATAGACAAGACCTACTCCTTGCTCAGTGAATTGGACTCAACAGCCCCTATTCACCGCCCAAGAATATATCTGACTAGTAAGAATCTTAAAACCTATGTATTGATATCTCTCTGTAAGTGAGTCAAGTGGCTGTAAAGCGGCATAAACACAGCAGTGAAAAGCAGCTAGACCGCATTATAAAAATCAATTACTTTTAAAAACCCGTGAAACAAAGACAGTGAAAGAGAGAGAAATTCTTACAAAATTCGTTCAGGGGCTGTGATGCCACCTGGATTGACGATATCTAGACCCACAGCTGATTGAGACATAAGGGTGGACACTCTTGGGGCTGAGAGGTTTGGTGAGGTTGGGTGAGCAAACGCAGACCCTTTAAAGTAATACTGCGTGGTACCCATCCCATGGGTCCCAAATCTCCAGGTTCAAGGGCATCTTCCTACATCGAAAACATGCATGAGAAACCCAGAAGATGGTACACCGTGTGATCGGGAAAGGTTTCGAAAACGCACCTCATTTCTCATCTCCTTGTGCTCGGGTTCGCCATTCCAGCCGCTTTACTAGCAATCTCCCTCCTTGGAGAATCAGCACCTTTATCCTCCTGTTCCGTACAGGTTGCAATTTGTCCTGAGGATGAACGGGAAGAGGGGGAACCAATGAGAGACTAGCTCTAGGTGTTGGGACAGGCACAGGTCACTCTATTTTCCCATCAGGAAGAAGAATTAACCACAGGCTCAGCCTGCCGCCCGGGACCAGAATAGGGCCTGAAGCAATCGTGCGCTTTTGCGGCCAGCTCCCAAGAAAGCGAGTTGAAAAATGGAGCTCAGGGGCACTGCAATTCACAAACCTGCAGACTTATAAATGATGACTCTCGTCCACAAATATATTGAGGGAAGGCAACGAAGAGGATTTGAAAGCAAGGCAGAATTGCAGGAAACAGATTTCAGGAGGGAGATTCGAATCGCCTTTAAAGCACAGGAAAAGCGGCAAAACCTCGACAATGATGCCCTTGGCCAAAAAGGGCGTATGCGTTTTTTCCTGAATATATTCAGGAAAAAACGCATACGCCCTTTTTGGCCAACCAAGCAACCTGGAAAGGCAAATCAGCGCTACAAAGAAGTCTCGCTTCCCATCGGTCAAAAGGGCCATGCTGAATAAAGGGTCAAAACCAGAAATGCAAGACAGGCCATGGAGAAACGGGAGCCTGGCTACGCTGATGGGCGGGATGTAAATTGCCAACAGCCACACTGGAGAAGTGCACGGTGTGTCCTGAAACATCTAAAAAACTCAGCTTAGGGAGCATAGGGCACTTCCACTCATGGGCGTATAAATTGGGAAAACTAAAAATCAGCAAGACACAGGCACCCCAAAGTTTAGGGCTGCTCTGTTGACAAGAACCTCCACTTCGTTACACCTTAAATATCCCAGGAAAGAGAAAAATGGATAAAGAAGTTGTGGTCCTTATGTACAATGGAATATCACTCAGCCATGAAATCAACGTCATAAGGCTAGTAGCAGCAAGATGAGTGGATTTAGGTAGGACGATTCTAAGTGAAATAAGTCACACAGAAAAAGATACTTATCATAAGATATCACTTATAGAGGGAATATAAAAACCGCTACCCTTGAACTGAATTACAAATCAGAGCAGGGTCACACGTTTAGAAAACACACTATGGCTGCTTAACGGGAAAGGTGAGGTGGGGTGATGCATAAAACAAGGGTTTCAAATTAGCTCAGATACCGTTCCATAAACGCAATATGTAATAGACAAGACCTACTCCTTGCTCAGTGAATTGGACTCAACACCCCCTATTCACCGCCCAAGAATATATCTGACTAGTAAGAATCTTAAAACCTATGCTTTGATATCTCTCTCTAAGTGAGTCAAGTGGGTGTAAAGCGGCATAAACACAGCAGTGAAAAGCAGCTAGACCGCATTATAAAAATCAATTACTTTTAAAAACCCGTGAAACAAAGAGAGTGAAAGAGAGAGAAATTCTTACAAAATTCGTTCAGGGGCTGTGATGCCACCTGGATTGACGATATCTAGACCCACAGCTGATTGAGACATAAGGGTGGACACTCTTGGGGCTGAGAGGTTTGGTGAGGTTGGGTGAGCAAACGCAGACCCTTTAAAGTAATACTGCGTGGTACCCATCCCATGGGTCCCAAATCTCCAGGTTCAAGGGCATCTTCCTACATCGAAAACATGCATGAGAAACCCAGAAGATGGTACACCGTGTGATCGGGAAAGGTTTCGAAAACGCACCTCATTTCTCATCTCCTTGTGCTCGGGTTCGCCATTCCAGCCGCTTTACTAGCAATCTCCCTCCTTGGAGAATCAGCACCTTTATCCTCCTGTTCCGTACAGGTTGCAATTTGTCCTGAGGATGAACGGGAAGAGGGGGAACCAATGAGAGACTAGCTCTAGGTGTTGGGACAGGCACAGGTCACTCTATTTTCCCATCAGGAAGAAGAATTAACCACAGGCTCAGCCTGCCGCCCGGGACCAGAATAGGGCCTGAAGCAATCGTGCGCTTTTGCGGCCAGCTCCCAAGAAAGCGAGTTGAAAAATGGAGCTCAGGGGCACTGCAATTCACAAACCTGCAGACTTATAAATGATGACTCTCGTCCACAAATATATTGAGGGAAGGCAACGAAGAGGATTTGAAAGCAAGGCAGAATTGCAGGAAACAGATTTCAGGAGGGAGATTCGAATCGCCTTTAAAGCACAGGAAAAGCGGCAAAACCTCGACAATGATGCCCTTGGCCAAAAAGGGCGTATGCGTTTTTTCCTGAATATATTCAGGAAAAAACGCATACGCCCTTTTTGGCCAACCAAGCAACCTGGAAAGGCAAATCAGCGCTACAAAGAAGTCTCGCTTCCCATCGGTCAAAAGGGCCATGCTGAATAAAGGGTCAAAACCAGAAATGCAAGACAGGCCATGGAGAAACGGGAGCCTGGCTACGCTGATGGGCGGGATGTAAATTGCCAACAGCCACACTGGAGAAGTGCACGGTGTGTCCTGAAACATCTAAAAAACTCAGCTTAGGGAGCATAGGGCACTTCCACTCATGGGCGTATAAATTGGGAAAACTAAAAATCAGCAAGACACAGGCACCCCAAAGTTTAGGGCTGCTCTGTTGACAAGAACCTCCACTTCGTTACACCTTAAATATCCCAGGAAAGAGAAAAATGGATAAAGAAGTTGTGGTCCTTATGTACAATGGAATATCACTCAGCCATGAAATCAACGTCATAAGGCTAGTAGCAGCAAGATGAGTGGATTTAGGTAGGACGATTCTAAGTGAAATAAGTCACACAGAAAAAGATACTTATCATAAGATATCACTTATAGAGGGAATATAAAAACCGCTACCCTTGAACTGAATTACAAATCAGAGCAGGGTCACACGTTTAGAAAACACACTATGGCTGCTTAACGGGAAAGGTGAGGTGGGGTGATGCATAAAACAAGGGTTTCAAATTAGCTCAGATACCGTTCCATAAACGCAATATGTAATAGACAAGACCTACTCCTTGCTCAGTGAATTGGACTCAACACCCCCTATTCACCGCCCAAGAATATATCTGACTAGTAAGAATCTTAAAACCTATGCTTTGATATCTCTCTCTAAGTGAGTCAAGTGGGTGTAAAGCGGCATAAACACAGCAGTGAAAAGCAGCTAGACCGCATTATAAAAATCAATTACTTTTAAAAACCCGTGAAACAAAGACAGTGAAAGAGAGAGAAATTCTTACAAAATTCGTTCAGGGGCTGTGATGCCACCTGGATTGACGATATCTAGACCCACAGCTGATTGAGACATAAGGGTGGACACTCTTGGGGCTGAGAGGTTTGGTGAGGTTGGGTGAGCAAACGCAGACCCTTTAAAGTAATACTGCGTGGTACCCATCCCATGGGTCCCAAATCTCCAGGTTCAAGGGCATCTTCCTACATCGAAAACATGCATGAGAAACCCAGAAGATGGTACACCGTGTGATCGGGAAAGGTTTCGAAAACGCACCTCATTTCTCATCTCCTTGTGTTCGGGTTCGCCATTCCAGCCGCTTTACTAGCAATCTCCCTCCTTGGAGAATCAGCACCTTTAACCTCCTGTTCCGTACAGGTTGCAATTTGTCCTGAGGATGAACGGGAAGAGGGGGAACCAATGAGAGACTAGCTCTAGGTGTTGGGACAGGCACAGGTCACTCTATTTTCCCATCAGGAAGAAGAATTAACCACAGGCTCAGCCTGCCGCCCGGGACCAGAATAGGGCCTGAAGCAATCGTGCGCTTTTGCGGCCAGCTCCCAAGAAAGCGAGTTGAAAAATGGAGCTCAGGGGCACTGCAATTCACAAACCTGCAGACTTATAAATGATGACTCTCGTCCACAAATATATTGAGGGAAGGCAACGAAGAGGATTTGAAAGCAAGGCAGAATTGCAGGAAACAGATTTCAGGAGGGAGATTCGAATCGCCTTTAAAGCACAGGAAAAGCGGCAAAACCTCGACAATGATGCCCTTGGCCAAAAAGGGCGTATGCGTTTTTTCCTGAATATATTCAGGAAAAAACGCATACGCCCTTTTTGGCCAACCAAGCAACCTGGAAAGGCAAATCAGCGCTACAAAGAAGTCTCGCTTCCCATCGGTCAAAAGGGCCATGCTGAATAAAGGGTCAAAACCAGAAATGCAAGACAGGCCATGGAGAAACGGGAGCCTGGCTACGCTGATGGGCGGAATGTAAATTGCCAACAGCCACTCTGGAGAAGTGCACGGTGTGTCCTGAAACATCTAAAAAACTCAGCTTAGGGAGCATAGGGCACTTCCACTCATGGGCGTATAAATTGGCAAAACTAAAACTCAGCAAGACACAGGCACCCCAAAGTTAAAGGCTGCTCTGTTGACAAGAACCTCCACTTCGTTACACCTTAAATATCCCAGGAAAGAGAAAAATGGATAAAGAAGTTGTGGTCCTTATGTACAATGGAATATCACTCAGCCATGAAATCAACGTCATAAGGCTAGTAGCAGCAAGATGAGTGGATTTAGGTAGGACGATTCTAAGTGAAATAAGTCGCACAGAAAAAGATACTTATCATAAGATATCACTTATAGAGGGAATATAAAAACCACTACCCTTGAACTGAATTACAAATCAGAGCAGGGTCACACGTTTAGAAAACACACTATGGCTGCTTAACGGGAAAGGTGAGGTGGGGTGATGCATAAAACAAGGGTTTCAAATTAGCTCAGATACCGTTCCATAAACGCAATATGTAATAGACAAGACCTACTCCTTGCTCAGTGAATTGGACTCAACAGCCCCTATTCACCGCCCAAGAATATATCTGACTAGTAAGAATCTTAAAACCTATGTATTGATATCTCTCTGTAAGTGAGTCAAGTGGCTGTAAAGCGGCATAAACACAGCAGTGAAAAGCAGCTAGACCGCATTATAAAAATCAATTACTTTTAAAAACCCGTGAAACAAAGACAGTGAAAGAGAGAGAAATTCTTACAAAATTCGTTCAGGGGCTGTGATGCCACCTGGATTGACGATATCTAGACCCACAGCTGATTGAGACATAAGGGTGGACACTCTTGGGGCTGAGAGGTTTGGTGAGGTTGGGTGAGCAAACGCAGACCCTTTAAAGTAATACTGCGTGGTACCCATCCCATGGGTCCCAAATCTCCAGGTTCAAGGGCATCTTCCTACATCGAAAACATGCATGAGAAACCCAGAAGATGGTACACCGTGTGATCGGGAAAGGTTTCGAAAACGCACCTCATTTCTCATCTCCTTGTGCTCGGGTTCGCCATTCCAGCCGCTTTACTAGCAATCTCCCTCCTTGGAGAATCAGCACCTTTATCCTCCTGTTCCGTACAGGTTGCAATTTGTCCTGAGGATGAACGGGAAGAGGGGGAACCAATGAGAGACTAGCTCTAGGTGTTGGGACAGGCACAGGTCACTCTATTTTCCCATCAGGAAGAAGAATTAACCACAGGCTCAGCCTGCCGCCCGGGACCAGAATAGGGCCTGAAGCAATCGTGCGCTTTTGCGGCCAGCTCCCAAGAAAGCGAGTTGAAAAATGGAGCTCAGGGGCACTGCAATTCACAAACCTGCAGACTTATAAATGATGACTCTCGTCCACAAATATATTGAGGGAAGGCAACGAAGAGGATTTGAAAGCAAGGCAGAATTGCAGGAAACAGATTTCAGGAGGGAGATTCGAATCGCCTTTAAAGCACAGGAAAAGCGGCAAAACCTCGACAATGATGCCCTTGGCCAAAAAGGGCGTATGCGTTTTTTCCTGAATATATTCAGGAAAAAACGCATACGCCCTTTTTGGCCAACCAAGCAACCTGGAAAGGCAAATCAGCGCTACAAAGAAGTCTCGCTTCCCATCGGTCAAAAGGGCCATGCTGAATAAAGGGTCAAAACCAGAAATGCAAGACAGGCCATGGAGAAACGGGAGCCTGGCTACGCTGATGGGCGGGATGTAAATTGCCAACAGCCACACTGGAGAAGTGCACGGTGTGTCCTGAAACATCTAAAAAACTCAGCTTAGGGAGCATAGGGCACTTCCACTCATGGGCGTATAAATTGGGAAAATTAAAAATCAGCAAGACACAGGCACCCCAAAGTTTAGGGCTGCTCTGTTGACAAGAACCTCCACTTCGTTACACCTTAAATATCCCAGGAAAGAGAAAAATGGATAAAGAAGTTGTGGTCCTTATGTACAATGGAATATCACTCAGCCATGAAATCAACGTCATAAGGCTAGTAGCAGCAAGATGAGTGGATTTAGGTAGGACGATTCTAAGTGAAATAAGTCACACAGAAAAAGATACTTATCATAAGATATCACTTATAGAGGGAATATAAAAACCGCTACCCTTGAACTGAATTACAAATCAGAGCAGGGTCACACGTTTAGAAAACACACTATGGCTGCTTAACGGGAAAGGTGAGGTGGGGTGATGCATAAAACAAGGGTTTCAAATTAGCTCAGATACCGTTCCATAAACGCAATATGTAATAGACAAGACCTACTCCTTGCTCAGTGAATTGGACTCAACACCCCCTATTCACCGCCCAAGAATATATCTGACTAGTAAGAATCTTAAAACCTATGCTTTGATATCTCTCTCTAAGTGAGTCAAGTGGGTGTAAAGCGGCATAAACACAGCAGTGAAAAGCAGCTAGACCGCATTATAAAAATCAATTACTTTTAAAAACCCGTGAAACAAAGACAGTGAAAGAGAGAGAAATTCTTACAAAATTCGTTCAGGGGCTGTGATGCCACCTGGATTGACGATATCTAGACCCACAGCTGATTGAGACATAAGGGTGGACACTCTTGGGGCTGAGAGGTTTGGTGAGGTTGGGTGAGCAAACGCAGACCCTTTAAAGTAATACTGCGTGGTACCCATCCCATGGGTCCCAAATCTCCAGGTTCAAGGGCATCTTCCTACATCGAAAACATGCATGAGAAACCCAGAAGATGGTACACCGTGTGATCGGGAAAGGTTTCTAAAACGCACCTCATTTCTCATCTCCTTGTGTTCGGGTTCGCCATTCCAGCCGCTTTACTAGCAATCTCCCTCCTTGGAGAATCAGCACCTTTAACCTCCTGTTCCGTACAGGTTGCAATTTGTCCTGAGGATGAACGGGAAGAGGGGGAACCAATGAGAGACTAGCTCTAGGTGTTGGGACAGGCACAGGTCACTCTATTTTCCCATCAGGAAGAAGAATTAACCACAGGCTCAGCCTGCCGCCCGGGACCAGAATAGGGCCTGAAGCAATCGTGCGCTTTTGCGGCCAGCTCCCAAGAAAGCGAGTTGAAAAATGGAGCTCAGGGGCACTGCAATTCACAAACCTGCAGACTTATAAATGATGACTCTCGTCCACAAATATATTGAGGGAAGGCAACGAAGAGGATTTGAAAGCAAGGCAGAATTGCAGGAAACAGATTTCAGGAGGGAGATTCGAATCGCCTTTAAAGCACAGGAAAAGCGGCAAAACCTCGACAATGATGCCCTTGGCCAAAAAGGGCGTATGCGTTTTTTCCTGAATATATTCAGGAAAAAACGCATACGCCCTTTTTGGCCAACCAAGCAACCTGGAAAGGCAAATCAGCGCTACAAAGAAGTCTCGCTTCCCATCGGTCAAAAGGGCCATGCTGAATAAAGGGTCAAAACCAGAAATGCAAGACAGGCCATGGAGAAACGGGAGCCTGGCTACGCTGATGGGCGGAATGTAAATTGCCAACAGCCACTCTGGAGAAGTGCACGGTGTGTCCTGAAACATCTAAAAAACTCAGCTTAGGGAGCATAGGGCACTTCCACTCATGGGCGTATAAATTGGCAAAACTAAAACTCAGCAAGACACAGGCACCCCAAAGTTAAAGGCTGCTCTGTTGACAAGAACCTCCACTTCGTTACACCTTAAATATCCCAGGAAAGAGAAAAATGGATAAAGAAGTTGTGGTCCTTATGTACAATGGAATATCACTCAGCCATGAAATCAACGTCATAAGGCTAGTAGCAGCAAGATGAGTGGATTTAGGTAGGACGATTCTAAGTGAAATAAGTCGCACAGAAAAAGATACTTATCATAAGATATCACTTATAGAGGGAATATAAAAACCGCTACCCTTGAACTGAATTACAAATCAGAGCAGGGTCACACGTTTAGAAAACACACTATGGCTGCTTAACGGGAAAGGTGAGGTGGGGTGATGCATAAAACAAGGGTTTCAAATTAGCTCAGATACCGTTCCATAAACGCAATATGTAATAGACAAGACCTACTCCTTGCTCAGTGAATTGGACTCAACAGCCCCTATTCACCGCCCAAGAATATATCTGACTAGTAAGAATCTTAAAACCTATGTATTGATATCTCTCTGTAAGTGAGTCAAGTGGCTGTAAAGCGGCATAAACACAGCAGTGAAAAGCAGCTAGACCGCATTATAAAAATCAATTACTTTTAAAAACCCGTGAAACAAAGACAGTGAAAGAGAGAGAAATTCTTACAAAATTCGTTCAGGGGCTGTGATGCCACCTGGATTGACGATATCTAGACCCACAGCTGATTGAGACATAAGGGTGGACACTCTTGGGGCTGAGAGGTTTGGTGAGGTTGGGTGAGCAAACGCAGACCCTTTAAAGTAATACTGCGTGGTACCCATCCCATGGGTCCCAAATCTCCAGGTTCAAGGGCATCTTCCTACATCGAAAACATGCATGAGAAACCCAGAAGATGGTACACCGTGTGATCGGGAAAGGTTTCGAAAACGCACCTCATTTCTCATCTCCTTGTGCTCGGGTTCGCCATTCCAGCCGCTTTACTAGCAATCTCCCTCCTTGGAGAATCAGCACCTTTATCCTCCTGTTCCGTACAGGTTGCAATTTGTCCTGAGGATGAACGGGAAGAGGGGGAACCAATGAGAGACTAGCTCTAGGTGTTGGGACAGGCACAGGTCACTCTATTTTCCCATCAGGAAGAAGAATTAACCACAGGCTCAGCCTGCCGCCCGGGACCAGAATAGGGCCTGAAGCAATCGTGCGCTTTTGCGGCCAGCTCCCAAGAAAGCGAGTTGAAAAATGGAGCTCAGGGGCACTGCAATTCACAAACCTGCAGACTTATAAATGATGACTCTCGTCCACAAATATATTGAGGGAAGGCAACGAAGAGGATTTGAAAGCAAGGCAGAATTGCAGGAAACAGATTTCAGGAGGGAGATTCGAATCGCCTTTAAAGCACAGGAAAAGCGGCAAAACCTCGACAATGATGCCCTTGGCCAAAAAGGGCGTATGCGTTTTTTCCTGAATATATTCAGGAAAAAACGCATACGCCCTTTTTGGCCAACCAAGCAACCTGGAAAGGCAAATCAGCGCTACAAAGAAGTCTCGCTTCCCATCGGTCAAAAGGGCCATGCTGAATAAAGGGTCAAAACCAGAAATGCAAGACAGGCCATGGAGAAACGGGAGCCTGGCTACGCTGATGGGCGGAATGTAAATTGCCAACAGCCACTCTGGAGAAGTGCACGGTGTGTCCTGAAACATCTAAAAAACTCAGCTTAGGGAGCATAGGGCACTTCCACTCATGGGCGTATAAATTGGCAAAACTAAAACTCAGCAAGACACAGGCACCCCAAAGTTAAAGGCTGCTCTGTTGACAAGAACCTCCACTTCGTTACACCTTAAATATCCCAGGAAAGAGAAAAATGGATAAAGAAGTTGTGGTCCTTATGTACAATGGAATATCACTCAGCCATGAAATCAACGTCATAAGGCTAGTAGCAGCAAGATGAGTGGATTTAGGTAGGACGATTCTAAGTGAAATAAGTCGCACAGAAAAAGATACTTATCATAAGATATCACTTATAGAGGGAATATAAAAACCGCTACCCTTGAACTGAATTACAAATCAGAGCAGGGTCACACGTTTAGAAAACACACTATGGCTGCTTAACGGGAAAGGTGAGGTGGGGTGATGCATAAAACAAGGGTTTCAAATTAGCTCAGATACCATTCCATAAACGCAATATGTAATAGACAAGACCTACTCCTTGCTCAGTGAATTGGACTCAACAGCCCCTATTCACCGCCCAAGAATATATCTGACTAGTAAGAATCTTAAAACCTATGTATTGATATCTCTCTGTAAGTGAGTCAAGTGGCTGTAAAGCGGCATAAACACAGCAGTGAAAAGCAGCTAGACCGCATTATAAAAATCAATTACTTTTAAAAACCCGTGAAACAAAGACAGTGAAAGAGAGAGAAATTCTTACAAAATTCGTTCAGGGGCTGTGATGCCACCTGGATTGACGATATCTAGACCCACAGCTGATTGAGACATAAGGGTGGACACTCTTGGGGCTGAGAGGTTTGGTGAGGTTGGGTGAGCAAACGCAGACCCTTTAAAGTAATACTGCGTGGTACCCATCCCATGGGTCCCAAATCTCCAGGTTCAAGGGCATCTTCCTACATCGAAAACATGCATGAGAAACCCAGAAGATGGTACACCGTGTGATCGGGAAAGGTTTCGAAAACGCACCTCATTTCTCATCTCCTTGTGCTCGGGTTCGCCATTCCAGCCGCTTTACTAGCAATCTCCCTCCTTGGAGAATCAGCACCTTTATCCTCCTGTTCCGTACAGGTTGCAATTTGTCCTGAGGATGAACGGGAAGAGGGGGAACCAATGAGAGACTAGCTCTAGGTGTTGGGACAGGCACAGGTCACTCTATTTTCCCATCAGGAAGAAGAATTAACCACAGGCTCAGCCTGCCGCCCGGGACCAGAATAGGGCCTGAAGCAATCGTGCGCTTTTGCGGCCAGCTCCCAAGAAAGCGAGTTGAAAAATGGAGCTCAGGGGCACTGCAATTCACAAACCTGCAGACTTATAAATGATGACTCTCGTCCACAAATATATTGAGGGAAGGCAACGAAGAGGATTTGAAAGCAAGGCAGAATTGCAGGAAACAGATTTCAGGAGGGAGATTCGAATCGCCTTTAAAGCACAGGAAAAGCGGCAAAACCTCGACAATGATGCCCTTGGCCAAAAAGGGCGTATGCGTTTTTTCCTGAATATATTCAGGAAAAAACGCATACGCCCTTTTTGGCCAACCAAGCAACCTGGAAAGGCAAATCAGCGCTACAAAGAAGTCTCGCTTCCCATCGGTCAAAAGGGCCATGCTGAATAAAGGGTCAAAAGCAGAAATGCAAGACAGGCCATGGAGAAACGGGAGCCTGGCTACGCTGATGGGCGGGATGTAAATTGCCAACAGCCACACTGGAGAAGTGCACGGTGTGTCCTGAAACATCTAAAAAACTCAGCTTAGGGAGCATAGGGCACTTCCACTCATGGGCGTATAAATTGGGAAAACTAAAAATCAGCAAGACACAGGCACCCCAAAGTTTAGGGCTGCTCTGTTGACAAGAACCTCCACTTCGTTACACCTTAAATATCCCAGGAAAGAGAAAAATGGATAAAGAAGTTGTGGTCCTTATGTACAATGGAATATCACTCAGCCATGAAATCAACGTCATAAGGCTAGTAGCAGCAAGATGAGTGGATTTAGGTAGGACGATTCTAAGTGAAATAAGTCACACAGAAAAAGATACTTATCATAAGATATCACTTATAGAGGGAATATAAAAACCGCTACCCTTGAACTGAATTACAAATCAGAGCAGGGTCACACGTTTAGAAAACACACTATGGCTGCTTAACGGGAAAGGTGAGGTGGGGTGATGCATAAAACAAGGGTTTCAAATTAGCTCAGATACCGTTCCATAAACGCAATATGTAATAGACAAGACCTACTCCTTGCTCAGTGAATTGGACTCAACACCCCCTATTCACCGCCCAAGAATATATCTGACTAGTAAGAATCTTAAAACCTATGCTTTGATATCTCTCTCTAAGTGAGTCAAGTGGGTGTAAAGCGGCATAAACACAGCAGTGAAAAGCAGCTAGACCGCATTATAAAAATCAATTACTTTTAAAAACCCGTGAAACAAAGACAGTGAAAGAGAGAGAAATTCTTACAAAATTCGTTCAGGGGCTGTGATGCCACCTGGATTGACGATATCTAGACCCACAGCTGATTGAGACATAAGGGTGGACACTCTTGGGGCTGAGAGGTTTGGTGAGGTTGGGTGAGCAAACGCAGACCCTTTAAAGTAATACTGCGTGGTACCCATCCCATGGGTCCCAAATCTCCAGGTTCAAGGGCATCTTCCTACATCGAAAACATGCATGAGAAACCCAGAAGATGGTACACCGTGTGATCGGGAAAGGTTTCTAAAACGCACCTCATTTCTCATCTCCTTGTGTTCGGGTTCGCCATTCCAGCCGCTTTACTAGCAATCTCCCTCCTTGGAGAATCAGCACCTTTAACCTCCTGTTCCGTACAGGTTGCAATTTGTCCTGAGGATGAACGGGAAGAGGGGGAACCAATGAGAGACTAGCTCTAGGTGTTGGGACAGGCACAGGTCACTCTATTTTCCCATCAGGAAGAAGAATTAACCACAGGCTCAGCCTGCCGCCCGGGACCAGAATAGGGCCTGAAGCAATCGTGCGCTTTTGCGGCCAGCTCCCAAGAAAGCGAGTTGAAAAATGGAGCTCAGGGGCACTGCAATTCACAAACCTGCAGACTTATAAATGATGACTCTCGTCCACAAATATATTGAGGGAAGGCAACGAAGAGGATTTGAAAGCAAGGCAGAATTGCAGGAAACAGATTTCAGGAGGGAGATTCGAATCGCCTTTAAAGCACAGGAAAAGCGGCAAAACCTCGACAATGATGCCCTTGGCCAAAAAGGGCGTATGCGTTTTTTCCTGAATATATTCAGGAAAAAACGCATACGCCCTTTTTGGCCAACCAAGAAACCTGGAAAGGCAAATCAGCGCTACAAAGAAGTCTCGCTTCCCATCGGTCAAAAGGGCCATGCTGAATAAAGGGTCAAAACCAGAAATGCAAGACAGGCCATGGAGAAACGGGAGCCTGGCTACGCTGATGGGCGGAATGTAAATTGCCAACAGCCACTCTGGAGAAGTGCACGGTGTGTCCTGAAACATCTAAAAAACTCAGCTTAGGGAGCATAGGGCACTTCCACTCATGGGCGTATAAATTGGCAAAACTAAAACTCAGCAAGACACAGGCACCCCAAAGTTAAAGGCTGCTCTGTTGACAAGAACCTCCACTTCGTTACACCTTAAATATCCCAGGAAAGAGAAAAATAGATAAAGAAGTTGTGGTCCTTATGTACAATGGAATATCACTCAGCCATGAAATCAACGTCATAAGGCTAGTAGCAGCAAGATGAGTGGATTTAGGTAGGACGATTCTAAGTGAAATAAGTCGCACAGAAAAAGATACTTATCATAAGATATCACTTATAGAGGGAATATAAAAACCGCTACCCTTGAACTGAATTACAAATCAGAGCAGGGTCACACGTTTAGAAAACACACTATGGCTGCTTAACGGGAAAGGTGAGGTGGGGTGATGCATAAAACAAGGGTTTCAAATTAGCTCAGATACCGTTCCATAAACGCAATATGTAATAGACAAGACCTACTCCTTGCTCAGTGAATTGGACTCAACAGCCCCTATTCACCGCCCAAGAATATATCTGACTAGTAAGAATCTTAAAACCTATGTATTGATATCTCTCTGTAAGTGAGTCAAGTGGCTGTAAAGCGGCATAAACACAGCAGTGAAAAGCAGCTAGACCGCATTATAAAAATCAATTACTTTTAAAAACCCGTGAAACAAAGACAGTGAAAGAGAGAGAAATTCTTACAAAATTCGTTCAGGGGCTGTGATGCCACCTGGATTGACGATATCTAGACCCACAGCTGATTGAGACATAAGGGTGGACACTCTTGGGGCTGAGAGGTTTGGTGAGGTTGGGTGAGCAAACGCAGACCCTTTAAAGTAATACTGCGTGGTACCCATCCCATGGGTCCCAAATCTCCAGGTTCAAGGGCATCTTCCTACATCGAAAACATGCATGAGAAACCCAGAAGATGGTACACCGTGTGATCGGGAAAGGTTTCTAAAACGCACCTCATTTCTCATCTCCTTGTGTTCGGGTTCGCCATTCCAGCCGCTTTACTAGCAATCTCCCTCCTTGGAGAATCAGCACCTTTAACCTCCTGTTCCGTACAGGTTGCAATTTGTCCTGAGGATGAACGGGAAGAGGGGGAACCAATGAGAGACTAGCTCTAGGTGTTGGGACAGGCACAGGTCACTCTATTTTCCCATCAGGAAGAAGAATTAACCACAGGCTCAGCCTGCCGCCCGGGACCAGAATAGGGCCTGAAGCAATCGTGCGCTTTTGCGGCCAGCTCCCAAGAAAGCGAGTTGAAAAATGGAGCTCAGGGGCACTGCAATTCACAAACCTGCAGACTTATAAATGATGACTCTCGTCCACAAATATATTGAGGGAAGGCAACGAAGAGGATTTGAAAGCAAGGCAGAATTGCAGGAAACAGATTTCAGGAGGGAGATTCGAATCGCCTTTAAAGCACAGGAAAAGCGGCAAAACCTCGACAATGATGCCCTTGGCCAAAAAGGGCGTATGCGTTTTTTCCTGAATATATTCAGGAAAAAACGCATACGCCCTTTTTGGCCAACCAAGCAACCTGGAAAGGCAAATCAGCGCTACAAAGAAGTCTCGCTTCCCATCGGTCAAAAGGGCCATGCTGAATAAAGGGTCAAAACCAGAAATGCAAGACAGGCCATGGAGAAACGGGAGCCTGGCTACGCTGATGGGCGGAATGTAAATTGCCAACAGCCACTCTGGAGAAGTGCACGGTGTGTCCTGAAACATCTAAAAAACTCAGCTTAGGGAGCATAGGGCACTTCCACTCATGGGCGTATAAATTGGCAAAACTAAAACTCAGCAAGACACAGGCACCCCAAAGTTAAAGGCTGCTCTGTTGACAAGAACCTCCACTTCGTTACACCTTAAATATCCCAGGAAAGAGAAAAATGGATAAAGAAGTTGTGGTCCTTATGTACAATGGAATATCACTCAGCCATGAAATCAACGTCATAAGGCTAGTAGCAGCAAGATGAGTGGATTTAGGTAGGACGATTCTAAGTGAAATAAGTCGCACAGAAAAAGATACTTATCATAAGATATCACTTATAGAGGGAATATAAAAACCGCTACCCTTGAACTGAATTACAAATCAGAGCAGGGTCACACGTTTAGAAAACACACTATGGCTGCTTAACGGGAAAGGTGAGGTGGGGTGATGCATAAAACAAGGGTTTCAAATTAGCTCAGATACCGTTCCATAAACGCAATATGTAATAGACAAGACCTACTCCTTGCTCAGTGAATTGGACTCAACAGCCCCTATTCACCGCCCAAGAATATATCTGACTAGTAAGAATCTTAAAACCTATGTATTGATATCTCTCTGTAAGTGAGTCAAGTGGCTGTAAAGCGGCATAAACACAGCAGTGAAAAGCAGCTAGACCGCATTATAAAAATCAATTACTTTTAAAAACCCGTGAAACAAAGACAGTGAAAGAGAGAGAAATTCTTACAAAATTCGTTCAGGGGCTGTGATGCCACCTGGATTGACGATATCTAGACCCACAGCTGATTGAGACATAAGGGTGGACACTCTTGGGGCTGAGAGGTTTGGTGAGGTTGGGTGAGCAAACGCAGACCCTTTAAAGTAATACTGCGTGGTACCCATCCCATGGGTCCCAAATCTCCAGGTTCAAGGGCATCTTCCTACATCGAAAACATGCATGAGAAACCCAGAAGATGGTACACCGTGTGATCGGGAAAGGTTTCTAAAACGCACCTCATTTCTCATCTCCTTGTGTTCGGGTTCGCCATTCCAGCCGCTTTACTAGCAATCTCCCTCCTTGGAGAATCAGCACCTTTAACCTCCTGTTCCGTACAGGTTGCAATTTGTCCTGAGGATGAACGGGAAGAGGGGGAACCAATGAGAGACTAGCTCTAGGTGTTGGGACAGGCACAGGTCACTCTATTTTCCCATCAGGAAGAAGAATTAACCACAGGCTCAGCCTGCCGCCCGGGACCAGAATAGGGCCTGAAGCAATCGTGCGCTTTTGCGGCCAGCTCCCAAGAAAGCGAGTTGAAAAATGGAGCTCAGGGGCACTGCAATTCACAAACCTGCAGACTTATAAATGATGACTCTCGTCCACAAATATATTGAGGGAAGGCAACGAAGAGGATTTGAAAGCAAGGCAGAATTGCAGGAAACAGATTTCAGGAGGGAGATTCGAATCGCCTTTAAAGCACAGGAAAAGCGGCAAAACCTCGACAATGATGCCCTTGGCCAAAAAGGGCGTATGCGTTTTTTCCTGAATATATTCAGGAAAAAACGCATACGCCCTTTTTGGCCAACCAAGCAACCTGGAAAGGCAAATCAGCGCTACAAAGAAGTCTCGCTTCCCATCGGTCAAAAGGGCCATGCTGAATAAAGGGTCAAAACCAGAAATGCAAGACAGGCCATGGAGAAACGGGAGCCTGGCTACGCTGATGGGCGGGATGTAAATTGCCAACAGCCACACTGGAGAAGTGCACGGTGTGTCCTGAAACATCTAAAAAACTCAGCTTAGGGAGCATAGGGCACTTCCACTCATGGGCGTATAAATTGGGAAAACTAAAAATCAGCAAGACACAGGCACCCCAAAGTTTAGGGCTGCTCTGTTGACAAGAACCTCCACTTCGTTACACCTTAAATATCCCAGGAAAGAGAAAAATGGATAAAGAAGTTGTGGTCCTTATGTACAATGGAATATCACTCAGCCATGAAATCAACGTCATAAGGCTAGTAGCAGCAAGATGAGTGGATTTAGGTAGGACGATTCTAAGTGAAATAAGTCACACAGAAAAAGATACTTATCATAAGATATCACTTATAGAGGGAATATAAAAACCGCTACCCTTGAACTGAATTACAAATCAGAGCAGGGTCACACGTTTAGAAAACACACTATGGCTGCTTAACGGGAAAGGTGAGGTGGGGTGATGCATAAAACAAGGGTTTCAAATTAGCTCAGATACCGTTCCATAAACGCAATATGTAATAGACAAGACCTACTCCTTGCTCAGTGAATTGGACTCAACACCCCCTATTCACCGCCCAAGAATATATCTGACTAGTAAGAATCTTAAAACCTATGCTTTGATATCTCTCTCTAAGTGAGTCAAGTGGGTGTAAAGCGGCATAAACACAGCAGTGAAAAGCAGCTAGACCGCATTATAAAAATCAATTACTTTTAAAAACCCGTGAAACAAAGACAGTGAAAGAGAGAGAAATTCTTACAAAATTCGTTCAGGGGCTGTGATGCCACCTGGATTGACGATATCTAGACCCACAGCTGATTGAGACATAAGGGTGGACACTCTTGGGGCTGAGAGGTTTGGTGAGGTTGGGTGAGCAAACGCAGACCCTTTAAAGTAATACTGCGTGGTACCCATCCCATGGGTCCCAAATCTCCAGGTTCAAGGGCATCTTCCTACATCGAAAACATGCATGAGAAACCCAGAAGATGGTACACCGTGTGATCGGGAAAGGTTTCTAAAACGCACCTCATTTCTCATCTCCTTGTGTTCGGGTTCGCCATTCCAGCCGCTTTACTAGCAATCTCCCTCCTTGGAGAATCAGCACCTTTAACCTCCTGTTCCGTACAGGTTGCAATTTGTCCTGAGGATGAACGGGAAGAGGGGGAACCAATGAGAGACTAGCTCTAGGTGTTGGGACAGGCACAGGTCACTCTATTTTCCCATCAGGAAGAAGAATTAACCACAGGCTCAGCCTGCCGCCCGGGACCAGAATAGGGCCTGAAGCAATCGTGCGCTTTTGCGGCCAGCTCCCAAGAAAGCGAGTTGAAAAATGGAGCTCAAGGGCACTGCAATTCACAAACCTGCAGACTTATAAATGATGACTCTCGTCCACAAATATATTGAGGGAAGGCAACGAAGAGGATTTGAAAGCAAGGCAGAATTGCAGGAAACAGATTTCAGGAGGGAGATTCGAATCGCCTTTAAAGCACAGGAAAAGCGGCAAAACCTCGACAATGATGCCCTTGGCCAAAAAGGGCGTATGCGTTTTTTCCTGAATATATTCAGGAAAAAACGCATACGCCCTTTTTGGCCAACCAAGCAACCTGGAAAGGCAAATCAGCGCTACAAAGAAGTCTCGCTTCCCATCGGTCAAAAGGGCCATGCTGAATAAAGGGTCAAAACCAGAAATGCAAGACAGGCCATGGAGAAACGGGAGCCTGGCTACGCTGATGGGCGGAATGTAAATTGCCAACAGCCACTCTGGAGAAGTGCACGGTGTGTCCTGAAACATCTAAAAAACTCAGCTTAGGGAGCATAGGGCACTTCCACTCATGGGCGTATAAATTGGCAAAACTAAAACTCAGCAAGACACAGGCACCCCAAAGTTAAAGGCTGCTCTGTTGACAAGAACCTCCACTTCGTTACACCTTAAATATCCCAGGAAAGAGAAAAATGGATAAAGAAGTTGTGGTCCTTATGTACAATGGAATATCACTCAGCCATGAAATCAACGTCATAAGGCTAGTAGCAGCAAGATGAGTGGATTTAGGTAGGACTATTCTAAGTGAAATAAGTCACACAGAAAAAGATACTTATCATAAGATATCACTTATAGAGGGAATATAAAAACCGCTACCCTTGAACTGAATTACAAATCAGAGCAGGGTCACACGTTTAGAAAACACACTATGGCTGCTTAACGGGAAAGGTGAGGTGGGGTGATGCATAAAACAAGGGTTTCAAATTAGCTCAGATACCGTTCCATAAACCCAATAGGTAATACACAACACCTACTCCTTGCTCAGTGAATTGGACTCAACACCCCCTATTCACCGCCCAAGAATATATCTGGCTAGTAAGAATCTTAAAACCTAGGCATTGATATATCTCTGTAAGTGAGTCAAGTGGCTGTAAAGCGGCCTAAACACAGCAGTGAAAAGCAGGTAAACCCCATTATAAAAATCAATTACTTTTAAAAACCCGTGAAACAAAGACAGTGAAAGAGACAGAAATTCTTAGAAAATTCGTTCAGGGGCTGTGATGCCACCTGGATTGACCATATCTAGACCCACAGCTGACTGAGACATAAGGGTGGACACTCTTGGGGCTGAGAGGTTTGGTGAGGTTGGGTGAGCAAACGCAGACCCTTTAAAGTAATACTGCGTGGTACCCATCCCATGGGTCCCAAGTCTCCAGGTTCAAGGGCATCTTCCTACATCGAAAACATGCATGAGAAACCCAGAAGATGGTACACCGTGTGATCGGGAAAGGTTTCTAAAACGCACCTCATTTCTCATCTCCCTGTGCTCGGGTTCGCCATTCCAGCCGCTTTACTAGCAATCTCCCTCCTTGGAGAATCAGCACCTTTAACCTCCTGTTCCGTACACGTTGCAATTTGTCCTGAGGATGAACGGGAAGAGGGGGAACGAATGAGAGACTAGCTCTAGGTGTTGGGACATGCACAGGTCACTCTATTTTCCCAGCAGGAAGAAGAATTAACCACAGGCTCAGCCTGCCGCCCGAGACCAGAATAGGGCCTGAAGCAATCCTGCGCTTTTGCGGCCAGCTCCCAAGAAAGCGAGTTGAAAAATGGAGCTCAGGGGCACTGCAATTCACAAACCTGCAGACTTATAAATGATGACTCTCGTCCACAAATATATTGAGGGAAGGCAACGAAGAGGATTGGAAAGCAAGGCAGAATTGCAGGAAACAGATTTCAGGAGGGAGATGAGAATCGCCTTTAACGCACAGGAAAAGCGGCAAAACCTCGACAATGATGCCCTTGGCCAAAAAGGGCGTATGCGTTTTTTCCTGAATATATTCAGGAAAAAACGCATACGCCCTTTTTGGCCAACCAAGCAACCTGGAAAGGCAAATCAGCGCTACAAAGAAGTCTCGCTTCCCATCGGTCAAAAGGGCCATGCTGAATAGTGTCAAAACCAGAAATGCAAGACAGGCCATGGAGAAACGGGAACCTGGCTATGCTGATGGGCGGGATGTAAATTGCCAACAGCCACTCTGGAGAAGTGCACGGTGTGTCCTGAAACATCTAAAAAACTCAGCTTAGGGAGCATAGGGCACTTCCACTCATGGGCGTATAAATTGGGAAAACTAAAAATCAGCAAGACACAGGCACCCCAAAGTTTAGGGCTGCTCTGTTGACAAGAACCTCCACTTCGTTACACCTTAAATATCCCAGGAAAGAGAAAAATGGATAAAGAAGTTGTGGTCCTTATGTACAATGGAATATCACTCAGCCATGAAATCAACGTCATAAGGCTAGTAGCAGCAAGATGAGTGGATTTAGGTAGGACGATTCTAAGTGAAATAAGTCACACAGAAAAAGATACTTATCATAAGATATCACTTATAGAGGGAATATAAAAACCGCTACCCTTGAACTGAATTACAAATCAGAGCAGGGTCACACGTTTAGAAAACACACTATGGCTGCTTAACGGGAAAGGTGAGGTGGGGTGATGCATAAAACAAGGGTTTCAAATTAGCTCAGATACCGTTCCATAAACGCAATATGTAATAGACAAGACCTACTCCTTGCTCAGTGAATTGGACTCAACACCCCCTATTCACCGCCCAAGAATATATCTGACTAGTAAGAATCTTAAAACCTATGCTTTGATATCTCTCTCTAAGTGAGTCAAGTGGGTGTAAAGCGGCATAAACACAGCAGTGAAAAGCAGCTAGACCGCATTATAAAAATCAATTACTTTTAAAAACCCGTGAAACAAAGACAGTGAAAGAGAGAGAAATTCTTACAAAATTCGTTCAGGGGCTGTGATGCCACCTGGATTGACGATATCTAGACCCACAGCTGATTGAGACATAAGGGTGGACACTCTTGGGGCTGAGAGGTTTGGTGAGGTTGGGTGAGCAAACGCAGACCCTTTAAAGTAATACTGCGTGGTACCCATCCCATGGGTCCCAAATCTCCAGGTTCAAGGGCATCTTCCTACATCGAAAACATGCATGAGAAACCCAGAAGATGGTACACCGTGTGATCGGGAAAGGTTTCTAAAACGCACCTCATTTCTCATCTCCTTGTGTTCGGGTTCGCCATTCCAGCCGCTTTACTAGCAATCTCCCTCCTTGGAGAATCAGCACCTTTAACCTCCTGTTCCGTACAGGTTGCAATTTGTCCTGAGGATGAACGGGAAGAGGGGGAAGCAATGAGAGACTAGCTCTAGGTGTTGGGACAGGCACAGGTCACTCTATTTTCCCATCAGGAAGAAGAATTAACCACAGGCTCAGCCTGCCGCCCGGGACCAGAATAGGGCCTGAAGCAATCGTGCGCTTTTGCGGCCAGCTCCCAAGAAAGCGAGTTGAAAAATGGAGCTCAGGGGCACTGCAATTCACAAACCTGCAGACTTATAAATGATGACTCTCGTCCACAAATATATTGAGGGAAGGCAACGAAGAGGATTTGAAAGCAAGGCAGAATTGCAGGAAACAGATTTCAGGAGGGAGATTCGAATCGCCTTTAAAGCACAGGAAAAGCGGCAAAACCTCGACAATGATGCCCTTGGCCAAAAAGGGCGTATGCGTTTTTTCCTGAATATATTCAGGAAAAAACGCATACGCCCTTTTTGGCCAACCAAGCAACCTGGAAAGGCAAATCAGCGCTACAAAGAAGTCTCGCTTCCCATCGGTCAAAAGGGCCATGCTGAATAAAGGGTCAAAACCAGAAATGCAAGACAGGCCATGGAGAAACGGGAGCCTGGCTACGCTGATGGGCGGGATGTAAATTGCCAACAGCCACACTGGAGAAGTGCACGGTGTGTCCTGAAACATCTAAAAAACTCAGCTTAGGGAGCATAGGGCACTTCCACTCATGGGCGTATAAATTGGGAAAACTAAAAATCAGCAAGACACAGGCACCCCAAAGTTTAGGGCTGCTCTCTTGACAAGAACCTCCACTTCGTTTCACATTAAATATCCCAGGAAGGAGAAAAATGGATAAAGAAGTTGTGGTCCTTATGTACAATGGAATATCACTCAGCCATGAAATCAACGTCATAAGGCTAGTAGCAGCAAGATGAGTGGATTTAGGTAGGACTATTCTAAGTGAAATAAGTCACACAGAAAAAGATACTTATCATAAGATATCACTTATAGAGGGAATATAAAAACCGCTACCCTTGAACTGAATTACAAATCAGAGCAGGGTCACACGTTTAGAAAACACACTATGGCTGCTTAACGGGAAAGGTGAGGTGGGGTGATGCATAAAACAAGGGTTTCAAATTAGCTCAGATACCGTTCCATAAACCCAATAGGTAATAGACAACACCTACTCCTTGCTCAGTGAATTGGACTCAACACCCCCTATTCACCGCCCAAGAATATATCTGGCTAGTAAGAATCTTAAAACCTAGGCATTGATATATCTCTGTAAGTGAGTCAAGTGGCTGTAAAGTGGCCTAAACACAGCAGTAAAAAGCAGGTAAACCCCATTATAAAAATCAATTACTTTTAAAAACCCGTGAAACAAAGACAGTGAAAGAGACAGAAATTCTTACAAAATTCGTTCAGGGGCTGTGATGCCACCTGGATTGACCATATCTAGACCCACAGCTGACTGAGACATAAGGGTGGACACTCTTGGGGCTGAGAGGTTTGGTGAGGTTGGGTGAGCAAACGCAGACCCTTTAAAGTAATACTGCGTGGTACCCATCCCATGGGTCCCAAGTCTCCAGGTTCAAGGGCATCTTCCTACATCGAAAACATGCATGAGAAACCCAGAAGATGGTACACCGTGTGATCGGGAAAGGTTTCTAAAACGCACCTCATTTCTCATCTCCCTGTGCTCGGGTTCGCCATTCCAGCCGCTTTACTAGCAATCTCCCTCCTTGGAGAATCAGCACCTTTAACCTCCTGTTCCGTACACGTTGCAATTTGTCCTGAGGATGAACGGGAAGAGGGGGAACGAATGAGAGACTAGCTCTAGGTGTTGGGACATGCACAGGTCACTCTATTTTCCCAGCAGGAAGAAGAATTAACCACAGGCTCAGCCTGCCGCCCGAGACCAGAATAGGGCCTGAAGCAATCGTGCGCTTTTGCGGCCAGCTCCCAAGAAAGCGAGTTGAAAAATGGAGCTCAGGGGCACTGCAATTCACAAACCTGCAGACTTATAAATGATGACTCTCGTCCACAAATATATTGAGGGAAGGCAACGAAGAGGATTTGAAAGCAAGGCAGAATTGCAGGAAACAGATTTCAGGAGGGAGATTCGAATCGCCTTTAAAGCACAGGAAAAGCGGCAAAACCTCGACAATGATGCCCTTGGCCAAAAAGGGCGTATGCGTTTTTTCCTGAATATATTCAGGAAAAAACGCATACGCCCTTTTTGGCCAACCAAGCAACCTGGAAAGGCAAATCAGCGCTACAAAGAAGTCTCGCTTCCCATCGGTCAAAAGGGCCATGCTGAATAAAGGGTCAAAACCAGAAATGCAAGACAGGCCATGGAGAAACGGGAGCCTGGCTACGCTGATGGGCGGGATGTAAATTGCCAACAGCCACACTGGAGAAGTGCACGGTGTGTCCTGAAACATCTAAAAAACTCAGCTTAGGGAGCATAGGGCACTTCCACTCATGGGCGTATAAATTGGGAAAACTAAAAATCAGCAAGACACAGGCACCCCAAAGTTTAGGGCTGCTCTGTTGACAAGAACCTCCACTTCGTTACACCTTAAATATCCCAGGAAAGAGAAAAATGGATAAAGAAGTTGTGGTCCTTATGTACAATGGAATATCACTCAGCCATGAAATCAACGTCATAAGGCTAGTAGCAGCAAGATGAGTGGATTTAGGTAGGACGATTCTAAGTGAAATAAGTCACACAGAAAAAGATACTTATCATAAGATATCACTTATAGAGGGAATATAAAAACCGCTACCCTTGAACTGAATTACAAATCAGAGCAGGGTCACACGTTTAGAAAACACACTATGGCTGCTTAACGGGAAAGGTGAGGTGGGGTGATGCATAAAACAAGGGTTTCAAATTAGCTCAGATACCGTTCCATAAACGCAATATGTAATAGACAAGACCTACTCCTTGCTCAGTGAATTGGACTCAACACCCCCTATTCACCGCCCAAGAATATATCTGACTAGTAAGAATCTTAAAACCTATGCTTTGATATCTCTCTCTAAGTGAGTCAAGTGGGTGTAAAGCGGCATAAACACAGCAGTGAAAAGCAGCTAGACCGCATTATAAAAATCAATTACTTTTAAAAACCCGTGAAACAAAGACAGTGAAAGAGAGAGAAATTCTTACAAAATTCGTTCAGGGGCTGTGATGCCACCTGGATTGACGATATCTAGACCCACAGCTGATTGAGACATAAGGGTGGACACTCTTGGGGCTGAGAGGTTTGGTGAGGTTGGGTGAGCAAACGCAGACCCTTTAAAGTAATACTGCGTGGTACCCATCCCATGGGTCCCAAATCTCCAGGTTCAAGGGCATCTTCCTACATCGAAAACATGCATGAGAAACCCAGAAGATGGTACACCGTGTGATCGGGAAAGGTTTCTAAAACGCACCTCATTTCTCATCTCCTTGTGTTCGGGTTCGCCATTCCAGCCGCTTTACTAGCAATCTCCCTCCTTGGAGAATCAGCACCTTTAACCTCCTGTTCCGTACAGGTTGCAATTTGTCCTGAGGATGAACGGGAAGAGGGGGAAGCAATGAGAGACTAGCTCTAGGTGTTGGGACAGGCACAGGTCACTCTATTTTCCCATCAGGAAGAAGAATTAACCACAGGCTCAGCCTGCCGCCCGGGACCAGAATAGGGCCTGAAGCAATCGTGCGCTTTTGCGGCCAGCTCCCAAGAAAGCGAGTTGAAAAATGGAGCTCAGGGGCACTGCAATTCACAAACCTGCAGACTTATAAATGATGACTCTCGTCCACAAATATATTGAGGGAAGGCAACGAAGAGGATTTGAAAGCAAGGCAGAATTGCAGGAAACAGATTTCAGGAGGGAGATTCGAATCGCCTTTAAAGCACAGGAAAAGCGGCAAAACCTCGACAATGATGCCCTTGGCCAAAAAGGGCGTATGCGTTTTTTCCTGAATATATTCAGGAAAAAACGCATACGCCCTTTTTGGCCAACCAAGCAACCTGGAAAGGCAAATCAGCGCTACAAAGAAGTCTCGCTTCCCATCGGTCAAAAGGGCCATGCTGAATAAAGGGTCAAAACCAGAAATGCAAGACAGGCCATGGAGAAACGGGAGCCTGGCTACGCTGATGGGCGGGATGTAAATTGCCAACAGCCACACTGGAGAAGTGCACGGTGTGTCCTGAAACATCTAAAAAACTCAGCTTAGGGAGCATAGGGCACTTCCACTCATGGGCGTATAAATTGGGAAAACTAAAAATCAGCAAGACACAGGCACCCCAAAGTTTAGGGCTGCTCTCTTGACAAGAACCTCCACTTCGTTTCACATTAAATATCCCAGGAAGGAGAAAAATGGATAAAGAAGTTGTGGTCCTTATGTACAATGGAATATCACTCAGCCATGAAATCAACGTCATAAGGCTAGTAGCAGCAAGATGAGTGGATTTAGGTAGGACTATTCTAAGTGAAATAAGTCACACAGAAAAAGATACTTATCATAAGATATCACTTATAGAGGGAATATAAAAACCGCTACCCTTGAACTGAATTACAAATCAGAGCAGGGTCACACGTTTAGAAAACACACTATGGCTGCTTAACGGGAAAGGTGAGGTGGGGTGATGCATAAAACAAGGGTTTCAAATTAGCTCAGATACCGTTCCATAAACCCAATAGGTAATAGACAACACCTACTCCTTGCTCAGTGAATTGGACTCAACACCCCCTATTCACCGCCCAAGAATATATCTGGCTAGTAAGAATCTTAAAACCTAGGCATTGATATATCTCTGTAAGTGAGTCAAGTGGCTGTAAAGTGGCCTAAACACAGCAGTAAAAAGCAGGTAAACCCCATTATAAAAATCAATTACTTTTAAAAACCCGTGAAACAAAGACAGTGAAAGAGACAGAAATTCTTACAAAATTCGTTCAGGGGCTGTGATGCCACCTGGATTGACCATATCTAGACCCACAGCTGACTGAGACATAAGGGTGGACACTCTTGGGGCTGAGAGGTTTGGTGAGGTTGGGTGAGCAAACGCAGACCCTTTAAAGTAATACTGCGTGGTACCCATCCCATGGGTCCCAAGTCTCCAGGTTCAAGGGCATCTTCCTACATCGAAAACATGCATGAGAAACCCAGAAGATGGTACACCGTGTGATCGGGAAAGGTTTCTAAAACGCACCTCATTTCTCATCTCCCTGTGCTCGGGTTCGCCATTCCAGCCGCTTTACTAGCAATCTCCCTCCTTGGAGAATCAGCACCTTTAACCTCCTGTTCCGTACACGTTGCAATTTGTCCTGAGGATGAACGGGAAGAGGGGGAACGAATGAGAGACTAGCTCTAGGTGTTGGGACATGCACAGGTCACTCTATTTTCCCAGCAGGAAGAAGAATTAACCACAGGCTCAGCCTGCCGCCCGAGACCAGAATAGGGCCTGAAGCAATCGTGCGCTTTTGCGGCCAGCTCCCAAGAAAGCGAGTTGAAAAATGGAGCTCAGGGGCACTGCAATTCACAAACCTGCAGACTTATAAATGATGACTCTCGTCCACAAATATATTGAGGGAAGGCAACGAAGAGGATTTGAAAGCAAGGCAGAATTGCAGGAAACAGATTTCAGGAGGGAGATTCGAATCGCCTTTAACGCACAGGAAAAGCGGCAAAACCTCGACAATGATGCCCTTGGCCAAAAAGGGCGTATGCGTTTTTTCCTGAATATATTCAGGAAAAAACGCATACGCCCTTTTTGGCCAACCAAGCAACCTGGAAAGGCAAATCAGCGCTACAAAGAAGTCTCGCTTCCCATCGGTCAAAAGGGCCATGCTGAATAGTGTCAAAACCAGAAATGCAAGACAGGCCATGGAGAAACGGGAGCCTGGCTATGCTGATGGGCGGGATGTAAATTGCCAACAGCCACTCTGGAGAAGTGCACGGTGTGTCCTGAAACATCTAAAAAACTCAGCTTAGGGAGCATAGGGCACTTCCACTCATGGGCGTATAAATTGGGAAAACTAAAAATCAGCAAGACACAGGCACCCCAAAGTTTAGGGCTGCTCTGTTGACAAGAACCTCCACTTCGTTACACCTTAAATATCCCAGGAAAGAGAAAAATGGATAAAGAAGTTGTGGTCCTTATGTACAATGGAATATCACTCAGCCATGAAATCAACGTCATAAGGCTAGTAGCAGCAAGATGAGTGGATTTAGGTAGGACGATTCTAAGTGAAATAAGTCACACAGAAAAAGATACTTATCATAAGATATCACTTATAGAGGGAATATAAAAACCGCTACCCTTGAACTGAATTACAAATCAGAGCAGGGTCACACGTTTAGAAAACACACTATGGCTGCTTAACGGGAAAGGTGAGGTGGGGTGATGCATAAAACAAGGGTTTCAAATTAGCTCAGATACCGTTCCATAAACGCAATATGTAATAGACAAGACCTACTCCTTGCTCAGTGAATTGGACTCAACACCCCCTATTCACCGCCCAAGAATATATCTGACTAGTAAGAATCTTAAAACCTATGCTTTGATATCTCTCTCTAAGTGAGTCAAGTGGGTGTAAAGCGGCAAAAACACAGCAGTGAAAAGCAGGTAAACCCCATTATAAAAATCAATTACTTTTAAAAACCCGTGAAACAAAGACAGTGAAAGAGAGAGAAATTCTTACAAAATTCGTTCAGGGGCTGTGATGCCACCTGGATTGACCATATCTAGACCCACAGCTGATTGAGACATAAGCGTGGACACTCTTGGGGCTGAGAGGTTTGGTGAGGTTGGGTGAGCAAACACAGACCCTTTAAAGTAATACTGCGTGGTACCCATCCCATGGGTCCCAAGTCTCCAGGTTCAAAGGCATCTTCCTACATCGAAAACATGCATGAGAAACCCAGAAGATGGTACACCGTGTGATCGGGAAAGGTTTCTAAAACGCACCTCATTTCTCATCTCCCTGTGCTCGGGTTCGCCATTCCAGCCGCTTTACTAGCAATCTCCCTCCTTGGAGAATCAGCACCTTTAACCTCCTGTTCCGTACAGGTTGCAATTTGTCCTGAGGATGAACGGGAAGAGGGGGAACGAATGAGAGACTAGCTCTAGGTGTTGGGACATGCACAGGTCACTCTATTTTCCCAGCAGGAAGAAGAATTAACCACAGGCTCAGCCTGCCGCCCGGGACCAGAATAGGGCCTGAAGCAATCGTGCGCTTTTGCGGCCAGCTCCCAAGAAAGCGAGTTGAAAAATGGAGCTCAGGGGCACTGCAATTCACAAACCTGCAGAGTTATAAATGATAACTGTCGCCCACAAATATATTGAGGGAAGGCAAAGAAGAGGATTTGAAAGCAAGGCAGAATTGCAGGAAACAGATTTCAGGAGGTAGATTCGAATCGCCTTTAAAGCACATGGAAAGCGGCAAAACCTCGACAATGATGCCCTTGGCCAAAAAGGGCGTATGCGTTTTTTCCTGAATATATTCAGGAAAAAACGCATACGCCCTTTTTGGTCAACCAAGAAACCTGGAAAGGCAAATCAGCGCTACAAAGAAGTCTCGCTTCCCATCGCTCAAAAGGGCCATGCTGAATAAAGGGTCAATACCAGAAATGCAGGAAAGGCCATGGAGAAATGGGAGCCTTGCTACGCTGATGGGCAGGATGTAAATTGCGAAGAGCCACTCTGGCGAAGTGCACGGTGTGTCCTGAAACATCTACAAAACACAGCTTAGAGAGCATAGGGCACTTCCACTCATGGGCGTATATACTGGGAAAACTAAAAATCAGCAAGACACAGGCACCCCAAAGTTTAGGGCTGCTCTGTTGACAAGAACCTCCACTTCGTTACACGTTAAATATCCCAGGAAAGAGAAAAATGGATAAAGAAGCTGTGGTCCTTATGTACAAAGCAATATCACTCAGCCATGAAATCAACGTCATAAGGCTAGTAGCAGCATGATGAATGATTTTAGGTACGACGATTCTAAGTGAAATAAGTCACACAGAAAAAGACACTTATTATAAGATATCACTTATACAGGGAATGGAAAAACCGCTACCCTTGAACTGAATTACAAAACAGAACAGAGTCACTCGTTGAGAAAACACACTATGGCTGCTTAACTGGAAAGGTGAGGTGGGGTGATGCATAAAACAAGGGTTTCAAATTAGCTCAGATACCGTTCCATATACCCAATATGTAATAGACAAGAAGTACGCCTTGCTCAGTGAACTGGACTCAACACACCCTATTCACCGCCCAAGAATATATCTGACTAGTAAGAATCTTAAAACATATGAATTGATATCTCTCTGTAAGTGAGTCAAGTGGGTGTAAAGCGGCATAAACACAGCAGTGAAAAGCAGATAAACCCCATTATAAAATTCAATTACTGTTAAAAACCCGTGAAACAAAGACAGTGAAATAGAGAGAAATTCTTACAAAATTCGTTCAGGGGATGTGATGCCACCTGGATTGACCATATCTAGACCCACAGCTGATTGAGACATAAGGGTGGACACTCTTGGGGCTGAGAGGATTGGTGAGGTTGGGTGAGCAAATGCAGACCCTTTAAAGTAATACTGCGTGGTTCCCATCCCATGGGTCCCAAATCTCCAGGTTCAAGGGCATCTTCCTACATCGAAAAAATGCCTGAGAATCCCAGAAGATGGTACACCGTGTGATCAGGAAAGGTTTCTAAAACCCACCCCATTTCTCATCTCCTTGTGCTCGGGTTCGCCATTCCAGCCGCTTTACTAGCAATCTCCCTCTTGGAGAATCAGCACCTTTAAGCTCCTGTTCCGTACAGGTTGCAGTTTGTCCTGAGGATGAACGGGAAGAGGGGGAAACAATGAGAGGCTAGCGCTAGGTGTTGGGACAGGCACAGGCCACTCTAATTTCCCATCAGGAAGAAGAATTAACCACAGGCTCAGCCTGCCGCACAGAACCAGAATAGGGCCTTAAGCAATCCTGCGGTTTTGCGGCCAGCTTCCAAAAAAGCGAGTTGAAAAATGGAGCTCAGGGGCACTGCAATTCACAGTCCTGTAGAGTTATAAATGGTAACTCAAGTCCAAAAATATATTGAAGGAAGGCAACGAAGAGGAGTTAAAAGCAAGGCAGAATTGCAGGAAATTTATATAGTTTTTATGTTAAGTGTTTATATACATTTAACATACATTAGCCTATTTAGGTTAGCCCCATAATCCTAATTTTTCCATCCTTCCACCTTTCATTTTGGTTAACCATTAGTTTGTTTTATAAGTCTGTGAGTGTCTTTTTCTGTGGAGGTATGTTCATTGGTAGCAATCTTAGGATAACTTGTATAAATGATATCATAGTATATTTGTCATTCCCTTTTGACTTACTTTACCTAATATGATTATTTCTAAGCTCATTTGTAGTCCTGAAAATGGCACTCTTCATTTTTTTCCCGAGGCTACTATTCCATTCTGTACATATACCACTTCTTCTTTGTCAATTCATCTGTTTATGGGCCTTTTTTTTTGCTTCCATGTCTTGGCTATTTCAATATTGCTGCAGTGCACATTTGCCTGCCTCTGTCTTTCCGATTCTGGTGGTCTTAGATTATAGGCCCAAAAGGTGCCCTGCTACATCATCTGGTAGCTCAATTTTTACCTTTTAAAGCAGCTCCATTCAGTTTTCGTTAATGCTGTTACCACTTTACATCCCACCAGCTGCTAGAAGGTACAAAGTTCTCTAAAACCCCTTCAGCATTTATAGGTTGTAGACGTTTTGCTGATGGTCATTTGACTGGTGTGAGCTGAAACCTTTTTGGAGGTTGGATTTGCATGTGGCTAATAATTCCTTATACTGAGCTTTAGGCATGTCCTTTTTTTCTTTTCCTCTTTTTTATTTAAAGAGTGAGTACAACTCCTCTCTTCATATTGACTTCTTGAAAAATTTGTCATGTGTTGAATTTTCTTGCCTATTCCCTACCCCAGGGCATTTTTTGAGGGAAGGTGTCATTTACAGCCCTGCAGTCCTTGGGGCTATTAAGCAACCATTAGCACTGGGTTTAAAGCTGCTGTTGTGAGAAACAGCCACAAGGCGGCAGCATTATTACGTTCTCAGCCCTTGTTACTAGGGCAACAGAGTCTTCCTGGAGGTAGTGTTCCGAGGTTGTATATTAGAGAAGAATGTGCGGGGACAAGCCCCCAGATTTCAGGAGGTAGATACGAATCGCCTTTAGAGCACATGAAAAGCGGCAAAACGTCGACAATGATGCACTTGGCCAAAAAGGGCCTATGCGTTTTTTCCTGAATATATTCAGGAAAAAACGCATAGGCCCTTTTTGGCCAACCAAGCAAGCCGGAAAGGCAAATCAGCACTACAAATAAGTCTCGCTTCCCATCCGTCCAAAAGCCATTCAAAAAAGTGTAAAAACCAGAAGTGCAGGACAGGCCAGGTAGAAAAGGGAGCCTTGTTAGGCTGATGGGCGGGATGTAAATTGCCAACGGCCACTCTGGAGAAGTGCATGGTGTTTCCTAAAACATCTAAAAAACAGAGCTAGAGAGCATAGGGCCCTTCCACTCGTGGGCGTATAAAATGGGAAAACGAAAAATCAACAAGACACAGGCACCCCAAAGTTTAGGACTGCTCTGTTTACAAGAACCTCCACTTCAGTACACGTTAAATATGCCAGGATAGCGAAAAATGGATAAAGAAGTGTGGTACTTATGTACAATGGCATATCACTCAGCCATGAAATCAGTGTCATACGGCTACTAGCAGCATGATGAGTGGATTTAGGTACGATGTTTCTAAGTGAAATAAGTCACACAGAAAAAGAAACTTATCATAAGATATCACTTATAGAGGGAAAGTAAAAATCGCTACCCATGACCTGATTACAAAACAGAACAGAGTCACACATTTAGAAAACACTGGATGGCTGCTTAACTGGAAAGGTGAGGTGCGGTGAGGCATAAAACAAGGGTTTGAAATTAGCACACATACCGTTCCATAAACCAAATATGTAACAGACAACACCTACCCCTTGCTCAGTGAACTGGACTCAACGCCCCGTATTCACCGCACAAGAGTATATCTGACAAGTAAGAATCTTAAAACCTATGTATTGATATCTCTCTGTAAATGAATCAAGTGGGTGTAAAGCGGCATAAACACAGCAGTGAAAATCAGCTAAACCCCATTATAAAAATAGATTACAGAAAAACCCCCAACAAAGACAGTGAAAGAGAGAGAAATTCGTAAAAAGTTCGTTCAGGGGCAGTGAAGCAAACTGGATCGACCATATCTAGACCCACAGCTGGATTAGATATAAGGCTGGACACTCTTGGGGCTGAGAGGATTGGTGAGGTTGGGTGAGCAAACGCCTACCCTTTAAAGTAATAGTGCATGGTACCCATTCTATGGGTCCCAAATCTCCAGGTTCAAGGGAATCTTCTTAGAGCAAAAAAATGCATGGGAAACCCAGTGGAAGGTAAACAGTGTGATCGGGAAAGGTTTCTGAAACGCACCTCTTTCCTCATCTCCTGGTGCTCGGGTTCGCCATTCCAGCCGCATTACTAACAATCTCCCCACTTGGAGAATCAGCACCTTTAACCTCCTGTTTCGTACAGGTTGCAATTTGTCCTGAGGATGAATGGGAAGAGGGGGAACCCATGAGAGGGTAGCTCTAGGTGTTCGGACAGGCACAGGTCACTCTAATTTCCATCAGGAAGAAGAATTAACCACAGGCTCAGCCTGCCCCATGGAACCAGATTGGGCCTGAAGCCATCCTGCGGTTTTTCGGCCAACTCCCAAAAGAGCGAGTTGAAAAATGGAGCTCAGGGGCACTGCAATTCAGAGACCTGCAGAGTTATAAATAATAACTGTCGTCCACAAATATATTGAGGGAAGGCAACGAAGAGGATTTGAAAGCAAGGCAGAATTGCAGGAAACAGATTTCAGGAGGTAGATTCGAATCGCCTTTAAAGCACATGGAAAGCGGCAAAACCTCGACAATGATGCCCTTGGCCAAAAAGGGCGTATGCGTTTTTTCTGAATATATTCAGAAAAAAACGCATACGCCCTTTTTGGTCAACCAAGAAACCTGGAAAGGCAAATCAGCGCTACAAAGAAGTCTCGCTTCCCATCGCTCAAAAGGGCCATGCTGAATAAAGGGTCAATACCAGAAATGCAGGAAAGGCCATGGAGAAATGGGAGCCTTGCTACGCTGATGGGCAGGATGTAAATTGCGAAGAGCCACTCTGGCGAAGTGCACTGTGTGTCCTGAAACATCTACAAAACACAGCTTAGAGAGCATAGGGCACTTCCACTCATGGGCGTATATATTGGGAAAACTAAAAATCAGCAAGACAAATGCACCCCAAAGTTTAGGGCTGCTCTGTTGACAAGAAACTCCACTTCGTTACACGTTAAATATCCCAGGAAAGAGAAAAATGCATAAAGAAGCTGTGGTCCTTATGTACAATGCAATATCACTCAGCCATGAAATGAACGTCATAAGGCTAGTAGCAGCATGATGAGTGGATTTAGGTACGACAATTCTAAGTGAAATAAGTCACACAGAAAAAGACACTTATTATAAGATATCACTTATACAGAGAATGGAAAAATCGCTACCCTTGAACTGAATTACAAAACAGAACAGAGTCACTCGTTGAGAAAACACACTATGGCTGCTTAACTGGAAAGGTGAGGTGGGGTGATGCATAAAACAAGGGTTTCAAATTAGCTCAGATACCATTCCATATACCCAATATGTAATAGACAAGAAGTACGCCTTGCTCAGTGAACTGGACTCAACACACCCTATTCACCGCCCAAGAATATATCTGACTAGTAAGAATCTTAAAACATATGAATTGATATCTCTCTGTAAGTGAGTCAAGTGGGTGTAAAGCGGCATAAACACAGCAGTGAAAAGCAGATAAACCCCATTATAAAATTCAATTACTGTTAAAAACCCGTGAAACAAAGACAGTGAAATAGAGAGAAATTCTTACAAAATTCGTTCAGGGGATGTGATGCCACCTGGATTGACCATATCTAGACCCACAGCTGATTGAGACATAAGGGTGGACACTCTTGGGGCTGAGAGGATTGGTGAGGTTGGGTGAGCAAATGCAGACCCTTTAAAGTAATACTGCGTGGTTCCCATCCCATGGGTCCCAAATCTCCAGGTTCAAGGGCATCTTCCTACATCGAAAAAATGCCTGAGAATCCCAGAAGATGGTACACCGTGTGATCAGGAAAGGTTTCTAAAACCCACCCCATTTCTCATCTCCTTGTGCTCGGGTTCGCCATTCCAGCCGCTTTACTAGCAATCTCCCTCTTGGAGAATCAGCACCTTTAAGCTCCTGTTCCGTACAGGTTGCAGTTTGTCCTGAGGATGAACGGGAAGAGGGGGAAACAATGAGAGGCTAGCGCTAGGTGTTGGGACAGGCACAGGCCACTCTAATTTCCCATCAGGAAGAAGAATTAACCACAGGCTCAGCCTGCCGCACAGAACCAGAATAGGGCCTTAAGCAATCCTGCGGTTTTGCGGCCAGCTTCCAAAAAAGCGAGTTGAAAAATGGAGCTCAGGGGCACTGCAATTCACAGTCCTGTAGAGTTATAAATGGTAACTCAAGTCCAAAAATATATTGAAGGAAGGCAACGAAGAGGAGTTAAAAGCAAGGCAGAATTGCAGGAAATTTATATAGTTTTTATGTTAAGTGTTTATATACATTTAACATACATTAGCCTATTTAGGTTAGCCCCATAATCCTAATTTTTCCATCCTTCCACCTTTCATTTTGGTTAACCATTAGTTTGTTTTATAAGTCTGTGAGTGTCTTTTTCTGTGGAGGTATGTTCATTGGTAGCAATCTTAGGATAACTTGTATAAATGATATCATAGTATATTTGTCATTCCCTTTTGACTTACTTTACCTAATATGATTATTTCTAAGCTCATTTGTAGTCTTGAAAATGGCACTCTTCATTTTTTTCCCGAGGCTACTATTCCCTTCTGTACATATACCACTTCTTCTTTGTCAATTCATCTGTTTATGGGCCTTTTTTTTGCTTCCATGTCTTGGCTATTTCAATATTGCTGCAGTGCACATTTGCCTGCCTCTGTCTTTCCGATTCTGGTGGTCTTAGATTATAGGCCCAAAAGGTGCCCTGCTACATCATCTGGTAGCTCAATTTTTACCTTTTAAAGCAGCTCCATTCAGTTTTAGTTAATGCTGTTACCACTTTACATCCCACCAGCTGCTAGAAGGTACAAAGTTCTCTAAAACCCCTTCAGCATTTATAGGTTGTAGACGTTTTGCTGATGGTCATTTGACTGGTGTGAGCTGAAACCTTTTTGGAGGTTGGATTTGCATGTGGCTAATAATTCCTTATACTGAGCTTTAGGCATGTCCTTTTTTTCTTTTCCTCTTTTTTATTTAAAGAGTGAGTACAACTCCTCTCTTCATATTGACTTCCTGAAAAATTTGTCATGTGTTGAATTTTCTTGCCTATTCCCTACCCCAGGGCATTTTTTGAGGGAAGGTGTCATTTACAGCCCTGCAGTCCTTGGGACTATTAAGCAACCATTAGCACTGGGTTTAAAGCTGCTGTTGTGAGAAACAGCCACAAGGCGGCAGCATTATTACGTTCTCAACCCTTGTTACTAGGGCAACAGAGTCTTCCTGGAGGTAGTGTTCCGAGGTTGTATATTAGAGAAGAATGTGCGGGGACAAGCCCCCAGATTTCAGGAGGTAGATACGAATCACCTTTAGAGCACATGAAAAGCGGCAAAACGTCGACAATGATGCACTTGGCCAAAAAGGGCCTATGCGTTTTTTCCTGAATATATTCAGGAAAAAACGCATAGGCCCTTTTTGGCCAACCAAGCAAGCCGGAAAGGCAAATCAGCACTACAAATAAGTCTCGCTTCCCATCCGTCTAAAAGCCATTCAAAAAAGTGTAAAAACCAGAAGTGCAGGACAGGCCAGGTAGAAAAGGGAGCCTTGTTAGGCTGATGGGCGGGATGTAAATTGCCAACGGCCACGCTGGAGAAGTGCATGGTGTTTCCTAAAACATCTAAAAAACAGAGCTAGAGAGCATAGGGCCCTTCCACTCGTGGGCGTATAAAATGGGAAAACGAAAAATCAACAAGACACAGGCACCCCAAAGTTTAGGACTGCTCTGTTTCCAAGAACCTCCACTTCAGTACACGTTAAATATGCCAGGATAGCGAAAAATGGATAAAGAAGTGTGGTACTTATGTACAATGGCATATCACTCAGCCATGAAATCAGTGTCATACGGCTACTAGCAGCATGATGAATGGATTTAGGTACGATGTTTCTAAGTGAAATAAGTCACACAGAAAAAGAAACTTATCATAAGATATCACTTATAGAGGGAAAGTAAAAATCGCTACCCATGACCTGATTACAAAACAGAACAGAGTCACACATTTAGAAAACACTGGATGGCTGCTTAACTGGAAAGGTGAGGTGCGGTGAGGCATAAAACAAGGGTTTGAAATTAGCACACATACCGTTCCATAAACCAAATATGTAACAGACAACACCTACCCCTTGCTCAGTGAACTGGACTCAACGCCCCGTATTCACCGCACAAGAGCATATCTGACAAGTAAGAATCTTAAAACCTATGTATTGATATCTCTCTGTAAATGAATCAAGTGGGTGTAAAGCGGCATAAACACAGCAGTGAAAATCAGCTAAACCCCATTATAAAAATAGATTACAGAAAAACCCCCAACAAAGACAGTGAAAGAAAGAGAAATTCGTAAAAAGTTCGTTCAGGGACAGTGAAGCAACCTGGATCGACCATATCTAGACCCACAGCTGGATTAGATATAAGGCTGGACACTCTTGAGGCTGAGAGGATTGGTGAGGTTGGGTGAGCAAACGCCTACCCTTTAAAGTAATAGTGCATGGTACCCATTCTATGGGTCCCAAATCTCCAGGTTCAAGGGAATCTTCTTAGAGCAAAAAAATGCATGGGAAACCCAGTGGAAGGTAAACAGTGTGATCGGGAAAGGTTTCTGAAACGCACCTCTTTCCTCATCTCCTGGTGCTCGGGTTCGCCATTCCAGCCGCATTACTAACAATCTCCCCACTTGGAGAATCAGCACCTTTAACCTCCTGTTTCGTACAGGTTGCAATTTGTCCTGAGGATGAATGGGAAGAGGGGGAACCCATGAGAGGGTAGCTCTAGGTGTTCGGACAGGCACAGGTCACTCTAATTTCCATCAGGAAGAAGAATTAACCACAGGCTCAGCCTGCCCCATGGAACCAGATTGGGCCTGAAGCCATCCTGCGGTTTTTCGGCCAACTCCCAAAAGAGCGAGTTGAAAAATGGAGCTCAGGGGCACTGCAATTCACAAACCTGCAGAGTTATAAATGATAACTGACGTCCACAAATATATTGAGGGAAGGCAAAGAAGAGGATTTGAAAGCAAGGCAGAATTGCAGGAAACAGATTTCAGGAGGTAGATTCGAATCGCCTTTAAAGCACATGGAAAGCGGCAAAACCTCGACAATGATGCCCTTGGCCAAAAAGGGCGTATGCGTTTTTTCCTGAATATATTCAGGAAAAAACGCATACGCCCTTTTTGGTCAACCAAGAAACCTGGAAAGGCAAATCAGCGCTACAAAGAAGTCTCGCTTCCCATCGCTCAAAAGGGCCATGCTGAATAAAGGGTCAATACCAGAAATGCAGGAAAGGCCATGGAGAAATGGGAGCCTTGCTACGCTGATGGGCAGGATGTAAATTGCGAAGAGCCACTCTGGCGAAGTGCACGGTGTGTCCTGAAACATCTACAAAACACAGCTTAGAGAGCATAGGGCACTTCCACTCATGGGCGTATATACTGGGAAAACTAAAAATCAGCAAGACACAGGCACCCCAAAGTTTAGGGCTGCTCTGTTGACAAGAACCTCCACTTCGTTACACGTTAAATATCCCAGGAAAGAGAAAAATGGATAAAGAAGCTGTGGTCCTTATGTACAATGCAATATCACTCAGCCATGAAATCAACGTCATAAGGCTAGTAGCAGCATGATGAGTGGACTTAGGTACGACGATTCTAAGTGAAATTAGTCACACAAAAAAAGACACTTATCATAAGATATCACTTATAGAGGGAATGTACAAACCGCTACCCTTGAACTGAATTACCAAACAGAATAGAGTCACACGTTGAGAAAACACACTATGGCTGCTTAACTGGAAAGGTGAGGTGGGGTGATGCATAAAACAAGGGTTTCAAATTAGCTCAGATACCGTTCCATATACCCAATATGTAATAGACAAGAAGTACGCCTTGCTCAGTGAACTGGACTCAACACACCCTATTCACCGCCCAAGAATATATCTGACTAGTAAGAATCTTAAAACATATGAATTGATATCTCTCTGTAAGTGAGTCAAGTGGGTGTAAAGCGGCATAAACACAGCAGTGAAAAGCAGATAAACCCCATTATAAAATTCAATTACTGTTAAAAACCCGTGAAACAAAGACAGTGAAATAGAGAGAAATTCTTACAAAATTCGTTCAGGGGATGTGATGCCACCTGGATTGACCATATCTAGACCCACAGCTGATTGAGACATAAGGGTGGACACTCTTGGGGCTGAGAGGATTGGTGAGGTTGGGTGAGCAAATGCAGACCCTTTAAAGTAATACTGCGTGGTTCCCATCCCATGGGTCCCAAATCTCCAGGTTCAAGGGCATCTTCCTACATCGAAAAAATGCCTGAGAATCCCAGAAGATGGTACACCGTGTGATCAGGAAAGGTTTCTAAAACCCACCCCATTTCTCATCTCCTTGTGCTCGGGTTCGCCATTCCAGCCGCTTTACTAGCAATCTCCCTCTTGGAGAATCAGCACCTTTAAGCTCCTGTTCCGTACAGGTTGCAGTTTGTCCTGAGGATGAACGGGAAGAGGGGGAAACAATGAGAGGCTAGCGCTAGGTGTTGGGACAGGCACAGGCCACTCTAATTTCCCATCAGGAAGAAGAATTAACCACAGGCTCAGCCTGCCGCACAGAACCAGAATAGGGCCTTAAGCAATCCTGCGGTTTTGCGGCCAGCTTCCAAAAAAGCGAGTTGAAAAATGGAGCTCAGGGGCACTGCAATTCACAGTCCTGTAGAGTTATAAATGGTAACTCAAGTCCAAAAATATATTGAAGGAAGGCAACGAAGAGGAGTTAAAAGCAAGGCAGAATTGCAGGAAATTTATATAGTTTTTATGTTAAGTGTTTATATACATTTAACATACATTAGCCTATTTAGGTTAGCCCCATAATCCTAATTTTTCCATCCTTCCACCTTTCATTTTGGTTAACCATTAGTTTGTTTTATAAGTCTGTGAGTGTCTTTTTCTGTGGAGGTATGTTCATTGGTAGCAATCTTAGGATAACTTGTATAAATGATATCATAGTATATTTGTCATTCCCTTTTGACTTACTTTACCTAATATGATTATTTCTAAGCTCATTTGTAGTCCTGAAAATGGCACTCTTCATTTTTTTCCCGAGGCTACTATTCCATTCTGTACATATACCACTTCTTCTTTGTCAATTCATCTGTTTATGGGCCTTTTTTTTGCTTCCATGTCTTGGCTATTTCAATATTGCTGCAGTGCACATTTGCCTGCCTCTGTCTTTCCGATTCTGGTGGTCTTAGATTATAGGCCCAAAAGGTGCCCTGCTACATCATCTGGTAGCTCAATTTTTACCTTTTAAAGCAGCTCCATTCAGTTTTCGTTAATGCTGTTACCACTTTACATCCCACCAGCTGCTAGAAGGTACAAAGTTCTCTAAAACCCCTTCAGCATTTATAGGTTGTAGACGTTTTGCTGATGGTCATTTGACTGGTGTGAGCTGAAACCTTTTTGGAGGTTGGATTTGCATGTGGCTAATAATTCCTTATACTGAGCTTTAGGCATGTCCTTTTTTTCTTTTCCTCTTTTTTATTTAAAGAGTGAGTACAACTCCTCTCTTCATATTGACTTCTTGAAAAATTTGTCATGTGTTGAATTTTCTTGCCTATTCCCTACCCCAGGGCATTTTTTGAGGGAAGGTGTCATTTACAGCCCTGCAGTCCTTGGGGCTATTAAGCAACCATTAGCACTGGGTTTAAAGCTGCTGTTGTGAGAAACAGCCACAAGGCGGCAGCATTATTACGTTCTCAGCCCTTGTTACTAGGGCAACAGAGTCTTCCTGGAGGTAGTGTTCCGAGGTTGTATATTAGAGAAGAATGTGCGGGGACAAGCCCCCAGATTTCAGGAGGTAGATACGAATCGCCTTTAGAGCACATGAAAAGCGGCAAAACGTCGACAATGATGCACTTGGCCAAAAAGGGCCTATGCGTTTTTTCCTGAATATATTCAGGAAAAAACGCATAGGCCCTTTTTGGCCAACCAAGCAAGCCGGAAAGGCAAATCAGCACTACAAATAAGTCTCGCTTCCCATCCGTCCAAAAGCCATTCAAAAAAGTGTAAAAACCAGAAGTGCAGGACAGGCCAGGTAGAAAAGGGAGCCTTGTTAGGCTGATGGGCGGGATGTAAATTGCCAACGGCCACTCTGGAGAAGTGCATGGTGTTTCCTAAAACATCTAAAAAACAGAGCTAGAGAGCATAGGGCCCTTCCACTCGTGGGCGTATAAAATGGGAAAACGAAAAATCAACAAGACACAGGCACCCCAAAGTTTAGGACTGCTCTGTTTACAAGAACCTCCACTTCAGTACACGTTAAATATGCCAGGATAGCGAAAAATAGATAAAGAAGTGTGGTACTTATGTACAATGGCATATCACTCAGCCATGAAATCAGTGTCATACGGCTACTAGCAGCATGATGAGTGGATTTAGGTACGATGTTTCTAAGTGAAATAAGTCACACAGAAAAAGAAACTTATCATAAGATATCACTTATAGAGGGAAAGTAAAAATCGCTACCCATGACCTGATTACAAAACAGAACAGAGTCACACATTTAGAAAACACTGGATGGCTGCTTAACTGGAAAGGTGAGGTGCGGTGAGGCATAAAACAAGGGTTTGAAATTAGCACACATACCGTTCCATAAACCAAATATGTAACAGACAACACCTACCCCTTGCTCAGTGAACTGGACTCAACGCCCCGTATTCACCGCACAAGAGTATATCTGACAAGTAAGAATCTTAAAACCTATGTATTGATATCTCTCTGTAAATGAATCAAGTGGGTGTAAAGCGGCATAAACACAGCAGTGAAAATCAGCTAAACCCCATTATAAAAATAGATTACAGAAAAACCCCCAACAAAGACAGTGAAAGAGAGAGAAATTCGTAAAAAGTTCGTTCAGGGGCAGTGAAGCAAACTGGATCGACCATATCTAGACCCACAGCTGGATTAGATATAAGGCTGGACACTCTTGGGGCTGAGAGGATTGGTGAGGTTGGGTGAGCAAACGCCTACCCTTTAAAGTAATAGTGCATGGTACCCATTCTATGTGTCCCAAATCTCCAGGTTCAAGGGAATCTTCTTAGAGCAAAAAAATGCATGGGAAACCCAGTGGAAGGTAAACAGTGTGATCGGGAAAGGTTTCTGAAACGCACCTCTTTCCTCATCTCCTGGTGCTCGGGTTCGCCATTCCAGCCGCATTACTAACAATCTCCCCACTTGGAGAATCAGCACCTTTAACCTCCTGTTTCGTACAGGTTGCAATTTGTCCTGAGGATGAATGGGAAGAGGGGGAACCCATGAGAGGGTAGCTCTAGGTGTTCGGACAGGCACAGGTCACTCTAATTTCCATCAGGAAGAAGAATTAACCACAGGCTCAGCCTGCCCCATGGAACCAGATTGGGCCTGAAGCCATCCTGCGGTTTTTCGGCCAACTCCCAAAAGAGCGAGTTGAAAAATGGAGCTCAGGGGCACTGCAATTCAGAGACCTGCAGAGTTATAAATAATAACTGTCGTCCACAAATATATTGAGGGAAGGCAACGAAGAGGATTTGAAAGCAAGGCAGAATTGCAGGAAACAGATTTCAGGAGGTAGATTCGAATCGCCTTTAAAGCACATGGAAAGCGGCAAAACCTCGACAATGATGCCCTTGGCCAAAAAGGGCGTATGCGTTTTTTCTGAATATATTCAGAAAAAAACGCATACGCCCTTTTTGGTCAACCAAGAAACCTGGAAAGGCAAATCAGCGCTACAAAGAAGTCTCGCTTCCCATCGCTCAAAAGGGCCATGCTGAATAAAGGGTCAATACCAGAAATGCAGGAAAGGCCATGGAGAAATGGGAGCCTTGCTACGCTGATGGGCAGGATGTAAATTGCGAAGAGCCACTCTGGCGAAGTGCACTGTGTGTCCTGAAACATCTACAAAACACAGCTTAGAGAGCATAGGGCACTTCCACTCATGGGCGTATATATTGGGAAAACTAAAAATCAGCAAGACAAATGCACCCCAAAGTTTAGGGCTGCTCTGTTGACAAGAAACTCCACTTCGTTACACGTTAAATATCCCAGGAAAGAGAAAAATGCATAAAGAAGCTGTGGTCCTTATGTACAATGCAATATCACTCAGCCATGAAATGAACGTCATAAGGCTAGTAGCAGCATGATGAGTGGATTTAGGTACGACAATTCTAAGTGAAATAAGTCACACAGAAAAAGACACTTATTATAAGATATCACTTATACAGAGAATGGAAAAATCGCTACCCTTGAACTGAATTACAAAACAGAACAGAGTCACTCGTTGAGAAAACACACTATGGCTGCTTAACTGGAAAGGTGAGGTGGGGTGATGCATAAAACAAGGGTTTCAAATTAGCTCAGATACCGTTCCATATACCCAATATGTAATAGACAAGAAGTACGCCTTGCTCAGTGAACTGGACTCAACACACCCTATTCACCGCCCAAGAATATATCTGACTAGTAAGAATCTTAAAACATATGAATTGATATCTCTCTGTAAGTGAGTCAAGTGGGTGTAAAGCGGCATAAACACAGCAGTGAAAAGCAGCTAAACCCCATTATAAAATTCAATTACTTTTAAAAACCCGTGAAACAAAGACAGTGAAAGAGAGAGAAATTCTTACAAAATTCGTTCAGGGGATGTGATACCACCTGGATTGACCATATCTAGACCCACAGCTCATTGAGACATAAGGGTGGACACTCTTGGGGCTGAGAGGTTTAGTGAGGTTTGGTGAGCAAATGCAAACCCTTTAAAGTAATACTGCGTGGTTCCCATCCCATGGGTCCCAAATCTCCAGGTTCAAGGGCATCTTCCTACATCGAAAAAATGCATGAGAATCCCAGAAGATGGTACACCGTGTGATCAGGAAAGGTTTCTAAAACCCACCCCATTTCTCATCTCCTTGTGCTCGGGTTTGCCATTCCAGCCGCTTTACTAGCAATCTCCCTCTTGGAGAATCAGCACCTTTAAGCTCCTGTTCCGTACAGGTTGCAGTTTGTCCTGAGGATGATCGGGAAAAGGGGGAATCAATGAGAGACTAGCGCTAGGTGTTGGGACAGGCACAGGCCACTCTAATTTCCCATCAGGAAGAAGAATTAACCACAGGCTCAGCCTTGCGCACGGAACCAGAATAGGGCCTTAAGCAATCCTGCGGTTTTGCGGCCAGCTTCCAAAACAGCGAGTTGAAAAATGGAGCTCAGGGGCACTGCAATTCACAGTCCTGTAGAGTTATAAATGGTAACTCAAGTCCAAAAATATATTGAAGGAAGGCAACGAAGAGGATTTAAAAGCAAGGCAGAATTGCAGGAAAATTATATAGTTTATATGTTAAGTGTTTATATACATTTAACATACATTAGCCTATTTAGGTTAGCCCCATTATCCTAATTTTTCCATCCTTCCACCTTTCATTTTGGTTAACCATTAGTTTGTTTTATAAGTCTGTGAGTGTCTTTTTCTGTGGAGGTATGTTCATTGGTAGCAATCTTAGGATAACTTGTATAAATGATATCATAGGATATTTGTCATTCCCTTTTGACTTACTTTACCTAATATGATTATTTCTAAGCTCATTTGTAGTCTTGAAAATGGCACTCTTCATTTTTTTCCCGAGGCTACTATTCCATTCTGTACATATACCACTTCTTCTTTGTCAATTCATCTGTTTATGGGCCTTTTTTTTGCTTCCATGTCTTGGCTATTTCAATATTGCTGCAGTGCACATTTGCCTGCCTCTGTCTTTCCGATTCTGGTGGTCTTAGATTATAGGCCCAAAAGGTGCCCTGCTACATCATCTGGTAGCTCAATTTTTACCTTTTAAAGCAGCTCCATTCAGTTTTCGTTAATGCTGTTACCACTTTACATCCCACCAGCTGCTAGAAGGTACAAAGTTCTCTAAAACCCCTTCAGCATTTATAGGTTGTAGACGTTTTGCTGATGGTCATTTGACTGGTGTGAGCTGAAACCTTTTTGGAGGTTGGATTTGCATGTGGCTAATAATTCCTTATACTGAGCTTTAGGCATGTCCTTTTTTTCTTTTCCTCTTTTTTATTTAAAGAGTGAGTACAACTCCTCTCTTCATATTGACTTCCTGAAAAATTTGTCATGTGTTGAATTTTCTTGCCTATTCCCTACCCCAGGGCATTTTTTGAGGGAAGGTGTCATTTACAGCCCTGCAGTCCTTGGGACTATTAAGCAACCATTAGCACTGGGTTTAAAGCTGCTGTTGTGAGAAACAGCCACAAGGCGGCAGCATTATTACGTTCTCAACCCTTGTTACTAGGGCAACAGAGTCTTCCTGGAGGTAGTGTTCCGAGGTTGTATATTAGAGAAGAATGTGCGGGGACAAGCCCCCAGATTTCAGGAGGTAGATACGAATCACCTTTAGAGCACATGAAAAGCGGCAAAACGTCGACAATGATGCACTTGGCCAAAAAGGGCCTATGCGTTTTTTCCTGAATATATTCAGGAAAAAACGCATAGGCCCTTTTTGGCCAACCAAGCAAGCCGGAAAGGCAAATCAGCACTACAAATAAGTCTCGCTTCCCATCCGTCCAAAAGCCATTCAAAAAAGTGTAAAAACCAGAAGTGCAGGACAGGCCAGGTAGAAAAGGGAGCCTTGTTAGGCTGATGGGCGGGATGTAAATTGCCAACGGCCACTCTGGAGAAGTGCATGGTGTTTCCTAAAACATCTAAAAAACAGAGCTAGAGAGCATAGGGCCCTTCCACTCGTGGGCGTATAAAATGGGAAAACGAAAAATCAACAAGACACAGGCACCCCAAAGTTTAGGACTGCTCTGTTTCCAAGAACCTCCACTTCAGTACACGTTAAATATGCCAGGATAGCGAAAAATGGATAAAGAAGTGTGGTACTTATGTACAATGGCATATCACTCAGCCATGAAATCAGTGTCATACGGCTACTAGCAGCATGATGAGTGGATTTAGGTACGATGTTTCTAAGTGAAATAAGTCACACAGAAAAAGAAACTTATCATAAGATATCACTTATAGAGGGAAAGTAAAAATCGCTACCCATGACCTGATTACAAAACAGAACAGAGTCACACATTTAGAAAACACTGGATGGCTGCTTAACTGGAAAGGTGAGGTGCGGTGAGGCATAAAACAAGGGTTTGAAATTAGCACACATACCGTTCCATAAACCAAATATGTAACAGACAACACCTACCCCTTGCTCAGTGAACTGGACTCAACGCCCCGTATTCACCGCACAAGAGCATATCTGACAAGTAAGAATCTTAAAACCTATGTATTGATATCTCTCTGTAAATGAATCAAGTGGGTGTAAAGCGGCATAAACACAGCAGTGAAAATCAGCTAAACCCCATTATAAAAATAGATTACAGAAAAACCCCCAACAAAGACAGTGAAAGAAAGAGAAATTCGTAAAAAGTTCGTTCAGGGACAGTGAAGCAACCTGGATCGACCATATCTAGACCCACAGCTGGATTAGATATAAGGCTGGACACTCTTGAGGCTGAGAGGATTGGTGAGGTTGGGTGAGCAAACGCCTACCCTTTAAAGTAATAGTGCATGGTACCCATTCTATGGGTCCCAAATCTCCAGGTTCAAGGGAATCTTCTTAGAGCAAAAAAATGCATGGGAAACCCAGTGGAAGGTAAACAGTGTGATCGGGAAAGGTTTCTGAAACGCACCTCTTTCCTCATCTCCTGGTGCTCGGGTTCGCCATTCCAGCCGCATTACTAACAATCTCCCCACTTGGAGAATCAGCACCTTTAACCTCCTGTTTCGTACAGGTTGCAATTTGTCCTGAGGATGAATGGGAAGAGGGGGAACCCATGAGAGGGTAGCTCTAGGTGTTCGGACAGGCACAGGTCACTCTAATTTCCATCAGGAAGAAGAATTAACCACAGGCTCAGCCTGCCCCATGGAACCAGATTGGGCCTGAAGCCATCCTGCGGTTTTTCGGCCAACTCCCAAAAGAGCGAGTTGAAAAATGGAGCTCAGGGGCACTGCAATTCACAAACCTGCAGAGTTATAAATGATAACTGTCGCCCACAAATATATTGAGGGAAGGCAAAGAAGAGGATTTGAAAGCAAGGCAGAATTGCAGGAAACAGATTTCAGGAGGTAGATTCGAATCGCCTTTAAAGCACATGGAAAGCGGCAAAACCTCGACAATGATGCCCTTGGCCAAAAAGGGCGTATGCGTTTTTTCCTGAATATATTCAGGAAAAAACGCATACGCCCTTTTTGGTCAACCAAGAAACCTGGAAAGGCAAATCAGCGCTACAAAGAAGTCTCGCTTCCCATCGCTCAAAAGGGCCATGCTGAATAAAGGGTCAATACCAGAAATGCAGGAAAGGCCATGGAGAAATGGGAGCCTTGCTACGCTGATGGGCAGGATGTAAATTGCGAAGAGCCACTCTGGCGAAGTGCACGGTGTGTCCTGAAACATCTACAAAACACAGCTTAGAGAGCATAGGGCACTTCCACTCATGGGCGTATATACTGGGAAAACTAAAAATCAGCAAGACACAGGCACCCCAAAGTTTAGGGCTGCTCTGTTGACAAGAACCTCCACTTCGTTACACGTTAAATATCCCAGGAAAGAGAAAAATGGATAAAGAAGCTGTGGTCCTTATGTACAATGCAATATCACTCAGCCATGAAATCAACGTCATAAGGCTAGTAGCAGCATGATGAATGATTTTAGGTACGACGATTCTAAGTGAAATAAGTCACACAGAAAAAGACACTTATTATAAGATATCACTTATACAGGGAATGGAAAAACCGCTACCCTTGAACTGAATTACAAAACAGAACAGAGTCACTCGTTGAGAAAACACACTATGGCTGCTTAACTGGAAAGGTGAGGTGGGGTGATGCATAAAACAAGGGTTTCAAATTAGCTCAGATACCGTTCCATATACCCAATATGTAATAGACAAGAAGTACGCCTTGCTCAGTGAACTGGACTCAACACACCCTATTCACCGCCCAAGAATATATCTGACTAGTAAGAATCTTAAAACATATGAATTGATATCTCTCTGTAAGTGAGTCAAGTGGGTGTAAAGCGGCATAAACACAGCAGTGAAAAGCAGATAAACCCCATTATAAAATTCAATTACTGTTAAAAACCCGTGAAACAAAGACAGTGAAATAGAGAGAAATTCTTACAAAATTCGTTCAGGGGATGTGATGCCACCTGGATTGACCATATCTAGACCCACAGCTGATTGAGACATAAGGGTGGACACTCTTGGGGCTGAGAGGATTGGTGAGGTTGGGTGAGCAAATGCAGACCCTTTAAAGTAATACTGCGTGGTTCCCATCCCATGGGTCCCAAATCTCCAGGTTCAAGGGCATCTTCCTACATCGAAAAAATGCCTGAGAATCCCAGAAGATGGTACACCGTGTGATCAGGAAAGGTTTCTAAAACCCACCCCATTTCTCATCTCCTTGTGCTCGGGTTCGCCATTCCAGCCGCTTTACTAGCAATCTCCCTCTTGGAGAATCAGCACCTTTAAGCTCCTGTTCCGTACAGGTTGCAGTTTGTCCTGAGGATGAACGGGAAGAGGGGGAAACAATGAGAGGCTAGCGCTAGGTGTTGGGACAGGCACAGGCCACTCTAATTTCCCATCAGGAAGAAGAATTAACCACAGGCTCAGCCTGCCGCACAGAACCAGAATAGGGCCTTAAGCAATCCTGCGGTTTTGCGGCCAGCTTCCAAAAAAGCGAGTTGAAAAATGGAGCTCAGGGGCACTGCAATTCACAGTCCTGTAGAGTTATAAATGGTAACTCAAGTCCAAAAATATATTGAAGGAAGGCAACGAAGAGGAGTTAAAAGCAAGGCAGAATTGCAGGAAATTTATATAGTTTTTATGTTAAGTGTTTATATACATTTAACATACATTAGCCTATTTAGGTTAGCCCCATAATCCTAATTTTTCCATCCTTCCACCTTTCATTTTGGTTAACCATTAGTTTGTTTTATAAGTCTGTGAGTGTCTTTTTCTGTGGAGGTATGTTCATTGGTAGCAATCTTAGGATAACTTGTATAAATGATATCATAGTATATTTGTCATTCCCTTTTGACTTACTTTACCTAATATGATTATTTCTAAGCTCATTTGTAGTCCTGAAAATGGCACTCTTCATTTTTTTCCCGAGGCTACTATTCCATTCTGTACATATACCACTTCTTCTTTGTCAATTCATCTGTTTATGGGCCTTTTTTTGGCTTCCATGTCTTGGCTATTTCAATATTGCTGCAGTGCACATTTGCCTGCCTCTGTCTTTCCGATTCTGGTGGTCTTAGATTATAGGCCCAAAAGGTGCCCTGCTACATCATCTGGTAGCTCAATTTTTACCTTTTAAAGCAGCTCCATTCAGTTTTCGTTAATGCTGTTACCACTTTACATCCCACCAGCTGCTAGAAGGTACAAAGTTCTCTAAAACCCCTTCAGCATTTATAGGTTGTAGACGTTTTGCTGATGGTCATTTGACTGGTGTGAGCTGAAACCTTTTTGGAGGTTGGATTTGCATGTGGCTAATAATTCCTTATACTGAGCTTTAGGCATGTCCTTTTTTTCTTTTCCTCTTTTTTATTTAAAGAGTGAGTACAACTCCTCTCTTCATATTGACTTCTTGAAAAATTTGTCATGTGTTGAATTTTCTTGCCTATTCCCTACCCCAGGGCATTTTTTGAGGGAAGGTGTCATTTACAGCCCTGCAGTCCTTGGGGCTATTAAGCAACCATTAGCACTGGGTTTAAAGCTGCTGTTGTGAGAAACAGCCACAAGGCGGCAGCATTATTACGTTCTCAGCCCTTGTTACTAGGGCAACAGAGTCTTCCTGGAGGTAGTGTTCCGAGGTTGTATATTAGAGAAGAATGTGCGGGGACAAGCCCCCAGATTTCAGGAGGTAGATACGAATCGCCTTTAGAGCACATGAAAAGCGGCAAAACGTCGACAATGATGCACTTGGCCAAAAAGGGCCTATGCGTTTTTTCCTGAATATATTCAGGAAAAAACGCATAGGCCCTTTTTGGCCAACCAAGCAAGCCGGAAAGGCAAATCAGCACTACAAATAAGTCTCGCTTCCCATCCGTCCAAAAGCCATTCAAAAAAGTGTAAAAACCAGAAGTGCAGGACAGGCCAGGTAGAAAAGGGAGCCTTGTTAGGCTGATGGGCGGGATGTAAATTGCCAACGGCCACTCTGGAGAAGTGCATGGTGTTTCCTAAAACATCTAAAAAACAGAGCTAGAGAGCATAGGGCCCTTCCACTCGTGGGCGTATAAAATGGGAAAACGAAAAATCAACAAGACACAGGCACCCCAAAGTTTAGGACTGCTCTGTTTACAAGAACCTCCACTTCAGTACACGTTAAATATGCCAGGATAGCGAAAAATGGATAAAGAAGTGTGGTACTTATGTACAATGGCATATCACTCAGCCATGAAATCAGTGTCATACGGCTATTAGCAGCATGATGAGTGGATTTAGGTACGATGTTTCTAAGTGAAATAAGTCACACAGAAAAAGAAACATCATAAGATATCACTTATAGAGGGAAAGTAAAAATCGCTACCCATGACCTGATTACAAAACAGAACAGAGTCACACATTTAGAAAACACTGGATGGCTGCTTAACTGGAAAGGTGAGGTGCGGTGAGGCATAAAACAAGGGTTTGAAATTAGCACACATACCGTTCCATAAACCAAATATGTAACAGACAACACCTACCCCTTGCTCAGTGAACTGGACTCAACGCCCCGTATTCACCGCACAAGAGTATATCTGACAAGTAAGAATCTTAAAACCTATGTATTGATATCTCTCTGTAAATGAATCAAGTGGGTGTAAAGCGGCATAAACACAGCAGTGAAAATCAGCTAAACCCCATTATAAAAATAGATTACAGAAAAACCCCCAACAAAGACAGTGAAAGAGAGAGAAATTCGTAAAAAGTTCGTTCAGGGGCAGTGAAGCAAACTGGATCGACCATATCTAGACCCACAGCTGGATTAGATATAAGGCTGGACACTCTTGGGGCTGAGAGGATTGGTGAGGTTGGGTGAGCAAACGCCTACCCTTTAAAGTAATAGTGCATGGTACCCATTCTATGGGTCCCAAATCTCCAGGTTCAAGGGAATCTTCTTAGAGCAAAAAAATGCATGGGAAACCCAGTGGAAGGTAAACAGTGTGATCGGGAAAGGTTTCTGAAACGCACCTCTTTCCTCATCTCCTGGTGCTCGGGTTCGCCATTCCAGCCGCATTACTAACAATCTCCCCACTTGGAGAATCAGCACCTTTAACCTCCTGTTTCGTACAGGTTGCAATTTGTCCTGAGGATGAATGGGAAGAGGGGGAACCCATGAGAGGGTAGCTCTAGGTGTTCGGACAGGCACAGGTCACTCTAATTTCCATCAGGAAGAAGAATTAACCACAGGCTCAGCCTGCCCCATGGAACCAGATTGGGCCTGAAGCCATCCTGCGGTTTTTCGGCCAACTCCCAAAAGAGCGAGTTGAAAAATGGAGCTCAGGGGCACTGCAATTCAGAGACCTGCAGAGTTATAAGTAATAACTGTCGTCCACAAATATATTGAGGGAAGGCAACGAAGAGGATTTGAAAGCAAGGCAGAATTGCAGGAAACAGATTTCAGGAGGTAGATTCGAATCGCCTTTAAAGCACATGGAAAGCGGCAAAACCTCGACAATGATGCCCTTGGCCAAAAAGGGCGTATGCGTTTTTTCTGAATATATTCAGAAAAAAACGCATACGCCCTTTTTGGTCAACCAAGAAACCTGGAAAGGCAAATCAGCGCTACAAAGAAGTCTCGCTTCCCATCGCTCAAAAGGGCCATGCTGAATAAAGGGTCAATACCAGAAATGCAGGAAAGGCCATGGAGAAATGGGAGCCTTGCTACGCTGATGGGCAGGATGTAAATTGCGAAGAGCCACTCTGGCGAAGTGCACTGTGTGTCCTGAAACATCTACAAAACACAGCTTAGAGAGCATAGGGCACTTCCACTCATGGGCGTATATATTGGGAAAACTAAAAATCAGCAAGACAAATGCACCCCAAAGTTTAGGGCTGCTCTGTTGACAAGAAACTCCACTTCGTTACACGTTAAATATCCCAGGAAAGAGAAAAATGCATAAAGAAGCTGTGGTCCTTATGTACAATGCAATATCACTCAGCCATGAAATGAACGTCATAAGGCTAGTAGCAGCATGATGAGTGGATTTAGGTACGACAATTCTAAGTGAAATAAGTCACACAGAAAAAGACACTTATTATAAGATATCACTTATACAGAGAATGGAAAAATCGCTACCCTTGAACTGAATTACAAAACAGAACAGAGTCACTCGTTGAGAAAACACACTATGGCTGCTTAACTGGAAAGGTGAGGTGGGGTGATGCATAAAACAAGGGTTTCAAATTAGCTCAGATACCGTTCCATATACCCAATATGTAATAGACAAGAAGTACGCCTTGCTCAGTGAACTGGACTCAACACACCCTATTCACCGCCCAAGAATATATCTGACTAGTAAGAATCTTAAAACATATGAATTGATATCTCTCTGTAAGTGAGTCAAGTGGGTGTAAAGCGGCATAAACACAGCAGTGAAAAGCAGCTAAACCCCATTATAAAATTCAATTACTTTTAAAAACCCGTGAAAGAAAGACAGTGAAAGAGAGAGAAATTCTTACAAAATTCGTTCAGGGGATGTGATACCACCTGGATTGACCATATCTAGACCCACAGCTCATTGAGACATAAGGGTGGACACTCTTGGGGCTGAGAGGTTTAGTGAGGTTTGGTGAGCAAATGCAAACCCTTTAAAGTAATACTGCGTGGTTCCCATCCCATGGGTCCCAAATCTCCAGGTTCAAGGGCATCTTCCTACATCGAAAAAATGCATGAGAATCCCAGAAGATGGTACACCGTGTGATCAGGAAAGGTTTCTAAAACCCACCCCATTTCTCATCTCCTTGTGCTTGGGTTTGCCATTCCAGCCGCTTTACTAGCAATCTCCCTCTTGGAGAATCAGCACCTTTAAGCTCCTGTTCCGTACAGGTTGCAGTTTGTCCTGAGGATGATCGGGAAAAGGGGGAATCAATGAGAGACTAGCGCTAGGTGTTGGGACAGGCACAGGCCACTCTAATTTCCCATCGGGAAGAAGAATTAACCACAGGCTCAGCCTTGCGCACGGAACCAGAATAGGGCCTTAAGCAATCCTGCGGTTTTGCGGCCAGCTTCCAAAACAGCGAGTTGAAAAATGGAGCTCAGGGGCACTGCAATTCACAGTCCTGTAGAGTTATAAATGGTAACTCAAGTCCAAAAATATATTGAAGGAAGGCAACGAAGAGGATTTAAAAGCAAGGCAGAATTGCAGGAAAATTATATAGTTTATATGTTAAGTGTTTATATACATTTAACATACATTAGCCTATTTAGGTTAGCCCCATTATCCTAATTTTTCCATCCTTCCACCTTTCATTTTGGTTAACCATTAGTTTGTTTTATAAGTCTGTGAGTGTCTTTTTCTGTGGAGGTATGTTCATTGGTAGCAATCTTAGGATAACTTGTATAAATGATATCATAGGATATTTGTCATTCCCTTTTGACTTACTTTACCTAATATGATTATTTCTAAGCTCATTTGTAGTCTTGAAAATGGCACTCTTCATTTTTTTCCCGAGGCTACTATTCCCTTCTGTACATATACCACTTCTTCTTTGTCAATTCATCTGTTTATGGGCCTTTTTTTTGCTTCCATGTCTTGGCTATTTCAATATTGCTGCAGTGCACATTTGCCTGCCTCTGTCTTTCCGATTCTGGTGGTCTTAGATTATAGGCCCAAAAGGTGCCCTGCTACATCATCTGGTAGCTCAATTTTTACCTTTTAAAGCAGCTCCATTCAGTTTTCGTTAATGCTGTTACCACTTTACATCCCACCAGCTGCTAGAAGGTACAAAGTTCTCTAAAACCCCTTCAGCATTTATAGGTTGTAGACGTTTTGCTGATGGTCATTTGACTGGTGTGAGCTGAAACCTTTTTGGAGGTTGGATTTGCATGTGGCTAATAATTCCTTATACTGAGCTTTAGGCATGTCCTTTTTTTCTTTTCCTCTTTTTTATTTAAAGAGTGAGTACAACTCCTCTCTTCATATTGACTTCCTGAAAAATTTGTCATGTGTTGAATTTTCTTGCCTATTCCCTACCCCAGGGCATTTTTTGAGGGAAGGTGTCATTTACAGCCCTGCAGTCCTTGGGACTATTAAGCAACCATTAGCACTGGGTTTAAAGCTGCTGTTGTGAGAAACAGCCACAAGGCGGCAGCATTATTACGTTCTCAACCCTTGTTACTAGGGCAACAGAGTCTTCCTGGAGGTAGTGTTCCGAGGTTGTATATTAGAGAAGAATGTGCGGGGACAAGCCCCCAGATTTCAGGAGGTAGATACGAATCACCTTTAGAGCACATGAAAAGCGGCAAAACGTCGACAATGATGCACTTGGCCAAAAAGGGCCTATGCGTTTTTTCCTGAATATATTCAGGAAAAAACGCATAGGCCCTTTTTGGCCAACCAAGCAAGCCGGAAAGGCAAATCAGCACTACAAATAAGTCTCGCTTCCCATCCGTCCAAAAGCCATTCAAAAAAGTGTAAAAACCAGAAGTGCAGGACAGGCCAGGTAGAAAAGGGAGCCTTGTTAGGCTGATGGGCGGGATGTAAATTGCCAACGGCCACTCTGGAGAAGTGCATGGTGTTTCCTAAAACATCTAAAAAACAGAGCTAGAGAGCATAGGGCCCTTCCACTCGTGGGCGTATAAAATGGGAAAACGAAAAATCAACAAGACACAGGCACCCCAAAGTTTAGGACTGCTCTGTTTACAAGAACCTCCACTTCAGTACACGTTAAATATGCCAGGATAGCGAAAAATGGATAAAGAAGTGTGGTACTTATGTACAATGGCATATCACTCAGCCATGAAATCAGTGTCATACGGCTACTAGCAGCATGATGAGTGGATTTAGGTACGATGTTTCTAAGTGAAATAAGTCACACAGAAAAAGAAACATCATAAGATATCACTTATAGAGGGAAAGTAAAAATCGCTACCCATGACCTGATTACAAAACAGAACAGAGTCACACATTTAGAAAACACTGGATGGCTGCTTAACTGGAAAGGTGAGGTGCGGTGAGGCATAAAACAAGGGTTTGAAATTAGCACACATACCGTTCCATAAACCAAATATGTAACAGACAACACCTACCCCTTGCTCAGTGAACTGGACTCAACGCCCCGTATTCACCGCACAAGAGTATATCTGACAAGTAAGAATCTTAAAACCTATGTATTGATATCTCTCTGTAAATGAATCAAGTGGGTGTAAAGCGGCATAAACACAGCAGTGAAAATCAGCTAAACCCCATTATAAAAATAGATTACAGAAAAACCCCCAACAAAGACAGTGAAAGAGAGAGAAATTCGTAAAAAGTTCGTTCAGGGGCAGTGAAGCAAACTGGATCGACCATATCTAGACCCACAGCTGGATTAGATATAAGGCTGGACACTCTTGGGGCTGAGAGGATTGGTGAGGTTGGGTGAGCAAACGCCTACCCTTTAAAGTAATAGTGCATGGTACCCATTCTATGGGTCCCAAATCTCCAGGTTCAAGGGAATCTTCTTAGAGCAAAAAAATGCATGGGAAACCCAGTGGAAGGTAAACAGTGTGATCGGGAAAGGTTTCTGAAACGCACCTCTTTCCTCATCTCCTGGTGCTCGGGTTCGCCATTCCAGCCGCATTACTAACAATCTCCCCACTTGGAGAATCAGCACCTTTAACCTCCTGTTTCGTACAGGTTGCAATTTGTCCTGAGGATGAATGGGAAGAGGGGGAACCCATGAGAGGGTAGCTCTAGGTGTTCGGACAGGCACAGGTCACTCTAATTTCCATCAGGAAGAAGAATTAACCACAGGCTCAGCCTGCCCCATGGAACCAGATTGGGCCTGAAGCCATCCTGCGGTTTTTCGGCCAACTCCCAAAAGAGCGAGTTGAAAAATGGAGCTCAGGGGCACTGCAATTCAGAGACCTGCAGAGTTATAAGTAATAACTGTCGTCCACAAATATATTGAGGGAAGGCAACGAAGAGGATTTGAAAGCAAGGCAGAATTGCAGGAAACAGATTTCAGGAGGTAGATTCGAATCGCCTTTAAAGCACATGGAAAGCGGCAAAACCTCGACAATGATGCCCTTGGCCAAAAAGGGCGTATGCGTTTTTTCTGAATATATTCAGAAAAAAACGCATACGCCCTTTTTGGTCAACCAAGAAACCTGGAAAGGCAAATCAGCGCTACAAAGAAGTCTCGCTTCCCATCGCTCAAAAGGGCCATGCTGAATAAAGGGTCAATACCAGAAATGCAGGAAAGGCCATGGAGAAATGGGAGCCTTGCTACGCTGATGGGCAGGATGTAAATTGCGAAGAGCCACTCTGGCGAAGTGCACTGTGTGTCCTGAAACATCTACAAAACACAGCTTAGAGAGCATAGGGCACTTCCACTCATGGGCGTATATATTGGGAAAACTAAAAATCAGCAAGACAAATGCACCCCAAAGTTTAGGGCTGCTCTGTTGACAAGAAACTCCACTTCGTTACACGTTAAATATCCCAGGAAAGAGAAAAATGCATAAAGAAGCTGTGGTCCTTATGTACAATGCAATATCACTCAGCCATGAAATGAACGTCATAAGGCTAGTAGCAGCATGATGAGTGGATTTAGGTACGACAATTCTAAGTGAAATAAGTCACACAGAAAAAGACACTTATTATAAGATATCACTTATACAGAGAATGGAAAAATCGCTACCCTTGAACTGAATTACAAAACAGAACAGAGTCACTCGTTGAGAAAACACACTATGGCTGCTTAACTGGAAAGGTGAGGTGGGGTGATGCATAAAACAAGGGTTTCAAATTAGCTCAGATACCGTTCCATATACCCAATATGTAATAGACAAGAAGTACGCCTTGCTCAGTGAACTGGACTCAACACACCCTATTCACCGCCCAAGAATATATCTGACTAGTAAGAATCTTAAAACATATGAATTGATATCTCTCTGTAAGTGAGTCAAGTGGGTGTAAAGCGGCATAAACACAGCAGTGAAAAGCAGCTAAACCCCATTATAAAATTCAATTACTTTTAAAAACCCGTGAAAGAAAGACAGTGAAAGAGAGAGAAATTCTTACAAAATTCGTTCAGGGGATGTGATACCACCTGGATTGACCATATCTAGACCCACAGCTCATTGAGACATAAGGGTGGACACTCTTGGGGCTGAGAGGTTTAGTGAGGTTTGGTGAGCAAATGCAAACCCTTTAAAGTAATACTGCGTGGTTCCCATCCCATGGGTCCCAAATCTCCAGGTTCAAGGGCATCTTCCTACATCGAAAAAATGCATGAGAATCCCAGAAGATGGTACACCGTGTGATCAGGAAAGGTTTCTAAAACCCACCCCATTTCTCATCTCCTTGTGCTTGGGTTTGCCATTCCAGCCGCTTTACTAGCAATCTCCCTCTTGGAGAATCAGCACCTTTAAGCTCCTGTTCCGTACAGGTTGCAGTTTGTCCTGAGGATGATCGGGAAAAGGGGGAATCAATGAGAGACTAGCGCTAGGTGTTGGGACAGGCACAGGCCACTCTAATTTCCCATCGGGAAGAAGAATTAACCACAGGCTCAGCCTTGCGCACGGAACCAGAATAGGGCCTTAAGCAATCCTGTGGTTTTGCGGCCAGCTTCCAAAACAGCGAGTTGAAAAATGGAGCTCAGGGGCACTGCAATTCACAGTCCTGTAGAGTTATAAATGGTAACTCAAGTCCAAAAATATATTGAAGGAAGGCAACGAAGAGGATTTAAAAGCAAGGCAGAATTGCAGGAAAATTATATAGTTTATATGTTAAGTGTTTATATACATTTAACATACATTAGCCTATTTAGGTTAGCCCCATTATCCTAATTTTTCCATCCTTCCACCTTTCATTTTGGTTAACCATTAGTTTGTTTTATAAGTCTGTGAGTGTCTTTTTCTGTGGAGGTATGTTCATTGGTAGCAATCTTAGGATAACTTGTATAAATGATATCATAGGATATTTGTCATTCCCTTTTGACTTACTTTACCTAATATGATTATTTCTAAGCTCATTTGTAGTCTTGAAAATGGCACTCTTCATTTTTTTCCCGAGGCTACTATTCCCTTCTGTACATATACCACTTCTTCTTTGTCAATTCATCTGTTTATGGGCCTTTTTTTTGCTTCCATGTCTTGGCTATTTCAATATTGCTGCAGTGCACATTTGCCTGCCTCTGTCTTTCCGATTCTGGTGGTCTTAGATTATAGGCCCAAAAGGTGCCCTGCTACATCATCTGGTAGCTCAATTTTTACCTTTTAAAGCAGCTCCATTCAGTTTTCGTTAATGCTGTTACCACTTTACATCCCACCAGCTGCTAGAAGGTACAAAGTTCTCTAAAACCCCTTCAGCATTTATAGGTTGTAGACGTTTTGCTGATGGTCATTTGACTGGTGTGAGCTGAAACCTTTTTGGAGGTTGGATTTGCATGTGGCTAATAATTCCTTATACTGAGCTTTAGGCATGTCCTTTTTTTCTTTTCCTCTTTTTTATTTAAAGAGTGAGTACAACTCCTCTCTTCATATTGACTTCCTGAAAAATTTGTCATGTGTTGAATTTTCTTGCCTATTCCCTACCCCAGGGCATTTTTTGAGGGAAGGTGTCATTTACAGCCCTGCAGTCCTTGGGACTATTAAGCAACCATTAGCACTGGGTTTAAAGCTGCTGTTGTGAGAAACAGCCACAAGGCGGCAGCATTATTACGTTCTCAACCCTTGTTACTAGGGCAACAGAGTCTTCCTGGAGGTAGTGTTCCGAGGTTGTATATTAGAGAAGAATGTGCGGGGACAAGCCCCCAGATTTCAGGAGGTAGATACGAATCACCTTTAGAGCACATGAAAAGCGGCAAAACGTCGACAATGATGCACTTGGCCAAAAAGGGCCTATGCGTTTTTTCCTGAATATATTCAGGAAAAAACGCATAGGCCCTTTTTGGCCAACCAAGCAAGCCGGAAAGGCAAATCAGCACTACAAATAAGTCTCGCTTCCCATCCGTCCAAAAGCCATTCAAAAAAGTGTAAAAACCAGAAGTGCAGGACAGGCCAGGTAGAAAAGGGAGCCTTGTTAGGCTGATGGGCGGGATGTAAATTGCCAACGGCCACTCTGGAGAAGTGCATGGTGTTTCCTAAAACATCTAAAAAACAGAGCTAGAGAGCATAGGGCCCTTCCACTCGTGGGCGTATAAAATGGGAAAACGAAAAATCAACAAGACACAGGCACCCCAAAGTTTAGGACTGCTCTGTTTCCAAGAACCTCCACTTCAGTACACGTTAAATATGCCAGGATAGCGAAAAATGGATAAAGAAGTGTGGTACTTATGTACAATGGCATATCACTCAGCCATGAAATCAGTGTCATACGGCTACTAGCAGCATGATGAGTGGATTTAGGTACGATGTTTCTAAGTGAAATAAGTCACACAGAAAAAGAAACTTATCATAAGATATCACTTATAGAGGGAAAGTAAAAATCGCTACCCATGACCTGATTACAAAACAGAACAGAGTCACACATTTAGAAAACACTGGATGGCTGCTTAACTGGAAAGGTGAGGTGCGGTGAGGCATAAAACAAGGGTTTGAAATTAGCACACATACCGTTCCATAAACCAAATATGTAACAGACAACACCTACCCCTTGCTCAGTGAACTGGACTCAACGCCCCGTATTCACCGCACAAGAGCATATCTGACAAGTAAGAATCTTAAAACCTATGTATTGATATCTCTCTGTAAATGAATCAAGTGGGTGTAAAGCGGCATAAACACAGCAGTGAAAATCAGCTAAACCCCATTATAAAAATAGATTACAGAAAAACCCCCAACAAAGACAGTGAAAGAAAGAGAAATTCGTAAAAAGTTCGTTCAGGGACAGTGAAGCAACCTGGATCGACCATATCTAGACCCACAGCTGGATTAGATATAAGGCTGGACACTCTTGAGGCTGAGAGGATTGGTGAGGTTGGGTGAGCAAACGCCTACCCTTTAAAGTAATAGTGCATGGTACCCATTCTATGGGTCCCAAATCTCCAGGTTCAAGGGAATCTTCTTAGAGCAAAAAAATGCATGGGAAACCCAGTGGAAGGTAAACAGTGTGATCGGGAAAGGTTTCTGAAACGCACCTCTTTCCTCATCTCCTGGTGCTCGGGTTCGCCATTCCAGCCGCATTACTAACAATCTCCCCACTTGGAGAATCAGCACCTTTAACCTCCTGTTTCGTACAGGTTGCAATTTGTCCTGAGGATGAATGGGAAGAGGGGGAACCCATGAGAGGGTAGCTCTAGGTGTTCGGACAGGCACAGGTCACTCTAATTTCCATCAGGAAGAAGAATTAACCACAGGCTCAGCCTGCCCCATGGAACCAGATTGGGCCTGAAGCCATCCTGCGGTTTTTCGGCCAACTCCCAAAAGAGCGAGTTGAAAAATGGAGCTCAGGGGCACTGCAATTCACAAACCTGCAGAGTTATAAATGATAACTGTCGTCCACAAATATATTGAGGGAAGGCAAAGAAGAGGATTTGAAAGCAAGGCAGAATTGCAGGAAACAGATTTCAGGAGGTAGATTCGAATCGCCTTTAAAGCACATGGAAAGCGGCAAAACCTCGACAATGATGCCCTTGGCCAAAAAGGGCGTATGCGTTTTTTCCTGAATATATTCAGGAAAAAACGCATACGCCCTTTTTGGTCAACCAAGAAACCTGGAAAGGCAAATCAGCGCTACAAAGAAGTCTCGCTTCCCATCGCTCAAAAGGGCCATGCTGAATAAAGGGTCAATACCAGAAATGCAGGAAAGGCCATGGAGAAATGGGAGCCTTGCTACGCTGATGGGCAGGATGTAAATTGCGAAGAGCCACTCTGGCGAAGTGCACGGTGTGTCCTGAAACATCTACAAAACACAGCTTAGAGAGCATAGGGCACTTCCACTCATGGGCGTATATACTGGGAAAACTAAAAATCAGCAAGACACAGGCACCCCAAAGTTTAGGGCTGCTCTGTTGACAAGAACCTCCACTTCGTTACACGTTAAATATCCCAGGAAAGAGAAAAATGGATAAAGAAGCTGTGGTCCTTATGTACAATGCAATATCACTCAGCCATGAAATCAACGTCATAAGGCTAGTAGCAGCATGATGAATGATTTTAGGTACGACGATTCTAAGTGAAATAAGTCACACAGAAAAAAACACTTATTATAAGATATCACTTATACAGGGAATGGAAAAACCGCTACCCTTGAACTGAATTACAAAACAGAACAGAGTCACTCGTTGAGAAAACACACTATGGCTGCTTAACTGGAAAGGTGAGGTGGGGTGATGCATAAAACAAGGGTTTCAAATTAGCTCAGATACCGTTCCATATACCCAATATGTAATAGACAAGAAGTACGCCTTGCTCAGTGAACTGGACTCAACACACCCTATTCACCGCCCAAGAATATATCTGACTAGTAAGAATCTTAAAACATATGAATTGATATCTCTCTGTAAGTGAGTCAAGTGGGTGTAAAGCGGCATAAACACAGCAGTGAAAAGCAGATAAACCCCATTATAAAATTCAATTACTTTTAAAAACCCGTGAAACAAAGACAGTGAAATAGAGAGAAATTCTTACAAAATTCGTTCAGGGGATGTGATGCCACCTGGATTGACCATATCTAGACCCACAGCTGATTGAGACATAAGGGTGGACACTCTTGGGGCTGAGAGGATTGGTGAGGTTGGGTGAGCAAATGCAGACCCTTTAAAGTAATACTGCGTGGTTCCCATCCCATGGGTCCCAAATCTCCAGGTTCAAGGGCATCTTCCTACATCGAAAAAATGCCTGAGAATCCCAGAAGATGGTACACCGTGTGATCAGGAAAGGTTTCTAAAACCCACCCCATTTCTCATCTCCTTGTGCTCGGGTTCGCCATTCCAGCCGCTTTACTAGCAATCTCCCTCTTGGAGAATCAGCACCTTTAAGCTCCTGTTCCGTACAGGTTGCAGTTTGTCCTGAGGATGAACGGGAAGAGGGGGAAACAATGAGAGGCTAGCGCTAGGTGTTGGGACAGGCACAGGCCACTCTAATTTCCCATCAGGAAGAAGAATTAACCACAGGCTCAGCCTGCCGCACAGAACCAGAATAGGGCCTTAAGCAATCCTGCGGTTTTGCGGCCAGCTTCCAAAAAAGCGAGTTGAAAAATGGAGCTCAGGGGCACTGCAATTCACAGTCCTGTAGAGTTATAAATGGTAACTCAAGTCCAAAAATATATTGAAGGAAGGCAACGAAGAGGAGTTAAAAGCAAGGCAGAATTGCAGGAAATTTATATAGTTTTTATGTTAAGTGTTTATATACATTTAACATACATTAGCCTATTTAGGTTAGCCCCATAATCCTAATTTTTCCATCCTTCCACCTTTCATTTTGGTTAACCATTAGTTTGTTTTATAAGTCTGTGAGTGTCTTTTTCTGTGGAGGTATGTTCATTGGTAGCAATCTTAGGATAACTTGTATAAATGATATCATAGTATATTTGTCATTCCCTTTTGACTTACTTTACCTAATATGATTATTTCTAAGCTCATTTGTAGTCCTGAAAATGGCACTCTTCATTTTTTTCCCGAGGCTACTATTCCATTCTGTACATATACCACTTCTTCTTTGTCAATTCATCTGTTTATGGGCCTTTTTTTTGCTTCCATGTCTTGGCTATTTCAATATTGCTGCAGTGCACATTTGCCTGCCTCTGTCTTTCCGATTCTGGTGGTCTTAGATTATAGGCCCAAAAGGTGCCCTGCTACATCATCTGGTAGCTCAATTTTTACCTTTTAAAGCAGCTCCATTCAGTTTTCGTTAATGCTGTTACCACTTTACATCCCACCAGCTGCTAGAAGGTACAAAGTTCTCTAAAACCCCTTCAGCATTTATAGGTTGTAGACGTTTTGCTGATGGTCATTTGACTGGTGTGAGCTGAAACCTTTTTGGAGGTTGGATTTGCATGTGGCTAATAATTCCTTATACTGAGCTTTAGGCATGTCCTTTTTTTCTTTTCCTCTTTTTTATTTAAAGAGTGAGTACAACTCCTCTCTTCATATTGACTTCTTGAAAAATTTGTCATGTGTTGAATTTTCTTGCCTATTCCCTACCCCAGGGCATTTTTTGAGGGAAGGTGTCATTTACAGCCCTGCAGTCCTTGGGGCTATTAAGCAACCATTAGCACTGGGTTTAAAGCTGCTGTTGTGAGAAACAGCCACAAGGCGGCAGCATTATTACGTTCTCAGCCCTTGTTACTAGGGCAACAGAGTCTTCCTGGAGGTAGTGTTCCGAGGTTGTATATTAGAGAAGAATGTGCGGGGACAAGCCCCCAGATTTCAGGAGGTAGATACGAATCGCCTTTAGAGCACATGAAAAGCGGCAAAACGTCGACAATGATGCACTTGGCCAAAAAGGGCCTATGCGTTTTTTCCTGAATATATTCAGGAAAAAACGCATAGGCCCTTTTTGGCCAACCAAGCAAGCCGGAAAGGCAAATCAGCACTACAAATAAGTCTCGCTTCCCATCCGTCCAAAAGCCATTCAAAAAAGTGTAAAAACCAGAAGTGCAGGACAGGCCAGGTAGAAAAGGGAGCCTTGTTAGGCTGATGGGCGGGATGTAAATTGCCAACGGCCACTCTGGAGAAGTGCATGGTGTTTCCTAAAACATCTAAAAAACAGAGCTAGAGAGCATAGGGCCCTTCCACTCGTGGGCGTATAAAATGGGAAAACGAAAAATCAACAAGACACAGGCACCCCAAAGTTTAGGACTGCTCTGTTTACAAGAACCTCCACTTCAGTACACGTTAAATATGCCAGGATAGCGAAAAATGGATAAAGAAGTGTGGTACTTATGTACAATGGCATATCACTCAGCCATGAAATCAGTGTCATACGGCTACTAGCAGCATGATGAGTGGATTTAGGTACGATGTTTCTAAGTGAAATAAGTCACACAGAAAAAGAAACTTATCATAAGATATCACTTATAGAGGGAAAGTAAAAATCGCTACCCATGACCTGATTACAAAACAGAACAGAGTCACACATTTAGAAAACACTGGATGGCTGCTTAACTGGAAAGGTGAGGTGCGGTGAGGCATAAAACAAGGGTTTGAAATTAGCACACATACCGTTCCATAAACCAAATATGTAACAGACAACACCTACCCCTTGCTCAGTGAACTGGACTCAACGCCCCGTATTCACCGCACAAGAGCATATCTGACAAGTAAGAATCTTAAAACCTATGTATTGATATCTCTCTGTAAATGAATCAAGTGGGTGTAAAGCGGCATAAACACAGCAGTGAAAATCAGCTAAACCCCATTATAAAAATAGATTACAGAAAAACCCCCAACAAAGACAGTGAAAGAAAGAGAAATTCGTAAAAAGTTCGTTCAGGGACAGTGAAGCAACCTGGATCGACCATATCTAGACCCACAGCTGGATTAGATATAAGGCTGGACACTCTTGAGGCTGAGAGGATTGGTGAGGTTGGGTGAGCAAACGCCTACCCTTTAAAGTAATAGTGCATGGTACCCATTCTATGGGTCCCAAATCTCCAGGTTCAAGGGAATCTTCTTAGAGCAAAAAAATGCATGGGAAACCCAGTGGAAGGTAAACAGTGTGATCGGGAAAGGTTTCTGAAACGCACCTCTTTCCTCATCTCCTGGTGCTCGGGTTCGCCATTCCAGCCGCATTACTAACAATCTCCCCACTTGGAGAATCAGCACCTTTAACCTCCTGTTTCGTACAGGTTGCAATTTGTCCTGAGGATGAATGGGAAGAGGGGGAACCCATGAGAGGGTAGCTCTAGGTGTTCGGACAGGCACAGGTCACTCTAATTTCCATCAGGAAGAAGAATTAACCACAGGCTCAGCCTGCCCCATGGAACCAGATTGGGCCTGAAGCCATCCTGCGGTTTTTCGGCCAACTCCCAAAAGAGCGAGTTGAAAAATGGAGCTCAGGGGCACTGCAATTCACAAACCTGCAGAGTTATAAATGATAACTGTCGTCCACAAATATATTGAGGGAAGGCAAAGAAGAGGATTTGAAAGCAAGGCAGAATTGCAGGAAACAGATTTCAGGAGGTAGATTCGAATCGCCTTTAAAGCACATGGAAAGCGGCAAAACCTCGACAATGATGCCCTTGGCCAAAAAGGGCGTATGCGTTTTTTCCTGAATATATTCAGGAAAAAACGCATACGCCCTTTTTGGTCAACCAAGAAACCTGGAAAGGCAAATCAGCGCTACAAAGAAGTCTCGCTTCCCATCGCTCAAAAGGGCCATGCTGAATAAAGGGTCAATACCAGAAATGCAGGAAAGGCCATGGAGAAATGGGAGCCTTGCTACGCTGATGGGCAGGATGTAAATTGCGAAGAGCCACTCTGGCGAAGTGCACGGTGTGTCCTGAAACATCTACAAAACACAGCTTAGACAGCATAGGGCACTTCCACTCATGGGCGTATATACTGGGAAAACTAAAAATCAGCAAGACACAGGCACCCCAAAGTTTAGGGCTGCTCTGTTGACAAGAACCTCCACTTCGTTACACGTTAAATATCCCAGGAAAGAGAAAAATGCATAAAGAAGCTGTGGTCCTTATGTACAATGCAATATCACTCAGCCATGAAATGAACGTCATAAGGCTAGTAGCAGCATGATGAGTGGATTTAGGTACGACAATTCTAAGTGAAATAAGTCACACAGAAAAAGACACTTATTATAAGATATCACTTATACAGAGAATGGAAAAATCGCTACCCTTGAACTGAATTACAAAACAGAACAGAGTCACTCGTTGAGAAAACACACTATGGCTGCTTAACTGGAAAGGTGAGGTGGGGTGATGCATAAAACAAGGGTTTCAAATTAGCTCAGATACCGTTCCATATACCCAATATGTAATAGACAAGAAGTACGCCTTGCTCAGTGAACTGGACTCAACACACCCTATTCACCGCCCAAGAATATATCTGACTAGTAAGAATCTTAAAACATATGAATTGATATCTCTCTGTAAGTGAGTCAAGTGGGTGTAAAGCGGCATAAACACAGCAGTGAAAAGCAGCTAAACCCCATTATAAAATTCAATTACTTTTAAAAACCCGTGAAAGAAAGACAGTGAAAGAGAGAGAAATTCTTACAAAATTCGTTCAGGGGATGTGATACCACCTGGATTGACCATATCTAGACCCACAGCTCATTGAGACATAAGGGTGGACACTCTTGGGGCTGAGAGGTTTAGTGAGGTTTGGTGAGCAAATGCAAACCCTTTAAAGTAATACTGCGTGGTTCCCATCCCATGGGTCCCAAATCTCCAGGTTCAAGGGCATCTTCCTACATCGAAAAAATGCATGAGAATCCCAGAAGATGGTACACCGTGTGATCAGGAAAGGTTTCTAAAACCCACCCCATTTCTCATCTCCTTGTGCTTGGGTTTGCCATTCCAGCCGCTTTACTAGCAATCTCCCTCTTGGAGAATCAGCACCTTTAAGCTCCTGTTCCGTACAGGTTGCAGTTTGTCCTGAGGATGATCGGGAAAAGGGGGAATCAATGAGAGACTAGCGCTAGGTGTTGGGACAGGCACAGGCCACTCTAATTTCCCATCGGGAAGAAGAATTAACCACAGGCTCAGCCTTGCGCACGGAACCAGAATAGGGCCTTAAGCAATCCTGCGGTTTTGCGGCCAGCTTCCAAAACAGCGAGTTGAAAAATGGAGCTCAGGGGCACTGCAATTCACAGTCCTGTAGAGTTATAAATGGTAACTCAAGTCCAAAAATATATTGAAGGAAGGCAACGAAGAGGATTTAAAAGCAAGGCAGAATTGCAGGAAAATTATATAGTTTATATGTTAAGTGTTTATATACATTTAACATACATTAGCCTATTTAGGTTAGCCCCATTATCCTAATTTTTCCATCCTTCCACCTTTCATTTTGGTTAACCATTAGTTTGTTTTATAAGTCTGTGAGTGTCTTTTTCTGTGGAGGTATGTTCATTGGTAGCAATCTTAGGATAACTTGTATAAATGATATCATAGGATATTTGTCATTCCCTTTTGACTTACTTTACCTAATATGATTATTTCTAAGCTCATTTGTAGTCTTGAAAATGGCACTCTTCATTTTTTTCCCGAGGCTACTATTCCCTTCTGTACATATACCACTTCTTCTTTGTCAATTCATCTGTTTATGGGCCTTTTTTTTGCTTCCATGTCTTGGCTATTTCAATATTGCTGCAGTGCACATTTGCCTGCCTCTGTCTTTCCGATTCTGGTGGTCTTAGATTATAGGCCCAAAAGGTGCCCTGCTACATCATCTGGTAGCTCAATTTTTACCTTTTAAAGCAGCTCCATTCAGTTTTCGTTAATGCTGTTACCACTTTACATCCCACCAGCTGCTAGAAGGTACAAAGTTCTCTAAAACCCCTTCAGCATTTATAGGTTGTAGACGTTTTGCTGATGGTCATTTGACTGGTGTGAGCTGAAACCTTTTTGGAGGTTGGATTTGCATGTGGCTAATAATTCCTTATACTGAGCTTTAGGCATGTCCTTTTTTTCTTTTCCTCTTTTTTATTTAAAGAGTGAGTACAACTCCTCTCTTCATATTGACTTCCTGAAAAATTTGTCATGTGTTGAATTTTCTTGCCTATTCCCTACCCCAGGGCATTTTTTGAGGGAAGGTGTCATTTACAGCCCTGCAGTCCTTGGGACTATTAAGCAACCATTAGCACTGGGTTTAAAGCTGCTGTTGTGAGAAACAGCCACAAGGCGGCAGCATTATTACGTTCTCAACCCTTGTTACTAGGGCAACAGAGTCTTCCTGGAGGTAGTGTTCCGAGGTTGTATATTAGAGAAGAATGTGCGGGGACAAGCCCCCAGATTTCAGGAGGTAGATACGAATCACCTTTAGAGCACATGAAAAGCGGCAAAACGTCGACAATGATGCACTTGGCCAAAAAGGGCCTATGCGTTTTTTCCTGAATATATTCAGGAAAAAACGCATAGGCCCTTTTTGGCCAACCAAGCAAGCCGGAAAGGCAAATCAGCACTACAAATAAGTCTCGCTTCCCATCCGTCCAAAAGCCATTCAAAAAAGTGTAAAAACCAGAAGTGCAGGACAGGCCAGGTAGAAAAGGGAGCCTTGTTAGGCTGATGGGCGGGATGTAAATTGCCAACGGCCACTCTGGAGAAGTGCATGGTGTTTCCTAAAACATCTAAAAAACAGAGCTAGAGAGCATAGGGCCCTTCCACTCGTGGGCGTATAAAATGGGAAAACGAAAAATCAACAAGACACAGGCACCCCAAAGTTTAGGACTGCTCTGTTTACAAGAACCTCCACTTCAGTACACGTTAAATATGCCAGGATAGCGAAAAATGGATAAAGAAGTGTGGTACTTATGTACAATGGCATATCACTCAGCCATGAAATCAGTGTCATACGGCTACTAGCAGCATGATGAGTGGATTTAGGTACGATGTTTCTAAGTGAAATAAGTCACACAGAAAAAGAAACTTATCATAAGATATCACTTATAGAGGGAAAGTAAAAATCGCTACCCATGACCTGATTACAAAACAGAACAGAGTCACACATTTAGAAAACACTGGATGGCTGCTTAACTGGAAAGGTGAGGTGCGGTGAGGCATAAAACAAGGGTTTGAAATTAGCACACATACCGTTCCATAAACCAAATATGTAACAGACAACACCTACCCCTTGCTCAGTGAACTGGACTCAACGCCCCGTATTCACCGCACAAGAGCATATCTGACAAGTAAGAATCTTAAAACCTATGTATTGATATCTCTCTGTAAATGAATCAAGTGGGTGTAAAGCGGCATAAACACAGCAGTGAAAATCAGCTAAACCCCATTATAAAAATAGATTACAGAAAAACCCCCAACAAAGACAGTGAAAGAAAGAGAAATTCGTAAAAAGTTCGTTCAGGGACAGTGAAGCAACCTGGATCGACCATATCTAGACCCACAGCTGGATTAGATATAAGGCTGGACACTCTTGAGGCTGAGAGGATTGGTGAGGTTGGGTGAGCAAACGCCTACCCTTTAAAGTAATAGTGCATGGTACCCATTCTATGGGTCCCAAATCTCCAGGTTCAAGGGAATCTTCTTAGAGCAAAAAAATGCATGGGAAACCCAGTGGAAGGTAAACAGTGTGATCGGGAAAGGTTTCTGAAACGCACCTCTTTCCTCATCTCCTGGTGCTCGGGTTCGCCATTCCAGCCGCATTACTAACAATCTCCCCACTTGGAGAATCAGCACCTTTAACCTCCTGTTTCGTACAGGTTGCAATTTGTCCTGAGGATGAATGGGAAGAGGGGGAACCCATGAGAGGGTAGCTCTAGGTGTTCGGACAGGCACAGGTCACTCTAATTTCCATCAGGAAGAAGAATTAACCACAGGCTCAGCCTGCCCCATGGAACCAGATTGGGCCTGAAGCCATCCTGCGGTTTTTCGGCCAACTCCCAAAAGAGCGAGTTGAAAAATGGAGCTCAGGGGCACTGCAATTCACAAACCTGCAGAGTTATAAATGATAACTGTCGTCCACAAATATATTGAGGGAAGGCAAAGAAGAGGATTTGAAAGCAAGGCAGAATTGCAGGAAACAGATTTCAGGAGGTAGATTCGAATCGCCTTTAAAGCACATGGAAAGCGGCAAAACCTCGACAATGATGCCCTTGGCCAAAAAGGGCGTATGCGTTTTTTCCTGAATATATTCAGGAAAAAACGCATACGCCCTTTTTGGTCAACCAAGAAACCTGGAAAGGCAAATCAGCGCTACAAAGAAGTCTCGCTTCCCATCGCTCAAAAGGGCCATGCTGAATAAAGGGTCAATACCAGAAATGCAGGAAAGGCCATGGAGAAATGGGAGCCTTGCTACGCTGATGGGCAGGATGTAAATTGCGAAGAGCCACTCTGGCGAAGTGCACGGTGTGTCCTGAAACATCTACAAAACACAGCTTAGAGAGCATAGGGCACTTCCACTCATGGGCGTATATACTGGGAAAACTAAAAATCAGCAAGACACAGGCACCCCAAAGTTTAGGGCTGCTCTGTTGACAAGAACCTCCACTTCGTTACACGTTAAATATCCCAGGAAAGAGAAAAATGGATAAAGAAGCTGTGGTCCTTATGTACAATGCAATATCACTCAGCCATGAAATCAACGTCATAAGGCTAGTAGCAGCATGATGAATGATTTTAGGTACGACGATTCTAAGTGAAATAAGTCACACAGAAAAAAACACTTATTATAAGATATCACTTATACAGGGAATGGAAAAACCGCTACCCTTGAACTGAATTACAAAACAGAACAGAGTCACTCGTTGAGAAAACACACTATGGCTGCTTAACTGGAAAGGTGAGGTGGGGTGATGCATAAAACAAGGGTTTCAAATTAGCTCAGATACCGTTCCATATACCCAATATGTAATAGACAAGAAGTACGCCTTGCTCAGTGAACTGGACTCAACACACCCTATTCACCGCCCAAGAATATATCTGACTAGTAAGAATCTTAAAACATATGAATTGATATCTCTCTGTAAGTGAGTCAAGTGGGTGTAAAGCGGCATAAACACAGCAGTGAAAAGCAGATAAACCCCATTATAAAATTCAATTACTTTTAAAAACCCGTGAAACAAAGACAGTGAAATAGAGAGAAATTCTTACAAAATTCGTTCAGGGGATGTGATGCCACCTGGATTGACCATATCTAGACCCACAGCTGATTGAGACATAAGGGTGGACACTCTTGGGGCTGAGAGGATTGGTGAGGTTGGGTGAGCAAATGCAGACCCTTTAAAGTAATACTGCGTGGTTCCCATCCCATGGGTCCCAAATCTCCAGGTTCAAGGGCATCTTCCTACATCGAAAAAATGCCTGAGAATCCCAGAAGATGGTACACCGTGTGATCAGGAAAGGTTTCTAAAACCCACCCCATTTCTCATCTCCTTGTGCTCGGGTTCGCCATTCCAGCCGCTTTACTAGCAATCTCCCTCTTGGAGAATCAGCACCTTTAAGCTCCTGTTCCGTACAGGTTGCAGTTTGTCCTGAGGATGAACGGGAAGAGGGGGAAACAATGAGAGGCTAGCGCTAGGTGTTGGGACAGGCACAGGCCACTCTAATTTCCCATCAGGAAGAAGAATTAACCACAGGCTCAGCCTGCCGCACAGAACCAGAATAGGGCCTTAAGCAATCCTGCGGTTTTGCGGCCAGCTTCCAAAAAAGCGAGTTGAAAAATGGAGCTCAGGGGCACTGCAATTCACAGTCCTGTAGAGTTATAAATGGTAACTCAAGTCCAAAAATATATTGAAGGAAGGCAACGAAGAGGAGTTAAAAGCAAGGCAGAATTGCAGGAAATTTATATAGTTTTTATGTTAAGTGTTTATATACATTTAACATACATTAGCCTATTTAGGTTAGCCCCATAATCCTAATTTTTCCATCCTTCCACCTTTCATTTTGGTTAACCATTAGTTTGTTTTATAAGTCTGTGAGTGTCTTTTTCTGTGGAGGTATGTTCATTGGTAGCAATCTTAGGATAACTTGTATAAATGATATCATAGTATATTTGTCATTCCCTTTTGACTTACTTTACCTAATATGATTATTTCTAAGCTCATTTGTAGTCCTGAAAATGGCACTCTTCATTTTTTTCCCGAGGCTACTATTCCATTCTGTACATATACCACTTCTTCTTTGTCAATTCATCTGTTTATGGGCCTTTTTTTTGCTTCCATGTCTTGGCTATTTCAATATTGCTGCAGTGCACATTTGCCTGCCTCTGTCTTTCCGATTCTGGTGGTCTTAGATTATAGGCCCAAAAGGTGCCCTGCTACATCATCTGGTAGCTCAATTTTTACCTTTTAAAGCAGCTCCATTCAGTTTTCGTTAATGCTGTTACCACTTTACATCCCACCAGCTGCTAGAAGGTACAAAGTTCTCTAAAACCCCTTCAGCATTTATAGGTTGTAGACGTTTTGCTGATGGTCATTTGACTGGTGTGAGCTGAAACCTTTTTGGAGGTTGGATTTGCATGTGGCTAATAATTCCTTATACTGAGCTTTAGGCATGTCCTTTTTTTCTTTTCCTCTTTTTTATTTAAAGAGTGAGTACAACTCCTCTCTTCATATTGACTTCTTGAAAAATTTGTCATGTGTTGAATTTTCTTGCCTATTCCCTACCCCAGGGCATTTTTTGAGGGAAGGTGTCATTTACAGCCCTGCAGTCCTTGGGGCTATTAAGCAACCATTAGCACTGGGTTTAAAGCTGCTGTTGTGAGAAACAGCCACAAGGCGGCAGCATTATTACGTTCTCAGCCCTTGTTACTAGGGCAACAGAGTCTTCCTGGAGGTAGTGTTCCGAGGTTGTATATTAGAGAAGAATGTGCGGGGACAAGCCCCCAGATTTCAGGAGGTAGATACGAATCGCCTTTAGAGCACATGAAAAGCGGCAAAACGTCGACAATGATGCACTTGGCCAAAAAGGGCCTATGCGTTTTTTCCTGAATATATTCAGGAAAAAACGCATAGGCCCTTTTTGGCCAACCAAGCAAGCCGGAAAGGCAAATCAGCACTACAAATAAGTCTCGCTTCCCATCCGTCCAAAAGCCATTCAAAAAAGTGTAAAAACCAGAAGTGCAGGACAGGCCAGGTAGAAAAGGGAGCCTTGTTAGGCTGATGGGCGGGATGTAAATTGCCAACGGCCACTCTGGAGAAGTGCATGGTGTTTCCTAAAACATCTAAAAAACAGAGCTAGAGAGCATAGGGCCCTTCCACTCGTGGGCGTATAAAATGGGAAAACGAAAAATCAACAAGACACAGGCACCCCAAAGTTTAGGACTGCTCTGTTTACAAGAACCTCCACTTCAGTACACGTTAAATATGCCAGGATAGCGAAAAATGGATAAAGAAGTGTGGTACTTATGTACAATGGCATATCACTCAGCCATGAAATCAGTGTCATACGGCTACTAGCAGCATGATGAGTGGATTTAGGTACGATGTTTCTAAGTGAAATAAGTCACACAGAAAAAGAAACTTATCATAAGATATCACTTATAGAGGGAAAGTAAAAATCGCTACCCATGACCTGATTACAAAACAGAACAGAGTCACACATTTAGAAAACACTGGATGGCTGCTTAACTGGAAAGGTGAGGTGCGGTGAGGCATAAAACAAGGGTTTGAAATTAGCACACATACCGTTCCATAAACCAAATATGTAACAGACAACACCTACCCCTTGCTCAGTGAACTGGACTCAACGCCCCGTATTCACCGCACAAGAGTATATCTGACAAGTAAGAATCTTAAAACCTATGTATTGATATCTCTCTGTAAATGAATCAAGTGGGTGTAAAGCGGCATAAACACAGCAGTGAAAATCAGCTAAACCCCATTATAAAAATAGATTACAGAAAAACCCCCAACAAAGACAGGGAAAGAGAGAGAAATTCGTAAAAAGTTCGTTCAGGGGCAGTGAAGCAAACTGGATCGACCATATCTAGACCCACAGCTGGATTAGATATAAGGCTGGACACTCTTGGGGCTGAGAGGATTGGTGAGGTTGGGTGAGCAAACGCCTACCCTTTAAAGTAATAGTGCATGGTACCCATTCTATGGGTCCCAAATCTCCAGGTTCAAGGGAATCTTCTTAGAGCAAAAAAATGCATGGGAAACCCAGTGGAAGGTAAACAGTGTGATCGGGAAAGGTTTCTGAAACGCACCTCTTTCCTCATCTCCTGGTGCTCGGGTTCGCCATTCCAGCCGCATTACTAACAATCTCCCCACTTGGAGAATCAGCACCTTTAACCTCCTGTTTCGTACAGGTTGCAATTTGTCCTGAGGATGAATGGGAAGAGGGGGAACCCATGAGAGGGTAGCTCTAGGTGTTCGGACAGGCACAGGTCACTCTAATTTCCATCAGGAAGAAGAATTAACCACAGGCTCAGCCTGCCCCATGGAACCAGATTGGGCCTGAAGCCATCCTGCGGTTTTTCGGCCAACTCCCAAAAGAGCGAGTTGAAAAATGGAGCTCAGGGGCACTGCAATTCACAAACCTGCAGAGTTATAAATGATAACTGTCGTCCACAAATATATTGAGGGAAGGCAAAGAAGAGGATTTGAAAGCAAGGCAGAATTGCAGGAAACAGATTTCAGGAGGTAGATTCGAATCGCCTTTAAAGCACATGGAAAGCGGCAAAACCTCGACAATGATGCCCTTGGCCAAAAAGGGCGTATGCGTTTTTTCCTGAATATATTCAGGAAAAAACGCATACGCCCTTTTTGGTCAACCAAGAAACCTGGAAAGGCAAATCAGCGCTACAAAGAAGTCTCGCTTCCCATCGCTCAAAAGGGCCATGCTGAATAAAGGGTCAATACCAGAAATGCAGGAAAGGCCATGGAGAAATGGGAGCCTTGCTACGCTGATGGGCAGGATGTAAATTGCGAAGAGCCACTCTGGCGAAGTGCACGGTGTGTCCTGAAACATCTACAAAACACAGCTTAGAGAGCATAGGGCACTTCCACTCATGGGTGTATATACTGGGAAAACTAAAAATCAGCAAGACACAGGCACCCCAAAGTTTAGGGCTGCTCTGTTGACAAGAACCTCCACTTCGTTACACGTTAAATATCCCAGGAAAGAGAAAAATGGATAAAGAAGCTGTGGTCCTTATGTACAATGCAATATCACTCAGCCATGAAATCAACGTCATAAGGCTAGTAGCAGCATGATGAATGATTTTAGGTACGACGATTCTAAGTGAAATAAGTCACACAGAAAAAGACACTTATTATAAGATATCACTTATACAGGGAATGGAAAAACCGCTACCCTTGAACTGAATTACAAAACAGAACAGAGTCACTCGTTGAGAAAACACACTATGGCTGCTTAACTGGAAAGGTGAGGTGGGGTGATGCATAAAACAAGGGTTTCAAATTAGCTCAGATACCGTTCCATATACCCAATATGTAATAGACAAGAAGTACGCCTTGCTCAGTGAACTGGACTCAACACACCCTATTCACCGCCCAAGAATATATCTGACTAGTAAGAATCTTAAAACATATGAATTGATATCTCTCTGTAAGTGAGTCAAGTGGGTGTAAAGCGGCATAAACACAGCAGTGAAAAGCAGATAAACCCCATTATAAAATTCAATTACTTTTAAAAACCCGTGAAACAAAGACAGTGAAATAGAGAGAAATTCTTACAAAATTCGTTCAGGGGATGTGATGCCACCTGGATTGACCATATCTAGACCCACAGCTGATTGAGACATAAGGGTGGACACTCTTGGGGCTGAGAGGATTGGTGAGGTTGGGTGAGCAAATGCAGACCCTTTAAAGTAATACTGCGTGGTTCCCATCCCATGGGTCCCAAATCTCCAGGTTCAAGGGCATCTTCCTACATTGAAAAAATGCCTGAGAATCCCAGAAGATGGTACACCGTGTGATCAGGAAAGGTTTCTAAAACCCACCCCATTTCTCATCTCCTTGTGCTCGGGTTCGCCATTCCAGCCGCTTTACTAGCAATCTCCCTCTTGGAGAATCAGCACCTTTAAGCTCCTGTTCCGTACAGGTTGCAGTTTGTCCTGAGGATGAACGGGAAGAGGGGGAAACAATGAGAGGCTAGCGCTAGGTGTTGGGACAGGCACAGGCCACTCTAATTTCCCATCAGGAAGAAGAATTAACCACAGGCTCAGCCTGCCGCACGGAACCAGAATAGGGCCTTAAGCAATCCTGCGGTTTTGCGGCCAGCTTCCAAAAAAGCGAGTTGAAAAATGGAGCTCAGGGGCACTGCAATTCACAGTCCTGTAGAGTTATAAATGGTAACTCAAGTCCAAAAATATATTGAAGGAAGGCAACGAAGAGGAGTTAAAAGCAAGGCAGAATTGCAGGAAATTTATATAGTTTTTATGTTAAGTGTTTATATACATTTAACATACATTAGCCTATTTAGGTTAGCCCCATAATCCTAATTTTTCCATCCTTCCACCTTTCATTTTGGTTAACCATTAGTTTGTTTTATAAGTCTGTGAGTGTCTTTTTCTGTGGAGGTATGTTCATTGGTAGCAATCTTAGGATAACTTGTATAAATGATATCATAGTATATTTGTCATTCCCTTTTGACTTACTTTACCTAATATGATTATTTCTAAGCTCATTTGTAGTCCTGAAAATGGCACTCTTCATTTTTTTCCCGAGGCTACTATTCCATTCTGTACATATACCACTTCTTCTTTGTCAATTCATCTGTTTATGGGCCTTTTTTTTGCTTCCATGTCTTGGCTATTTCAATATTGCTGCAGTGCACATTTGCCTGCCTCTGTCTTTCCGATTCTGGTGGTCTTAGATTATAGGCCCAAAAGGTGCCCTGCTACATCATCTGGTAGCTCAATTTTTACCTTTTAAAGCAGCTCCATTCAGTTTTCGTTAATGCTGTTACCACTTTACATCCCACCAGCTGCTAGAAGGTACAAAGTTCTCTAAAACCCCTTCAGCATTTATAGGTTGTAGACGTTTTGCTGATGGTCATTTGACTGGTGTGAGCTGAAACCTTTTTGGAGGTTGGATTTGCATGTGGCTAATAATTCCTTATACTGAGCTTTAGGCATGTCCTTTTTTTCTTTTCCTCTTTTTTATTTAAAGAGTGAGTACAACTCCTCTCTTCATATTGACTTCCTGAAAAATTTGTCATGTGTTGAATTTTCTTGCCTATTCCCTACCCCAGGGCATTTTTTGAGGGAAGGTGTCATTTACAGCCCTGCAGTCCTTGGGGCTATTAAGCAACCATTAGCACTGGGTTTAAAGCTGCTGTTGTGAGAAACAGCCACAAGGCGGCAGCATTATTACGTTCTCAGCCCTTGTTACTAGGGCAACAGAGTCTTCCTGGAGGTAGTGTTCCGAGGTTGTATATTAGAGAAGAATGTGCGGGGACAAGCCCCCAGATTTCAGGAGGTAGATACGAATCGCCTTTAGAGCACATGAAAAGCGGCAAAACGTCGACAATGATGCACTTGGCCAAAAAGGGCCTATGCGTTTTTTCCTGAATATATTCAGGAAAAAACGCATAGGCCCTTTTTGGCCAACCAAGCAAGCCGGAAAGGCAAATCAGCACTACAAATAAGTCTCGCTTCCCATCCGTCCAAAAGCCATTCAAAAAAGTGTAAAAACCAGAAGTGCAGGACAGGCCAGGTAGAAAAGGGAGCCTTGTTAGGCTGATGGGCGGGATGTAAATTGCCAACGGCCACTCTGGAGAAGTGCATGGTGTTTCCTAAAACATCTAAAAAACAGAGCTAGAGAGCATAGGGCCCTTCCACTCGTGGGCGTATAAAATGGGAAAACGAAAAATCAACAAGACACAGGCACCCCAAAGTTTAGGACTGCTCTGTTTACAAGAACCTCCACTTCAGTACACGTTAAATATGCCAGGATAGAGAAAAATGGATAAAGAAGTGTGGTACTTATGTACAATGGCATATCACTCAGCCATGAAATCAGTGTCATACGGCTACTAGCAGCATGATGAGTGGATTTAGGTACGATGTTTCTAAGTGAAATAAGTCACACAGAAAAAGAAACTTATCATAAGATATCACTTATAGAGGGAAAGTAAAAATCGCTACCCATGACCTGATTACAAAACAGAACAGAGTCACACATTTAGAAAACACTGGATGGCTGCTTAACTGGAAAGGTGAGGTGCGGTGAGGCATAAAACAAGGGTTTGAAATTAGCACACATACCGTTCCATAAACCAAATATGTAACAGACAACACCTACCCCTTGCTCAGTGAACTGGACTCAACGCCCCGTATTCACCGCACAAGAGTATATCTGACAAGTAAGAATCTTAAAACCTATGTATTGATATCTCTCTGTAAATGAATCAAGTGGGTGTAAAGCGGCATAAACACAGCAGTGAAAATCAGCTAAACCCCATTATAAAAATAGATTACAGAAAAACCCCCAACAAAGACAGTGAAAGAGAGAGAAATTCGTAAAAAGTTCGTTCAGGGGCAGTGAAGCAAACTGGATCGACCATATCTAGACCCACAGCTGGATTAGATATAAGGCTGGACACTCTTGGGGCTGAGAGGATTGGTGAGGTTGGGTGAGCAAACGCCTACCCTTTAAAGTAATAGTGCATGGTACCCATTCTATGGGTCCCAAATCTCCAGGTTCAAGGGAATCTTCTTAGAGCAAAAAAATGCATGGGAAACCCAGTGGAAGGTAAACAGTGTGATCGGGAAAGGTTTCTGAAACGCACCTCTTTCCTCATCTCCTGGTGCTCGGGTTCGCCATTCCAGCCGCATTACTAACAATCTCCCCACTTGGAGAATCAGCACCTTTAACCTCCTGTTTCGTACAGGTTGCAATTTGTCCTGAGGATGAATGGGAAGAGGGGGAACCCATGAGAGGGTAGCTCTAGGTGTTCGGACAGGCACAGGTCACTCTAATTTCCATCAGGAAGAAGAATTAACCACAGGCTCAGCCTGCCCCATGGAACCAGATTGGGCCTGAAGCCATCCTGCGGTTTTTCGGCCAACTCCCAAAAGAGCGAGTTGAAAAATGGAGCTCAGGGGCACTGCAATTCACAAACCTGCAGAGTTATAAATGATAACTGTCGTCCACAAATATATTGAGGGAAGGCAAAGAAGAGGATTTGAAAGCAAGGCAGAATTGCAGGAAACAGATTTCAGGAGGTAGATTCGAATCGCCTTTAAAGCACATGGAAAGCGGCAAAACCTCGACAATGATGCCCTTGGCCAAAAAGGGCGTATGCGTTTTTTCCTGAATATATTCAGGAAAAAACGCATACGCCCTTTTTGGTCAACCAAGAAACCTGGAAAGGCAAATCAGCGCTACAAAGAAGTCTCGCTTCCCATCGCTCAAAAGGGCCATGCTGAATAAAGGGTCAATACCAGAAATGCAGGAAAGGCCATGGAGAAATGGGAGCCTTGCTACGCTGATGGGCAGGATGTAAATTGCGAAGAGCCACTCTGGCGAAGTGCACGGTGTGTCCTGAAACATCTACAAAACACAGCTTAGAGAGCATAGGGCACTTCCACTCATGGGCGTATATACTGGGAAAACTAAAAATCAGCAAGACACAGGCACCTCAAAGTTTAGGGCTGCTCTGTTGACAAGAACCTCCACTTCGTTACACGTTAAATATCCCAGGAAAGAGAAAAATGGATAAAGAAGCTGTGGTCCTTATGTACAATGCAATATCACTCAGCCATGAAATCAACGTCATAAGGCTAGTAGCAGCATGATGAATGATTTTAGGTACGACGATTCTAAGTGAAATAAGTCACACAGAAAAAGACACTTATTATAAGATATCACTTATACAGGGAATGGAAAAACCGCTACCCTTGAACTGAATTACAAAACAGAACAGAGTCACTCGTTGAGAAAACACACTATGGCTGCTTAACTGGAAAGGTGAGGTGGGGTGATGCATAAAACAAGGGTTTCAAATTAGCTCAGATACCGTTCCATATACCCAATATGTAATAGACAAGAAGTACGCCTTGCTCAGTGAACTGGACTCAACACACCCTATTCACCGCCCAAGAATATATCTGACTAGTAACAATCTTAAAACATATGAATTGATATCTCTCTGTAAGTGAGTCAAGTGGGTGTAAAGCGGCATAAACACAGCAGTGAAAAGCAGATAAACCCCATTATAAAATTCAATTACTTTTAAAAACCCGTGAAACAAAGACAGTGAAATAGAGAGAAATTCTTACAAAATTCGTTCAGGGGATGTGATGCCACCTGGATTGACCATATCTAGACCCACAGCTGATTGAGACATAAGGGTGGACACTCTTGGGGCTGAGAGGATTGGTGAGGTTGGGTGAGCAAATGCAGACCCTTTAAAGTAATACTGCGTGGTTCCCATCCCATGGGTCCCCAATCTCCAGGTTCAAGGGCATCTTCCTACATTGAAAAAATGCCTGAGAATCCCAGAAGATGGTACACCGTGTGATCAGGAAAGGTTTCTAAAACCCACCCCATTTCTCATCTCCTTGTGCTCGGGTTCGCCATTCCAGCCGCTTTACTAGCAATCTCCCTCTTGGAGAATCAGCACCTTTAAGCTCCTGTTCCGTACAGGTTGCAGTTTGTCCTGAGGATGAACGGGAAGAGGGGGAAACAATGAGAGGCTAGCGCTAGGTGTTGGGACAGGCACAGGCCACTCTAATTTCCCATCAGGAAGAAGAATTAACCACAGGCTCAGCCTGCCGCACGGAACCAGAATAGGGCCTTAAGCAATCCTGCGGTTTTGCGGCCAGCTTCCAAAAAAGCGAGTTGAAAAATGGAGCTCAGGGGCACTGCAATTCACAGTCCTGTAGAGTTATAAATGGTAACTCAAGTCCAAAAATATATTGAAGGAAGGCAACGAAGAGGAGTTAAAAGCAAGGCAGAATTGCAGGAAATTTATATAGTTTTTATGTTAAGTGTTTATATACATTTAACATACATTAGCCTATTTAGGTTAGCCCCATAATCCTAATTTTTCCATCCTTCCACCTTTCATTTTGGTTAACCATTAATTTGTTTTATAAGTCTGTGAGTGTCTTTTTCTGTGGAGGTATGTTCATTGGTAGCAATCTTAGGATAACTTGTATAAATGATATCATAGTATATTTGTCATTCCCTTTTGACTTACTTTACCTAATATGATTATTTCTAAGCTCATTTGTAGTCCTGAAAATGGCACTCTTCATTTTTTTCCCGAGGCTACTATTCCATTCTGTACATATACCACTTCTTCTTTGTCAATTCATCTGTTTATGGGCCTTTTTTTTGCTTCCATGTCTTGGCTATTTCAATATTGCTGCAGTGCACATTTGCCTGCCTCTGTCTTTCCGATTCTGGTGGTCTTAGATTATAGGCCCAAAAGGTGCCCTGCTACATCATCTGGTAGCTCAATTTTTACCTTTTAAAGCAGCTCCATTCAGTTTTCGTTAATGCTGTTACCACTTTACATCCCACCAGCTGCTAGAAGGTACAAAGTTCTCTAAAACCCCTTCAGCATTTATAGGTTGTAGACGTTTTGCTGATGGTCATTTGACTGGTGTGAGCTGAAACCTTTTTGGAGGTTGGATTTGCATGTGGCTAATAATTCCTTATACTGAGCTTTAGGCATGTCCTTTTTTTCTTTTCCTCTTTTTTATTTAAAGAGTGAGTACAACTCCTCTCTTCATATTGACTTCCTGAAAAATTTGTCATGTGTTGAATTTTCTTGCCTATTCCCTACCCCAGGGCATTTTTTGAGGGAAGGTGTCATTTACAGCCCTGCAGTCCTTGGGGCTATTAAGCAACCATTAGCACTGGGTTTAAAGCTGCTGTTGTGAGAAACAGCCACAAGGCGGCAGCATTATTACGTTCTCAGCCCTTGTTACTAGGGCAACAGAGTCTTCCTGGAGGTAGTGTTCCGAGGTTGTATATTAGAGAAGAATGTGCGGGGACAAGCCCCCAGATTTCAGGAGGTAGATACGAATCGCCTTTAGAGCACATGAAAAGCGGCAAAACGTCGACAATGATGCACTTGGCCAAAAAGGGCCTATGCGTTTTTTCCTGAATATATTCAGGAAAAAACGCATAGGCCCTTTTTGGCCAACCAAGCAAGCCGGAAAGGCAAATCAGCACTACAAATAAGTCTCGCTTCCCATCCGTCCAAAAGCCATTCAAAAAAGTGTAAAAACCAGAAGTGCAGGACAGGCCAGGTAGAAAAGGGAGCCTTGTTAGGCTGATGGGCGGGATGTAAATTGCCAACGGCCACTCTGGAGAAGTGCATGGTGTTTCCTAAAACATCTAAAAAACAGAGCTAGAGAGCATAGGGCCCTTCCACTCGTGGGCGTATAAAATGGGAAAACGAAAAATCAACAAGACACAGGCACCCCAAAGTTTAGGACTGCTCTGTTTACAAGAACCTCCACTTCAGTACACGTTAAATATGCCAGGATAGCGAAAAATGGATAAAGAAGTGTGGTACTTATGTACAATGGCATATCACTCAGCCATGAAATCAGTGTCATACGGCTACTAGCAGCATGATGAGTGGATTTAGGTACGATGTTTCTAAGTGAAATAAGTCACACAGAAAAAGAAACTTATCATAAGATATCACTTATAGAGGGAAAGTAAAAATCGCTACCCATGACCTGATTACAAAACAGAACAGAGTCACACATTTAGAAAACACTGGATGGCTGCTTAACTGGAAAGGTGAGGTGCGGTGAGGCATAAAACAAGGGTTTGAAATTAGCACACATACCGTTCCATAAACCAAATATGTAACAGACAACACCTACCCCTTGCTCAGTGAACTGGACTCAACGCCCCGTATTCACCGCACAAGAGTATATCTGACAAGTAAGAATCTTAAAACCTATGTATTGATATCTCTCTGTAAATGAATCAAGTGGGTGTAAAGCGGCATAAACACAGCAGTGAAAATCAGCTAAACCCCATTATAAAAATAGATTACAGAAAAACCCCCAACAAAGACAGTGAAAGAGAGAGAAATTCGTAAAAAGTTCGTTCAGGGGCAGTGAAGCAAACTGGATCGACCATATCTAGACCCACAGCTGGATTAGATATAAGGCTGGACACTCTTGGGGCTGAGAGGATTGGTGAGGTTGGGTGAGCAAACGCCTACCCTTTAAAGTAATAGTGCATGGTACCCATTCTATGGGTCCCAAATCTCCAGGTTCAAGGGAATCTTCTTAGAGCAAAAAAATGCATGGGAAACCCAGTGGAAGGTAAACAGTGTGATCGGGAAAGGTTTCTGAAACGCACCTCTTTCCTCATCTCCTGGTGCTCGGGTTCGCCATTCCAGCCGCATTACTAACAATCTCCCCACTTGGAGAATCAGCACCTTTAACCTCCTGTTTCGTACAGGTTGCAATTTGTCCTGAGGATGAATGGGAAGAGGGGGAACCCATGAGAGGGTAGCTCTAGGTGTTCGGACAGGCACAGGTCACTCTAATTTCCATCAGGAAGAAGAATTAACCACAGGCTCAGCCTGCCCCATGGAACCAGATTGGGCCTGAAGCCATCCTGCGGTTTTTCGGCCAACTCCCAAAAGAGCGAGTTGAAAAATGGAGCTCAGGGGCACTGCAATTCACAAACCTGCAGAGTTATAAATGATAACTGTCGTCCACAAATATATTGAGGGAAGGCAAAGAAGAGGATTTGAAAGCAAGGCAGAATTGCAGGAAACAGATTTCAGGAGGTAGATTCGAATCGCATTTAAAGCACATGGAAAGCGGCAAAACCTCGACAATGATGCCCTTGGCCAAAAAGGGCGTATGCGTTTTTTCCTGAATATATTCAGGAAAAAACGCATACGCCCTTTTTGGTCAACCAAGAAACCTGGAAAGGCAAATCAGCGCTACAAAGAAGTCTCGCTTCCCATCGCTCAAAAGGGCCATGCTGAATAAAGGGTCAATACCAGAAATGCAGGAAAGGCCATGGAGAAATGGGAGCCTTGCTACGCTGATGGGCAGGATGTAAATTGCGAAGAGCCACTCTGGCGAAGTGCACGGTGTGTCCTGAAACATCTACAAAACACAGCTTAGAGAGCATAGGGCACTTCCACTCATGGGCGTATATACTGGGAAAACTAAAAATCAGCAAGACACAGGCACCCCAAAGTTTAGGGCTGCTCTGTTGACAAGAACCTCCACTTCGTTACACGTTAAATATCCCAGGAAAGAGAAAAATGGATAAAGAAGCTGTGGTCCTTATGTACAATGCAATATCACTCAGCCATGAAATCAACGTCATAAGGCTAGTAGCAGCATGATGAATGATTTTAGGTACGACGATTCTAAGTGAAATAAGTCACACAGAAAAAGACACTTATTATAAGATATCACTTATACAGGGAATGGAAAAACCGCTACCCTTGAACTGAATTACAAAACAGAACAGAGTCACTCGTTGAGAAAACACACTATGGCTGCTTAACTGGAAAGATGAGGTGGGGTGATGCATAAAACAAGGGTTTCAAATTAGCTCAGATACCGTTCCATATACCCAATATGTAATAGACAAGAAGTACGCCTTGCTCAGTGAACTGGACTCAACACACCCTATTCACCGCCCAAGAATATATCTGACTAGTAACAATCTTAAAACATATGAATTGATATCTCTCTGTGAGTCAAGTGGGTGTAAAGCAGCATAAACACAGCAGTGAAAAGCAGATAAACCCCATTATAAAATTCAATTACTTTTAAAAACCCGTGAAACAAAGACAGTGAAATAGAGAGAAATTCTTACAAAATTCGTTCAGGGGATGTGATGCCACCTGGATTGACCATATCTAGACCCACAGCTGATTGAGACATAAGGGTGGACACTCTTGGGGCTGAGAGGATTGGTGAGGTTGGGTGAGCAAATGCAGACCCTTTAAAGTAATACTGCGTGGTTCCCATCCCATGGGTCCCCAATCTCCAGGTTCAAGGGCATCTTCCTACATTGAAAAAATGCCTGAGAATCCCAGAAGATGGTACACCGTGTGATCAGGAAAGGTTTCTAAAACCCACCCCATTTCTCATCTCCTTGTGCTCGGGTTCGCCATTCCAGCCGCTTTACTAGCAATCTCCCTCTTGGAGAATCAGCACCTTTAAGCTCCTGTTCCGTACAGGTTGCAGTTTGTCCTGAGGATGAACGGGAAGAGGGGGAAACAATGAGAGGCTAGCGCTAGGTGTTGGGACAGGCACAGGCCACTCTAATTTCCCATCAGGAAGAAGAATTAACCACAGGCTCAGCCTGCCGCACGGAACCAGAATAGGGCCTTAAGCAATCCTGCGGTTTTGCGGCCAGCTTCCAAAAAAGCGAGTTGAAAAATGGAGCTCAGGGGCACTGCAATTCACAGTCCTGTAGAGTTATAAATGGTAACTCAAGTCCAAAAATATATTGAAGGAAGGCAACGAAGAGGAGTTAAAAGCAAGGCAGAATTGCAGCAAATTTATATAGTTTTTATGTTAAGTGTTTATATACATTTAACATACATTAGCCTATTTAGGTTAGCCCCATAATCCTAATTTTTCCATCCTTCCACCTTTCATTTTGGTTAACCATTAGTTTGTTTTATAAGTCTGTGAGTGTCTTTTTCTGTGGAGGTATGTTCATTGGTAGCAATCTTAGGATAACTTGTATAAATGATATCATAGTATATTTGTCATTCCCTTTTGACTTACTTTACCTAATATGATTATTTCTAAGCTCATTTGTAGTCCTGAAAATGGCACTCTTCATTTTTTTCCCGAGGCTACTATTCCATTCTGTACATATACCACTTCTTCTTTGTCAATTCATCTGTTTATGGGCCTTTTTTTTGCTTCCATGTCTTGGCTATTTCAATATTGCTGCAGTGCACATTTGCCTGCCTCTGTCTTTCCGATTCTGGTGGTCTTAGATTATAGGCCCAAAAGGTGCCCTGCTACATCATCTGGTAGCTCAATTTTTACCTTTTAAAGCAGCTCCATTCAGTTTTCGTTAATGCTGTTACCACTTTACATCCCACCAGCTGCTAGAAGGTACAAAGTTCTCTAAAACCCCTTCAGCATTTATAGGTTGTAGACGTTTTGCTGATGGTCATTTGACTGGTGTGAGCTGAAACCTTTTTGGAGGTTGGATTTGCATGTGGCTAATAATTCCTTATACTGAGCTTTAGGCATGTCCTTTTTTTCTTTTCCTCTTTTTTATTTAAAGAGTGAGTACAACTCCTCTCTTCATATTGACTTCTTGAAAAATTTGTCATGTGTTGAATTTTCTTGCCTATTCCCTACCCCAGGGCATTTTTTGAGGGAAGGTGTCATTTACAGCCCTGCAGTCCTTGGGGCTATTAAGCAACCATTAGCACTGGGTTTAAAGCTGCTGTTGTGAGAAACAGCCACAAGGCGGCAGCATTATTACGTTCTCAGCCCTTGTTACTAGGGCAACAGAGTCTTCCTGGAGGTAGTGTTCCGAGGTTGTATATTAGAGAAGAATGTGCGGGGACAAGCCCCCAGATTTCAGGAGGTAGATACGAATCGCCTTTAGAGCACATGAAAAGCGGCAAAACGTCGACAATGATGCACTTGGCCAAAAAGGGCCTATGCGTTTTTTCCTGAATATATTCAGGAAAAAACGCATAGGCCCTTTTTGGCCAACCAAGCAAGCCGGAAAGGCAAATCAGCACTACAAATAAGTCTCGCTTCCCATCCGTCCAAAAGCCATTCAAAAAAGTGTAAAAACCAGAAGTGCAGGACAGGCCAGGTAGAAAAGGGAGCCTTGTTAGGCTGATGGGCGGGATGTAAATTGCCAACGGCCACTCTGGAGAAGTGCATGGTGTTTCCTAAAACATCTAAAAAACAGAGCTAGAGAGCATAGGGCCCTTCCACTCGTGGGCGTATAAAATGGGAAAACGAAAAATCAACAAGACACAGGCACCCCAAAGTTTAGGACTGCTCTGTTTACAAGAACCTCCACTTCAGTACACGTTAAATATGCCAGGATAGCGAAAAATGGATAAAGAAGTGTGGTACTTATGTACAATGGCATATCACTCAGCCATGAAATCAGTGTCATACGGCTACTAGCAGCATGATGAGTGGATTTAGGTACGATGTTTCTAAGTGAAATAAGTCACACAGAAAAAGAAACTTATCATAAGATATCACTTATAGAGGGAAAGTAAAAATCGCTACCCATGACCTGATTACAAAACAGAACAGAGTCACACATTTAGAAAACACTGGATGGCTGCTTAACTGGAAAGGTGAGGTGCGGTGAGGCATAAAACAAGGGTTTGAAATTAGCACACATACCGTTCCATAAACCAAATATGTAACAGACAACACCTACCCCTTGCTCAGTGAACTGGACTCAACGCCCCGTATTCACCGCACAAGAGTATATCTGACAAGTAAGAATCTTAAAACCTATGTATTGATATCTCTCTGTAAATGAATCAAGTGGGTGTAAAGCGGCATAAACACAGCAGTGAAAATCAGCTAAACCCCATTATAAAAATAGATTACAGAAAAACCCCCAACAAAGACAGTGAAAGAGAGAGAAATTCGTAAAAAGTTCGTTCAGGGGCAGTGAAGCAAACTGGATCGACCATATCTAGACCCACAGCTGGATTAGATATAAGGCTGGACACTCTTGGGGCTGAGAGGATTGGTGAGGTTGGGTGAGCAAACGCCTACCCTTTAAAGTAATAGTGCATGGTACCCATTCTATGGGTCCCAAATCTCCAGGTTCAAGGGAATCTTCTTAGAGCAAAAAAATGCATGGGAAACCCAGTGGAAGGTAAACAGTGTGATCGGGAAAGGTTTCTGAAACGCACCTCTTTCCTCATCTCCTGGTGCTCGGGTTCGCCATTCCAGCCGCATTACTAACAATCTCCCCACTTGGAGAATCAGCACCTTTAACCTCCTGTTTCGTACAGGTTGCAATTTGTCCTGAGGATGAATGGGAAGAGGGGGAACCCATGAGAGGGTAGCTCTAGGTGTTCGGACAGGCACAGGTCACTCTAATTTCCATCAGGAAGAAGAATTAACCACAGGCTCAGCCTGCCCCATGGAACCAGATTGGGCCTGAAGCCATCCTGCGGTTTTTCGGCCAACTCCCAAAAGAGCGAGTTGAAAAATGGAGCTCAGGGGCACTGCAATTCAGAGACCTGCAGAGTTATAAGTAATAACTGTCGTCCACAAATATATTGAGGGAAGGCAACGAAGAGGATTTGAAAGCAAGGCAGAATTGCAGGAAACAGATTTCAGGAGGTAGATTCGAATCGCCTTTAAAGCACATGGAAAGCGGCAAAACCTCGACAATGATGCCCTTGGCCAAAAAGGGCGTATGCGTTTTTTCTGAATATATTCAGAAAAAAACGCATACGCCCTTTTTGGTCAACCAAGAAACCTGGAAAGGCAAATCAGCGCTACAAAGAAGTCTCGCTTCCCATCGCTCAAAAGGGCCATGCTGAATAAAGGGTCAATACCAGAAATGCAGGAAAGGCCATGGAGAAATGGGAGCCTTGCTACGCTGATGGGCAGGATGTAAATTGCGAAGAGCCACTCTGGCGAAGTGCACTGTGTGTCCTGAAACATCTACAAAACACAGCTTAGAGAGCATAGGGCACTTCCACTCATGGGCGTATATATTGGGAAAACTAAAAATCAGCAAGACAAATGCACCCCAAAGTTTAGGGCTGCTCTGTTGACAAGAAACTCCACTTCGTTACACGTTAAATATCCCAGGAAAGAGAAAAATGCATAAAGAAGCTGTGGTCCTTATGTACAATGCAATATCACTCAGCCATGAAATGAACGTCATAAGGCTAGTAGCAGCATGATGAGTGGATTTAGGTACGACAATTCTAAGTGAAATAAGTCACACAGAAAAAGACACTTATTATAAGATATCACTTATACAGAGAATGGAAAAATCGCTACCCTTGAACTGAATTACAAAACAGAACAGAGTCACTCGTTGAGAAAACACACTATGGCTGCTTAACTGGAAAGGTGAGGTGGGGTGATGCATAAAACAAGGGTTTCAAATTAGCTCAGATACCGTTCCATATACCCAATATGTAATAGACAAGAAGTACGCCTTGCTCAGTGAACTGGACTCAACACACCCTATTCACCGCCCAAGAATATATCTGACTAGTAAGAATCTTAAAACATATGAATTGATATCTCTCTGTAAGTGAGTCAAGTGGGTGTAAAGCGGCATAAACACAGCAGTGAAAAGCAGCTAAACCCCATTATAAAATTCAATTACTTTTAAAAACCCGTGAAAGAAAGACAGTGAAAGAGAGAGAAATTCTTACAAAATTCGTTCAGGGGATGTGATACCACCTGGATTGACCATATCTAGACCCACAGCTCATTGAGACATAAGGGTGGACACTCTTGGGGCTGAGAGGTTTAGTGAGGTTTGGTGAGCAAATGCAAACCCTTTAAAGTAATACTGCGTGGTTCCCATCCCATGGGTCCCAAATCTCCAGGTTCAAGGGCATCTTCCTACATCGAAAAAATGCATGAGAATCCCAGAAGATGGTACACCGTGTGATCAGGAAAGGTTTCTAAAACCCACCCCATTTCTCATCTCCTTGTGCTTGGGTTTGCCATTCCAGCCGCTTTACTAGCAATCTCCCTCTTGGAGAATCAGCACCTTTAAGCTCCTGTTCCGTACAGGTTGCAGTTTGTCCTGAGGATGATCGGGAAAAGGGGGAATCAATGAGAGACTAGCGCTAGGTGTTGGGACAGGCACAGGCCACTCTAATTTCCCATCGGGAAGAAGAATTAACCACAGGCTCAGCCTTGCGCACGGAACCAGAATAGGGCCTTAAGCAATCCTGTGGTTTTGCGGCCAGCTTCCAAAACAGCGAGTTGAAAAATGGAGCTCAGGGGCACTGCAATTCACAGTCCTGTAGAGTTATAAATGGTAACTCAAGTCCAAAAATATATTGAAGGAAGGCAACGAAGAGGATTTAAAAGCAAGGCAGAATTGCAGGAAAATTATATAGTTTATATGTTAAGTGTTTATATACATTTAACATACATTAGCCTATTTAGGTTAGCCCCATTATCCTAATTTTTCCATCCTTCCACCTTTCATTTTGGTTAACCATTAGTTTGTTTTATAAGTCTGTGAGTGTCTTTTTCTGTGGAGGTATGTTCATTGGTAGCAATCTTAGGATAACTTGTATAAATGATATCATAGGATATTTGTCATTCCCTTTTGACTTACTTTACCTAATATGATTATTTCTAAGCTCATTTGTAGTCTTGAAAATGGCACTCTTCATTTTTTTCCCGAGGCTACTATTCCCTTCTGTACATATACCACTTCTTCTTTGTCAATTCATCTGTTTATGGGCCTTTTTTTTGCTTCCATGTCTTGGCTATTTCAATATTGCTGCAGTGCACATTTGCCTGCCTCTGTCTTTCCGATTCTGGTGGTCTTAGATTATAGGCCCAAAAGGTGCCCTGCTACATCATCTGGTAGCTCAATTTTTACCTTTTAAAGCAGCTCCATTCAGTTTTCGTTAATGCTGTTACCACTTTACATCCCACCAGCTGCTAGAAGGTACAAAGTTCTCTAAAACCCCTTCAGCATTTATAGGTTGTAGACGTTTTGCTGATGGTCATTTGACTGGTGTGAGCTGAAACCTTTTTGGAGGTTGGATTTGCATGTGGCTAATAATTCCTTATACTGAGCTTTAGGCATGTCCTTTTTTTCTTTTCCTCTTTTTTATTTAAAGAGTGAGTACAACTCCTCTCTTCATATTGACTTCCTGAAAAATTTGTCATGTGTTGAATTTTCTTGCCTATTCCCTACCCCAGGGCATTTTTTGAGGGAAGGTGTCATTTACAGCCCTGCAGTCCTTGGGACTATTAAGCAACCATTAGCACTGGGTTTAAAGCTGCTGTTGTGAGAAACAGCCACAAGGCGGCAGCATTATTACGTTCTCAACCCTTGTTACTAGGGCAACAGAGTCTTCCTGGAGGTAGTGTTCCGAGGTTGTATATTAGAGAAGAATGTGCGGGGACAAGCCCCCAGATTTCAGGAGGTAGATACGAATCACCTTTAGAGCACATGAAAAGCGGCAAAACGTCGACAATGATGCACTTGGCCAAAAAGGGCCTATGCGTTTTTTCCTGAATATATTCAGGAAAAAACGCATAGGCCCTTTTTGGCCAACCAAGCAAGCCGGAAAGGCAAATCAGCACTACAAATAAGTCTCGCTTCCCATCCGTCCAAAAGCCATTCAAAAAAGTGTAAAAACCAGAAGTGCAGGACAGGCCAGGTAGAAAAGGGAGCCTTGTTAGGCTGATGGGCGGGATGTAAATTGCCAACGGCCACTCTGGAGAAGTGCATGGTGTTTCCTAAAACATCTAAAAAACAGAGCTAGAGAGCATAGGGCCCTTCCACTCGTGGGCGTATAAAATGGGAAAACGAAAAATCAACAAGACACAGGCACCCCAAAGTTTAGGACTGCTCTGTTTACAAGAACCTCCACTTCAGTACACGTTAAATATGCCAGGATAGCGAAAAATGGATAAAGAAGTGTGGTACTTATGTACAATGGCATATCACTCAGCCATGAAATCAGTGTCATACGGCTACTAGCAGCATGATGAGTGGATTTAGGTACGATGTTTCTAAGTGAAATAAGTCACACAGAAAAAGAAACTTATCATAAGATATCACTTATAGAGGGAAAGTAAAAATCGCTACCCATGACCTGATTACAAAACAGAACAGAGTCACACATTTAGAAAACACTGGATGGCTGCTTAACTGGAAAGGTGAGGTGCGGTGAGGCATAAAACAAGGGTTTGAAATTAGCACACATACCGTTCCATAAACCAAATATGTAACAGACAACACCTACCCCTTGCTCAGTGAACTGGACTCAACGCCCCGTATTCACCGCACAAGAGCATATCTGACAAGTAAGAATCTTAAAACCTATGTATTGATATCTCTCTGTAAATGAATCAAGTGGGTGTAAAGCGGCATAAACACAGCAGTGAAAATCAGCTAAACCCCATTATAAAAATAGATTACAGAAAAACCCCCAACAAAGACAGTGAAAGAAAGAGAAATTCGTAAAAAGTTCGTTCAGGGACAGTGAAGCAACCTGGATCGACCATATCTAGACCCACAGCTGGATTAGATATAAGGCTGGACACTCTTGAGGCTGAGAGGATTGGTGAGGTTGGGTGAGCAAACGCCTACCCTTTAAAGTAATAGTGCATGGTACCCATTCTATGGGTCCCAAATCTCCAGGTTCAAGGGAATCTTCTTAGAGCAAAAAAATGCATGGGAAACCCAGTGGAAGGTAAACAGTGTGATCGGGAAAGGTTTCTGAAACGCACCTCTTTCCTCATCTCCTGGTGCTCGGGTTCGCCATTCCAGCCGCATTACTAACAATCTCCCCACTTGGAGAATCAGCACCTTTAACCTCCTGTTTCGTACAGGTTGCAATTTGTCCTGAGGATGAATGGGAAGAGGGGGAACCCATGAGAGGGTAGCTCTAGGTGTTCGGACAGGCACAGGTCACTCTAATTTCCATCAGGAAGAAGAATTAACCACAGGCTCAGCCTGCCCCATGGAACCAGATTGGGCCTGAAGCCATCCTGCGGTTTTTCGGCCAACTCCCAAAAGAGCGAGTTGAAAAATGGAGCTCAGGGGCACTGCAATTCACAAACCTGCAGAGTTATAAATGATAACTGTCGTCCACAAATATATTGAGGGAAGGCAAAGAAGAGGATTTGAAAGCAAGGCAGAATTGCAGGAAACAGATTTCAGGAGGTAGATTCGAATCGCCTTTAAAGCACATGGAAAGCGGCAAAACCTCGACAATGATGCCCTTGGCCAAAAAGGGCGTATGCGTTTTTTCCTGAATATATTCAGGAAAAAACGCATACGCCCTTTTTGGTCAACCAAGAAACCTGGAAAGGCAAATCAGCGCTACAAAGAAGTCTCGCTTCCCATCGCTCAAAAGGGCCATGCTGAATAAAGGGTCAATACCAGAAATGCAGGAAAGGCCATGGAGAAATGGGAGCCTTGCTACGCTGATGGGCAGGATGTAAATTGCGAAGAGCCACTCTGGCGAAGTGCACGGTGTGTCCTGAAACATCTACAAAACACAGCTTAGAGAGCATAGGGCACTTCCACTCATGGGCGTATATACTGGGAAAACTAAAAATCAGCAAGACACAGGCACCCCAAAGTTTAGGGCTGCTCTGTTGACAAGAACCTCCACTTCGTTACACGTTAAATATCCCAGGAAAGAGAAAAATGGATAAAGAAGCTGTGGTCCTTATGTACAATGCAATATCACTCAGCCATGAAATCAACGTCATAAGGCTAGTAGCAGCATGATGAATGATTTTAGGTACGACGATTCTAAGTGAAATAAGTCACACAGAAAAAGACACTTATTATAAGATATCACTTATACAGGGAATGGAAAAACCGCTACCCTTGAACTGAATTACAAAACAGAACAGAGTCACTCGTTGAGAAAACACACTATGGCTGCTTAACTGGAAAGGTGAGGTGGGGTGATGCATAAAACAAGGGTTTCAAATTAGCTCAGATACCGTTCCATATACCCAATATGTAATAGACAAGAAGTACGCCTTGCTCAGTGAACTGGACTCAACACACCCTATTCACCGCCCAAGAATATATCTGACTAGTAAGAATCTTAAAACATATGAATTGATATCTCTCTGTAAGTGAGTCAAGTGGGTGTAAAGCGGCATAAACACAGCAGTGAAAAGCAGATAAACCCCATTATAAAATTCAATTACTGTTAAAAACCCGTGAAACAAAGACAGTGAAATAGAGAGAAATTCTTACAAAATTCATTCAGGGGATGTGATGCCACCTGGATTGACCATATCTAGACCCACAGCTGATTGAGACATAAGGGTGGACACTCTTGGGGCTGAGAGGATTGGTGAGGTTGGGTGAGCAAATGCAGACCCTTTAAAGTAATACTGCGTGGTTCCCATCCCATGGGTCCCAAATCTCCAGGTTCAAGGGCATCTTCCTACATCGAAAAAATGCCTGAGAATCCCAGAAGATGGTACACCGTGTGATCAGGAAAGGTTTCTAAAACCCACCCCATTTCTCATCTCCTTGTGCTCGGGTTCGCCATTCCAGCCGCTTTACTAGCAATCTCCCTCTTGGAGAATCAGCAGCTTTAAGCTCCTGTTCCGTACAGGTTGCAGTTTGTCCTGAGGATGAACGGGAAGAGGGGGAAACAATGAGAGGCTAGCGCTAGGTGTTGGGACAGGCACAGGCCACTCTAATTTCCCATCAGGAAGAAGAATTAACCACAGGCTCAGCCTGCCGCACGGAACCAGAATAGGGCCTTAAGCAATCCTGCGGTTTTGCGGCCAGCTTCCAAAAAAGCGAGTTGAAAAATGGAGCTCAGGGGCACTGCAATTCACAGTCCTGTAGAGTTATAAATGGTAACTCAAGTCCAAAAATATATTGAAGGAAGGCAACGAAGAGGAGTTAAAAGCAAGGCAGAATTGCAGGAAATTTATATAGTTTTTATGTTAAGTGTTTATATACATTTAACATACATTAGCCTATTTAGGTTAGCCCCATTATCCTAATTTTTCCATCCTTCCACCTTTCATTTTGGTTAACCATTAGTTTGTTTTATAAGTCTGTGAGTGTCTTTTTCTGTGGAGGTATGTTCATTGGTAGCAATCTTAGGATAACTTGTATAAATGATATCATAGTATATTTGTCATTCCCTTTTGACTTACTTTACCTAATATGATTATTTCTAAGCTCATTTGTAGTCCTGAAAATGGCACTCTTCATTTTTTTCCCGAGGCTACTATTCCCTACTGTACATATACCACTTCTTCTTTGTCAATTCATCTGTTTATGGGCCTTTTTTTGGCTTCCATGTCTTGGCTATTTCAATATTGCTGCAGTGCACATTTGCCTGCCTCTGTCTTTCCGATTCTGATGGTCTTAGATTATAGGCCCAAAAGGTGCCCTGCTACATCATCTGGTAGCTCAATTTTTACCTTTTAAAGCAGCTCCATTCAGTTTTCGTTAATGCTGTTACCACTTTACATCCCACCAGCTGCTAGAAGGTACAAAGTTCTCTAAAACCCCTTCAGCATTTATAGGTTGTAGACGTTTTGCTGATGGTCATTTGACTGGTGTGAGCTGAAACCTTTTTGGAGGTTGGATTTGCATGTGGCTAATAATTCCTTATACTGAGCTTTAGGCATGTCCTTTTTTTCTTTTCCTCTTTTTTATTTAAAGAGTGAGTACAACTCCTCTCTTCATATTGACTTCTTGAAAAATTTGTCATGTGTTGAATTTTCTTGCCTATTCCCTACCCCAGGGCATTTTTTGAGGGAAGGTGTCATTTACAGCCCTGCAGTCCTTGGGGCTATTAAGCAACCATTAGCACTGGGTTTAAAGCTGCTGTTGTGAGAAACAGCCACAAGGCGGCAGCATTATTACGTTCTCAGCCCTTGTTACTAGGGCAACAGAGTCTTCCTGGAGGTAGTGTTCCGAGGTTGTATATTAGAGAAGAATGTGCGGGGACAAGCCCCCAGATTTCAGGAGGTAGATACGAATCGCCTTTAGAGCACATGAAAAGCGGCAAAACGTCGACAATGATGCACTTGGCCAAAAAGGGCCTATGCGTTTTTTCCTGAATATATTCAGGAAAAAACGCATAGGCCCTTTTTGGCCAACCAAGCAAGCCGGAAAGGCAAATCAGCACTACAAATAAGTCTCGCTTCCCATCCGTCCAAAAGCCATTCAAAAAAGTGTAAAAACCAGAAGTGCAGGACAGGCCAGGTAGAAAAGGGAGCCTTGTTAGGCTGATGGGCGGGATGTAAATTGCCAACGGCCACTCTGGAGAAGTGCATGGTGTTTCCTAAAACATCTAAAAAACAGAGCTAGAGAGCATAGGGCCCTTCCACTCGTGGGCGTATAAAATGGGAAAACGAAAAATCAACAAGACACAGGCACCCCAAAGTTTAGGACTGCTCTGTTTACAAGAACCTCCACTTCAGTACACGTTAAATATGCCAGGATAGCGAAAAATGGATAAAGAAGTGTGGTACTTATGTACAATGGCATATCACTCAGCCATGAAATCAGTGTCATACGGCTACTAGCAGCATGATGAGTGGATTTAGGTACGATGTTTCTAAGTGAAATAAGTCACACAGAAAAAGAAACTTATCATAAGATATCACTTATAGAGGGAAAGTAAAAATCGCTACCCATGACCTGATTACAAAACAGAACAGAGTCACACATTTAGAAAACACTGGATGGCTGCTTAACTGGAAAGGTGAGGTGCGGTGAGGCATAAAACAAGGGTTTGAAATTAGCACACATACCGTTCCATAAACCAAATATGTAACAGACAACACCTACCCCTTGCTCAGTGAACTGGACTCAACGCCCCGTATTCACCGCACAAGAGCATATCTGACAAGTAAGAATCTTAAAACCTATGTATTGATATCTCTCTGTAAATGAATCAAGTGGGTGTAAAGCGGCATAAACACAGCAGTGAAAATCAGCTAAACCCCATTATAAAAATAGATTACAGAAAAACCCCCAACAAAGACAGTGAAAGAAAGAGAAATTCGTAAAAAGTTCGTTCAGGGACAGTGAAGCAACCTGGATCGACCATATCTAGACCCACAGCTGGATTAGATATAAGGCTGGACACTCTTGAGGCTGAGAGGATTGGTGAGGTTGGGTGAGCAAACGCCTACCCTTTAAAGTAATAGTGCATGGTACCCATTCTATGGGTCCCAAATCTCCAGGTTCAAGGGAATCTTCTTAGAGCAAAAAAATGCATGGGAAACCCAGTGGAAGGTAAACAGTGTGATCGGGAAAGGTTTCTGAAACGCACCTCTTTCCTCATCTCCTGGTGCTCGGGTTCGCCATTCCAGCCGCATTACTAACAATCTCCCCACTTGGAGAATCAGCACCTTTAACCTCCTGTTTCGTACAGGTTGCAATTTGTCCTGAGGATGAATGGGAAGAGGGGGAACCCATGAGAGGGTAGCTCTAGGTGTTCGGACAGGCACAGGTCACTCTAATTTCCATCAGGAAGAAGAATTAACCACAGGCTCAGCCTGCCCCATGGAACCAGATTGGGCCTGAAGCCATCCTGCGGTTTTTCGGCCAACTCCCAAAAGAGCGAGTTGAAAAATGGAGCTCAGGGGCACTGCAATTCACAAACCTGCAGAGTTATAAATGATAACTGTCGTCCACAAATATATTGAGGGAAGGCAAAGAAGAGGATTTGAAAGCAAGGCAGAATTGCAGGAAACAGATTTCAGGAGGTAGATTCGAATCGCCTTTAAAGCACATGGAAAGCGGCAAAACCTCGACAATGATGCCCTTGGCCAAAAAGGGCGTATGCGTTTTTTCCTGAATATATTCAGGAAAAAACGCATACGCCCTTTTTGGTCAACCAAGAAACCTGGAAAGGCAAATCAGCGCTACAAAGAAGTCTCGCTTCCCATCGCTCAAAAGGGCCATGCTGAATAAAGGGTCAATACCAGAAATGCAGGAAAGGCCATGGAGAAATGGGAGCCTTGCTACGCTGATGGGCAGGATGTAAATTGCGAAGAGCCACTCTGGCGAAGTGCACGGTGTGTCCTGAAACATCTACAAAACACAGCTTAGAGAGCATAGGGCACTTCCACTCATGGGCGTATATACTGGGAAAACTAAAAATCAGCAAGACACAGGCACCCCAAAGTTTAGGGCTGCTCTGTTGACAAGAACCTCCACTTCGTTACACGTTAAATATCCCAGGAAAGAGAAAAATGCATAAAGAAGCTGTGGTCCTTATGTACAATGCAATATCACTCAGCCATGAAATGAACGTCATAAGGCTAGTAGCAGCATGATGAGTGGATTTAGGTACGACAATTCTAAGTGAAATAAGTCACACAGAAAAAGACACTTATTATAAGATATCACTTATACAGAGAATGGAAAAATCGCTACCCTTGAACTGAATTACAAAACAGAACAGAGTCACTCGTTGAGAAAACACACTATGGCTGCTTAACTGGAAAGGTGAGGTGGGGTGATGCATAAAACAAGGGTTTCAAATTAGCTCAGATACCGTTCCATATACCCAATATGTAATAGACAAGAAGTACGCCTTGCTCAGTGAACTGGACTCAACACACCCTATTCACCGCCCAAGAATATATCTGACTAGTAAGAATCTTAAAACATATGAATTGATATCTCTCTGTAAGTGAGTCAAGTGGGTGTAAAGCGGCATAAACACAGCAGTGAAAAGCAGCTAAACCCCATTATAAAATTCAATTACTTTTAAAAACCCGTGAAAGAAAGACAGTGAAAGAGAGAGAAATTCTTACAAAATTCGTTCAGGGGATGTGATACCACCTGGATTGACCATATCTAGACCCACAGCTCATTGAGACATAAGGGTGGACACTCTTGGGGCTGAGAGGTTTAGTGAGGTTTGGTGAGCAAATGCAAACCCTTTAAAGTAATACTGCGTGGTTCCCATCCCATGGGTCCCAAATCTCCAGGTTCAAGGGCATCTTCCTACATCGAAAAAATGCATGAGAATCCCAGAAGATGGTACACCGTGTGATCAGGAAAGGTTTCTAAAACCCACCCCATTTCTCATCTCCTTGTGCTTGGGTTTGCCATTCCAGCCGCTTTACTAGCAATCTCCCTCTTGGAGAATCAGCACCTTTAAGCTCCTGTTCCGTACAGGTTGCAGTTTGTCCTGAGGATGATCGGGAAAAGGGGGAATCAATGAGAGACTAGCGCTAGGTGTTGGGACAGGCACAGGCCACTCTAATTTCCCATCGGGAAGAAGAATTAACCACAGGCTCAGCCTTGCGCACGGAACCAGAATAGGGCCTTAAGCAATCCTGCGGTTTTGCGGCCAGCTTCCAAAACAGCGAGTTGAAAAATGGAGCTCAGGGGCACTGCAATTCACAGTCCTGTAGAGTTATAAATGGTAACTCAAGTCCAAAAATATATTGAAGGAAGGCAACGAAGAGGATTTAAAAGCAAGGCAGAATTGCAGGAAAATTATATAGTTTATATGTTAAGTGTTTATATACATTTAACATACATTAGCCTATTTAGGTTAGCCCCATTATCCTAATTTTTCCATCCTTCCACCTTTCATTTTGGTTAACCATTAGTTTGTTTTATAAGTCTGTGAGTGTCTTTTTCTGTGGAGGTATGTTCATTGGTAGCAATCTTAGGATAACTTGTATAAATGATATCATAGGATATTTGTCATTCCATTTTGACTTACTTTACCTAATATGATTATTTCTAAGCTCATTTGTAGTCTTGAAAATGGCACTCTTCATTTTTTTCCCGAGGCTACTATTCCCTTCTGTACATATACCACTTCTTCTTTGTCAATTCATCTGTTTATGGGCCTTTTTTTTGCTTCCATGTCTTGGCTATTTCAATATTGCTGCAGTGCACATTTGCCTGCCTCTGTCTTTCCGATTCTGGTGGTCTTAGATTATAGGCCCAAAAGGTGCCCTGCTACATCATCTGGTAGCTCAATTTTTACCTTTTAAAGCAGCTCCATTCAGTTTTCGTTAATGCTGTTACCACTTTACATCCCACCAGCTGCTAGAAGGTACAAAGTTCTCTAAAACCCCTTCAGCATTTATAGGTTGTAGACGTTTTGCTGATGGTCATTTGACTGGTGTGAGCTGAAACCTTTTTGGAGGTTGGATTTGCATGTGGCTAATAATTCCTTATACTGAGCTTTAGGCATGTCCTTTTTTTCTTTTCCTCTTTTTTATTTAAAGAGTGAGTACAACTCCTCTCTTCATATTGACTTCCTGAAAAATTTGTCATGTGTTGAATTTTCTTGCCTATTCCCTACCCCAGGGCATTTTTTGAGGGAAGGTGTCATTTACAGCCCTGCAGTCCTTGGGACTATTAAGCAACCATTAGCACTGGGTTTAAAGCTGCTGTTGTGAGAAACAGCCACAAGGCGGCAGCATTATTACGTTCTCAACCCTTGTTACTAGGGCAACAGAGTCTTCCTGGAGGTAGTGTTCCGAGGTTGTATATTAGAGAAGAATGTGCGGGGACAAGCCCCCAGATTTCAGGAGGTAGATACGAATCACCTTTAGAGCACATGAAAAGCGGCAAAACGTCGACAATGATGCACTTGGCCAAAAAGGGCCTATGCGTTTTTTCCTGAATATATTCAGGAAAAAACGCATAGGCCCTTTTTGGCCAACCAAGCAAGCCGGAAAGGCAAATCAGCACTACAAATAAGTCTCGCTTCCCATCCGTCCAAAAGCCATTCAAAAAAGTGTAAAAACCAGAAGTGCAGGACAGGCCAGGTAGAAAAGGGAGCCTTGTTAGGCTGATGGGCGGGATGTAAATTGCCAACGGCCACTCTGGAGAAGTGCATGGTGTTTCCTAAAACATCTAAAAAACAGAGCTAGAGAGCATAGGGCCCTTCCACTCGTGGGCGTATAAAATGGGAAAACGAAAAATCAACAAGACACAGGCACCCCAAAGTTTAGGACTGCTCTGTTTACAAGAACCTCCACTTCAGTACACGTTAAATATGCCAGGATAGCGAAAAATGGATAAAGAAGTGTGGTACTTATGTACAATGGCATATCACTCAGCCATGAAATCAGTGTCATACGGCTACTAGCAGCATGATGAGTGGATTTAGGTACGATGTTTCTAAGTGAAATAAGTCACACAGAAAAAGAAACTTATCATAAGATATCACTTATAGAGGGAAAGTAAAAATCGCTACCCATGACCTGATTACAAAACAGAACAGAGTCACACATTTAGAAAACACTGGATGGCTGCTTAACTGGAAAGGTGAGGTGCGGTGAGGCATAAAACAAGGGTTTGAAATTAGCACACATACCGTTCCATAAACCAAATATGTAACAGACAACACCTACCCCTTGCTCAGTGAACTGGACTCAACGCCCCGTATTCACCGCACAAGAGCATATCTGACAAGTAAGAATCTTAAAACCTATGTATTGATATCTCTCTGTAAATGAATCAAGTGGGTGTAAAGCGGCATAAACACAGCAGTGAAAATCAGCTAAACCCCATTATAAAAATAGATTACAGAAAAACCCCCAACAAAGACAGTGAAAGAAAGAGAAATTCGTAAAAAGTTCGTTCAGGGACAGTGAAGCAACCTGGATCGACCATATCTAGACCCACAGCTGGATTAGATATAAGGCTGGACACTCTTGAGGCTGAGAGGATTGGTGAGGTTGGGTGAGCAAACGCCTACCCTTTAAAGTAATAGTGCATGGTACCCATTCTATGGGTCCCAAATCTCCAGGTTCAAGGGAATCTTCTTAGAGCAAAAAAATGCATGGGAAACCCAGTGGAAGGTAAACAGTGTGATCGGGAAAGGTTTCTGAAACGCACCTCTTTCCTCATCTCCTGGTGCTCGGGTTCGCCATTCCAGCCGCATTACTAACAATCTCCCCACTTGGAGAATCAGCACCTTTAACCTCCTGTTTCGTACAGGTTGCAATTTGTCCTGAGGATGAATGGGAAGAGGGGGAACCCATGAGAGGGTAGCTCTAGGTGTTCGGACAGGCACAGGTCACTCTAATTTCCATCAGGAAGAAGAATTAACCACAGGCTCAGCCTGCCCCATGGAACCAGATTGGGCCTGAAGCCATCCTGCGGTTTTTCGGCCAACTCCCAAAAGAGCGAGTTGAAAAATGGAGCTCAGGGGCACTGCAATTCACAAACCTGCAGAGTTATAAATGATAACTGTCGTCCACAAATATATTGAGGGAAGGCAAAGAAGAGGATTTGAAAGCAAGGCAGAATTGCAGGAAACAGATTTCAGGAGGTAGATTCGAATCGCCTTTAAAGCACATGGAAAGCGGCAAAACCTCGACAATGATGCCCTTGGCCAAAAAGGGCGTATGCGTTTTTTCCTGAATATATTCAGGAAAAAACGCATACGCCCTTTTTGGTCAACCAAGAAACCTGGAAAGGCAAATCAGCGCTACAAAGAAGTCTCGCTTCCCATCGCTCAAAAGGGCCATGCTGAATAAAGGGTCAATACCAGAAATGCAGGAAAGGCCATGGAGAAATGGGAGCCTTGCTACGCTGATGGGCAGGATGTAAATTGCGAAGAGCCACTCTGGCGAAGTGCACGGTGTGTCCTGAAACATCTACAAAACACAGCTTAGAGAGCATAGGGCACTTCCACTCATGGGCGTATATACTGGGAAAACTAAAAATCAGCAAGACACAGGCACCCCAAAGTTTAGGGCTGCTCTGTTGACAAGAACCTCCACTTCGTTACACGTTAAATATCCCAGGAAAGAGAAAAATGGATAAAGAAGCTGTGGTCCTTATGTACAATGCAATATCACTCAGCCATGAAATCAACGTCATAAGGCTAGTAGCAGCATGATGAATGATTTTAGGTACGACGATTCTAAGTGAAATAAGTCACACAGAAAAAAACACTTATTATAAGATATCACTTATACAGGGAATGGAAAAACCGCTACCCTTGAACTGAATTACAAAACAGAACAGAGTCACTCGTTGAGAAAACACACTATGGCTGCTTAACTGGAAAGGTGAGGTGGGGTGATGCATAAAACAAGGGTTTCAAATTAGCTCAGATACCGTTCCATATACCCAATATGTAATAGACAAGAAGTACGCCTTGCTCAGTGAACTGGACTCAACACACCCTATTCACCGCCCAAGAATATATCTGACTAGTAAGAATCTTAAAACATATGAATTGATATCTCTCTGTAAGTGAGTCAAGTGGGTGTAAAGCGGCATAAACACAGCAGTGAAAAGCAGATAAACCCCATTATAAAATTCAATTACTTTTAAAAACCCGTGAAACAAAGACAGTGAAATAGAGAGAAATTCTTACAAAATTCGTTCAGGGGATGTGATGCCACCTGGATTGACCATATCTAGACCCACAGCTGATTGAGACATAAGGGTGGACACTCTTGGGGCTGAGAGGATTGGTGAGGTTGGGTGAGCAAATGCAGACCCTTTAAAGTAATACTGCGTGGTTCCCATCCCATGGGTCCCCAATCTCCAGGTTCAAGGGCATCTTCCTACATCGAAAAAATGCCTGAGAATCCCAGAAGATGGTACACCGTGTGATCAGGAAAGGTTTCTAAAACCCACCCCATTTCTCATCTCCTTGTGCTCGGGTTCGCCATTCCAGCCGCTTCACTAGCAATCTCCCTCTTGGAGAATCAGCACCTTTAAGCTCCTGTTCCGTACAGGTTGCAGTTTGTCCTGAGGATGAACGGGAAGAGGGGGAAACAATGAGAGGCTAGCGCTAGGTGTTGGGACAGGCACAGGCCACTCTAATTTCCCATCAGGAAGAAGAATTAACCACAGGCTCAGCCTGCCGCACGGAACCAGAATAGGGCCTTAAGCAATCCTGCGGTTTTGCGGCCAGCTTCCAAAAAAGCGAGTTGAAAAATGGAGCTCAGGGGCACTGCAATTCACAGTCCTGTAGAGTTATAAATGGTAACTCAAGTCCAAAAATATATTGAAGGAAGGCAACGAAGAGGAGTTAAAAGCAAGGCAGAATTGCAGGAAATTTATATAGTTTTTATGTTAAGTGTTTATATACATTTAACATACATTAGCCTATTTAGGTTAGCCCCATAATCCTAATTTTTCCATCCTTCCACCTTTCATTTTGGTTAACCATTAATTTGTTTTATAAGTCTGTGAGTGTCTTTTTCTGTGGAGGTATGTTCATTGGTAGCAATCTTAGGATAACTTGTATAAATGATATCATAGTATATTTGTCATTCCCTTTTGACTTACTTTACCTAATATGATTATTTCTAAGCTCATTTGTAGTCCTGAAAATGGCACTCTTCATTTTTTTCCCGAGGCTACTATTCCATTCTGTACATATACCACTTCTTCTTTGTCAATTCATCTGTTTATGGGCCTTTTTTTTGCTTCCATGTCTTGGCTATTTCAATATTGCTGCAGTGCACATTTGCCTGCCTCTGTCTTTCCGATTCTGGTGGTCTTAGATTATAGGCCCAAAAGGTGCCCTGCTACATCATCTGGTAGCTCAATTTTTACCTTTTAAAGCAGCTCCATTCAGTTTTCGTTAATGCTGTTACCACTTTACATCCCACCAGCTGCTAGAAGGTACAAAGTTCTCTAAAACCCCTTCAGCATTTATAGGTTGTAGACGTTTTGCTGATGGTCATTTGACTGGTGTGAGCTGAAACCTTTTTGGAGGTTGGATTTGCATGTGGCTAATAATTCCTTATACTGAGCTTTAGGCATGTCCTTTTTTTCTTTTCCTCTTTTTTATTTAAAGAGTGAGTACAACTCCTCTCTTCATATTGACTTCTTGAAAAATTTGTCATGTGTTGAATTTTCTTGCCTATTCCCTACCCCAGGGCATTTTTTGAGGGAAGGTGTCATTTACAGCCCTGCAGTCCTTGGGGCTATTAAGCAACCATTAGCACTGGGTTTAAAGCTGCTGTTGTGAGAAACAGCCACAAGGCGGCAGCATTATTACGTTCTCAGCCCTTGTTACTAGGGCAACAGAGTCTTCCTGGAGGTAGTGTTCCGAGGTTGTATATTAGAGAAGAATGTGCGGGGACAAGCCCCCAGATTTCAGGAGGTAGATACGAATCGCCTTTAGAGCACATGAAAAGCGGCAAAACGTCGACAATGCTGCACTTGGCCAAAAAGGGCCTATGCGTTTTTTCCTGAATATATTCAGGAAAAAACGCATAGGCCCTTTTTGGCCAACCAAGCAAGCCGGAAAGGCAAATCAGCACTACAAATAAGTCTCGCTTCCCATCCGTCCAAAAGCCATTCAAAAAAGTGTAAAAACCAGAAGTGCAGGACAGGCCAGGTAGAAAAGGGAGCCTTGTTAGGCTGATGGGCGGGATGTAAATTGCCAACGGCCACTCTGGAGAAGTGCATGGTGTTTCCTAAAACATCTAAAAAACAGAGCTAGAGAGCATAGGGCCCTTCCACTCGTGGGCGTATAAAATGGGAAAACGAAAAATCAACAAGACACAGGCACCCCAAAGTTTAGGACTGCTCTGTTTACAAGAACCTCCACTTCAGTACACGTTAAATATGCCAGGATAGCGAAAAATGGATAAAGAAGTGTGGTACTTATGTACAATGGCATATCACTCAGCCATGAAATCAGTGTCATACGGCTACTAGCAGCATGATGAGTGGATTTAGGTACGATGTTTCTAAGTGAAATAAGTCACACAGAAAAAGAAACTTATCATAAGATATCACTTATAGAGGGAAAGTAAAAATCGCTACCCATGACCTGATTACAAAACAGAACAGAGTCACACATTTAGAAAACACTGGATGGCTGCTTAACTGGAAAGGTGAGGTGCGGTGAGGCATAAAACAAGGGTTTGAAATTAGCACACATACCGTTCCATAAACCAAATATGTAACAGACAACACCTACCCCTTGCTCAGTGAACTGGACTCAACGCCCCGTATTCACCGCACAAGAGTATATCTGACAAGTAAGAATCTTAAAACCTATGTATTGATATCTCTCTGTAAATGAATCAAGTGGGTGTAAAGCGGCATAAACACAGCAGTGAAAATCAGCTAAACCCCATTATAAAAATAGATTACAGAAAAACCCCCAACAAAGACAGGGAAAGAGAGAGAAATTCGTAAAAAGTTCGTTCAGGGGCAGTGAAGCAAACTGGATCGACCATATCTAGACCCACAGCTGGATTAGATATAAGGCTGGACACTCTTGGGGCTGAGAGGATTGGTGAGGTTGGGTGAGCAAACGCCTACCCTTTAAAGTAATAGTGCATGGTACCCATTCTATGGGTCCCAAATCTCCAGGTTCAAGGGAATCTTCTTAGAGCAAAAAAATGCATGGGAAACCCAGTGGAAGGTAAACAGTGTGATCGGGAAAGGTTTCTGAAACGCACCTCTTTCCTCATCTCCTGGTGCTCGGGTTCGCCATTCCAGCCGCATTACTAACAATCTCCCCACTTGGAGAATCAGCACCTTTAACCTCCTGTTTCGTACAGGTTGCAATTTGTCCTGAGGATGAATGGGAAGAGGGGGAACCCATGAGAGGGTAGCTCTAGGTGTTCGGACAGGCACAGGTCACTCTAATTTCCATCAGGAAGAAGAATTAACCACAGGCTCAGCCTGCCCCATGGAACCAGATTGGGCCTGAAGCCATCCTGCGGTTTTTCGGCCAACTCCCAAAAGAGCGAGTTGAAAAATGGAGCTCAGGGGCACTGCAATTCACAAACCTGCAGAGTTATAAATGATAACTGTCGTCCACAAATATATTGAGGGAAGGCAAAGAAGAGGATTTGAAAGCAAGGCAGAATTGCAGGAAACAGATTTCAGGAGGTAGATTCGAATCGCCTTTAAAGCACATGGAAAGCGGCAAAACCTCGACAATGATGCCCTTGGCCAAAAAGGGCGTATGCGTTTTTTCCTGAATATATTCAGGAAAAAACGCATACGCCCTTTTTGGTCAACCAAGAAACCTGGAAAGGCAAATCAGCGCTACAAAGAAGTCTCGCTTCCCATCGCTCAAAAGGGCCATGTTGAATAAAGGGTCAATACCAGAAATGCAGGAAAGGCCATGGAGAAATGGGAGCCTTGCTACGCTGATGGGCAGGATGTAAATTGCGAAGAGCCACTCTGGCGAAGTGCACGGTGTGTCCTGAAACATCTACAAAACACAGCTTAGAGAGCATAGGGCACTTCCACTCATGGGTGTATATACTGGGAAAACTAAAAATCAGCAAGACACAGGCACCCCAAAGTTTAGGGCTGCTCTGTTGACAAGAACCTCCACTTCGTTACACGTTAAATATCCCAGGAAAGAGAAAAATGGATAAAGAAGCTGTGGTCCTTATGTACAATGCAATATCACTCAGCCATGAAATCAACGTCATAAGGCTAGTAGCAGCATGATGAATGATTTTAGGTACGACGATTCTAAGTGAAATAAGTCACACAGAAAAAAACACTTATTATAAGATATCACTTATACAGGGAATGGAAAAACCGCTACCCTTGAACTGAATTACAAAACAGAACAGAGTCACTCGTTGAGAAAACACACTATGGCTGCTTAACTGGAAAGGTGAGGTGGGGTGATGCATAAAACAAGGGTTTCAAATTAGCTCAGATACCGTTCCATATACCCAATATGTAATAGACAAGAAGTACGCCTTGCTCAGTGAACTGGACTCAACACACCCTATTCACCGCCCAAGAATATATCTGACTAGTAAGAATCTTAAAACATATGAATTGATATCTCTCTGTAAGTGAGTCAAGTGGGTGTAAAGCGGCATAAACACAGCAGTGAAAAGCAGATAAACCCCATTATAAAATTCAATTACTTTTAAAAACCCGTGAAACAAAGACAGTGAAATAGAGAGAAATTCTTACAAAATTCGTTCAGGGGATGTGATGCCACCTGGATTGACCATATCTAGACCCACAGCTGATTGAGACATAAGGGTGGACACTCTTGGGGCTGAGAGGATTGGTGAGGTTGGGTGAGCAAATGCAGACCCTTTAAAGTAATACTGCGTGGTTCCCATCCCATGGGTCCCAAATCTCCAGGTTCAAGGGCATCTTCCTACATCGAAAAAATGCCTGAGAATCCCAGAAGATGGTACACCGTGTGATCAGGAAAGGTTTCTAAAACCCACCCCATTTCTCATCTCCTTGTGCTCGGGTTCGCCATTCCAGCCGCTTTACTAGCAATCTCCCTCTTGGAGAATCAGCACCTTTAAGCTCCTGTTCCGTACAGGTTGCAGTTTGTCCTGAGGATGAACGGGAAGAGGGGGAAACAATGAGAGGCTAGCGCTAGGTGTTGGGACAGGCACAGGCCACTCTAATTTCCCATCAGGAAGAAGAATTAACCACAGGCTCAGCCTGCCGCACAGAACCAGAATAGGGCCTTAAGCAATCCTGCGGTTTTGCGGCCAGCTTCCAAAAAAGCGAGTTGAAAAATGGAGCTCAGGGGCACTGCAATTCACAGTCCTGTAGAGTTATAAATGGTAACTCAAGTCCAAAAATATATTGAAGGAAGGCAACGAAGAGGAGTTAAAAGCAAGGCAGAATTGCAGGAAATTTATATAGTTTTTATGTTAAGTGTTTATATACATTTAACATACATTAGCCTATTTAGGTTAGCCCCATAATCCTAATTTTTCCATCCTTCCACCTTTCATTTTGGTTAACCATTAGTTTGTTTTATAAGTCTGTGAGTGTCTTTTTCTGTGGAGGTATGTTCATTGGTAGCAATCTTAGGATAACTTGTATAAATGATATCATAGTATATTTGTCATTCCCTTTTGACTTACTTTACCTAATATGATTATTTCTAAGCTCATTTGTAGTCCTGAAAATGGCACTCTTCATTTTTTTCCCGAGGCTACTATTCCATTCTGTACATATACCACTTCTTCTTTGTCAATTCATCTGTTTATGGGCCTTTTTTTTGCTTCCATGTCTTGGCTATTTCAATATTGCTGCAGTGCACATTTGCCTGCCTCTGTCTTTCCGATTCTGGTGGTCTTAGATTATAGGCCCAAAAGGTGCCCTGCTACATCATCTGGTAGCTCAATTTTTACCTTTTAAAGCAGCTCCATTCAGTTTTCGTTAATGCTGTTACCACTTTACATCCCACCAGCTGCTAGAAGGTACAAAGTTCTCTAAAACCCCTTCAGCATTTATAGGTTGTAGACGTTTTGCTGATGGTCATTTGACTGGTGTGAGCTGAAACCTTTTTGGAGGTTGGATTTGCATGTGGCTAATAATTCCTTATACTGAGCTTTAGGCATGTCCTTTTTTTCTTTTCCTCTTTTTTATTTAAAGAGTGAGTACAACTCCTCTCTTCATATTGACTTCTTGAAAAATTTGTCATGTGTTGAATTTTCTTGCCTATTCCCTACCCCAGGGCATTTTTTGAGGGAAGGTGTCATTTACAGCCCTGCAGTCCTTGGGGCTATTAAGCAACCATTAGCACTGGGTTTAAAGCTGCTGTTGTGAGAAACAGCCACAAGGCGGCAGCATTATTACGTTCTCAGCCCTTGTTACTAGGGCAACAGAGTCTTCCTGGAGGTAGTGTTCCGAGGTTGTATATTAGAGAAGAATGTGCGGGGACAAGCCCCCAGATTTCAGGAGGTAGATACGAATCGCCTTTAGAGCACATGAAAAGCGGCAAAACGTCGACAATGATGCACTTGGCCAAAAAGGGCCTATGCGTTTTTTCCTGAATATATTCAGGAAAAAACGCATAGGCCCTTTTTGGCCAACCAAGCAAGCCGGAAAGGCAAATCAGCACTACAAATAAGTCTCGCTTCCCATCCGTCCAAAAGCCATTCAAAAAAGTGTAAAAACCAGAAGTGCAGGACAGGCCAGGTAGAAAAGGGAGCCTTGTTAGGCTGATGGGCGGGATGTAAATTGCCAACGGCCACTCTGGAGAAGTGCATGGTGTTTCCTAAAACATCTAAAAAACAGAGCTAGAGAGCATAGGGCCCTTCCACTCGTGGGCGTATAAAATGGGAAAACGAAAAATCAACAAGACACAGGCACCCCAAAGTTTAGGACTGCTCTGTTTACAAGAACCTCCACTTCAGTACACGTTAAATATGCCAGGATAGCGAAAAATGGATAAAGAAGTGTGGTACTTATGTACAATGGCATATCACTCAGCCATGAAATCAGTGTCATACGGCTACTAGCAGCATGATGAGTGGATTTAGGTACGATGTTTCTAAGTGAAATAAGTCACACAGAAAAAGAAACTTATCATAAGATATCACTTATAGAGGGAAAGTAAAAATCGCTACCCATGACCTGATTACAAAACAGAACAGAGTCACACATTTAGAAAACACTGGATGGCTGCTTAACTGGAAAGGTGAGGTGCGGTGAGGCATAAAACAAGGGTTTGAAATTAGCACACATACCGTTCCATAAACCAAATATGTAACAGACAACACCTACCCCTTGCTCAGTGAACTGGACTCAACGCCCCGTATTCACCGCACAAGAGTATATCTGACAAGTAAGAATCTTAAAACCTATGTATTGATATCTCTCTGTAAATGAATCAAGTGGGTGTAAAGCGGCATAAACACAGCAGTGAAAATCAGCTAAACCCCATTATAAAAATAGATTACAGAAAAACCCCCAACAAAGACAGGGAAAGAGAGAGAAATTCGTAAAAAGTTCGTTCAGGGGCAGTGAAGCAAACTGGATCGACCATATCTAGACCCACAGCTGGATTAGATATAAGGCTGGACACTCTTGGGGCTGAGAGGATTGGTGAGGTTGGGTGAGCAAACGCCTACCCTTTAAAGTAATAGTGCATGGTACCCATTCTATGGGTCCCAAATCTCCAGGTTCAAGGGAATCTTCTTAGAGCAAAAAAATGCATGGGAAACCCAGTGGAAGGTAAACAGTGTGATCGGGAAAGGTTTCTGAAACGCACCTCTTTCCTCATCTCCTGGTGCTCGGGTTCGCCATTCCAGCCGCATTACTAACAATCTCCCCACTTGGAGAATCAGCACCTTTAACCTCCTGTTTCGTACAGGTTGCAATTTGTCCTGAGGATGAATGGGAAGAGGGGGAACCCATGAGAGGGTAGCTCTAGGTGTTCGGACAGGCACAGGTCACTCTAATTTCCATCAGGAAGAAGAATTAACCACAGGCTCAGCCTGCCCCATGGAACCAGATTGGGCCTGAAGCCATCCTGCGGTTTTTCGGCCAACTCCCAAAAGAGCGAGTTGAAAAATGGAGCTCAGGGGCACTGCAATTCACAAACCTGCAGAGTTATAAATGATAACTGTCGTCCACAAATATATTGAGGGAAGGCAAAGAAGAGGATTTGAAAGCAAGGCAGAATTGCAGGAAACAGATTTCAGGAGGTAGATTCGAATCGCCTTTAAAGCACATGGAAAGCGGCAAAACCTCGACAATGATGCCCTTGGCCAAAAAGGGCGTATGCGTTTTTTCCTGAATATATTCAGGAAAAAACGCATACGCCCTTTTTGGTCAACCAAGAAACCTGGAAAGGCAAATCAGCGCTACAAAGAAGTCTCGCTTCCCATCGCTCAAAAGGGCCATGCTGAATAAAGGGTCAATACCAGAAATGCAGGAAAGGCCATGGAGAAATGGGAGCCTTGCTACGCTGATGGGCAGGATGTAAATTGCGAAGAGCCACTCTGGCGAAGTGCACGGTGTGTCCTGAAACATCTACAAAACACAGCTTAGAGAGCATAGGGCACTTCCACTCATGGGTGTATATACTGGGAAAACTAAAAATCAGCAAGACACAGGCACCCCAAAGTTTAGGGCTGCTCTGTTGACAAGAACCTCCACTTCGTTACACGTTAAATATCCCAGGAAAGAGAAAAATGGATAAAGAAGCTGTGGTCCTTATGTACAATGCAATATCACTCAGCCATGAAATCAACGTCATAAGGCTAGTAGCAGCATGATGAATGATTTTAGGTACGACGATTCTAAGTGAAATAAGTCACACAGAAAAAGACACTTATTATAAGATATCACTTATACAGGGAATGGAAAAACCGCTACCCTTGAACTGAATTACAAAACAGAACAGAGTCACTCGTTGAGAAAACACACTATGGCTGCTTAACTGGAAAGGTGAGGTGGGGTGATGCATAAAACAAGGGTTTCAAATTAGCTCAGATACCGTTCCATATACCCAATATGTAATAGACAAGAAGTACGCCTTGCTCAGTGAACTGGACTCAACACACCCTATTCACCGCCCAAGAATATATCTGACTAGTAAGAATCTTAAAACATATGAATTGATATCTCTCTGTAAGTGAGTCAAGTGGGTGTAAAGCGGCATAAACACAGCAGTGAAAAGCAGATAAACCCCATTATAAAATTCAATTACTTTTAAAAACCCGTGAAACAAAGACAGTGAAATAGAGAGAAATTCTTACAAAATTCGTTCAGGGGATGTGATGCCACCTGGATTGACCATATCTAGACCCACAGCTGATTGAGACATAAGGGTGGACACTCTTGGGGCTGAGAGGATTGGTGAGGTTGGGTGAGCAAATGCAGACCCTTTAAAGTAATACTGCGTGGTTCCCATCCCATGGGTCCCAAATCTCCAGGTTCAAGGGCATCTTCCTACATTGAAAAAATGCCTGAGAATCCCAGAAGATGGTACACCGTGTGATCAGGAAAGGTTTCTAAAACCCACCCCATTTCTCATCTCCTTGTGCTCGGGTTCGCCATTCCAGCCGCTTTACTAGCAATCTCCCTCTTGGAGAATCAGCACCTTTAAGCTCCTGTTCCGTACAGGTTGCAGTTTGTCCTGAGGATGAACGGGAAGAGGGGGAAACAATGAGAGGCTAGCGCTAGGTGTTGGGACAGGCACAGGCCACTCTAATTTCCCATCAGGAAGAAGAATTAACCACAGGCTCAGCCTGCCGCACGGAACCAGAATAGGGCCTTAAGCAATCCTGCGGTTTTGCGGCCAGCTTCCAAAAAAGCGAGTTGAAAAATGGAGCTCAGGGGCACTGCAATTCACAGTCCTGTAGAGTTATAAATGGTAACTCAAGTCCAAAAATATATTGAAGGAAGGCAACGAAGAGGAGTTAAAAGCAAGGCAGAATTGCAGGAAATTTATATAGTTTTTATGTTAAGTGTTTATATACATTTAACATACATTAGCCTATTTAGGTTAGCCCCATAATCCTAATTTTTCCATCCTTCCACCTTTCATTTTGGTTAACCATTAGTTTGTTTTATAAGTCTGTGAGTGTCTTTTTCTGTGGAGGTATGTTCATTGGTAGCAATCTTAGGATAACTTGTATAAATGATATCATAGTATATTTGTCATTCCCTTTTGACTTACTTTACCTAATATGATTATTTCTAAGCTCATTTGTAGTCCTGAAAATGGCACTCTTCATTTTTTTCCCGAGGCTACTATTCCATTCTGTACATATACCACTTCTTCTTTGTCAATTCATCTGTTTATGGGCCTTTTTTTTGCTTCCATGTCTTGGCTATTTCAATATTGCTGCAGTGCACATTTGCCTGCCTCTGTCTTTCCGATTCTGGTGGTCTTAGATTATAGGCCCAAAAGGTGCCCTGCTACATCATCTGGTAGCTCAATTTTTACCTTTTAAAGCAGCTCCATTCAGTTTTCGTTAATGCTGTTACCACTTTACATCCCACCAGCTGCTAGAAGGTACAAAGTTCTCTAAAACCCCTTCAGCATTTATAGGTTGTAGACGTTTTGCTGATGGTCATTTGACTGGTGTGAGCTGAAACCTTTTTGGAGGTTGGATTTGCATGTGGCTAATAATTCCTTATACTGAGCTTTAGGCATGTCCTTTTTTTCTTTTCCTCTTTTTTATTTAAAGAGTGAGTACAACTCCTCTCTTCATATTGACTTCCTGAAAAATTTGTCATGTGTTGAATTTTCTTGCCTATTCCCTACCCCAGGGCATTTTTTGAGGGAAGGTGTCATTTACAGCCCTGCAGTCCTTGGGGCTATTAAGCAACCATTAGCACTGGGTTTAAAGCTGCTGTTGTGAGAAACAGCCACAAGGCGGCAGCATTATTACGTTCTCAGCCCTTGTTACTAGGGCAACAGAGTCTTCCTGGAGGTAGTGTTCCGAGGTTGTATATTAGAGAAGAATGTGCGGGGACAAGCCCCCAGATTTCAGGAGGTAGATACGAATCGCCTTTAGAGCACATGAAAAGCGGCAAAACGTCGACAATGATGCACTTGGCCAAAAAGGGCCTATGCGTTTTTTCCTGAATATATTCAGGAAAAAACGCATAGGCCCTTTTTGGCCAACCAAGCAAGCCGGAAAGGCAAATCAGCACTACAAATAAGTCTCGCTTCCCATCCGTCCAAAAGCCATTCAAAAAAGTGTAAAAACCAGAAGTGCAGGACAGGCCAGGTAGAAAAGGGAGCCTTGTTAGGCTGATGGGCGGGATGTAAATTGCCAACGGCCACTCTGGAGAAGTGCATGGTGTTTCCTAAAACATCTAAAAAACAGAGCTAGAGAGCATAGGGCCCTTCCACTCGTGGGCGTATAAAATGGGAAAACGAAAAATCAACAAGACACAGGCACCCCAAAGTTTAGGACTGCTCTGTTTACAAGAACCTCCACTTCAGTACACGTTAAATATGCCAGGATAGAGAAAAATGGATAAAGAAGTGTGGTACTTATGTACAATGGCATATCACTCAGCCATGAAATCAGTGTCATACGGCTACTAGCAGCATGATGAGTGGATTTAGGTACGATGTTTCTAAGTGAAATAAGTCACACAGAAAAAGAAACTTATCATAAGATATCACTTATAGAGGGAAAGTAAAAATCGCTACCCATGACCTGATTACAAAACAGAACAGAGTCACACATTTAGAAAACACTGGATGGCTGCTTAACTGGAAAGGTGAGGTGCGGTGAGGCATAAAACAAGGGTTTGAAATTAGCACACATACCGTTCCATAAACCAAATATGTAACAGACAACACCTACCCCTTGCTCAGTGAACTGGACTCAACGCCCCGTATTCACCGCACAAGAGTATATCTGACAAGTAAGAATCTTAAAACCTATGTATTGATATCTCTCTGTAAATGAATCAAGTGGGTGTAAAGCGGCATAAACACAGCAGTGAAAATCAGCTAAACCCCATTATAAAAATAGATTACAGAAAAACCCCCAACAAAGACAGTGAAAGAGAGAGAAATTCGTAAAAAGTTCGTTCAGGGGCAGTGAAGCAAACTGGATCGACCATATCTAGACCCACAGCTGGATTAGATATAAGGCTGGACACTCTTGGGGCTGAGAGGATTGGTGAGGTTGGGTGAGCAAACGCCTACCCTTTAAAGTAATAGTGCATGGTACCCATTCTATGGGTCCCAAATCTCCAGGTTCAAGGGAATCTTCTTAGAGCAAAAAAATGCATGGGAAACCCAGTGGAAGGTAAACAGTGTGATCGGGAAAGGTTTCTGAAACGCACCTCTTTCCTCATCTCCTGGTGCTCGGGTTCGCCATTCCAGCCGCATTACTAACAATCTCCCCACTTGGAGAATCAGCACCTTTAACCTCCTGTTTCGTACAGGTTGCAATTTGTCCTGAGGATGAATGGGAAGAGGGGGAACCCATGAGAGGGTAGCTCTAGGTGTTCGGACAGGCACAGGTCACTCTAATTTCCATCAGGAAGAAGAATTAACCACAGGCTCAGCCTGCCCCATGGAACCAGATTGGGCCTGAAGCCATCCTGCGGTTTTTCGGCCAACTCCCAAAAGAGCGAGTTGAAAAATGGAGCTCAGGGGCACTGCAATTCACAAACCTGCAGAGTTATAAATGATAACTGTCGTCCACAAATATATTGAGGGAAGGCAAAGAAGAGGATTTGAAAGCAAGGCAGAATTGCAGGAAACAGATTTCAGGAGGTAGATTCGAATCGCCTTTAAAGCACATGGAAAGCGGCAAAACCTCGACAATGATGCCCTTGGCCAAAAAGGGCGTATGCGTTTTTTCCTGAATATATTCAGGAAAAAACGCATACGCCCTTTTTGGTCAACCAAGAAACCTGGAAAGGCAAATCAGCGCTACAAAGAAGTCTCGCTTCCCATCGCTCAAAAGGGCCATGCTGAATAAAGGGTCAATACCAGAAATGCAGGAAAGGCCATGGAGAAATGGGAGCCTTGCTACGCTGATGGGCAGGATGTAAATTGCGAAGAGCCACTCTGGCGAAGTGCACGGTGTGTCCTGAAACATCTACAAAACACAGCTTAGAGAGCATAGGGCACTTCCACTCATGGGCGTATATACTGGGAAAACTAAAAATCAGCAAGACACAGGCACCTCAAAGTTTAGGGCTGCTCTGTTGACAAGAACCTCCACTTCGTTACACGTTAAATATCCCAGGAAAGAGAAAAATGGATAAAGAAGCTGTGGTCCTTATGTACAATGCAATATCACTCAGCCATGAAATCAACGTCATAAGGCTAGTAGCAGCATGATGAATGATTTTAGGTACGACGATTCTAAGTGAAATAAGTCACACAGAAAAAGACACTTATTATAAGATATCACTTATACAGGGAATGGAAAAACCGCTACCCTTGAACTGAATTACAAAACAGAACAGAGTCACTCGTTGAGAAAACACACTATGGCTGCTTAACTGGAAAGGTGAGGTGGGGTGATGCATAAAACAAGGGTTTCAAATTAGCTCAGATACCGTTCCATATACCCAATATGTAATAGACAAGAAGTACGCCTTGCTCAGTGAACTGGACTCAACACACCCTATTCACCGCCCAAGAATATATCTGACTAGTAACAATCTTAAAACATATGAATTGATATCTCTCTGTAAGTGAGTCAAGTGGGTGTAAAGCGGCATAAACACAGCAGTGAAAAGCAGATAAACCCCATTATAAAATTCAATTACTTTTAAAAACCCGTGAAACAAAGACAGTGAAATAGAGAGAAATTCTTACAAAATTCGTTCAGGGGATGTGATGCCACCTGGATTGACCATATCTAGACCCACAGCTGATTGAGACATAAGGGTGGACACTCTTGGGGCTGAGAGGATTGGTGAGGTTGGGTGAGCAAATGCAGACCCTTTAAAGTAATACTGCGTGGTTCCCATCCCATGGGTCCCCAATCTCCAGGTTCAAGGGCATCTTCCTACATTGAAAAAATGCCTGAGAATCCCAGAAGATGGTACACCGTGTGATCAGGAAAGGTTTCTAAAACCCACCCCATTTCTCATCTCCTTGTGCTCGGGTTCGCCATTCCAGCCGCTTTACTAGCAATCTCCCTCTTGGAGAATCAGCACCTTTAAGCTCCTGTTCCGTACAGGTTGCAGTTTGTCCTGAGGATGAACGGGAAGAGGGGGAAACAATGAGAGGCTAGCGCTAGGTGTTGGGACAGGCACAGGCCACTCTAATTTCCCATCAGGAAGAAGAATTAACCACAGGCTCAGCCTGCCGCACGGAACCAGAATAGGGCCTTAAGCAATCCTGCGGTTTTGCGGCCAGCTTCCAAAAAAGCGAGTTGAAAAATGGAGCTCAGGGGCACTGCAATTCACAGTCCTGTAGAGTTATAAATGGTAACTCAAGTCCAAAAATATATTGAAGGAAGGCAACGAAGAGGAGTTAAAAGCAAGGCAGAATTGCAGCAAATTTATATAGTTTTTATGTTAAGTGTTTATATACATTTAACATACATTAGCCTATTTAGGTTAGCCCCATAATCCTAATTTTTCCATCCTTCCACCTTTCATTTTGGTTAACCATTAGTTTGTTTTATAAGTCTGTGAGTGTCTTTTTCTGTGGAGGTATGTTCATTGGTAGCAATCTTAGGATAACTTGTATAAATGATATCATAGTATATTTGTCATTCCCTTTTGACTTACTTTACCTAATATGATTATTTCTAAGCTCATTTGTAGTCCTGAAAATGGCACTCTTCATTTTTTTCCCGAGGCTACTATTCCATTCTGTACATATACCACTTCTTCTTTGTCAATTCATCTGTTTATGGGCCTTTTTTTTGCTTCCATGTCTTGGCTATTTCAATATTGCTGCAGTGCACATTTGCCTGCCTCTGTCTTTCCGATTCTGGTGGTCTTAGATTATAGGCCCAAAAGGTGCCCTGCTACATCATCTGGTAGCTCAATTTTTACCTTTTAAAGCAGCTCCATTCAGTTTTCGTTAATGCTGTTACCACTTTACATCCCACCAGCTGCTAGAAGGTACAAAGTTCTCTAAAACCCCTTCAGCATTTATAGGTTGTAGACGTTTTGCTGATGGTCATTTGACTGGTGTGAGCTGAAACCTTTTTGGAGGTTGGATTTGCATGTGGCTAATAATTCCTTATACTGAGCTTTAGGCATGTCCTTTTTTTCTTTTCCTCTTTTTTATTTAAAGAGTGAGTACAACTCCTCTCTTCATATTGACTTCTTGAAAAATTTGTCATGTGTTGAATTTTCTTGCCTATTCCCTACCCCAGGGCATTTTTTGAGGGAAGGTGTCATTTACAGCCCTGCAGTCCTTGGGGCTATTAAGCAACCATTAGCACTGGGTTTAAAGCTGCTGTTGTGAGAAACAGCCACAAGGCGGCAGCATTATTACGTTCTCAGCCCTTGTTACTAGGGCAACAGAGTCTTCCTGGAGGTAGTGTTCCGAGGTTGTATATTAGAGAAGAATGTGCGGGGACAAGCCCCCAGATTTCAGGAGGTAGATACGAATCGCCTTTAGAGCACATGAAAAGCGGCAAAACGTCGACAATGATGCACTTGGCCAAAAAGGGCCTATGCGTTTTTTCCTGAATATATTCAGGAAAAAACGCATAGGCCCTTTTTGGCCAACCAAGCAAGCCGGAAAGGCAAATCAGCACTACAAATAAGTCTCGCTTCCCATCCGTCCAAAAGCCATTCAAAAAAGTGTAAAAACCAGAAGTGCAGGACAGGCCAGGTAGAAAAGGGAGCCTTGTTAGGCTGATGGGCGGGATGTAAATTGCCAACGGCCACTCTGGAGAAGTGCATGGTGTTTCCTAAAACATCTAAAAAACAGAGCTAGAGAGCATAGGGCCCTTCCACTCGTGGGCGTATAAAATGGGAAAACGAAAAATCAACAAGACACAGGCACCCCAAAGTTTAGGACTGCTCTGTTTACAAGAACCTCCACTTCAGTACACGTTAAATATGCCAGGATAGAGAAAAATGGATAAAGAAGTGTGGTACTTATGTACAATGGCATATCACTCAGCCATGAAATCAGTGTCATACGGCTACTAGCAGCATGATGAGTGGATTTAGGTACGATGTTTCTAAGTGAAATAAGTCACACAGAAAAAGAAACTTATCATAAGATATCACTTATAGAGGGAAAGTAAAAATCGCTACCCATGACCTGATTACAAAACAGAACAGAGTCACACATTTAGAAAACACTGGATGGCTGCTTAACTGGAAAGGTGAGGTGCGGTGAGGCATAAAACAAGGGTTTGAAATTAGCACACATACCGTTCCATAAACCAAATATGTAACAGACAACACCTACCCCTTGCTCAGTGAACTGGACTCAACGCCCCGTATTCACCGCACAAGAGTATATCTGACAAGTAAGAATCTTAAAACCTATGTATTGATATCTCTCTGTAAATGAATCAAGTGGGTGTAAAGCGGCATAAAAACAGCAGTGAAAATCAGCTAAACCCCATTATAAAAATAGATTACAGAAAAACCCCCAACAAAGACAGTGAAAGAGAGAGAAATTCGTAAAAAGTTCGTTCAGGGACAGTGAAGCAACCTGGATCGACCATATCTAGACCCACAGCTGGATTAGATATAAGGCTGGACACTCTTGGGGCTGAGAGGATTGGTGAGGTTGGGTGAGCAAACGCCTACCCTTTAAAGTAATAGTGCATTCTACCCATTCTATGGGTCCCAAATCTCCAGGTTCAAGGGAATCTTCTTAGAGCAAAAAAATGCATGGGAAACCCAGTGGAAGGTATACAGTGTGATCGGGAAAGGTTTCTGAAACGCACCTCTTTCCTCATCTCCTGGTGCTCGGGTTCGCCATTCCAGCCGCATTACTAACAATCTCCCCACTTGGAGAATCAGCACCTTTAACCTCCTGTTTCGTACAGGCTGCAATTTGTCCTGAGGATGAATGGGAAGAGGGGGAACCCATGAGAGGGTAGCTCTAGGTGTTCGGACAGGCACAGGTCACTCTAATTTCCATCAGGAAGAAGAATTAACCACAGGCTCAGCCTGCCCCATGGAACCAGATTGGGCCTGAAGCCATCCTGCGGTTTTTCGGCCAACTCCCAAAAGAGCGAGTTGAAAAATGGAGCTCAGGGGCACTGCAATTCACAGACCTGCAGAGTTATAAATGATAACTGTCGTCCACAAATATATTGAGGGAAGGCAACGAAGAGGATTTGAAAGCAAGGCAGAATTGCAGGAAACAGATTTCAGGAGGTAGATTCGAATCGCCTTTAAAGCACATGGAAAGCGGCAAAACCTCGACAATGATGCCCTTGGCCAAAAAGGGCGTATGCGTTTTTTCCTGAATATATTCAGGAAAAAACGCATACGCCCTTTTTGGTCAACCAAGAAACCTGGAAAGGCAAATCAGCGCTACAAAGAAGTCTCGCTTCCCATCGCTCAAAAGGGCCATGCTGAATAAAGGGTCAATACCAGAAATGCAGGAAAGGCCATGGAGAAATGGGAGCCTTGCTACGCTGATGGGCAGGATGTAAATTGCGAAGAGCCACTCTGGCGAAGTGCACGGTGTGTCCTGAAACATCTACAAAACACAGCTTAGAGAGCATAGGGCACTTCCACTCATGGGCGTATATACTGGGAAAACTAAAAATCAGCAAGACACATGCACCCCAAAGTTTAGGGCTGCTCTGTTGACAAGAACCTCCACTTCGTTACACGTTAAATATCCCAGGAAAGAGAAAAATGCATAAAGAAGCTGTGGTCCTTATGTACAATGCAATATCACTCAGCCATGAAATCAACGTCATAAGGCTAGTAGCAGCATGATGAGTGGATTTAGGTACGACGATTCTAAGTGAAATAAGTCACACAGAAAAAGACACTTATTATAAGATATCACTTATACAGAGAATGGAAAAATCGCTACCCTTGAACTGAATTACAAAACAGAACAGAGTCACTCGTTGAGAAAACACACTATGGCTGCTTAACTGGAAAGGTGAGGTGGGGTGATGCATAAAACAAGGGTTTCAAATTAGCTCAGATACCGTTCCATATACCCAATATGTAATAGACAAGAAGTACGCCTTGCTCAGTGAACTGGACTCAACACACCCTATTCACCGCCCAAGAATATATCTGACTAGTAAGAATCTTAAAACATATGAATTGATATCTCTCTGTAAGTGAGTCAAGTGGGTGTAAAGCGGCATAAACACAGCAGTGAAAAGCAGCTAAACCCCATTATAAAATTCAATTACTTTTAAAAACCCGTGAAACAAAGACAGTGAAAGAGAGAGAAATTCTTACAAAATTCGTTCAGGGGATGTGATACCACCTGGATTGACCATATCTAGACCCACAGCTCATTGAGACATAAGGGTGGACACTCTTGGGGCTGAGAGGTTTAGTGAGGTTGGGTGAGCAAATGCAGACCCTTTAAAGTAATACTGCGTGGTTCCCATCCCATGGGTCCCAAATCTCCAGGTTCAAGGGCATCTTCCTACATCGAAAAAATGCATGAGAATCCCAGAAGATGGTACACCGTGTGATCAGGAAAGGTTTCTAAAACCCACCCCATTTCTCATCTCCTTGTGCTCGGGTTTGCCATTCCAGCCGCTTTACTAGCAATCTCCCTCTTGGAGAATCAGCACCTTTAAGCTCCTGTTCCGTACAGGTTGCAGTTTGTCCTGAGGATGATCGGGAAAAGGGGGAATCAATGAGAGACTAGCGCTAGGTGTTGGGACAGGCACAGGCCACTCTAATTTCCCATCAGGAAGAAGAATTAACCACAGGCTCAGCCTTGCGCACGGAACCAGAATAGGGCCTTAAGCAATCCTGCGGTTTTGCGGCCAGCTTCCAAAACAGCGAGTTGAAAAATGGAGCTCAGGGGCACTGCAATTCACAGTCCTGTAGAGTTATAAATGGTAACTCAAGTCCAAAAATATATTGAAGGAAGGCAACGAAGAGGATTTAAAAGCAAGGCAGAATTGCAGGAAAATTATATAGTTTATATGTTAAGTGTTTATATACATTTAACATACATTAGCCTATTTAGGTTAGCCCCATTATCCTAATTTTTCCATCCTTCCACCTTTCATTTTGGTTAACCATTAGTTTCTTTTATAAGTCTGTGAGTGTCTTTTTCTGTGGAGGTATGTTCATTGGTAGCAATCTTAGGATAACTTGTATAAATGATATCATAGTATATTTGTCATTCCCTTTTGACTTACTTTACCTAATATGATTATTTCTAAGCTCATTTGTAGTCCTGAAAATGGCACTCTTCATTTTTTTCCCGAGGCTACTATTCCATTCTGTACATATACCACTTCTTCTTTGTCAATTCATCTGTTTATGGGCCTTTTTTTTGCTTCCATGTCTTGGCTATTTCAATATTGCTGCAGTGCACATTTGCCTGCCTCTGTCTTTCCGATTCTGGTGGTCTTAGATTATAGGCCCAAAAGGTGCCCTGCTACATCATCTGGTAGCTCAATTTTTACCTTTTAAAGCAGCTCCATTCAGTTTTCGTTAATGCTGTTACCACTTTACATCCCACCAGCTGCTAGAAGGTACAAAGTTCTCTAAAACCCCTTCAGCATTTATAGGTTGTAGACGTTTTGCTGATGGTCATTTGACTGGTGTGAGCTGAAACCTTTTTGGAGGTTGGATTTGCATGTGGCTAATAATTCCTTATACTGAGCTTTAGGCATGTCCTTTTTTTCTTTTCCTCTTTTTTTTTAAAGAGTGAGTACAACTCCTCTCTTCATATTGACTTCTTGAAAAATTTGTCATGTGTTGAATTTTCTTGCCTATTCCCTACCCCAGGGCATTTTTTGAGGGAAGGTGTCATTTACAGCCCTGCAGTCCTTGGGGCTATTAAGCAACCATTAGCACTGGGTTTAAAGCTGCTGTTGTGAGAAACAGCCACAAGGCGGCAGCATTATTACGTTCTCAACCCTTGTTACTAGGGCAACAGAGTCTTCCTGGAGGTAGTGTTCCGAGGTTGTATATTAGAGAAGAATGTGCGGGGACAAGCCCCCAGATTTCAGGAGGTAGATACGAATCGCCTTTAGAGCACATGAAAAGCGGCAAAACGTCGACAATGATGCACTTGGCCAAAAAGGGCCTATGCGTTTTTTCCTGAATATATTCAGGAAAAAACGCATAGGCCCTTTTTGGCCAACCAAGCAAGCCGGAAAGGCAAATCAGCACTACAAATAAGTCTCGCTTCCCATCCGTCCAAAAGCCATTCAAAAAAGTGTAAAAACCAGAAGTGCAGGACAGGCCAGGTAGAAAAGGGAGCCTTGTTAGGCTGATGGGCGGGATGTAAATTGCCAACGGCCACTCTGGAGAAGTGCATGGTGTTTCCTAAAACATCTAAAAAACAGAGCTAGAGAGCATAGGGCCCTTCCACTCGTGGGCGTATAAAATGGGAAAACGAAAAATCAACAAGACACAGGCACCCCAAAGTTTAGGACTGCTCTGTTTACAAGAACCTCCACTTCAGTACACGTTAAATATGCCAGGATAGAGAAAAATGGATAAAGAAGTGTGGTACTTATGTACAATGGCATATCACTCAGCCATGAAATCAGTGTCATACGGCTACTAGCAGCATGATGAGTGGATTTAGGTACGATGTTTCTAAGTGAAATAAGTCACACAGAAAAAGAAACTTATCATAAGATATCACTTATAGAGGGAAAGTAAAAATCGCTACCCATGACCTGATTACAAAACAGAACAGAGTCACACATTTAGAAAACACTGGATGGCTGCTTAACTGGAAAGGTGAGGTGCGGTGAGGCATAAAACAAGGGTTTGAAATTAGCACACATACCGTTCCATAAACCAAATATGTAACAGACAACACCTACCCCTTGCTCAGTGAACTGGACTCAACGCCCCGTATTCACCGCACAAGAGTATATCTGACAAGTAAGAATCTTAAAACCTATGTATTGATATCTCTCTGTAAATGAATCAAGTGGGTGTAAAGCGGCATAAAAACAGCAGTGAAAATCAGCTAAACCCCATTATAAAAATAGATTACAGAAAAACCCCCAACAAAGACAGTGAAAGAGAGAGAAATTCGTAAAAAGTTCGTTCAGGGACAGTGAAGCAACCTGGATCGACCATATCTAGACCCACAGCTGGATTAGATATAAGGCTGGACACTCTTGGGGCTGAGAGGATTGGTGAGGTTGGGTGAGCAAACGCCTACCCTTTAAAGTAATAGTGCATTCTACCCATTCTATGGGTCCCAAATCTCCAGGTTCAAGGGAATCTTCTTAGAGCAAAAAAATGCATGGGAAACCCAGTGGAAGGTATACAGTGTGATCGGGAAAGGTTTCTGAAACGCACCTCTTTCCTCATCTCCTGGTGCTCGGGTTCGCCATTCCAGCCGCATTACTAACAATCTCCCCACTTGGAGAATCAGCACCTTTAACCTCCTGTTTCGTACAGGCTGCAATTTGTCCTGAGGATGAATGGGAAGAGGGGGAACCCATGAGAGGGTAGCTCTAGGTGTTCGGACAGGCACAGGTCACTCTAATTTCCATCAGGAAGAAGAATTAACCACAGGCTCAGCCTGCCCCATGGAACCAGATTGGGCCTGAAGCCATCCTGCGGTTTTTCGGCCAACTCCCAAAAGAGCGAGTTGAAAAATGGAGCTCAGGGGCACTACAATTCACAGACCTGCAGAGTTATAAATGATAACTGTCGTCCACAAATATATTGAGGGAAGGCAACGAAGAGGATTTGAAAGCAAGGCAGAATTGCAGGAAACAGATTTCAGGAGGTAGATTCGAATCGCCTTTAAAGCACATGGAAAGCGGCAAAACCTCGACAATGATGCCCTTGGCCAAAAAGGGCGTATGCGTTTTTTCCTGAATATATTCAGGAAAAAACGCATACGCCCTTTTTGGTCAACCAAGAAACCTGGAAAGGCAAATCAGCGCTACAAAGAAGTCTCGCTTCCCATCGCTCAAAAGGGCCATGCTGAATAAAGGGTCAATACCAGAAATGCAGGAAAGGCCATGGAGAAATGGGAGCCTTGCTACGCTGATGGGCAGGATGTAAATTGCGAAGAGCCACTCTGGCGAAGTGCACGGTGTGTCCTGAAACATCTACAAAACACAGCTTAGAGAGCATAGGGCACTTCCACTCATGGGCGTATATACTGGGAAAACTAAAAATCAGCAAGACACATGCACCCCAAAGTTTAGGGCTGCTCTGTTGACAAGAACCTCCACTTCGTTACACGTTAAATATCCCAGGAAAGAGAAAAATGCATAAAGAAGCTGTGGTCCTTATGTACAATGCAATATCACTCAGCCATGAAATCAACGTCATAAGGCTAGTAGCAGCATGATGAGTGGATTTAGGTACGACAATTCTAAGTGAAATAAGTCACACAGAAAAAGACACTTATTATAAGATATCACTTATACAGAGAATGGAAAAATCGCTACCCTTGAACTGAATTACAAAACAGAACAGAGTCACTCGTTGAGAAAACACACTATGGCTGCTTAACTGGAAAGGTGAGGTGGGGTGATGCATAAAACAAGGGTTTCAAATTAGCTCAGATACCGTTCCATATACCCAATATGTAATAGACAAGAAGTACGCCTTGCTCAGTGAACTGGACTCAACACACCCTATTCACCGCCCAAGAATATATCTGACTAGTAAGAATCTTAAAACATATGAATTGATATCTCTCTGTAAGTGAGTCAAGTGGGTGTAAAGCGGCATAAACACAGCAGTGAAAAGCAGCTAAACCCCATTATAAAATTCAATTACTTTTAAAAACCCGTGAAACAAAGACAGTGAAAGAGAGAGAAATTCTTACAAAATTCGTTCAGGGGATGTGATACCACCTGGATTGACCATATCTAGACCCACAGCTCATTGAGACATAAGGGTGGACACTCTTGGGGCTGAGAGGATTGGTGAGGTTGGGTGAGCAAATGCAGACCCTTTAAAGTAATACTGCGTGGTTCCCATCCCATGGGTCCCAAATCTCCAGGTTCAAGGGCATCTTCCTACATCGAAAAAATGCATGAGAATCCCAGAAGATGGTACACCGTGTGATCAGGAAAGGTTTCTAAAACCCACCCCATTTCTCATCTCCTTGTGCTCGGGTTTGCCATTCCAGCCGCTTTACTAGCAATCTCCCTCTTGGAGAATCAGCACCTTTAAGCTCCTGTTCCGTACAGGTTGCAGTTTGTCCTGAGGATGATCGGGAAAAGGGGGAATCAATGAGAGACTAGCGCTAGGTGTTGGGACAGGCACAGGCCACTCTAATTTCCCATCAGGAAGAAGAATTAACCACAGGCTCAGCCTTGCGCACGGAACCAGAATAGGGCCTTAAGCAATCCTGCGGTTTTGCGGCCAGCTTCCAAAACAGCGAGTTGAAAAATGGAGCTCAGGGGCACTGCAATTCACAGTCCTGTAGAGTTATAAATGGTAACTCAAGTCCAAAAATATATTGAAGGAAGGCAACGAAGAGGATTTAAAAGCAAGGCAGAATTGCAGGAAAATTATATAGTTTATATGTTAAGTGTTTATATACATTTAACATACATTAGCCTATTTAGGTTAGCCCCATTATCCTAATTTTTCCATCCTTCCACCTTTCATTTTGGTTAACCATTAGTTTCTTTTATAAGTCTGTGAGTGTCTTTTTCTGTGGAGGTATGTTCATTGGTAGCAATCTTAGGATAACTTGTATAAATGATATCATAGGATATTTGTCATTCCCTTTTGACTTACTTTACCTAATATGATTATTTCTAAGCTCATTTGTAGTCTTGAAAATGGCACTCTTCATTTTTTTCCCGAGGCTACTATTCCATTCTGTACATATACCACTTCTTCTTTGTCAATTCATCTGTTTATGGGCCTTTTTTTTGCTTCCATGTCTTGGCTATTTCAATATTGCTGCAGTGCACATTTGCCTGCCTCTGTCTTTCCGATTCTGGTGGTCTTAGATTATAGGCCCAAAAGGTGCCCTGCTACATCATCTGGTAGCTCAATTTTTACCTTTTAAAGCAGCTCCATTCAGTTTTCGTTAATGCTGTTACCACTTTACATCCCACCAGCTGCTAGAAGGTACAAAGTTCTCTAAAACCCCTTCAGCATTTATAGGTTGTAGACGTTTTGCTGATGGTCATTTGACTGGTGTGAGCTGAAACCTTTTTGGAGGTTGGATTTGCATGTGGCTAATAATTCCTTATACTGAGCTTTAGGCATGTCCTTTTTTTCTTTTCCTCTTTTTTATTTAAAGAGTGAGTACAACTCCTCTCTTCATATTGACTTCTTGAAAAATTTGTCATGTGTTGAATTTTCTTGCCTATTCCCTACCCCAGGGCATTTTTTGAGGGAAGGTGTCATTTACAGCCCTGCAGTCCTTGGGACTATTAAGCAACCATTAGCACTGGGTTTAAAGCTGCTGTTGTGAGAAACAGCCACAAGGCGGCAGCATTATTACGTTCTCAACCCTTGTTACTAGGGCAACAGAGTCTTCCTGGAGGTAGTGTTCCGAGGTTGTATATTAGAGAAGAATGTGCGGGGACAAGCCCCCAGATTTCAGGAGGTAGATACGAATCGCCTTTAGAGCACATGAAAAGCGGCAAAACGTCGACAATGATGCACTTGGCCAAAAAGGGCCTATGCGTTTTTTCCTGAATATATTCAGGAAAAAACGCATAGGCCCTTTTTGGCCAACCAAGCAAGCCGGAAAGGCAAATCAGCACTACAAATAAGTCTCGCTTCCCATCCGTCCAAAAGCCATTCAAAAAAGTGTAAAAACCAGAAGTGCAGGACAGGCCAGGTAGAAAAGGGAGCCTTGTTAGGCTGATGGGCGGGATGTAAATTGCCAACGGCCACTCTGGAGAAGTGCATGGTGTTTCCTAAAACATCTAAAAAACAGAGCTAGAGAGCATAGGGCCCTTCCACTCGTGGGCGTATAAAATGGGAAAACGAAAAATCAACAAGACACAGGCACCCCAAAGTTTAGGACTGCTCTGTTTACAAGAACCTCCACTTCAGTACACGTTAAATATGCCAGGATAGCGAAAAATGGATAAAGAAGTGTGGTACTTATGTACAATGGCATATCACTCAGCCATGAAATCAGTGTCATACGGCTACTAGCAGCATGATGAGTGGATTTAGGTACGATGTTTCTAAGGGAAATAAGTCACACAGAAAAAGAAACTTATCATAAGATATCACTTATAGAGGGAAAGTAAAAATCGCTACCCATGACCTGATTACAAAACAGAACAGAGTCACACATTTAGAAAACACTGGATGGCTGCTTAACTGGAAAGGTGAGGTGCGGTGAGGCATAAAACAAGGGTTTGAAATTAGCACACATACCGTTCCATAAACCAAATATGTAACAGACAACACCTACCCCTTGCTCAGTGAACTGGACTCAACGCCCCGTATTCACCGCACAAGAGTATATCTGACAAGTAAGAATCTTAAAACCTATGTATTGATATCTCTCTGTAAATGAATCAAGTGGGTGTAAAGCGGCATAAAAACAGCAGTGAAAATCAGCTAAACCCCATTATAAAAATAGATTACAGAAAAACCCCCAACAAAGACAGTGAAAGAGAGAGAAATTCGTAAAAAGTTCGTTCAGGGACAGTGAAGCAACCTGGATCGACCATATCTAGACCCACAGCTGGATTAGATATAAGGCTGGACACTCTTGGGGCTGAGAGGATTGGTGAGGTTGGGTGAGCAAACGCCTACCCTTTAAAGTAATAGTGCATTCTACCCATTCTATGGGTCCCAAATCTCCAGGTTCAAGGGAATCTTCTTAGAGCAAAAAAATGCATGGGAAACCCAGTGGAAGGTATACAGTGTGATCGGGAAAGGTTTCTGAAACGCACCTCTTTCCTCATCTCCTGGTGCTCGGGTTCGCCATTCCAGCCGCATTACTAACAATCTCCCCACTTGGAGAATCAGCACCTTTAACCTCCTGTTTCGTACAGGCTGCAATTTGTCCTGAGGATGAATGGGAAGAGGGGGAACCCATGAGAGGGTAGCTCTAGGTGTTCGGACAGGCACAGGTCACTCTAATTTCCATCAGGAAGAAGAATTAACCACAGGCTCAGCCTGCCCCATGGAACCAGATTGGGCCTGAAGCCATCCTGCGGTTTTTCGGCCAACTCCCAAAAGAGCGAGTTGAAAAATGGAGCTCAGGGGCACTGCAATTCACAGACCTGCAGAGTTATAAATGATAACTGTCGTCCACAAATATATTGAGGGAAGGCAACGAAGAGGATTTGAAAGCAAGGCAGAATTGCAGGAAACAGATTTCAGGAGGTAGATTCGAATCGCCTTTAAAGCACATGGAAAGCGGCAAAACCTCGACAATGATGCCCTTGGCCAAAAAGGGCGTATGCGTTTTTTCCTGAATATATTCAGGAAAAAACGCATACGCCCTTTTTGGTCAACCAAGAAACCTGGAAAGGCAAATCAGCGCTACAAAGAAGTCTCGCTTCCCATCGCTCAAAAGGGCCATGCTGAATAAAGGGTCAATACCAGAAATGCAGGAAAGGCCATGGAGAAATGGGAGCCTTGCTACGCTGATGGGCAGGATGTAAATTGCGAAGAGCCACTCTGGCGAAGTGCACGGTGTGTCCTGAAACATCTACAAAACACAGCTTAGAGAGCATAGGGCACTTCCACTCATGGGCGTATATACTGGGAAAACTAAAAATCAGCAAGACACATGCACCCCAAAGTTTAGGGCTGCTCTGTTGACAAGAACCTCCACTTCGTTACACGTTAAATATCCCAGGAAAGAGAAAAATGCATAAAGAAGCTGTGGTCCTTATGTACAATGCAATATCACTCAGCCATGAAATCAACGTCATAAGGCTAGTAGCAGCATGATGAGTGGATTTAGGTACGACAATTCTAAGTGAAATAAGTCACACAGAAAAAGACACTTATTATAAGATATCACTTATACAGAGAATGGAAAAATCGCTACCCTTGAACTGAATTACAAAACAGAACAGAGTCACTCGTTGAGAAAACACACTATGGCTGCTTAACTGGAAAGGTGAGGTGGGGTGATGCATAAAACAAGGGTTTCAAATTAGCTCAGATACCGTTCCATATACCCAATATGTAATAGACAAGAAGTACGCCTTGCTCAGTGAACTGGACTCAACACACCCTATTCACCGCCCAAGAATATATCTGACTAGTAAGAATCTTAAAACATATGAATTGATATCTCTCTGTAAGTGAGTCAAGTGGGTGTAAAGCGGCATAAACACAGCAGTGAAAAGCAGCTAAACCCCATTATAAAATTCAATTACTTTTAAAAACCCGTGAAACAAAGACAGTGAAAGAGAGAGAAATTCTTACAAAATTCGTTCAGGGGATGTGATACCACCTGGATTGACCATATCTAGACCCACAGCTCATTGAGACATAAGGGTGGACACTCTTGGGGCTGAGAGGATTGGTGAGGTTGGGTGAGCAAATGCAGACCCTTTAAAGTAATACTGCGTGGTTCCCATCCCATGGGTCCCAAATCTCCAGGTTCAAGGGCATCTTCCTACATCGAAAAAATGCATGAGAATCCCAGAAGATGGTACACCGTGTGATCAGGAAAGGTTTCTAAAACCCACCCCATTTCTCATCTCCTTGTGCTCGGGTTTGCCATTCCAGCCGCTTTACTAGCAATCTCCCTCTTGGAGAATCAGCACCTTTAAGCTCCTGTTCCGTACAGGTTGCAGTTTGTCCTGAGGATGATCGGGAAAAGGGGGAATCAATGAGAGACTAGCGCTAGGTGTTGGGACAGGCACAGGCCACTCTAATTTCCCATCAGGAAGAAGAATTAACCACAGGCTCAGCCTTGCGCACGGAACCAGAATAGGGCCTTAAGCAATCCTGCGGTTTTGCGGCCAGCTTCCAAAACACTGAGTTGAAAAATGGAGCTCAGGGGCACTGCAATTCACAGTCCTGTAGAGTTATAAATGGTAACTCAAGTCCAAAAATATATTGAAGGAAGGCAACGAAGAGGATTTAAAAGCAAGGCAGAATTGCAGGAAAATTATATAGTTTATATGTTAAGTGTTTATATACATTTAACATACATTAGCCTATTTAGGTTAGCCCCATTATCCTAATTTTTCCATCCTTCCACCTTTCATTTTGGTTAACCATTAGTTTCTTTTATAAGTCTGTGAGTGTCTTTTTCTGTGGAGGTATGTTCATTGGTAGCAATCTTAGGATAACTTGTATAAATGATATCATAGGATATTTGTCATTCCCTTTTGACTTACTTTACCTAATATGATTATTTCTAAGCTCATTTGTAGTCTTGAAAATGGCACTCTTCATTTTTTTCCCGAGGCTACTATTCCATTCTGTACATATACCACTTCTTCTTTGTCAATTCATCTGTTTATGGGCCTTTTTTTTGCTTCCATGTCTTGGCTATTTCAATATTGCTGCAGTGCACATTTGCCTGCCTCTGTCTTTCCGATTCTGGTGGTCTTAGATTATAGGCCCAAAAGGTGCCCTGCTACATCATCTGGTAGCTCAATTTTTACCTTTTAAAGCAGCTCCATTCAGTTTTCGTTAATGCTGTTACCACTTTACATCCCACCAGCTGCTAGAAGGTACAAAGTTCTCTAAAACCCCTTCAGCATTTATAGGTTGTAGACGTTTTGCTGATGGTCATTTGACTGGTGTGAGCTGAAACCTTTTTGGAGGTTGGATTTGCATGTGGCTAATAATTCCTTATACTGAGCTTTAGGCATGTCCTTTTTTTCTTTTCCTCTTTTTTATTTAAAGAGTGAGTACAACTCCTCTCTTCATATTGACTTCTTGAAAAATTTGTCATGTGTTGAATTTTCTTGCCTATTCCCTACCCCAGGGCATTTTTTGAGGGAAGGTGTCATTTACAGCCCTGCAGTCCTTGGGACTATTAAGCAACCATTAGCACTGGGTTTAAAGCTGCTGTTGTGAGAAACAGCCACAAGGCGGCAGCATTATTACGTTCTCAACCCTTGTTACTAGGGCAACAGAGTCTTCCTGGAGGTAGTGTTCCGAGGTTGTATATTAGAGAAGAATGTGCGGGGACAAGCCCCCAGATTTCAGGAGGTAGATACGAATCGCCTTTAGAGCACATGAAAAGCGGCAAAACGTCGACAATGATGCACTTGGCCAAAAAGGGCCTATGCGTTTTTTCCTGAATATATTCAGGAAAAAACGCATAGGCCCTTTTTGGCCAACCAAGCAAGCCGGAAAGGCAAATCAGCACTACAAATAAGTCTCGCTTCCCATCCGTCCAAAAGCCATTCAAAAAAGTGTAAAAACCAGAAGTGCAGGACAGGCCAGGTAGAAAAGGGAGCCTTGTTAGGCTGATGGGCGGGATGTAAATTGCCAACGGCCACTCTGGAGAAGTGCATGGTGTTTCCTAAAACATCTAAAAAACAGAGCTAGAGAGCATAGGGCCCTTCCACTCGTGGGCGTATAAAATGGGAAAACGAAAAATCAACAAGACACAGGCACCCCAAAGTTTAGGACTGCTCTGTTTACAAGAACCTCCACTTCAGTACACGTTAAATATGCCAGGATAGCGAAAAATGGATAAAGAAGTGTGGTACTTATGTACAATGGCATATCACTCAGCCATGAAATCAGTGTCATACGGCTACTAGCAGCATGATGAGTGGATTTAGGTACGATGTTTCTAAGTGAAATAAGTCACACAGAAAAAGAAACTTATCATAAGATATCACTTATAGAGGGAAAGTAAAAATCGCTACCCATGACCTGATTACAAAACAGAACAGAGTCACACATTTAGAAAACACTGGATGGCTGCTTAACTGGAAAGGTGAGGTGCGGTGAGGCATAAAACAAGGGTTTGAAATTAGCACACATACCGTTCCATAAACCAAATATGTAACAGACAACACCTACCCCTTGCTCAGTGAACTGGACTCAACGCCCCGTATTCACTGCACAAGAGTATATCTGACAAGTAAGAATCTTAAAACCTATGTATTGATATCTCTCTGTAAATGAATCAAGTGGGTGTAAAGCGGCATAAACACAGCAGTGAAAATCAGCTAAACCCCATTATAAAAATAGATTACAGAAAAACCCCCAACAAAGACAGTGAAAGAGAGAGAAATTCGTAAAAAGTTCGTTCAGGGACAGTGAAGCAACCTGGATCGACCATATCTAGACCCACAGCTGGATTAGATATAAGGCTGGACACTCTTGGGGCTGAGAGGATTGGTGAGGTTCGGTGAGCAAACGCCTACCCTTTAAAGTAATAGTGCATTCTACCCATTCTATGGGTCCCAAATCTCCAGGTTCAAGGGAATCTTCTTAGAGCAAAAAAATGCATGGGAAACCCAGTGGAAGGTATACAGTGTGATCGGGAAAGGTTTCTGAAACGCACCTCTTTCCTCATCTCCTGGTGCTCGGGTTCGCCATTCCAGCCGCATTACTAACAATCTCCCCACTTGGAGAATCAGCACCTTTAACCTCCTGTTCCGTACAGGTTGCAATTTGTCCTGAGGATGAATGGGAAGAGGGGGAACCCATGAGAGGGTAGCTCTAGGTGTTCGGACAGGCACAGGTCACTCTAATTTCCATCAGGAAGAAGAATTAACCACAGGCTCAGCCTGCCTCACGGAACCAGATTGGGCCTGAAGCCATCCTGCGGTTTTTCGGCCAACTCCCAAAAGAGCGAGTTGAAAAATGGAGCTCAGGGGCACTGCCATTCACAAACCTGCAGAGTTATAAATGATAACTGTCGTCCACAAATATATTGAGGGAAGGCAACGAAGAGGATTTGAAAGCAAGGCAGAATTGCAGGAAACAGATTTCAGGAGGTAGATTCGAATCGCCTTTAAAGCACATGGAAAGCGGCAAAACCTCGACAATGATGCCCTTGGCCAAAAAGGGCGTATGCGTTTTTTCCTGAATATATTCAGGAAAAAACGCATACGCCCTTTTTGGTCAACCAAGAAACCTGGAAAGGCAAATCAACGCTACAAAGAAGTCTCGCTTCCCATCGCTCAAAAGGGCCATGCTGAATAAAGGGTCAATACCAGAAATGCAGGAAAGGCCATGGAGAAATGGGAGCCTTGCTACGCTGATGGGCAGGATGTAAATTGCGAAGAGCCACTCTGGCGAAGTGCACGGTGTGTCCTGAAACATCTACAAAACACAGCTTAGAGAGCATAGGGCCCTTCCACTCATGGGCGTATATATTGGGAAAACTAAAAATCAGCAAGACAAATGCACCCCAAAGTTTAGGGCTGCTCTGTTGACAAGAACCTCCACTTCGTTACACGTTAAATATCCCAGGAAAGAGAAAAATGGATAAAGAAGCTGTGGTCCTTATGTACAATGCAATATCACTCAGCCATGAAATCAACGTCATAAGACTAGTAGCAGCATGATGAGTGGATTTAGGTACGACGATTCTAAGTGAAATAAGTCACACAGAAAAAGACACTTATTATAAGATATCACTTATACAGGGAATGGAAAAACCGCTACCCTTGAACTGAATTACAAAACAGAACAGAGTCACTCGTTGAGAAAACACACTATGGCTGCTTAACTGGAAATGTGAGGTGGGTGATGCATAAAACAAGGGTTTCAAATTAACTCAGATACCGTTCCATATACCCAATATGTAATAGACAGGAAGTACGCCTTGCTCAGTGAACTGGACTCAACACACCCTATTCACCGCCCAAGAATATATCTGACTAGTAACAATCTTAAAACATATGAATTGATATCTCTCTGTAAGTGAGTCAAGTGGGTGTAAAGCGGAATAAACACAGCAGTGAAAAGCAGATAAACCCCATTATAAAATTCAATTACTTTTAAAAACCCGTGAAACAAAGACAGTGAAAGAGAGAGAAATTCTTACAAAATTCGTTCAGGGGATGTGATGCCACCTGGATTGACCATATCTAGACCCACAGCTGATTGAGACATAAGGGTGGACACTGTTGGGGCTGAGAGGATTGGTGAGGTTGGGTGAGCAAATGCAGACCCTTTAAAGTAATACTGCGTGGTTCCCATCCCATGGGTCCCCAATCTCCAGGTTCAAGGGCATCTTCCTACATCGAAAAAATGCCTGAGAATAACAGAAGATGGTACACCGTGTGATCAGGAAAGGTTTCTAAAACCCACCCCATTTCTCATCTCCTTGTGCTCGGGTTCGCCATTCCAGCCGCTTTACTAGCAATCTCCCTCTTGGAGAATCAGCACCTTTAAGCTCCTGTTCCGTACAGGTTGCAGTTTGTCCTGAGGATGAACGGGAAGAGGGGGAAACAATGAGAGGCTAGCGCTAGGTGTTGGGACAGGCACAGGCCACTCTAATTTCCCATCAGGAAGAAGAATTAACCACAGGCTCACCCTGCCGCACGGAACCAGAATAGGGCCTTAAGCAATCCTGCGGTTTTGCGGCCAGCTTCCAAAAAAGCGAGTTGAAAAATGGAGCTCAGGGGCACTGCAATTCACAGTCCTGTAGAGTTATAAATGGTAACTCAAGTCCAAAAATATATTGAAGGAAGGCAACGAAGAGGATTTAAAAGCAAGGCAGAATTGCAGGAAATTTATATAGTTTATATGTTAAGTGTTTATATACATTTAACATACATTAGCCTATTTAGGTTAGCCCCATTATCCTAATTTTTCCATCCTTCCACCTTTCATTTTGGTTAACCATTAGTTTGTTTTATAAGTCTGTGAGTGTCTTTTTCTGTGGAGGTATGTTCATTGGTAGCAATCTTAGGATAACTTGTATAAATGATATCATAGTATATTTGTCATTCCCTTTTGACTTACTTTACCTAATATGATTATTTCTAAGCTCATTTGTAGTCCTGAAAATGGCACTCTTCATTTTTTTCCGGAGGCTACTATTCCATTCTGTACATATACCAATTCTTCTTTGTCAATTCATCTGTTTATGGGCCTTTTTTTTGCTTCCATGTCTTGGCTATTTCAATATTGCTGCAGTGCACATTTGCCTGCCTCTGTCTTTCCGATTCTGGTGGTCTTAGATTATAGGCCCAAAAGGTGACCTGCTACATCATCTGGTAGCTCAATTTTTACCTTTTAAAGCAGCTCCATTCAGTTTTCGTTAATGCTGTTACCACTTTACATCCCACCAGCTGCTAGAAGGTACAAAGTTCTCTAAAACCCCTTCAGTATTTATAGGTTGTAGACGTTTTGCTGATGGTCATTTGACTGGTGTGAGCTGAAACCTTTTTGGAGGTTGGATTTGCATGTGGCTAATAATTCCTTATACTGAGCTTTAGGCATGTCCTTTTTTTCTTTTCCTCTTTTTTATTTAAAGAGTGAGTACAACTCCTCTCTTCATATTGACTTCTTGAAAAATTTGTCATGTGTTGAATTTTCTTGCCTATTCCCTACCCCAGGGCATTTTTTGAGGGAAGGTGTCATTTACAGCCCTGCAGTCCTTGGGACTATTAAGCAACCATTAGCACTGGGTTTAAAGCTGCTGTTGTGAGAAACAGCCACAAGGCGGCAGCATTATTACGTTCTCAACCCTTGTTACTAGGGCAACAGAGTCTTCCTGGAGGTAGTGTTCCGAGGTTGTATATTAGAGAAGAATGTGCGGGGACAAGCCCCCAGATTTCAGGAGGTAGATACGAATCGCCTTTAGAGCACATGAAAAGCGGGAAAACGTCGACAATGATGCACTTGGCCAAAAAGGGCCTATGCGTTTTTTCCTGAATATATTCAGGAAAAAACGCATAGGCCCTTTTTGGCCAACCAAGCAAGCCGGAAAGGCAAATCAGCACTACAAATAAGTCTCGATTCCCATCCGTCCAAAAGCCATTCAAAAAAGTGTAAAAACCAGAAGTGCAGGACAGGCCAGGTAGAAAAGGGAGCCTTGTTAGGCTGATGGGCGGGATGTAAATTGCCAACGGCCACTCTGGAGAAGTGCATGGTGTTTCCTAAAACATCTAAAAAACAGAGCTAGAGAGCATAGGGCCCTTCCACTCGTGGCGTATAAAATGGGAAAACGAAAAATCAACAAGACACAGGCACCCCAAAGTTTAGGACTGCTCTGTTTACAAGAACCTCCACTTCAGTACACGTTAAATATGCAAGGATAGCGAAAAATGGATAAAGAAGTGTGGTACTTATGTACAATGGCATATCACTCAGCCATGAAATCAGTGTCATACGGCTACTAGCAGCATGATGAGCGGATTTAGGTACGATGTTTCTAAGTGAAATAAGTCACACAGGAAAAGAAACTTATCATAAGATATCACTTATAGAGGGAAAGTAAAAATCGCTACCCATGACCTGATTACAAAACAGAACAGAGTCACACATTTAGAAAACACTGGATGGCTGCTTAACTGGAAAGGTGAGGTGCGGTGAGGCATAAAACAAGGGTTTGAAATTAGCACACATACCGTTCCATAAACCAAATATGTAACAGACAACACCTACCCCTTGCTCAGTGAACTGGACTCAACGCCCCGTATTCACTGCACAAGAGTATATCTGACAAGTAAGAATCTTAAAACCTATGTATTGATATCTCTCTGTAAATGAATCAAGTGGGTGTAAAGCGGCATAAACACAGCAGTGAAAATCAGCTAAACCCCATTATAAAAATAGATTACAGAAAAACCCCCAACAAAGACAGTGAAAGAGAGAGAAATTCGTATAAAGTTCGTTCAGGGACAGTGAAGCAACCTGGATCGACCATATCTAGACACACAGCTGGATTAGATATAAGGCTGGACACTCCTGGGGCTGAGAGGATTGGTGAGGTTGGGTGAGCAAACGCCTACCCTTTAAAGTAATAGTGCATGGTACCCATTCTATGGGTCCCAAATCTCCAGGTTCAAGGGAATCTTCTTAGAGCAAAAAAATGCATGGGAAACCCAGTGGAAGGTATACAGTGTGATCGGGAAAGGTTTCTGAAACGCACCTCTTTCCTCATCTCCTGGTGCTCGGGTTCGCCATTCCAGCCGCATTACTAACAATCTCCCCACTTGGAGAATCAGCACCTTTAACCTCCTGTTTCGTACAGGTTGCAATTTGTCCTGAGGATGAATGGGAAGAGGGGGAACCCATGAGAGGGTAGCTCTAGGTGTTCGGACAGGCACAGGTCACTCTAATTTCCATCAGGAAGAAGAAATAACCACAGGCTCAGCCTGCCCCACGGAACCAGATTGGGCCTGAAGCCATCCTGCGGTTTTTCGGCCAACTCCCAAAAGAGCGAGTTGAAAAATGGAGCTCAGGGGCACTGCAATTCACAAACCTGCAGAGTTATAAATGATAACTGTCGTCCACAAATATATTGAGGGAAGGCAACGAAGAGGATTTGAAAGCAAGGCAGAATTGCAGGAAACAGATTTCAGGAGGTAGATTCGAATCGCCTTTAAAGCACATGGAAAGCGGCAAAACCTCGACAATGATGCCCTTGGACAAAAAGGGCGTATGCGTTTTTTCCTGAATATATTCAGGAAAAAACGCATACGCCCTTTTTGGTCAACCAAGAAACCTGGAAAGGCAAATCAGCGCTACAAAGAAGTCTCGATTCCCATCGCTCAAAAGGGCCATGCTGAATAAAGGGTCAATACCAGAAATGCAGGAAAGGCCATGGAGAAATGGGAGCCTTGCTACGCTGATGGGCAGGATGTAAATTGCGAAGAGCCACTCTGGCGAAGTGCACGGTGTGTCCTGAAACATCTACAAAACACAGCTTAGAGAGCATAGGGCACTTCCACTCATGGGCGTATATATTGGGAAAACTAAAAATCAGCAAGACAAATGCACCCCAAAGTTTAGGGCTGCTCTGTTGACAAGAACCTCCACTTCGTTACACGTTAAATATCCCAGGAAAGAGAAAAATGGATAAAGAAGCTGTGGTCCTTATGTACAATGCAATATCACTCAGCCATGAAATCAACGTCATAAGGCTAGTAGCAGCATGATGAGTGGATTTAGGTATGACGATTCTAAGTGAAATAAGTCACACAGAAAAAGACACTTATTATAAGATATCACTTATACAGAGAATGGAAAAACCGCTACCCTTGAACTGAATTACAAAACAGAACAGAGTCACTCGTTGAGAAAACACACTATGGCTGCTTAACTGGAAAGGTGAGGTGGGGTGATGCATAAAACAAGGGTTTCAAATTACCTCAGATACCGTTCCGTATTCCCAATATGTAATAGACAAGAAGTACGCCTTGCTCAGTGAACTGGACTCAACACCCCCTATTCACCGCCCAAGAATATATCTGACTAGTAAGAATCTTAAAACCTATGTATTGATATCTCTCTGTAAATGAATCAAGTGGGTGTAAAGCGGCATAAAAACAGCAGTGAAAATCAGCTAAACCCCATTATAAAAATAGATTACAGAAAAACCCCCAACAAAGACAGTGAAAGAGAGAGAAATTCGTAAAAAGTTCGTTCAGGGACAGTGAAGCAACCTGGATCGACCATATCTAGACCCACAGCTGGATTAGATATAAGGCTGGACACTCTTGGGGCTGAGAGGATTGGTGAGGTTGGGTGAGCAAACGCCTACCCTTTAAAGTAATAGTGCATTCTACCCATTCTATGGGTCCCAAATCTCCAGGTTCAAGGGAATCTTCTTAGAGCAAAAAAATGCATGGGAAACCCAGTGGAAGGTATACAGTGTGATCGGGAAAGGTTTCTGAAACGCACCTCTTTCCTCATCTCCTGGTGCTCGGGTTCGCCATTCCAGCCGCATTACTAACAATCTCCCCACTTGGAGAATCAGCACCTTTAACCTCCTGTTTCGTACAGGCTGCAATTTGTCCTGAGGATGAATGGGAAGAGGGGGAACCCATGAGAGGGTAGCTCTAGGTGTTCGGACAGGCACAGGTCACTCTAATTTCCATCAGGAAGAAGAATTAACCACAGGCTCAGCCTGCCCCATGGAACCAGATTGGGCCTGAAGCCATCCTGCGGTTTTTCGGCCAACTCCCAAAAGAGCGAGTTGAAAAATGGAGCTCAGGGGCACTGCAATTCACAGACCTGCAGAGTTATAAATGATAACTGTCGTCCACAAATATATTGAGGGAAGGCAACGAAGAGGATTTGAAAGCAAGGCAGAATTGCAGGAAACAGATTTCAGGAGGTAGATTCGAATCGCCTTTAAAGCACATGGAAAGCGGCAAAACCTCGACAATGATGCCCTTGGCCAAAAAGGGCGTATGCGTTTTTTCCTGAATATATTCAGGAAAAAACGCATACGCCCTTTTTGGTCAACCAAGAAACCTGGAAAGGCAAATCAGCGCTACAAAGAAGTCTCGCTTCCCATCGCTCAAAAGGGCCATGCTGAATAAAGGGTCAATACCAGAAATGCAGGAAAGGCCATGGAGAAATGGGAGCCTTGCTACGCTGATGGGCAGGATGTAAATTGCGAAGAGCCACTCTGGCGAAGTGCACGGTGTGTCCTGAAACATCTACAAAACACAGCTTAGAGAGCATAGGGCACTTCCACTCATGGGCGTATATACTGGGAAAACTAAAAATCAGCAAGACACATGCACCCCAAAGTTTAGGGCTGCTCTGTTGACAAGAACCTCCACTTCGTTACACGTTAAATATCCCAGGAAAGAGAAAAATGCATAAAGAAGCTGTGGTCCTTATGTACAATGCAATATCACTCAGCCATGAAATCAACGTCATAAGGCTAGTAGCAGCATGATGAGTGGATTTAGGTACGACAATTCTAAGTGAAATAAGTCACACAGAAAAAGACACTTATTATAAGATATCACTTATACAGAGAATGGAAAAATCGCTACCCTTGAACTGAATTACAAAACAGAACAGAGTCACTCGTTGAGAAAACACACTATGGCTGCTTAACTGGAAAGGTGAGGTGGGGTGATGCATAAAACAAGGGTTTCAAATTAGCTCAGATACCGTTCCATATACCCAATATGTAATAGACAAGAAGTACGCCTTGCTCAGTGAACTGGACTCAACACACCCTATTCACCGCCCAAGAATATATCTGACTAGTAAGAATCTTAAAACATATGAATTGATATCTCTCTGTAAGTGAGTCAAGTGGGTGTAAAGCGGCATAAACACAGCAGTGAAAAGCAGCTAAACCCCATTATAAAATTCAATTACTTTTAAAAACCCGTGAAACAAAGACAGTGAAAGAGAGAGAAATTCTTACAAAATTCGTTCAGGGGATGTGATACCACCTGGATTGACCATATCTAGACCCACAGCTCATTGAGACATAAGGGTGGACACTCTTGGGGCTGAGAGGATTGGTGAGGTTGGGTGAGCAAATGCAGACCCTTTAAAGTAATACTGCGTGGTTCCCATCCCATGGGTCCCAAATCTCCAGGTTCAAGGGCATCTTCCTACATCGAAAAAATGCATGAGAATCCCAGAAGATGGTACACCGTGTGATCAGGAAAGGTTTCTAAAACCCACCCCATTTCTCATCTCCTTGTGCTCGGGTTTGCCATTCCAGCCGCTTTACTAGCAATCTCCCTCTTGGAGAATCAGCACCTTTAAGCTCCTGTTCCGTACAGGTTGCAGTTTGTCCTGAGGATGATCGGGAAAAGGGGGAATCAATGAGAGACTAGCGCTAGGTGTTGGGACAGGCACAGGCCACTCTAATTTCCCATCAGGAAGAAGAATTAACCACAGGCTCAGCCTTGCGCACGGAACCAGAATAGGGCCTTAAGCAATCCTGCGGTTTTGCGGCCAGCTTCCAAAACAGCGAGTTGAAAAATGGAGCTCAGGGGCACTGCAATTCACAGTCCTGTAGAGTTATAAATGGTAACTCAAGTCCAAAAATATATTGAAGGAAGGCAACGAAGAGGATTTAAAAGCAAGGCAGAATTGCAGGAAAATTATATAGTTTATATGTTAAGTGTTTATATACATTTAACATACATTAGCCTATTTAGGTTAGCCCCATTATCCTAATTTTTCCATCCTTCCACCTTTCATTTTGGTTAACCATTAGTTTCTTTTATAAGTCTGTGAGTGTCTTTTTCTGTGGAGGTATGTTCATTGGTAGCAATCTTAGGATAACTTGTATAAATGATATCATAGGATATTTGTCATTCCCTTTTGACTTACTTTACCTAATATGATTATTTCTAAGCTCATTTGTAGTCTTGAAAATGGCACTCTTCATTTTTTTCCCGAGGCTACTATTCCATTCTGTACATATACCACTTCTTCTTTGTCAATTCATCTGTTTATGGGCCTTTTTTTTGCTTCCATGTCTTGGCTATTTCAATATTGCTGCAGTGCACATTTGCCTGCCTCTGTCTTTCCGATTCTGGTGGTCTTAGATTATAGGCCCAAAAGGTGCCCTGCTACATCATCTGGTAGCTCAATTTTTACCTTTTAAAGCAGCTCCATTCAGTTTTCGTTAATGCTGTTACCACTTTACATCCCACCAGCTGCTAGAAGGTACAAAGTTCTCTAAAACCCCTTCAGCATTTATAGGTTGTAGACGTTTTGCTGATGGTCATTTGACTGGTGTGAGCTGAAACCTTTTTGGAGGTTGGATTTGCATGTGGCTAATAATTCCTTATACTGAGCTTTAGGCATGTCCTTTTTTTCTTTTCCTCTTTTTTATTTAAAGAGTGAGTACAACTCCTCTCTTCATATTGACTTCTTGAAAAATTTGTCATGTGTTGAATTTTCTTGCCTATTCCCTACCCCAGGGCATTTTTTGAGGGAAGGTGTCATTTACAGCCCTGCAGTCCTTGGGACTATTAAGCAACCATTAGCACTGGGTTTAAAGCTGCTGTTGTGAGAAACAGCCACAAGGCGGCAGCATTATTACGTTCTCAACCCTTGTTACTAGGGCAACAGAGTCTTCCTGGAGGTAGTGTTCCGAGGTTGTATATTAGAGAAGAATGTGCGGGGACAAGCCCCCAGATTTCAGGAGGTAGATACGAATCGCCTTTAGAGCACATGAAAAGCGGCAAAACGTCGACAATGATGCACTTGGCCAAAAAGGGCCTATGCGTTTTTTCCTGAATATATTCAGGAAAAAACGCATAGGCCCTTTTTGGCCAACCAAGCAAGCCGGAAAGGCAAATCAGCACTACAAATAAGTCTCGCTTCCCATCCGTCCAAAAGCCATTCAAAAAAGTGTAAAAACCAGAAGTGCAGGACAGGCCAGGTAGAAAAGGGAGCCTTGTTAGGCTGATGGGCGGGATGTAAATTGCCAACGGCCACTCTGGAGAAGTGCATGGTGTTTCCTAAAACATCTAAAAAACAGAGCTAGAGAGCATAGGGCCCTTCCACTCGTGGGCGTATAAAATGGGAAAACGAAAAATCAACAAGACACAGGCACCCCAAAGTTTAGGACTGCTCTGTTTACAAGAACCTCCACTTCAGTACACGTTAAATATGCCAGGATAGCGAAAAATGGATAAAGAAGTGTGGTACTTATGTACAATGGCATATCACTCAGCCATGAAATCAGTGTCATACGGCTACTAGCAGCATGATGAGTGGATTTAGGTACGATGTTTCTAAGTGAAATAAGTCACACAGAAAAAGAAACTTATCATAAGATATCACTTATAGAGGGAAAGTAAAAATCGCTACCCATGACCTGATTACAAAACAGAACAGAGTCACACATTTAGAAAACACTGGATGGCTGCTTAACTGGAAAGGTGAGGTGCGGTGAGGCATAAAACAAGGGTTTGAAATTAGCACACATACCGTTCCATAAACCAAATATGTAACAGACAACACCTACCCCTTGCTCAGTGAACTGGACTCAACGCCCCGTATTCACTGCACAAGAGTATATCTGACAAGTAAGAATCTTAAAACCTATGTATTGATATCTCTCTGTAAATGAATCAAGTGGGTGTAAAGCGGCATAAACACAGCAGTGAAAATCAGCTAAACCCCATTATAAAAATAGATTACAGAAAAACCCCCAACAAAGACAGTGAAAGAGAGAGAAATTCGTAAAAAGTTCGTTCAGGGACAGTGAAGCAACCTGGATCGACCATATCTAGACCCACAGCTGGATTAGATATAAGGCTGGACACTCTTGGGGCTGAGAGGATTGGTGAGGTTGGGTGAGCAAACGCCTACCCTTTAAAGTAATAGTGCATTCTACCCATTCTATGGGTCCCAAATCTCCAGGTTCAAGGGAATCTTCTTAGAGCAAAAAAATGCATGGGAAACCCAGTGGAAGGTATACAGTGTGATCGGGAAAGGTTTCTGAAACGCACCTCTTTCCTCATCTCCTGGTGCTCGGGTTCGCCATTCCAGCCGCATTACTAACAATCTCCCCACTTGGAGAATCAGCACCTTTAACCTCCTGTTCCGTACAGGTTGCAATTTGTCCTGAGGATGAATGGGAAGAGGGGGAACCCATGAGAGGGTAGCTCTAGGTGTTCGGACAGGCACAGGTCACTCTAATTTCCATCAGGAAGAAGAATTAACCACAGGCTCAGCCTGCCTCACGGAACCAGATTGGGCCTGAAGCCATCCTGCGGTTTTTCGGCCAACTCCCAAAAGAGCGAGTTGAAAAATGGAGCTCAGGGGCACTGCCATTCACAAACCTGCAGAGTTATAAATGATAACTGTCGTCCACAAATATATTGAGGGAAGGCAACGAAGAGGATTTGAAAGCAAGGCAGAATTGCAGGAAACAGATTTCAGGAGGTAGATTCGAATCGCCTTTAAAGCACATGGAAAGCGGCAAAACCTCGACAATGATGCCCTTGGCCAAAAAGGGCGTATGCGTTTTTTCCTGAATATATTCAGGAAAAAACGCATACGCCCTTTTTGGTCAACCAAGAAACCTGGAAAGGCAAATCAACGCTACAAAGAAGTCTCGCTTCCCATCGCTCAAAAGGGCCATGCTGAATAAAGGGTCAATACCAGAAATGCAGGAAAGGCCATGGAGAAATGGGAGCCTTGCTACGCTGATGGGCAGGATGTAAATTGCGAAGAGCCACTCTGGCGAAGTGCACGGTGTGTCCTGAAACATCTACAAAACACAGCTTAGAGAGCATAGGGCCCTTCCACTCATGGGCGTATATATTGGGAAAACTAAAAATCAGCAAGACAAATGCACCCCAAAGTTTAGGGCTGCTCTGTTGACAAGAACCTCCACTTCGTTACACGTTAAATATCCCAGGAAAGAGAAAAATGGATAAAGAAGCTGTGGTCCTTATGTACAATGCAATATCACTCAGCCATGAAATCAACGTCATAAGACTAGTAGCAGCATGATGAGTGGATTTAGGTACGACGATTCTAAGTGAAATAAGTCACACAGAAAAAGACACTTATTATAAGATATCACTTATACAGGGAATGGAAAAACCGCTACCCTTGAACTGAATTACAAAACAGAACAGAGTCACTCGTTGAGAAAACACACTATGGCTGCTTAACTGGAAATGTGAGGTGGGTGATGCATAAAACAAGGGTTTCAAATTAACTCAGATACCGTTCCATATACCCAATATGTAATAGACAGGAAGTACGCCTTGCTCAGTGAACTGGACTCAACACACCCTATTCACCGCCCAAGAATATATCTGACTAGTAACAATCTTAAAACATATGAATTGATATCTCTCTGTAAGTGAGTCAAGTGGGTGTAAAGCGGAATAAACACAGCAGTGAAAAGCAGATAAACCCCATTATAAAATTCAATTACTTTTAAAAACCCGTGAAACAAAGACAGTGAAAGAGAGAGAAATTCTTACAAAATTCGTTCAGGGGATGTGATGCCACCTGGATTGACCATATCTAGACCCACAGCTGATTGAGACATAAGGGTGGACACTGTTGGGGCTGAGAGGATTGGTGAGGTTGGGTGAGCAAATGCAGACCCTTTAAAGTAATACTGCGTGGTTCCCATCCCATGGGTCCCCAATCTCCAGGTTCAAGGGCATCTTCCTACATCGAAAAAATGCCTGAGAATAACAGAAGATGGTACACCGTGTGATCAGGAAAGGTTTCTAAAACCCACCCCATTTCTCATCTCCTTGTGCTCGGGTTCGCCATTCCAGCCGCTTTACTAGCAATCTCCCTCTTGGAGAATCAGCACCTTTAAGCTCCTGTTCCGTACAGGTTGCAGTTTGTCCTGAGGATGAACGGGAAGAGGGGGAAACAATGAGAGGCTAGCGCTAGGTGTTGGGACAGGCACAGGCCACTCTAATTTCCCATCAGGAAGAAGAATTAACCACAGGCTCACCCTGCCGCACGGAACCAGAATAGGGCCTTAAGCAATCCTGCGGTTTTGCGGCCAGCTTCCAAAAAAGCGAGTTGAAAAATGGAGCTCAGGGGCACTGCAATTCACAGTCCTGTAGAGTTATAAATGGTAACTCAAGTCCAAAAATATATTGAAGGAAGGCAACGAAGAGGATTTAAAAGCAAGGCAGAATTGCAGGAAATTTATATAGTTTATATGTTAAGTGTTTATATACATTTAACATACATTAGCCTATTTAGGTTAGCCCCATTATCCTAATTTTTCCATCCTTCCACCTTTCATTTTGGTTAACCATTAGTTTGTTTTATAAGTCTGTGAGTGTCTTTTTCTGTGGAGGTATGTTCATTGGTAGCAATCTTAGGATAACTTGTATAAATGATATCATAGTATATTTGTCATTCCCTTTTGACTTACTTTACCTAATATGATTATTTCTAAGCTCATTTGTAGTCCTGAAAATGGCACTCTTCATTTTTTTCCGGAGGCTACTATTCCATTCTGTACATATACCAATTCTTCTTTGTCAATTCATCTGTTTATGGGCCTTTTTTTTGCTTCCATGTCTTGGCTATTTCAATATTGCTGCAGTGCACATTTGCCTGCCTCTGTCTTTCCGATTCTGGTGGTCTTAGATTATAGGCCCAAAAGGTGACCTGCTACATCATCTGGTAGCTCAATTTTTACCTTTTAAAGCAGCTCCATTCAGTTTTCGTTAATGCTGTTACCACTTTACATCCCACCAGCTGCTAGAAGGTACAAAGTTCTCTAAAACCCCTTCAGTATTTATAGGTTGTAGACGTTTTGCTGATGGTCATTTGACTGGTGTGAGCTGAAACCTTTTTGGAGGTTGGATTTGCATGTGGCTAATAATTCCTTATACTGAGCTTTAGGCATGTCCTTTTTTTCTTTTCCTCTTTTTTATTTAAAGAGTGAGTACAACTCCTCTCTTCATATTGACTTCTTGAAAAATTTGTCATGTGTTGAATTTTCTTGCCTATTCCCTACCCCAGGGCATTTTTTGAGGGAAGGTGTCATTTACAGCCCTGCAGTCCTTGGGACTATTAAGCAACCATTAGCACTGGGTTTAAAGCTGCTGTTGTGAGAAACAGCCACAAGGCGGCAGCATTATTACGTTCTCAACCCTTGTTACTAGGGCAACAGAGTCTTCCTGGAGGTAGTGTTCCGAGGTTGTATATTAGAGAAGAATGTGCGGGGACAAGCCCCCAGATTTCAGGAGGTAGATACGAATCGCCTTTAGAGCACATGAAAAGCGGGAAAACGTCGACAATGATGCACTTGGCCAAAAAGGGCCTATGCGTTTTTTCCTGAATATATTCAGGAAAAAACGCATAGGCCCTTTTTGGCCAACCAAGCAAGCCGGAAAGGCAAATCAGCACTACAAATAAGTCTCGATTCCCATCCGTCCAAAAGCCATTCAAAAAAGTGTAAAAACCAGAAGTGCAGGACAGGCCAGGTAGAAAAGGGAGCCTTGTTAGGCTGATGGGCGGGATGTAAATTGCCAACGGCCACTCTGGAGAAGTGCATGGTGTTTCCTAAAACATCTAAAAAACAGAGCTAGAGAGCATAGGGCCCTTCCACTCGTGGCGTATAAAATGGGAAAACGAAAAATCAACAAGACACAGGCACCCCAAAGTTTAGGACTGCTCTGTTTACAAGAACCTCCACTTCAGTACACGTTAAATATGCAAGGATAGCGAAAAATGGATAAAGAAGTGTGGTACTTATGTACAATGGCATATCACTCAGCCATGAAATCAGTGTCATACGGCTACTAGCAGCATGATGAGCGGATTTAGGTACGATGTTTCTAAGTGAAATAAGTCACACAGGAAAAGAAACTTATCATAAGATATCACTTATAGAGGGAAAGTAAAAATCGCTACCCATGACCTGATTACAAAACAGAACAGAGTCACACATTTAGAAAACACTGGATGGCTGCTTAACTGGAAAGGTGAGGTGCGGTGAGGCATAAAACAAGGGTTTGAAATTAGCACACATACCGTTCCATAAACCAAATATGTAACAGACAACACCTACCCCTTGCTCAGTGAACTGGACTCAACGCCCCGTATTCACTGCACAAGAGTATATCTGACAAGTAAGAATCTTAAAACCTATGTATTGATATCTCTCTGTAAATGAATCAAGTGGGTGTAAAGCGGCATAAACACAGCAGTGAAAATCAGCTAAACCCCATTATAAAAATAGATTACAGAAAAACCCCCAACAAAGACAGTGAAAGAGAGAGAAATTCGTATAAAGTTCGTTCAGGGACAGTGAAGCAACCTGGATCGACCATATCTAGACACACAGCTGGATTAGATATAAGGCTGGACACTCCTGGGGCTGAGAGGATTGGTGAGGTTGGGTGAGCAAACGCCTACCCTTTAAAGTAATAGTGCATGGTACCCATTCTATGGGTCCCAAATCTCCAGGTTCAAGGGAATCTTCTTAGAGCAAAAAAATGCATGGGAAACCCAGTGGAAGGTATACAGTGTGATCGGGAAAGGTTTCTGAAACGCACCTCTTTCCTCATCTCCTGGTGCTCGGGTTCGCCATTCCAGCCGCATTACTAACAATCTCCCCACTTGGAGAATCAGCACCTTTAACCTCCTGTTTCGTACAGGTTGCAATTTGTCCTGAGGATGAATGGGAAGAGGGGGAACCCATGAGAGGGTAGCTCTAGGTGTTCGGACAGGCACAGGTCACTCTAATTTCCATCAGGAAGAAGAAATAACCACAGGCTCAGCCTGCCCCACGGAACCAGATTGGGCCTGAAGCCATCCTGCGGTTTTTCGGCCAACTCCCAAAAGAGCGAGTTGAAAAATGGAGCTCAGGGGCACTGCAATTCACAAACCTGCAGAGTTATAAATGATAACTGTCGTCCACAAATATATTGAGGGAAGGCAACGAAGAGGATTTGAAAGCAAGGCAGAATTGCAGGAAACAGATTTCAGGAGGTAGATTCGAATCGCCTTTAAAGCACATGGAAAGCGGCAAAACCTCGACAATGATGCCCTTGGACAAAAAGGGCGTATGCGTTTTTTCCTGAATATATTCAGGAAAAAACGCATACGCCCTTTTTGGTCAACCAAGAAACCTGGAAAGGCAAATCAGCGCTACAAAGAAGTCTCGATTCCCATCGCTCAAAAGGGCCATGCTGAATAAAGGGTCAATACCAGAAATGCAGGAAAGGCCATGGAGAAATGGGAGCCTTGCTACGCTGATGGGCAGGATGTAAATTGCGAAGAGCCACTCTGGCGAAGTGCACGGTGTGTCCTGAAACATCTACAAAACACAGCTTAGAGAGCATAGGGCACTTCCACTCATGGGCGTATATATTGGGAAAACTAAAAATCAGCAAGACAAATGCACCCCAAAGTTTAGGGCTGCTCTGTTGACAAGAACCTCCACTTCGTTACACGTTAAATATCCCAGGAAAGAGAAAAATGGATAAAGAAGCTGTGGTCCTTATGTACAATGCAATATCACTCAGCCATGAAATCAACGTCATAAGGCTAGTAGCAGCATGATGAGTGGATTTAGGTATGACGATTCTAAGTGAAATAAGTCACACAGAAAAAGACACTTATTATAAGATATCACTTATACAGAGAATGGAAAAACCGCTACCCTTGAACTGAATTACAAAACAGAACAGAGTCACTCGTTGAGAAAACACACTATGGCTGCTTAACTGGAAAGGTGAGGTGGGGTGATGCATAAAACAAGGGTTTCAAATTACCTCAGATACCGTTCCGTATTCCCAATATGTAATAGACAAGAAGTACGCCTTGCTCAGTGAACTGGACTCAACACCCCCTATTCACCGCCCAAGAATATATCTGACTAGTAAGAATCTTAAAACCTATGTATTGATATCTCTCTGTAAATGAATCAAGTGGGTGTAAAGCGGCATAAAAACAGCAGTGAAAATCAGCTAAACCCCATTATAAAAATAGATTACAGAAAAACCCCCAACAAAGACAGTGAAAGAGAGAGAAATTCGTAAAAAGTTCGTTCAGGGACAGTGAAGCAACCTGGATCGACCATATCTAGACCCACAGCTGGATTAGATATAAGGCTGGACACTCTTGGGGCTGAGAGGATTGGTGAGGTTGGGTGAGCAAACGCCTACCCTTTAAAGTAATAGTGCATTCTACCCATTCTATGGGTCCCAAATCTCCAGGTTCAAGGGAATCTTCTTAGAGCAAAAAAATGCATGGGAAACCCAGTGGAAGGTATACAGTGTGATCGGGAAAGGTTTCTGAAACGCACCTCTTTCCTCATCTCCTGGTGCTCGGGTTCGCCATTCCAGCCGCATTACTAACAATCTCCCCACTTGGAGAATCAGCACCTTTAACCTCCTGTTTCGTACAGGCTGCAATTTGTCCTGAGGATGAATGGGAAGAGGGGGAACCCATGAGAGGGTAGCTCTAGGTGTTCGGACAGGCACAGGTCACTCTAATTTCCATCAGGAAGAAGAATTAACCACAGGCTCAGCCTGCCCCATGGAACCAGATTGGGCCTGAAGCCATCCTGCGGTTTTTCGGCCAACTCCCAAAAGAGCGAGTTGAAAAATGGAGCTCAGGGGCACTGCAATTCACAGACCTGCAGAGTTATAAATGATAACTGTCGTCCACAAATATATTGAGGGAAGGCAACGAAGAGGATTTGAAAGCAAGGCAGAATTGCAGGAAACAGATTTCAGGAGGTAGATTCGAATCGCCTTTAAAGCACATGGAAAGCGGCAAAACCTCGACAATGATGCCCTTGGCCAAAAAGGGCGTATGCGTTTTTTCCTGAATATATTCAGGAAAAAACGCATACGCCCTTTTTGGTCAACCAAGAAACCTGGAAAGGCAAATCAGCGCTACAAAGAAGTCTCGCTTCCCATCGCTCAAAAGGGCCATGCTGAATAAAGGGTCAATACCAGAAATGCAGGAAAGGCCATGGAGAAATGGGAGCCTTGCTACGCTGATGGGCAGGATGTAAATTGCGAAGAGCCACTCTGGCGAAGTGCACGGTGTGTCCTGAAACATCTACAAAACACAGCTTAGAGAGCATAGGGCACTTCCACTCATGGGCGTATATACTGGGAAAACTAAAAATCAGCAAGACACATGCACCCCAAAGTTTAGGGCTGCTCTGTTGACAAGAACCTCCACTTCGTTACACGTTAAATATCCCAGGAAAGAGAAAAATGCATAAAGAAGCTGTGGTCCTTATGTACAATGCAATATCACTCAGCCATGAAATCAACGTCATAAGGCTAGTAGCAGCATGATGAGTGGATTTAGGTACGACAATTCTAAGTGAAATAAGTCACACAGAAAAAGACACTTATTATAAGATATCACTTATACAGAGAATGGAAAAATCGCTACCCTTGAACTGAATTACAAAACAGAACAGAGTCACTCGTTGAGAAAACACACTATGGCTGCTTAACTGGAAAGGTGAGGTGGGGTGATGCATAAAACAAGGGTTTCAAATTAGCTCAGATACCGTTCCATATACCCAATATGTAATAGACAAGAAGTACGCCTTGCTCAGTGAACTGGACTCAACACACCCTATTCACCGCCCAAGAATATATCTGACTAGTAAGAATCTTAAAACATATGAATTGATATCTCTCTGTAAGTGAGTCAAGTGGGTGTAAAGCGGCATAAACACAGCAGTGAAAAGCAGCTAAACCCCATTATAAAATTCAATTACTTTTAAAAACCCGTGAAACAAAGACAGTGAAAGAGAGAGAAATTCTTACAAAATTCGTTCAGGGGATGTGATACCACCTGGATTGACCATATCTAGACCCACAGCTCATTGAGACATAAGGGTGGACACTCTTGGGGCTGAGAGGATTGGTGAGGTTGGGTGAGCAAATGCAGACCCTTTAAAGTAATACTGCGTGGTTCCCATCCCATGGGTCCCAAATCTCCAGGTTCAAGGGCATCTTCCTACATCGAAAAAATGCATGAGAATCCCAGAAGATGGTACACCGTGTGATCAGGAAAGGTTTCTAAAACCCACCCCATTTCTCATCTCCTTGTGCTCGGGTTTGCCATTCCAGCCGCTTTACTAGCAATCTCCCTCTTGGAGAATCAGCACCTTTAAGCTCCTGTTCCGTACAGGTTGCAGTTTGTCCTGAGGATGATCGGGAAAAGGGGGAATCAATGAGAGACTAGCGCTAGGTGTTGGGACAGGCACAGGCCACTCTAATTTCCCATCAGGAAGAAGAATTAACCACAGGCTCAGCCTTGCGCACGGAACCAGAATAGGGCCTTAAGCAATCCTGCGGTTTTGCGGCCAGCTTCCAAAACAGCGAGTTGAAAAATGGAGCTCAGGGGCACTGCAATTCACAGTCCTGTAGAGTTATAAATGGTAACTCAAGTCCAAAAATATATTGAAGGAAGGCAACGAAGAGGATTTAAAAGCAAGGCAGAATTGCAGGAAAATTATATAGTTTATATGTTAAGTGTTTATATACATTTAACATACATTAGCCTATTTAGGTTAGCCCCATTATCCTAATTTTTCCATCCTTCCACCTTTCATTTTGGTTAACCATTAGTTTCTTTTATAAGTCTGTGAGTGTCTTTTTCTGTGGAGGTATGTTCATTGGTAGCAATCTTAGGATAACTTGTATAAATGATATCATAGGATATTTGTCATTCCCTTTTGACTTACTTTACCTAATATGATTATTTCTAAGCTCATTTGTAGTCTTGAAAATGGCACTCTTCATTTTTTTCCCGAGGCTACTATTCCATTCTGTACATATACCACTTCTTCTTTGTCAATTCATCTGTTTATGGGCCTTTTTTTTGCTTCCATGTCTTGGCTATTTCAATATTGCTGCAGTGCACATTTGCCTGCCTCTGTCTTTCCGATTCTGGTGGTCTTAGATTATAGGCCCAAAAGGTGCCCTGCTACATCATCTGGTAGCTCAATTTTTACCTTTTAAAGCAGCTCCATTCAGTTTTCGTTAATGCTGTTACCACTTTACATCCCACCAGCTGCTAGAAGGTACAAAGTTCTCTAAAACCCCTTCAGCATTTATAGGTTGTAGACGTTTTGCTGATGGTCATTTGACTGGTGTGAGCTGAAACCTTTTTGGAGGTTGGATTTGCATGTGGCTAATAATTCCTTATACTGAGCTTTAGGCATGTCCTTTTTTTCTTTTCCTCTTTTTTATTTAAAGAGTGAGTACAACTCCTCTCTTCATATTGACTTCTTGAAAAATTTGTCATGTGTTGAATTTTCTTGCCTATTCCCTACCCCAGGGCATTTTTTGAGGGAAGGTGTCATTTACAGCCCTGCAGTCCTTGGGACTATTAAGCAACCATTAGCACTGGGTTTAAAGCTGCTGTTGTGAGAAACAGCCACAAGGCGGCAGCATTATTACGTTCTCAACCCTTGTTACTAGGGCAACAGAGTCTTCCTGGAGGTAGTGTTCCGAGGTTGTATATTAGAGAAGAATGTGCGGGGACAAGCCCCCAGATTTCAGGAGGTAGATACGAATCGCCTTTAGAGCACATGAAAAGCGGCAAAACGTCGACAATGATGCACTTGGCCAAAAAGGGCCTATGCGTTTTTTCCTGAATATATTCAGGAAAAAACGCATAGGCCCTTTTTGGCCAACCAAGCAAGCCGGAAAGGCAAATCAGCACTACAAATAAGTCTCGCTTCCCATCCGTCCAAAAGCCATTCAAAAAAGTGTAAAAACCAGAAGTGCAGGACAGGCCAGGTAGAAAAGGGAGCCTTGTTAGGCTGATGGGCGGGATGTAAATTGCCAACGGCCACTCTGGAGAAGTGCATGGTGTTTCCTAAAACATCTAAAAAACAGAGCTAGAGAGCATAGGGCCCTTCCACTCGTGGGCGTATAAAATGGGAAAACGAAAAATCAACAAGACACAGGCACCCCAAAGTTTAGGACTGCTCTGTTTACAAGAACCTCCACTTCAGTACACGTTAAATATGCCAGGATAGCGAAAAATGGATAAAGAAGTGTGGTACTTATGTACAATGGCATATCACTCAGCCATGAAATCAGTGTCATACGGCTACTAGCAGCATGATGAGTGGATTTAGGTACGATGTTTCTAAGTGAAATAAGTCACACAGAAAAAGAAACTTATCATAAGATATCACTTATAGAGGGAAAGTAAAAATCGCTACCCATGACCTGATTACAAAACAGAACAGAGTCACACATTTAGAAAACACTGGATGGCTGCTTAACTGGAAAGGTGAGGTGCGGTGAGGCATAAAACAAGGGTTTGAAATTAGCACACATACCGTTCCATAAACCAAATATGTAACAGACAACACCTACCCCTTGCTCAGTGAACTGGACTCAACGCCCCGTATTCACTGCACAAGAGTATATCTGACAAGTAAGAATCTTAAAACCTATGTATTGATATCTCTCTGTAAATGAATCAAGTGGGTGTAAAGCGGCATAAACACAGCAGTGAAAATCAGCTAAACCCCATTATAAAAATAGATTACAGAAAAACCCCCAACAAAGACAGTGAAAGAGAGAGAAATTCGTAAAAAGTTCGTTCAGGGACAGTGAAGCAACCTGGATCGACCATATCTAGACCCACAGCTGGATTAGATATAAGGCTGGACACTCTTGGGGCTGAGAGGATTGGTGAGGTTGGGTGAGCAAACGCCTACCCTTTAAAGTAATAGTGCATTCTACCCATTCTATGGGTCCCAAATCTCCAGGTTCAAGGGAATCTTCTTAGAGCAAAAAAATGCATGGGAAACCCAGTGGAAGGTATACAGTGTGATCGGGAAAGGTTTCTGAAACGCACCTCTTTCCTCATCTCCTGGTGCTCGGGTTCGCCATTCCAGCCGCATTACTAACAATCTCCCCACTTGGAGAATCAGCACCTTTAACCTCCTGTTCCGTACAGGTTGCAATTTGTCCTGAGGATGAATGGGAAGAGGGGGAACCCATGAGAGGGTAGCTCTAGGTGTTCGGACAGGCACAGGTCACTCTAATTTCCATCAGGAAGAAGAATTAACCACAGGCTCAGCCTGCCTCACGGAACCAGATTGGGCCTGAAGCCATCCTGCGGTTTTTCGGCCAACTCCCAAAAGAGCGAGTTGAAAAATGGAGCTCAGGGGCACTGCCATTCACAAACCTGCAGAGTTATAAATGATAACTGTCGTCCACAAATATATTGAGGGAAGGCAACGAAGAGGATTTGAAAGCAAGGCAGAATTGCAGGAAACAGATTTCAGGAGGTAGATTCGAATCGCCTTTAAAGCACATGGAAAGCGGCAAAACCTCGACAATGATGCCCTTGGCCAAAAAGGGCGTATGCGTTTTTTCCTGAATATATTCAGGAAAAAACGCATACGCCCTTTTTGGTCAACCAAGAAACCTGGAAAGGCAAATCAACGCTACAAAGAAGTCTCGCTTCCCATCGCTCAAAAGGGCCATGCTGAATAAAGGGTCAATACCAGAAATGCAGGAAAGGCCATGGAGAAATGGGAGCCTTGCTACGCTGATGGGCAGGATGTAAATTGCGAAGAGCCACTCTGGCGAAGTGCACGGTGTGTCCTGAAACATCTACAAAACACAGCTTAGAGAGCATAGGGCCCTTCCACTCATGGGCGTATATATTGGGAAAACTAAAAATCAGCAAGACAAATGCACCCCAAAGTTTAGGGCTGCTCTGTTGACAAGAACCTCCACTTCGTTACACGTTAAATATCCCAGGAAAGAGAAAAATGGATAAAGAAGCTGTGGTCCTTATGTACAATGCAATATCACTCAGCCATGAAATCAACGTCATAAGACTAGTAGCAGCATGATGAGTGGATTTAGGTACGACGATTCTAAGTGAAATAAGTCACACAGAAAAAGACACTTATTATAAGATATCACTTATACAGGGAATGGAAAAACCGCTACCCTTGAACTGAATTACAAAACAGAACAGAGTCACTCGTTGAGAAAACACACTATGGCTGCTTAACTGGAAATGTGAGGTGGGTGATGCATAAAACAAGGGTTTCAAATTAACTCAGATACCGTTCCATATACCCAATATGTAATAGACAGGAAGTACGCCTTGCTCAGTGAACTGGACTCAACACACCCTATTCACCGCCCAAGAATATATCTGACTAGTAACAATCTTAAAACATATGAATTGATATCTCTCTGTAAGTGAGTCAAGTGGGTGTAAAGCGGAATAAACACAGCAGTGAAAAGCAGATAAACCCCATTATAAAATTCAATTACTTTTAAAAACCCGTGAAACAAAGACAGTGAAAGAGAGAGAAATTCTTACAAAATTCGTTCAGGGGATGTGATGCCACCTGGATTGACCATATCTAGACCCACAGCTGATTGAGACATAAGGGTGGACACTGTTGGGGCTGAGAGGATTGGTGAGGTTGGGTGAGCAAATGCAGACCCTTTAAAGTAATACTGCGTGGTTCCCATCCCATGGGTCCCCAATCTCCAGGTTCAAGGGCATCTTCCTACATCGAAAAAATGCCTGAGAATAACAGAAGATGGTACACCGTGTGATCAGGAAAGGTTTCTAAAACCCACCCCATTTCTCATCTCCTTGTGCTCGGGTTCGCCATTCCAGCCGCTTTACTAGCAATCTCCCTCTTGGAGAATCAGCACCTTTAAGCTCCTGTTCCGTACAGGTTGCAGTTTGTCCTGAGGATGAACGGGAAGAGGGGGAAACAATGAGAGGCTAGCGCTAGGTGTTGGGACAGGCACAGGCCACTCTAATTTCCCATCAGGAAGAAGAATTAACCACAGGCTCACCCTGCCGCACGGAACCAGAATAGGGCCTTAAGCAATCCTGCGGTTTTGCGGCCAGCTTCCAAAAAAGCGAGTTGAAAAATGGAGCTCAGGGGCACTGCAATTCACAGTCCTGTAGAGTTATAAATGGTAACTCAAGTCCAAAAATATATTGAAGGAAGGCAACGAAGAGGATTTAAAAGCAAGGCAGAATTGCAGGAAATTTATATAGTTTATATGTTAAGTGTTTATATACATTTAACATACATTAGCCTATTTAGGTTAGCCCCATTATCCTAATTTTTCCATCCTTCCACCTTTCATTTTGGTTAACCATTAGTTTGTTTTATAAGTCTGTGAGTGTCTTTTTCTGTGGAGGTATGTTCATTGGTAGCAATCTTAGGATAACTTGTATAAATGATATCATAGTATATTTGTCATTCCCTTTTGACTTACTTTACCTAATATGATTATTTCTAAGCTCATTTGTAGTCCTGAAAATGGCACTCTTCATTTTTTTCCGGAGGCTACTATTCCATTCTGTACATATACCAATTCTTCTTTGTCAATTCATCTGTTTATGGGCCTTTTTTTTGCTTCCATGTCTTGGCTATTTCAATATTGCTGCAGTGCACATTTGCCTGCCTCTGTCTTTCCGATTCTGGTGGTCTTAGATTATAGGCCCAAAAGGTGACCTGCTACATCATCTGGTAGCTCAATTTTTACCTTTTAAAGCAGCTCCATTCAGTTTTCGTTAATGCTGTTACCACTTTACATCCCACCAGCTGCTAGAAGGTACAAAGTTCTCTAAAACCCCTTCAGTATTTATAGGTTGTAGACGTTTTGCTGATGGTCATTTGACTGGTGTGAGCTGAAACCTTTTTGGAGGTTGGATTTGCATGTGGCTAATAATTCCTTATACTGAGCTTTAGGCATGTCCTTTTTTTCTTTTCCTCTTTTTTATTTAAAGAGTGAGTACAACTCCTCTCTTCATATTGACTTCTTGAAAAATTTGTCATGTGTTGAATTTTCTTGCCTATTCCCTACCCCAGGGCATTTTTTGAGGGAAGGTGTCATTTACAGCCCTGCAGTCCTTGGGACTATTAAGCAACCATTAGCACTGGGTTTAAAGCTGCTGTTGTGAGAAACAGCCACAAGGCGGCAGCATTATTACGTTCTCAACCCTTGTTACTAGGGCAACAGAGTCTTCCTGGAGGTAGTGTTCCGAGGTTGTATATTAGAGAAGAATGTGCGGGGACAAGCCCCCAGATTTCAGGAGGTAGATACGAATCGCCTTTAGAGCACATGAAAAGCGGGAAAACGTCGACAATGATGCACTTGGCCAAAAAGGGCCTATGCGTTTTTTCCTGAATATATTCAGGAAAAAACGCATAGGCCCTTTTTGGCCAACCAAGCAAGCCGGAAAGGCAAATCAGCACTACAAATAAGTCTCGATTCCCATCCGTCCAAAAGCCATTCAAAAAAGTGTAAAAACCAGAAGTGCAGGACAGGCCAGGTAGAAAAGGGAGCCTTGTTAGGCTGATGGGCGGGATGTAAATTGCCAACGGCCACTCTGGAGAAGTGCATGGTGTTTCCTAAAACATCTAAAAAACAGAGCTAGAGAGCATAGGGCCCTTCCACTCGTGGCGTATAAAATGGGAAAACGAAAAATCAACAAGACACAGGCACCCCAAAGTTTAGGACTGCTCTGTTTACAAGAACCTCCACTTCAGTACACGTTAAATATGCAAGGATAGCGAAAAATGGATAAAGAAGTGTGGTACTTATGTACAATGGCATATCACTCAGCCATGAAATCAGTGTCATACGGCTACTAGCAGCATGATGAGCGGATTTAGGTACGATGTTTCTAAGTGAAATAAGTCACACAGGAAAAGAAACTTATCATAAGATATCACTTATAGAGGGAAAGTAAAAATCGCTACCCATGACCTGATTACAAAACAGAACAGAGTCACACATTTAGAAAACACTGGATGGCTGCTTAACTGGAAAGGTGAGGTGCGGTGAGGCATAAAACAAGGGTTTGAAATTAGCACACATACCGTTCCATAAACCAAATATGTAACAGACAACACCTACCCCTTGCTCAGTGAACTGGACTCAACGCCCCGTATTCACTGCACAAGAGTATATCTGACAAGTAAGAATCTTAAAACCTATGTATTGATATCTCTCTGTAAATGAATCAAGTGGGTGTAAAGCGGCATAAACACAGCAGTGAAAATCAGCTAAACCCCATTATAAAAATAGATTACAGAAAAACCCCCAACAAAGACAGTGAAAGAGAGAGAAATTCGTATAAAGTTCGTTCAGGGACAGTGAAGCAACCTGGATCGACCATATCTAGACACACAGCTGGATTAGATATAAGGCTGGACACTCCTGGGGCTGAGAGGATTGGTGAGGTTGGGTGAGCAAACGCCTACCCTTTAAAGTAATAGTGCATGGTACCCATTCTATGGGTCCCAAATCTCCAGGTTCAAGGGAATCTTCTTAGAGCAAAAAAATGCATGGGAAACCCAGTGGAAGGTATACAGTGTGATCGGGAAAGGTTTCTGAAACGCACCTCTTTCCTCATCTCCTGGTGCTCGGGTTCGCCATTCCAGCCGCATTACTAACAATCTCCCCACTTGGAGAATCAGCACCTTTAACCTCCTGTTTCGTACAGGTTGCAATTTGTCCTGAGGATGAATGGGAAGAGGGGGAACCCATGAGAGGGTAGCTCTAGGTGTTCGGACAGGCACAGGTCACTCTAATTTCCATCAGGAAGAAGAAATAACCACAGGCTCAGCCTGCCCCACGGAACCAGATTGGGCCTGAAGCCATCCTGCGGTTTTTCGGCCAACTCCCAAAAGAGCGAGTTGAAAAATGGAGCTCAGGGGCACTGCAATTCACAAACCTGCAGAGTTATAAATGATAACTGTCGTCCACAAATATATTGAGGGAAGGCAACGAAGAGGATTTGAAAGCAAGGCAGAATTGCAGGAAACAGATTTCAGGAGGTAGATTCGAATCGCCTTTAAAGCACATGGAAAGCGGCAAAACCTCGACAATGATGCCCTTGGACAAAAAGGGCGTATGCGTTTTTTCCTGAATATATTCAGGAAAAAACGCATACGCCCTTTTTGGTCAACCAAGAAACCTGGAAAGGCAAATCAGCGCTACAAAGAAGTCTCGATTCCCATCGCTCAAAAGGGCCATGCTGAATAAAGGGTCAATACCAGAAATGCAGGAAAGGCCATGGAGAAATGGGAGCCTTGCTACGCTGATGGGCAGGATGTAAATTGCGAAGAGCCACTCTGGCGAAGTGCACGGTGTGTCCTGAAACATCTACAAAACACAGCTTAGAGAGCATAGGGCACTTCCACTCATGGGCGTATATATTGGGAAAACTAAAAATCAGCAAGACAAATGCACCCCAAAGTTTAGGGCTGCTCTGTTGACAAGAACCTCCACTTCGTTACACGTTAAATATCCCAGGAAAGAGAAAAATGGATAAAGAAGCTGTGGTCCTTATGTACAATGCAATATCACTCAGCCATGAAATCAACGTCATAAGGCTAGTAGCAGCATGATGAGTGGATTTAGGTATGACGATTCTAAGTGAAATAAGTCACACAGAAAAAGACACTTATTATAAGATATCACTTATACAGAGAATGGAAAAACCGCTACCCTTGAACTGAATTACAAAACAGAACAGAGTCACTCGTTGAGAAAACACACTATGGCTGCTTAACTGGAAAGGTGAGGTGGGGTGATGCATAAAACAAGGGTTTCAAATTACCTCAGATACCGTTCCGTATTCCCAATATGTAATAGACAAGAAGTACGCCTTGCTCAGTGAACTGGACTCAACACCCCCTATTCACCGCCCAAGAATATATCTGACTAGTAAGAATCTTAAAACCTATGTATTGATATCTCTCTGTAAATGAATCAAGTGGGTGTAAAGCGGCATAAAAACAGCAGTGAAAATCAGCTAAACCCCATTATAAAAATAGATTACAGAAAAACCCCCAACAAAGACAGTGAAAGAGAGAGAAATTCGTAAAAAGTTCGTTCAGGGACAGTGAAGCAACCTGGATCGACCATATCTAGACCCACAGCTGGATTAGATATAAGGCTGGACACTCTTGGGGCTGAGAGGATTGGTGAGGTTGGGTGAGCAAACGCCTACCCTTTAAAGTAATAGTGCATTCTACCCATTCTATGGGTCCCAAATCTCCAGGTTCAAGGGAATCTTCTTAGAGCAAAAAAATGCATGGGAAACCCAGTGGAAGGTATACAGTGTGATCGGGAAAGGTTTCTGAAACGCACCTCTTTCCTCATCTCCTGGTGCTCGGGTTCGCCATTCCAGCCGCATTACTAACAATCTCCCCACTTGGAGAATCAGCACCTTTAACCTCCTGTTTCGTACAGGCTGCAATTTGTCCTGAGGATGAATGGGAAGAGGGGGAACCCATGAGAGGGTAGCTCTAGGTGTTCGGACAGGCACAGGTCACTCTAATTTCCATCAGGAAGAAGAATTAACCACAGGCTCAGCCTGCCCCATGGAACCAGATTGGGCCTGAAGCCATCCTGCGGTTTTTCGGCCAACTCCCAAAAGAGCGAGTTGAAAAATGGAGCTCAGGGGCACTGCAATTCACAGACCTGCAGAGTTATAAATGATAACTGTCGTCCACAAATATATTGAGGGAAGGCAACGAAGAGGATTTGAAAGCAAGGCAGAATTGCAGGAAACAGATTTCAGGAGGTAGATTCGAATCGCCTTTAAAGCACATGGAAAGCGGCAAAACCTCGACAATGATGCCCTTGGCCAAAAAGGGCGTATGCGTTTTTTCCTGAATATATTCAGGAAAAAACGCATACGCCCTTTTTGGTCAACCAAGAAACCTGGAAAGGCAAATCAGCGCTACAAAGAAGTCTCGCTTCCCATCGCTCAAAAGGGCCATGCTGAATAAAGGGTCAATACCAGAAATGCAGGAAAGGCCATGGAGAAATGGGAGCCTTGCTACGCTGATGGGCAGGATGTAAATTGCGAAGAGCCACTCTGGCGAAGTGCACGGTGTGTCCTGAAACATCTACAAAACACAGCTTAGAGAGCATAGGGCACTTCCACTCATGGGCGTATATACTGGGAAAACTAAAAATCAGCAAGACACATGCACCCCAAAGTTTAGGGCTGCTCTGTTGACAAGAACCTCCACTTCGTTACACGTTAAATATCCCAGGAAAGAGAAAAATGCATAAAGAAGCTGTGGTCCTTATGTACAATGCAATATCACTCAGCCATGAAATCAACGTCATAAGGCTAGTAGCAGCATGATGAGTGGATTTAGGTACGACAATTCTAAGTGAAATAAGTCACACAGAAAAAGACACTTATTATAAGATATCACTTATACAGAGAATGGAAAAATCGCTACCCTTGAACTGAATTACAAAACAGAACAGAGTCACTCGTTGAGAAAACACACTATGGCTGCTTAACTGGAAAGGTGAGGTGGGGTGATGCATAAAACAAGGGTTTCAAATTAGCTCAGATACCGTTCCATATACCCAATATGTAATAGACAAGAAGTACGCCTTGCTCAGTGAACTGGACTCAACACACCCTATTCACCGCCCAAGAATATATCTGACTAGTAAGAATCTTAAAACATATGAATTGATATCTCTCTGTAAGTGAGTCAAGTGGGTGTAAAGCGGCATAAACACAGCAGTGAAAAGCAGCTAAACCCCATTATAAAATTCAATTACTTTTAAAAACCCGTGAAACAAAGACAGTGAAAGAGAGAGAAATTCTTACAAAATTCGTTCAGGGGATGTGATACCACCTGGATTGACCATATCTAGACCCACAGCTCATTGAGACATAAGGGTGGACACTCTTGGGGCTGAGAGGATTGGTGAGGTTGGGTGAGCAAATGCAGACCCTTTAAAGTAATACTGCGTGGTTCCCATCCCATGGGTCCCAAATCTCCAGGTTCAAGGGCATCTTCCTACATCGAAAAAATGCATGAGAATCCCAGAAGATGGTACACCGTGTGATCAGGAAAGGTTTCTAAAACCCACCCCATTTCTCATCTCCTTGTGCTCGGGTTTGCCATTCCAGCCGCTTTACTAGCAATCTCCCTCTTGGAGAATCAGCACCTTTAAGCTCCTGTTCCGTACAGGTTGCAGTTTGTCCTGAGGATGATCGGGAAAAGGGGGAATCAATGAGAGACTAGCGCTAGGTGTTGGGACAGGCACAGGCCACTCTAATTTCCCATCAGGAAGAAGAATTAACCACAGGCTCAGCCTTGCGCACGGAACCAGAATAGGGCCTTAAGCAATCCTGCGGTTTTGCGGCCAGCTTCCAAAACACTGAGTTGAAAAATGGAGCTCAGGGGCACTGCAATTCACAGTCCTGTAGAGTTATAAATGGTAACTCAAGTCCAAAAATATATTGAAGGAAGGCAACGAAGAGGATTTAAAAGCAAGGCAGAATTGCAGGAAAATTATATAGTTTATATGTTAAGTGTTTATATACATTTAACATACATTAGCCTATTTAGGTTAGCCCCATTATCCTAATTTTTCCATCCTTCCACCTTTCATTTTGGTTAACCATTAGTTTCTTTTATAAGTCTGTGAGTGTCTTTTTCTGTGGAGGTATGTTCATTGGTAGCAATCTTAGGATAACTTGTATAAATGATATCATAGGATATTTGTCATTCCCTTTTGACTTACTTTACCTAATATGATTATTTCTAAGCTCATTTGTAGTCTTGAAAATGGCACTCTTCATTTTTTTCCCGAGGCTACTATTCCATTCTGTACATATACCACTTCTTCTTTGTCAATTCATCTGTTTATGGGCCTTTTTTTTGCTTCCATGTCTTGGCTATTTCAATATTGCTGCAGTGCACATTTGCCTGCCTCTGTCTTTCCGATTCTGGTGGTCTTAGATTATAGGCCCAAAAGGTGCCCTGCTACATCATCTGGTAGCTCAATTTTTACCTTTTAAAGCAGCTCCATTCAGTTTTCGTTAATGCTGTTACCACTTTACATCCCACCAGCTGCTAGAAGGTACAAAGTTCTCTAAAACCCCTTCAGCATTTATAGGTTGTAGACGTTTTGCTGATGGTCATTTGACTGGTGTGAGCTGAAACCTTTTTGGAGGTTGGATTTGCATGTGGCTAATAATTCCTTATACTGAGCTTTAGGCATGTCCTTTTTTTCTTTTCCTCTTTTTTATTTAAAGAGTGAGTACAACTCCTCTCTTCATATTGACTTCTTGAAAAATTTGTCATGTGTTGAATTTTCTTGCCTATTCCCTACCCCAGGGCATTTTTTGAGGGAAGGTGTCATTTACAGCCCTGCAGTCCTTGGGACTATTAAGCAACCATTAGCACTGGGTTTAAAGCTGCTGTTGTGAGAAACAGCCACAAGGCGGCAGCATTATTACGTTCTCAACCCTTGTTACTAGGGCAACAGAGTCTTCCTGGAGGTAGTGTTCCGAGGTTGTATATTAGAGAAGAATGTGCGGGGACAAGCCCCCAGATTTCAGGAGGTAGATACGAATCGCCTTTAGAGCACATGAAAAGCGGCAAAACGTCGACAATGATGCACTTGGCCAAAAAGGGCCTATGCGTTTTTTCCTGAATATATTCAGGAAAAAACGCATAGGCCCTTTTTGGCCAACCAAGCAAGCCGGAAAGGCAAATCAGCACTACAAATAAGTCTCGCTTCCCATCCGTCCAAAAGCCATTCAAAAAAGTGTAAAAACCAGAAGTGCAGGACAGGCCAGGTAGAAAAGGGAGCCTTGTTAGGCTGATGGGCGGGATGTAAATTGCCAACGGCCACTCTGGAGAAGTGCATGGTGTTTCCTAAAACATCTAAAAAACAGAGCTAGAGAGCATAGGGCCCTTCCACTCGTGGGCGTATAAAATGGGAAAACGAAAAATCAACAAGACACAGGCACCCCAAAGTTTAGGACTGCTCTGTTTACAAGAACCTCCACTTCAGTACACGTTAAATATGCCAGGATAGCGAAAAATGGATAAAGAAGTGTGGTACTTATGTACAATGGCATATCACTCAGCCATGAAATCAGTGTCATACGGCTACTAGCAGCATGATGAGTGGATTTAGGTACGATGTTTCTAAGGGAAATAAGTCACACAGAAAAAGAAACTTATCATAAGATATCACTTATAGAGGGAAAGTAAAAATCGCTACCCATGACCTGATTACAAAACAGAACAGAGTCACACATTTAGAAAACACTGGATGGCTGCTTAACTGGAAAGGTGAGGTGCGGTGAGGCATAAAACAAGGGTTTGAAATTAGCACACATACCGTTCCATAAACCAAATATGTAACAGACAACACCTACCCCTTGCTCAGTGAACTGGACTCAACGCCCCGTATTCACTGCACAAGAGTATATCTGACAAGTAAGAATCTTAAAACCTATGTATTGATATCTCTCTGTAAATGAATCAAGTGGGTGTAAAGCGGCATAAACACAGCAGTGAAAATCAGCTAAACCCCATTATAAAAATAGATTACAGAAAAACCCCCAACAAAGACAGTGAAAGAGAGAGAAATTCGTAAAAAGTTCGTTCAGGGACAGTGAAGCAACCTGGATCGACCATATCTAGACCCACAGCTGGATTAGATATAAGGCTGGACACTCTTGGGGCTGAGAGGATTGGTGAGGTTGGGTGAGCAAACGCCTACCCTTTAAAGTAATAGTGCATTCTACCCATTCTATGGGTCCCAAATCTCCAGGTTCAAGGGAATCTTCTTAGAGCAAAAAAATGCATGGGAAACCCAGTGGAAGGTATACAGTGTGATCGGGAAAGGTTTCTGAAACGCACCTCTTTCCTCATCTCCTGGTGCTCGGGTTCGCCATTCCAGCCGCATTACTAACAATCTCCCCACTTGGAGAATCAGCACCTTTAACCTCCTGTTCCGTACAGGTTGCAATTTGTCCTGAGGATGAATGGGAAGAGGGGGAACCCATGAGAGGGTAGCTCTAGGTGTTCGGACAGGCACAGGTCACTCTAATTTCCATCAGGAAGAAGAATTAACCACAGGCTCAGCCTGCCTCACGGAACCAGATTGGGCCTGAAGCCATCCTGCGGTTTTTCGGCCAACTCCCAAAAGAGCGAGTTGAAAAATGGAGCTCAGGGGCACTGCCATTCACAAACCTGCAGAGTTATAAATGATAACTGTCGTCCACAAATATATTGAGGGAAGGCAACGAAGAGGATTTGAAAGCAAGGCAGAATTGCAGGAAACAGATTTCAGGAGGTAGATTCGAATCGCCTTTAAAGCACATGGAAAGCGGCAAAACCTCGACAATGATGCCCTTGGCCAAAAAGGGCGTATGCGTTTTTTCCTGAATATATTCAGGAAAAAACGCATACGCCCTTTTTGGTCAACCAAGAAACCTGGAAAGGCAAATCAACGCTACAAAGAAGTCTCGCTTCCCATCGCTCAAAAGGGCCATGCTGAATAAAGGGTCAATACCAGAAATGCAGGAAAGGCCATGGAGAAATGGGAGCCTTGCTACGCTGATGGGCAGGATGTAAATTGCGAAGAGCCACTCTGGCGAAGTGCACGGTGTGTCCTGAAACATCTACAAAACACAGCTTAGAGAGCATAGGGCCCTTCCACTCATGGGCGTATATATTGGGAAAACTAAAAATCAGCAAGACAAATGCACCCCAAAGTTTAGGGCTGCTCTGTTGACAAGAACCTCCACTTCGTTACACGTTAAATATCCCAGGAAAGAGAAAAATGGATAAAGAAGCTGTGGTCCTTATGTACAATGCAATATCACTCAGCCATGAAATCAACGTCATAAGACTAGTAGCAGCATGATGAGTGGATTTAGGTACGACGATTCTAAGTGAAATAAGTCACACAGAAAAAGACACTTATTATAAGATATCACTTATACAGGGAATGGAAAAACCGCTACCCTTGAACTGAATTACAAAACAGAACAGAGTCACTCGTTGAGAAAACACACTATGGCTGCTTAACTGGAAATGTGAGGTGGGTGATGCATAAAACAAGGGTTTCAAATTAACTCAGATACCGTTCCATATACCCAATATGTAATAGACAGGAAGTACGCCTTGCTCAGTGAACTGGACTCAACACACCCTATTCACCGCCCAAGAATATATCTGACTAGTAACAATCTTAAAACATATGAATTGATATCTCTCTGTAAGTGAGTCAAGTGGGTGTAAAGCGGAATAAACACAGCAGTGAAAAGCAGATAAACCCCATTATAAAATTCAATTACTTTTAAAAACCCGTGAAACAAAGACAGTGAAAGAGAGAGAAATTCTTACAAAATTCGTTCAGGGGATGTGATGCCACCTGGATTGACCATATCTAGACCCACAGCTGATTGAGACATAAGGGTGGACACTGTTGGGGCTGAGAGGATTGGTGAGGTTGGGTGAGCAAATGCAGACCCTTTAAAGTAATACTGCGTGGTTCCCATCCCATGGGTCCCCAATCTCCAGGTTCAAGGGCATCTTCCTACATCGAAAAAATGCCTGAGAATAACAGAAGATGGTACACCGTGTGATCAGGAAAGGTTTCTAAAACCCACCCCATTTCTCATCTCCTTGTGCTCGGGTTCGCCATTCCAGCCGCTTTACTAGCAATCTCCCTCTTGGAGAATCAGCACCTTTAAGCTCCTGTTCCGTACAGGTTGCAGTTTGTCCTGAGGATGAACGGGAAGAGGGGGAAACAATGAGAGGCTAGCGCTAGGTGTTGGGACAGGCACAGGCCACTCTAATTTCCCATCAGGAAGAAGAATTAACCACAGGCTCACCCTGCCGCACGGAACCAGAATAGGGCCTTAAGCAATCCTGCGGTTTTGCGGCCAGCTTCCAAAAAAGCGAGTTGAAAAATGGAGCTCAGGGGCACTGCAATTCACAGTCCTGTAGAGTTATAAATGGTAACTCAAGTCCAAAAATATATTGAAGGAAGGCAACGAAGAGGATTTAAAAGCAAGGCAGAATTGCAGGAAATTTATATAGTTTATATGTTAAGTGTTTATATACATTTAACATACATTAGCCTATTTAGGTTAGCCCCATTATCCTAATTTTTCCATCCTTCCACCTTTCATTTTGGTTAACCATTAGTTTGTTTTATAAGTCTGTGAGTGTCTTTTTCTGTGGAGGTATGTTCATTGGTAGCAATCTTAGGATAACTTGTATAAATGATATCATAGTATATTTGTCATTCCCTTTTGACTTACTTTACCTAATATGATTATTTCTAAGCTCATTTGTAGTCCTGAAAATGGCACTCTTCATTTTTTTCCGGAGGCTACTATTCCATTCTGTACATATACCAATTCTTCTTTGTCAATTCATCTGTTTATGGGCCTTTTTTTTGCTTCCATGTCTTGGCTATTTCAATATTGCTGCAGTGCACATTTGCCTGCCTCTGTCTTTCCGATTCTGGTGGTCTTAGATTATAGGCCCAAAAGGTGACCTGCTACATCATCTGGTAGCTCAATTTTTACCTTTTAAAGCAGCTCCATTCAGTTTTCGTTAATGCTGTTACCACTTTACATCCCACCAGCTGCTAGAAGGTACAAAGTTCTCTAAAACCCCTTCAGTATTTATAGGTTGTAGACGTTTTGCTGATGGTCATTTGACTGGTGTGAGCTGAAACCTTTTTGGAGGTTGGATTTGCATGTGGCTAATAATTCCTTATACTGAGCTTTAGGCATGTCCTTTTTTTCTTTTCCTCTTTTTTATTTAAAGAGTGAGTACAACTCCTCTCTTCATATTGACTTCTTGAAAAATTTGTCATGTGTTGAATTTTCTTGCCTATTCCCTACCCCAGGGCATTTTTTGAGGGAAGGTGTCATTTACAGCCCTGCAGTCCTTGGGACTATTAAGCAACCATTAGCACTGGGTTTAAAGCTGCTGTTGTGAGAAACAGCCACAAGGCGGCAGCATTATTACGTTCTCAACCCTTGTTACTAGGGCAACAGAGTCTTCCTGGAGGTAGTGTTCCGAGGTTGTATATTAGAGAAGAATGTGCGGGGACAAGCCCCCAGATTTCAGGAGGTAGATACGAATCGCCTTTAGAGCACATGAAAAGCGGGAAAACGTCGACAATGATGCACTTGGCCAAAAAGGGCCTATGCGTTTTTTCCTGAATATATTCAGGAAAAAACGCATAGGCCCTTTTTGGCCAACCAAGCAAGCCGGAAAGGCAAATCAGCACTACAAATAAGTCTCGATTCCCATCCGTCCAAAAGCCATTCAAAAAAGTGTAAAAACCAGAAGTGCAGGACAGGCCAGGTAGAAAAGGGAGCCTTGTTAGGCTGATGGGCGGGATGTAAATTGCCAACGGCCACTCTGGAGAAGTGCATGGTGTTTCCTAAAACATCTAAAAAACAGAGCTAGAGAGCATAGGGCCCTTCCACTCGTGGCGTATAAAATGGGAAAACGAAAAATCAACAAGACACAGGCACCCCAAAGTTTAGGACTGCTCTGTTTACAAGAACCTCCACTTCAGTACACGTTAAATATGCAAGGATAGCGAAAAATGGATAAAGAAGTGTGGTACTTATGTACAATGGCATATCACTCAGCCATGAAATCAGTGTCATACGGCTACTAGCAGCATGATGAGCGGATTTAGGTACGATGTTTCTAAGTGAAATAAGTCACACAGGAAAAGAAACTTATCATAAGATATCACTTATAGAGGGAAAGTAAAAATCGCTACCCATGACCTGATTACAAAACAGAACAGAGTCACACATTTAGAAAACACTGGATGGCTGCTTAACTGGAAAGGTGAGGTGCGGTGAGGCATAAAACAAGGGTTTGAAATTAGCACACATACCGTTCCATAAACCAAATATGTAACAGACAACACCTACCCCTTGCTCAGTGAACTGGACTCAACGCCCCATATTCACTGCACAAGAGTATATCTGACAAGTAAGAATCTTAAAACCTATGTATTGATATCTCTCTGTAAATGAATCAAGTGGGTGTAAAGCGGCATAAACACAGCAGTGAAAATCAGCTAAACCCCATTATAAAAATAGATTACAGAAAAACCCCCAACAAAGACAGTGAAAGAGAGAGAAATTCGTATAAAGTTCGTTCAGGGACAGTGAAGCAACCTGGATCGACCATATCTAGACACACAGCTGGATTAGATATAAGGCTGGACACTCCTGGGGCTGAGAGGATTGGTGAGGTTGGGTGAGCAAACGCCTACCCTTTAAAGTAATAGTGCATGGTACCCATTCTATGGGTCCCAAATCTCCAGGTTCAAGGGAATCTTCTTAGAGCAAAAAAATGCATGGGAAACCCAGTGGAAGGTATACAGTGTGATCGGGAAAGGTTTCTGAAACGCACCTCTTTCCTCATCTCCTGGTGCTCGGGTTCGCCATTCCAGCCGCATTACTAACAATCTCCCCACTTGGAGAATCAGCACCTTTAACCTCCTGTTTCGTACAGGTTGCAATTTGTCCTGAGGATGAATGGGAAGAGGGGGAACCCATGAGAGGGTAGCTCTAGGTGTTCGGACAGGCACAGGTCACTCTAATTTCCATCAGGAAGAAGAAATAACCACAGGCTCAGCCTGCCCCACGGAACCAGATTGGGCCTGAAGCCATCCTGCGGTTTTTCGGCCAACTCCCAAAAGAGCGAGTTGAAAAATGGAGCTCAGGGGCACTGCAATTCACAAACCTGCAGAGTTATAAATGATAACTGTCGTCCACAAATATATTGAGGGAAGGCAACGAAGAGGATTTGAAAGAAAGGCAGAATTGCAGGAAACAGATTTCAGGAGGTAGATTCGAATCGCCTTTAAAGCACATGGAAAGCGGCAAAACCTCGACAATGATGCCCTTGGACAAAAAGGGCGTATGCGTTTTTTCCTGAATATATTCAGGAAAAAACGCATACGCCCTTTTTGGTCAACCAAGAAACCTGGAAAGGCAAATCAGCGCTACAAAGAAGTCTCGATTCCCATCGCTCAAAAGGGCCATGCTGAATAAAGGGTCAATACCAGAAATGCAGGAAAGGCCATGGAGAAATGGGAGCCTTGCTACGCTGATGGGCAGGATGTAAATTGCGAAGAGCCACTCTGGCGAAGTGCACGGTGTGTCCTGAAACATCTACAAAACACAGCTTAGAGAGCATAGGGCACTTCCACTCATGGGCGTATATATTGGGAAAACTAAAAATCAGCAAGACAAATGCACCCCAAAGTTTAGGGCTGCTCTGTTGACAAGAACCTCCACTTCGTTACACGTTAAATATCCCAGGAAAGAGAAAAATGGATAAAGAAGCTGTGGTCCTTATGTACAATGCAATATCACTCAGCCATGAAATCAACGTCATAAGGCTAGTAGCAGCATGATGAGTGGATTTAGGTATGACGATTCTAAGTGAAATAAGTCACACAGAAAAAGACACTTATTATAAGATATCACTTATACAGAGAATGGAAAAACCGCTACCCTTGAACTGAATTACAAAACAGAACAGAGTCACTCGTTGAGAAAACACACTATGGCTGCTTAACTGGAAAGGTGAGGTGGGGTGATGCATAAAACAAGGGTTTCAAATTACCTCAGATACCGTTCCGTATTCCCAATATGTAATAGACAAGAAGTACGCCTTGCTCAGTGAACTGGACTCAACACCCCCTATTCACCGCCCAAGAATATATCTGACTAGTAAGAATCTTAAAACCTATGTATTGATATCTCTCTGTAAGTGAGTCAAGTGGGTGTAAAGCGGCAGAAACACAGCAGTGAAAAGCAGCTAAACCCCATTATAAAAATCAATTACTTTTAAAAACCCGAGAAACAAAGACAGTGAAAGAGAGAGAAATTCTTACAAAATTCGTTCAGGGGCTGTGATGCCACCTGGATTGACCATATCTAGACCCACAGCTGATAGAGACATAAGGGTGGACACTCTTGGGTCTGAGAGGTTTGGTGAGGTTGGGTGAGCAAACGCAGATCCTTTAAAGTAATACTGCGTGGTACCCATTCTATGTATCCCAAATCTCCAGGTTCAGTGGAATCTTCCTACAGAGAAAAAATGCTTGGGAAACCCGGTGGATGGTATACAGTGTGATCGAGAAAGGTTTCTGAAACGCACCTCATTCCTCATCTCCTGGTGCTCGGGTTCTCCATTACAGCCGCTTTTCTAACAATCTCCCCACTTGGAGAATCAGCACCTTTTACCTCCTGTTCCGTACAGGTTGTAATTTTTCCTGAGGATGAATGGGAAGAGGGGGAACCCATGAGAGGCTAGCTGTAACTGTTGGGACAGGCAGAGGTAACCCTTATTTCCCATCAGGAAGAAGAATTAACCACAGGCTCAGGTTGCGCCCCGGAACCAGAATAGGGCCTGAAGCAATCCTGCGTGTTTGCGGCCAGCTCCCAAAAAAGCGATTTGGAAAATGGAGCTCAGGAGCATGGCAATTCACAAATCTGCAGAGTTATAAATGATAACTCTCGTCTAAAAATGTATTGAGGTAAGGCAACGAAGAGGATTTCAAAGCAAGACAAAATTGCAGGAAACAGTTTTTCACAGGTAGATTGGACTCGCCTTTAAAGCACATGAAATTCGGCAGAACTTCGACAATGATGCAGTTGGCCAAAAAGGGCGTCTGCGTTCTTTCCTGAATAAATTTTGGAAAAAACGCAGATGCTCTTTTTGGCCAACTAAACAAGCGGGCAATGCAAATCAGCATTACAAAAATGTCTCACTTCGCATTGGTCAAAAGGCCCATGCTGAAAAAGTGTAAAACCCAGAAATGCAGGACAGGCCATGGAGAAAACGGAGCCTTGTTATGCTGATCGGCGGGATGTAAATTGCCACCAGCCACTCTTGAGAAGTGTATGCTGTATCTTAAAACTTCTAAAAAACAGAGCTACAGAACATACAGCACTTCCCCTCATGGGCGTATATCTTGGGAAAACCAAAAAATCGACAAGACACAGGCACCCCAAAGTTTAGGGCTGCTCTGTTTAGAAATACCTCGATTTGGGTACATCTTACATGTCCTTGGAAGGAAAAAAATGGAGAAAGAAGATGTGATACTTATGTACAATGGAATATTACTCAGCAATTAAATCAATGAAATAAGGCCAGTGGCAGCAACTCGTGCAGACTGAGGTACGATCATTCTAAGTGACATAAGTCAGACATAAAAAGAGACTTATCATAAGGTATCACTTATAGATAGTATCTAAAAATGCCTTCACATGAACGCAATTACAAAACAGAAACGGAGTCACACATTTAGAAAACACACTTATGGCTGCTAAAGGAGAAAGGTTGGGCGGGGTGATGCATAAACCAGGAGGTTGAAATTAGCACAGATACGGTTCCATAAACAAAATAGGTATTCGACAGGACCTACTCTATAGCTCAAAGAGCTGGACTCAGCACACTGTTGTCACCAGAAAAGGATATATAAGACTGGTAAGAATCTGTAAAAGAATTTATTGATGTCTCTCTTTAAGTGAATCAAGTGGATAGATGTAGAGCAGGAAGAAACACAGTATTGAAAATCAGCTATACCCCATTATAAAATTAAATAACAAGAACAAAATAAAGACAGTGAGAGAGAGAGAAATTCTTACAAAATGTGTTCAAGGGCTGTGATGCAACCTGGACTGACCATATCTAGACACAGAGCTGGATGGGACCTAAGGCTCTACACTCGTTGGTCTGAGAGGCTTCGTGAGGATGGGACAGCAAATGCAGCACTTTTAGAGGAATACTGCCTGGCCCCCATTCCATGGGTTCCATATCTCCAGGTGCAGGGGACCCTTCCTACAGCTAAAACATGCATGGCACATCCAGAGGATGGTACACCGTCTGATCGGGAAGAGTTTGGAAAAGTCACCTCATCTCCACGTCTCCTGGCATTCGGGTTCCCCAGCTCCTTTCCTTAGAGTCTCCCCACTTTGGGAAGGCAGCACACTCAACAGCCGGTTTTGCACGGCTTGGAATTTTCCGGTGAAGAAGGGGAATGGCGGGATGGAATGAGACACAAGCCTTAGATGTTTGGACAGGCATATGCCACTCTAGTTTCCTACCTGGAAGAAGAATTTCCCTATCCTTCAGGTGCCCCAGTAACTGGAATGTGTCTGTAGAAATCCTGCCCCTTTGTGTCTGCTTCCCTAAACAAGTTGAAAACCGGTGCTCAGGGGCACTGCAATTCACAAACATGCAGGGTTGTAATTGACACCTCTAATGGAGTCATTTCTTGAGATAAGTATTCGTAAAGGCCTTGTAAGCAAGGCAGAATTGCAGGAAAGGGATTTCAAGGGGTAGTTTGCACTCATCATCAAAGCACATGCAAAGCTGCTGAACATCGCCAATGATGCAGTTTGCCAAAAAGGCCGTATGCGTTATTCCTTAATATATTCAGGAAAAAACCTTACTCCATTTTTGGCCAACAAAACAGACGGGCAATGTAAATTAATACTACAAAGAGATATCACTTCGCACCAGTCAGAATGGCCAACCTCACAAACTGTAAAACCTGAAATGCAGGACAGGGCGTGGAGAAAAGGGAACCCTGACAAGCTGATGGTGGGAATGTAAATTGCTAACAGCCACTCTGGAGAAGTGGGTGGTGATTCCTTAAAAATCTAAAAACCAGAGCTTCAGAGCATATGGCGCTTCCACTCCTGGGCCTGTATCTTGGAAAATACGTAAATTGACAGGACCCAGGCACTCTAAAATTTATGCAGCCCTCTTTACAAGAGCCTCTACTCGGAAGCTACCTAAAAGTCCTTGGAGGGAAGAATGGATAAAGAAATTATGGTAGATATGTACAATGGAATATTACTCAGCCATGAAGTGAATGAAATAAGGCCATTTAGGGCCACTCAGAAGGACCTACATACATTCATATTAAGTGTCATAAATCAGGCAATGAAAAATATCATATGATATTACTTATCGGTGGAATCTAAAAATTGATAGAAAGGTACTATCTTACAACACAGAAACAGAGTCCCAGACTTAGAACACAAACTTATGGTTACCAAACTGGAAAGGTGTGTTGGAGGCATAAATCATGAGGTTGGAGTTAGTATATACATATTTACAGAGAGAAAACTTGTAATCAACATGGACCTGCTGTAGAGCACTTGGAACTCTTCTCAACACCCTTTGGTAACCTCAATGGGAAAATAATTCTAAAAAGAATATATAGTTATCTCTGTATAAATGAATCATGTTGGTGTATGTCAACAATGAACACAACATGATAAATCAACTATATACTCCATTATAAATTTAAAATTAAGATAAAGATAAGAAAAATGATCACTAAATTTGTTTAGTCGCAGTGAACGTACTAGTGTCACATCCCTGGACACAGACACAATTTGGTCCCAAGGCTGGACTGTTGTACGCCTGAGGACCTCGGGAGGATATGCCAGCTAATTCGCCCCCCTTGAACATGTGCAACCTGGTCCCCTCTGCATGGGATCACTATCTCCAGATCTAAGTGTGCCCTCATACTACTAAACCAACCCTCTGACACCCAAAGGATGGTGGACTCTCTGGGCTGGATGACATTTGGAAAATCACCTGCTCTCAACATATCCTGGTGTTTGGGTTCTGACCTCCCGACTCCTTCGTAAGGGTCATCCCACTCTACAAGACAGCACCCTCAACAGGTGATTTTGCAGGGGTTTATACTTGTTCGGGGGATGAAGGGTAAGGGGGAAGAAGGAATGGGACAGAAGCCCTTACATGTTTGGACAGGCACATTCCACTCTAATTTAATACCCAAGAACAGGACTTGCCCTACACCTAAGGTTGTGTCAGTAACCAGAGAGGGACAGTAGAAACCCTGCTGCCTTCTGTTTCCCACAACAACAATTCTAAAACTGGACCTTATACGCACTTCATATTCACAATGCCTGGGGAGCTGTAAATGACAACAGCCCTCAAAAAATGTCTTGGGGTAGGTAATCGAAGTAGACTTCAAAACAAGGCAACCTTTCAATAACCCTTTTTCAAGGGGTAAATCTTACTGACACTGTTCAAAAAAAAAGCACATATGAAGATACTCACCATTGCTTTATGTTAGACAAATGCAAATCAGATGTACAAAGAAGTATCACATGGAACCACTCAAAATAGCCACCATCACAATGTCTACAAACAAGAAATGCTTCAGAGGGTGTGGAAAAAAGAGAAACCTACTACTTATTTTTTTTTAATCTGCGTTGGGTCTTCGTTGCTGCGCGCGGCTTTTCTATAGTTGCAGCAAGCGGGGGCTACTCACCATTGTGGTACGAAGCCTTCTCTTTGTGGTGGCTTCTCTTGTTGTGGAGCACAAGCTGTAGGCACACAGGCTTCAGTAGTTGTGGCTCGTGGGCTCTAGAGCGCAGACTGAGTAGTTGTGGTGCACGGGCTTACTTGTTCTGTGGCATGTGAGATCTTCCCGGGCCAGGGCTCCAACCTGTGTCCCCTGAACTGGCAGGCAGATTCTTAACCACTGCACCACCAATTCTATGCTATCGGTGGCAATGCCAATTGGTAACAGCCACTATGGAGCACAGAATGGAGGTTACCAGAGTAAGGGGAGGTGGGAGGGATAAATTGGAAGTTGGGATTGACATATACACACCACTATATATAAAAGAGATAACAAATAAGGGCTTACTGTATAGCACAGGGAACTCTACTCAATACTCTGTAATGACCTGTATGGGAAAGGAATCCAAAAAGGATTGGATATATGTATAACTGCTTCACTGTGCTGTGCAGCAGAAAGTAACACAACATTGTAAATCAACTCTATTCCAAAAAAATTGAAATTGAAATGAAATGAAGTAAAATAAAATAAAATAGAGCTACCAGATGATCCAGCAAGTTCACTCCTGTGTGCATATCTGGAGGAAAGCATAAATCGAAAAGACACATCTTCCCCAATGTTCACTGCAACACTCTTTACAATAGCGTAGACATGGAAGCAACCAAAATGTCCATCAACATATGAATATAGGTAAAGAATATGTGATACATATATATAATGGAATATGACTCAGCCATAAAATAGAAGAAAATAATGCCAGTTGCAGTAACATGGATGGACCTAGAGATGATTGTACTAAGTGAAGTAAGTCAGACAGAGTAAGACAAATATTGGATGATATCACTTCTAGGTGGAAGCTAAAAATTGATACAAATGAACTAACTTACAAAACAGAGGCAGACTCACAGACTTGGAAAACAAACTTATGGTTACCAAAGGGGAGAGGTGGGGGGTAGGGATAAATCAGGTGCTTGGGGTAAACATACGAATACTACTATATATAACAGATAAGCAACAAAGACCTACTGTATAGCACAGGGAGCTCTACTCAGTATTCTGGGAATACTGTTATCAGAAAAGAATCTGATAAAGAATGAATATATGCATATGTGTAACTGAATCTCTTGCTGTGCAGCTGAAATGAACACAACATTGTAAATCAACTATACTCCAATAACATTTAAATTTCAAAATAAAGAAAATCACCTCTATTTCAAAAGAAAAAAAAAAGAATTCCCATCTCTTTATATGGCTTGATAGCTTACTTTTTTAGTGCTCAATATTATCCCATTCCCAGAATATATTAATACTATATCATTTCATTCACCTATTGGAGGACACCTTAGTTTCATTCACATTTTGGCAATATTGAATTAGGTGCCATAAATATCCATATGCAGGTTTTCCTCTGGAAGTATGTTTTAAACTACTTTCAGTAAATATCCATGAGAACACTTGACGGATTGTACAGTAAGGGAATGCTCAATATTCTAGCAAGTGTCAATCAGACTACCAAAGTAGCTGTATTATTTTTCATTTCCACCAATGACAAATGACATTTCCTATTGTTCCACATCTCCTACAGAATTTGTTCTTGTCATTGTTCACATTTTAGCCATTCTAAGTGTTACATAGTGGTATGGAATTGTATTTTTAATTTGCTTTTTCATGGCAGCATGTAATCTGGATTATTCTTCTGTATACTTATATGCATAGTGTCTATTTTCTTTGGTGAGGTGTCCATAAAGTATATTGGTCCACATTTTATTTAGGTTGCTTTCATTTTTTTCTACCCAATTTGTATTTGTTTTATTTATTTTCGTGCCTTATTGCATTAGCAAGGACTTGGAGTAAAATATGGAAAAGGAGTCATGAAAGGGGACATCCTTGCTTTTACCTGAACTTAGTGGAAAAGCTTCATGGTTTTGACCATTAATCATGATGTAAGATAAAAGTTTCCTGTAAATCTTTGTTATCAACTTGAGAAAGCTCCAGTCTATTTCTTTAACTGAGAGTTTTTATGAAGAATGGGTGTTAGATTTTTTCAAAGGTCTTCTGAATCTATTGATATGCTAATGATTGTCTTTAAGGTGTTGATATGATGGATATAATTATTTGATTCTAGAATGTGGAACCAGCCTTTCATACCTGGGATTATTTCCTCTCATTCATGATATAAAATTCTCTCAAAATATTGTTGGATTCGATTTGGTAATATTTTGTTGAGGATTTTTGCATTGATGTTCCTGAGAGATATTGGTCAGTTTTCTTTACTATTCATATGTTCTTCTAAGTTTGGATGTTGTGGATTTAGTGTCAGACATTCATTTGGGGAGATTCTCAGTCATTTTTAAAAAATATTTTCTGTTCTTTATTATCTTTATTCTCCTCCTGCTATACCCATTATGTATAGGTCACAGCATTTTTCATTGTTCCACAATTATTGATTACTCTGTTCTGTTGATTCCTTTCCTGCCCATTTTCTCTTTTCTTTTGAGATTTAAAGGTTTCTCCTGATATGTCTTCAAGCTCACAGATATTTCTCCTCAGCCAGCTCTTTGACTGCTAAAACAAAATACGAGAGACTTGGTATTTTATAAACAACAGAATATTTTTGTTTTCTCATAATTGCTGAGGCTGAAAAGTTCAAGAACAAGTAACCAGGTGCTTCCCTGGAGGTGCAGTGGTTAAGAATCTGCCTACCAATAAAGGGGACAAGGGTTCGAGCCCTGGTCCAGGAAGATCCCACATACCATGGAACAACTAAGCCCGTGCACCACAAATACTGAGCCTGTGCTCTAGAGTCCACAGGCCACAACTACTGAGCCCGTGAGCCACAACCACTGAAACCCACACGCCTAGAGCCGGTGCTCCGCAACAAGAGAAGCCACTCAATGAGAAGCCCGCACACCGCACCAAAGACCCAACACAGCCAAAACATTAATTAATTAATTATCTAATTATTTTTTTTAAAAAAAGAACAAGTTGCCAGCTGACTTAGTGTCTGGCGAGGGACCAATTTCTGGTTCATAATGTGGGTCTTCTCGCTCGGCAATGAAATCATGGAATGGGCATAAGATCTTCTGTGTGCTACATTTATTAGGTCACTAATCCCATGTTTGAGGTCTCTGGCCTCATAACTTAATCACCTCCCAAAAGCCCCACCTCCTAATACCATCAACATGGGAGCTGGGTTTCAAAATTTTAAAATTAGAGGTACAAAATATTTACACCATAACAGGGACCACAGAGTTAACTGATTTTTCCTTTCATGTTAAAGGTTTGCACGTTTATATTTATTATATAATCCCAAAACCCTTGTTTTTTTTTATAAGATTCTTTTTCCATATACGCCAGTACAGACCACTGAGTAGAGTTCCCTGTGCTATAAAGCAGGTCTTTATCTATTTTATATATAGTAGTGCGTATAAGTCAGTCCCAATCTCCCAATTTATCCCTTCCCCACTTATTCCCTGGTAACCATAAGTTTGTTTTCTATATCCATGATTCTATTTCTGTTGTGTAAATAAATTCATTTGTACCTTTTTTTTTTCTTTTATAGATTCCTCATATAAGCAATATCATATGATATCTGTCTTTCTGTGTCTGACTTGCTTCACTCAGTATAACAATCTCTAGGTCCATCCATGTTGCTACAAAACCCTTAATTGTTAAGGATAACTCTCAATTTTTCCCAGTATCATCAGCAATTCTTTCTGGCAGACACGTGATAACACTTTTTAAACAGGGATATTGAGACCAAGGCTCCTGACCTGCAAACAAACAAAACATCATTCATATAGTGAAAACTTTGCAAATCAAAGGATGAAAGCAATTGGTCTAAATCCCTTTGCACCCACTGCTGACAGAGGGCAGAGGAGTTTGACTCACTAATCTTCCTTACGTGCACTTCTTCCTAATGGGGTATTCCATCTAAAACTTATAAGAAGGGGGGATGTATCATGGAACACACCAATCGCTACTACAGATTCTGAAGCAGCAAAAAAAAAAAACATGATAAATCCATCCAAAGGGTTCTGTCCACATTGTTACAATAGTTTCCTTCACACTGTGAACCCTTTTCAAACCCTATCACTTGAACCTATTTTTATTTTTTTCAACAAAAATAATGTTAATCTGCAGTCAGACACTCCAGTAATATTACACTATCCCTTGTCCAAGTATGTAGGGATTTGAGGAGCTATGGGAGGCCACCATGAGAGGTTGCCTAGAGTAATTAGGACATTTCATTTAATGTTGGTTCTTCTCCCTAAGATGTCTGTTATCCTCTTCTTTTTGTAGCTACTAGCATTGAGAAAGTGACCAAATAAGGCCCTTCTCTTTTACTGCCCATGAATGGAACTGTGATTAACCCCACAGAACTTGGTGCTTCCAGAATCCCCTGAACCTACTGACCCTCCATGCATGGCACGACATAGATAAGGATGGTGACGTGTATCCTTGTATACAGCATGTTATAAAATGTTTGACTCTTCCCTTCCTCATAATTCCAAAGAATAGGTTTCTTTGGATTTCTGCTTAATGCTGCTGGAGTTGGTACATAAGTTGAGGGAGGTATCAGGGCACACCAAAAGAGAGGGTAACTGCACAGAAAATACAAGCAGGTACATTTCTGTGTAGTTTCAAGCAGCTTATTTGCTATATCAACCATGGTGACATGTTGACCCTTCCTCTTTCTACTAGTAGTACAACAAACATAAAGGATATTTAAGCTGCTTGTTTTATCCCCACCTCTCACAATTGATCTGCATTAACATATAGGACAATGAAGGGCCCTTTCTACCATCTTAACCAATATTTGAGAACTAGAAAATGTCCAGATTTTTCTGGGGTTTATTTTCATATTCCCCAATCAGGCCTATGAAGGAATCTTACCTATTGTGTTTATTAATGAAGTCATATCTCTGACGGCATCCCATCATCAACAAAACTGGAAAGAAATTTGAAGGGTCTTCGATGTTACCATATTTGAAATAACAATATTTTAACCTGACACGTTTTTGGATTTTAGAAGAAAATATTTTAAATGAGACAAAAAATCATTTTTATGACACAAAAAGACAGCAATAGTTTTATATTTTTATCTGTTCCACTTGCACACAAGTGTCTCATGGGGTTATGTAAAGCTCTCCTTTTGGGTGCTGTGCATGGTGCAAGTATGGATTAAAGCTTAGGAATCTTAAACTTCAGTCACCTGAAACATTTAAATTAGGATGCAAGCAATCCTGTCCAACATTTGAAAAGAGCAAGACACTCTCTTTATTTTATTTGTTAGGTAATTAATCTGTCTTTTCCCCAAGGAGAGAAACAAGTGGCATCTTCCATCAATGTGTTGCACAAATATCTTTGAACAGAGAGTGCAAGCAGAGGCTGATACAGGATGTGAAAAAAAAATGAGAGACCCTTGTGGCATTTTCTCCTAACTTATTGCAATCTGCCATTTAAAATGTGGCAATAATCAATCTTCTGAGGAAAAAGGCCCAAGGAAGGTTTTTGCTTCTGTGGAATAAGGGGATTGCTAAAGATTTCAGGAGGCAAGACGAATTAGTGAGAATGACCATGAGAAATCAGAGAAAAGTCAGATCCATGGATGAAGTGATGTTTACCACTGTGAATCAATGAGAAGTAGGAGCAAATGAAAAGAAAGCTGATACAACATTTTCTGAATAAATGTAACCTTTCAGCTGTCATAGAAAAATTAATACTCACTATGATACAACATATTTAGTTTAGAAAGTTAACTTAAATTTAAAGCTTAATAATTACATTTATTGAAGAAATGAAAACATATTTGTGGTTTAGAATAAATAATGTGTTCTGCTACAGGTAAGAAGACTACATAAATAAATAGAAATAAGACTAAATAAATAAAGAGGAAAATAACAAATTAGATGTTATTAACATTAAAAACTGACACTCATCTAAAGAAAGAGAAGGAGAGACAGAAAGAGAGAAGAACTCATCTCAAGCATGTATTAAAAACTCCTAAATAAGAAGTCTTCAGATGTTAAAAAAAAAAAGGAAGTCTTCAATAAGAAGATAATGGAATAGCAAAATGGGGGAAATATACCAAAAGATATTTCAAAAAAGAGAGTACAGAATGTTAAGTAAACATATCAAAAGATGCTTGGCTTCTTAGTAGTCAATTAAATGCAAAAGCGTGATACCTGGAATTATCACTCACCAACCAGAAAGTTCAAATGAAAATGACAGGTATTATCAAGTTTGACAAGAATGTGTATAATCCTTGAATCTCATTCACTGCTGCTGAAGATGAAAAATCATACAAATGTTTTGAAAATATTTAGAAATATCTAAAAAGATAAACACAAGAAAGCTATGACTCGAAAATTTTACTACTACGTGTATACTGAACAATAATTTATACACACACCACCAAAGCTCAAGTTCTAGAATTTATATACCAGTGTTGTTCTCAATAGACACAAAGTGAAAATCACTCATATTGTAATACACATTGGAATAAATTAATTAATAGTTAAATATTTACATTATGGAATCCTATGCAACAGTGGCAATGCATGATCACAACAACAGGCAACCATATAGGCATATTCACAAACAACATAAAATAAAAAAGCCCAATCCAAAAGTGATTTTACTGTGCCATAACATTTATATAAAATACAAAATACAGGTAAAGTTATCTTTTTGTTAGATACCAGAACAATATTAAACCTTAAGGGGAGTCACTAGAATGGGACCAGGGGGCCTCTGAGTATCTGGCAATTTTCTGTGTCTTTATCTAGAAGCTATGTTTAGAGTGTATTCAGATGCTGAATTTTCTGAAATTTGTCATTTCCTTACAAACCATGCATGTTTTTCGTTGTTTTTTATACATAACAAAAACTAAAAAAGATAGACCAGGGAAGGTAATTGTATTAGCACTTTAATATCCATGCTTTTCAAGGTGGAAGTGAAAAGTATTAAATACTTGACATTGTGATTACTTCTTAAAAGTAAGGTGAAAATTTGAGGTTAATAAATAAGACATACTTCTTCATATATAATCCTCAAAGAGGAGGGGTAGAAAGGAGTATTATTTTTTTTTCTTTAATACAGAATCGTTAAGATACAAAATAATGAAAACAGACTAGGTTTAAAAAAGAGCACACTGGACTTCCCTGGTGGCACAGTGGGTAAGAATTTGCCTGCCAATGAAGGGAACAGGGGTTCCATCCCTGGTCTGGGAAGATCCCACATGCCGCAGAGCAACTAAGCCCGTGTGCCACAAGTACTGAGCCTGTGCTCTAGAGCCTGCAAGCAACAACTATTGAGCCTGCATGACACAACTACTGAAGCCCATGCACCTAGAGCCCATACTCCACAACAAGAGAAACCACCGCAAGGAGAAGCCCGTGCACCACAACGATGAGTGACCCCTGCTTCTCTAGTAACAACTGGAGAAATCCTGTGCAGCAACGAAGACCCAACACAACCAAAAATTTAAACAATTAAATCTTTTGACTTCTGAGATGACTCACTCACGTGGCTGTAGGTAAGAGGCCTCAGTTCCTTGCCACATGGATCTCTCCTTAGGGCTGCTTGAGTGTCCTCATGACATGGCAGCTGGCTTACCCCAGGATGAGTGATCTAGCAGAAACCAAAGCAGAAGCTGCAATGTCTTTTATAACTTTGGAAGCTGCACTTTGTCATTTCTGCAATTTCTTATTAGTTAAACAGTCAACCCTTTTCAAGTGCGAGGAGCCACACTGGTACATGGAGACTGGGAGATAATTAGGGGATAATTAGGTCCATCTTGGAGGCTGGCTACCAAAGTGGATGACTAGCCAAAGTCTGAATTTTGTTTTCTTCACTTCTGGAGAGAAAATGGTCAGTGAACCCCATTGGTGGTCTTTGAGATGTACCAAAGCTACCTCTTGCTCTCACCCCTAGCTGTGTGGCTGACAGGGTCTTGGTGCTCCAGCCGGGTGTCAAGCATGTGCCTCTGAGGTGGGAGAGCCGAGTTCAGGACATTGGTCTACCAGAGACCTCTGGCACCTTGTAATATCAAATGGCGAAAGCTCTCCCAGAGATATCCGTCTCAACGCTAAGACCCAGCTCCACTCAGAGACCAGCAAGATCCAGTGCTGGACATCCCATGCCAAACAACTAGCAAGACAGGAATGCAGGCCCACCCATTAGCAGAGAGGCTGCCGAAAATCACAATAAGGTCACAGACACCCCAAAACACACCACCAGATGCGGATCTGTCCACCAGAAAGACAAGATCCAGACACACCCACCAATACACAGGCACCAGTCCCCTCCATCAGAAAGCCTACACAACCCACTGAACCAACCTTAGCCACTGGGGGCAGACACCAAATACAACGGGAACTACGAATCTGCAGCCTCTGAAAAGGAGACCCCTAACACAGTCCCCAAAGCCAAATGAGAAGACACAGAAATACACAGCAGATGAAGGAGCAAGGTAAAAACCCACCAGACCAAACAAATGTGAAGGAAATATGCAGTCTACCTGAAAATGAATTCAGAGTAATGATAGTAAAGATGACCCCAAATCTTGGTACTGGAATGGAGAATAGACAAGAAACGTTTAACAAGAACCTAGAAGAACTAAAGAGCAAAAAAACAATGATGAACAACACAATAAATGGAATTAAAAATTCTCTAGAAGGAAACAATAGCAGAATAACTGAGGCAGAAGAATGGATAAATGACCTGGAAGATAAAATAGTGGAAATAGCTACTGCAAAGCAAAATAAAGAAAAAAGAATGAAAAGAATTGAGGACAATCTGAGACATCTCTGGGAAAACATTAAACGCACCAACATTCGAATATAGGGGTCCCAGAAGTAGAAGAGAAAAAGAAAGACACTGAGAAAATATTTAAAGAGATTATAGTTGAAAACTTCCCTAATATGGGAAAGGAAATCGTTAATCAAGTCCAGGAAGCGCAGGGAGTCCCATACAAGATAAACCCAAGGAGAAACATGCCAAAACATATATTAATCAAACTATCAAAAATTAAATACAAAGAAAAAATATTAAAAGCAGCAAGGGAAAAACAACAAATAACATACAAGGGAATCCTCGTAAGGTTAACAGCTGAACTTTCAGCAGAAACTCTGCAAGCCAGAAGGGACTGGCAGGACATATTTAAAGTAATGAAAGGGGAAAAGCTACAACCAAGATTACTCGACCCACCAAGGATCTCGTTCAGATTCGACAGAGAAATTAAAACCTTTACAGACAAGCAAAAGCTAAGAGAATTCAGCACCACCAAACCCGCTTTACAACAAATGCTAAAGGAACTTCTCTAGGCAGGAAACACAAGAAAAGGAAAAGACCTACAATAAGAAACCCAAAACAATTAAGAAAATGGTAATAAGAACATATATATCAATAATTACCTTAAATGTAAATGGATTAAATGCTCCAACCAAAAGACATAGACTGGCTGAATGGATCCGAAAACACGACCGGTATGTATGTGGTCTACAAGAGACCCACTTCAGACATAGGGACACATACAGATGGAAAGTGAGGGGATGGAATAAGATATTCCATGCAAATGGAAATCAAAAGAAAGCTAGAGTAGCAATTCTCATATCAGACAAAAAAGACTTTAAAATAAAGACTATTACAGGAGACAAAGAAGGACACTACATAATGATCAAGGGATCAATCCAAGAAGAAGATATAACAATTGTATAATTTTATGCACCCAACATAGGAGTAGCTCAAAACATAAGGCAAATGCTAACAGCCATAAAAGGGGAAATTGACAGAAACACAATCATAGTAGGGGACTTTAGCACCCCTCTTTCACCAATGAACAGATCATCCACAATGAAAATAAATAAGGAAACACAAGCTTTAAATGATACATTAAACAAGATGGACTTAATTGATATTTATAGGACATTCCATCCAAAAACAACAGAATACACTTTTTCTCAAGTGCTCCTGGAACATTCTCCAGGATATAGATCATATCTTGGGTCACAAATCAAGCCTTGGTAAATATAAGAAAACTGAAATCGTATCAAGTATCTTTTCCGACCACAATGCTATCAGACTAGATATCAATTACAGGAAAAAAATCTGTAAAACATAAAAACACATGGACGCTCAACAATACACTACTTAATAACCAAGACATCACTGAAGAAATCAAAGAGGAAATTAAAAAATACCTAGAAAGAAATGACAATGAAAACATGAAGACCCAAAACCTATGGGATGCAGCAAGAGCAGTTCTAAGAGAGAAGTTTATAGCAATACAATCCTACCTCAAGAAACAAGAAATATCTCAAATAAACAAGTTAACCTTACACCTAAAGCAATTAGAGAAAGAAAGAAAAAAAAAAAACAAAGTCAGCAGAGGAAAGACATCATAAAGATCAGACCAGACATAAATGAAAAAGAAATGAAGGAAACAACAGCAAAGATCAAAAAAAGTAAAAGCTGGTTCCTTGAGAGGATAAACAAAATTGATAAACCATTAGCCAGATTCATCAAGAAAAAAAGGGAGACGACTCAAATCAATAGAATTACAAATGAAAAAGGAGAAGTAACAACTGACACTGAAGACATACAAAGGATCATGAGAGATTACTGCAAGCAACTATATGCCAATAAAATGGACAACCTGGAAGAAATGGACAAATTCTTAGAAAAGCACAACCTTCCAAGACCGAACCAGGAAGAAATAGAAACTACAAACAAACCAATCCCAAGCACTGAACTTGAGACTGTGATTAAAAATCTTCCAACAAACAAAAGCCCAGGACCAGATGGCTTCACAGGCAAATTCTATCAAACATTTAGAGAAGAGTTAACACCTATCCTTCTCAAACTCTTCCAAAATATAGCAGAGGGAGGAACTCTCCCAGACTTATTCTATGAGACCACCATCTCCCTGACACCAAAACCAGACAAAGATGTCACAAAGAAAGAAAACTACAGGTCAATATCACTGATGAACATAGCTGCAAAAATCCACTGCACAATACTAGCAAACAGAATCCAACAGCGCCTTAAAAGGATCATACACCATGATCAAGTGGGGTTTATCCCAGGGATGCAAGGATTCTTCAATACATGCAAATCAATGTGATACACCATATTAAAAAACTGAAGGATAAAAACAATATGGTCATCTCAATAGATGCAGAAAATGCTTTCGACAATATTAAACACCAATTTATCATAAAAACCCTCCAGAAAGTAGGCATAGAGGGAACTTTCCTCAACATAATAAAGGCCATATATGACAAACCCACAGCCAGCATCATTCTCAATGGTGAAAAAGTGAAACCATTTCCACCAAGATCAGGAACAAGACAAGGTTGCCCACTCTCACCACTATTATTCCACACACTTTTGGAATTTTTAGCTGCAGCAATCAGAGAAGAAAAAGAATTAAAAGGAATCCAAATCGGAAAAGAGGAAGTTAAGCTCTCACTGTTTGCAGATGACATGATACTATACACAGAGAATCCTAAATATGCTACCAGAAACCTACTAGAGTTAATCAATGAACTGGTAAGGTTGCAGGATACAAAATTAATGTACAGATATCTCTTTCATTCCTATACACTAAAGATGAAAATTCTGAAAGAGAAATTAGGGAAACACTCCCATTTACCACTGCAACACAAAGAATAAAATACCTAGGAATAAACCTACCTAAGGAGACAAAAGACGTTTACTCAACAAACTATAAGACACTGATGAAAGAAATCAAAGACGACACAAACAGATACAGAGATATACCATGATCTTGGATTGGAAGAATCAACATTGTGAAAATGACTCTACTACCCAAAGCAATCTACAGATTCAATGCAATCCCTATCAAACTACCAATGGAATTTTTCAGAGAACTAGAACAAAAAAATTTCACAATTTGTATGGAAACACAAAAGACCCCGAACAGCCAAAGCAATCTTGAGAAGAAAAACAGAGCTGGAGGAATCAGGCTCCCTGACTTCAGACAATACTACAAAGCTACAGTAGTCAAGACAGTATGGTACTGGCACAAAAACAGAAATATAGAGCAATGGAACAGAAGAGAAAGCCCAGACATAAACCCATACACATATGGTCACCTTAATTTTGATAAAGGAGGCAAGAATATACAATGGAGAAATCACAGCCTCTTCAATAAGTGGTGCTGGGAAAACTGGACAGCTACCAGTAAAAGAATGATATTAGAAGACTCCCTAACACCATACACAAAAATAAACTCAAAATGGATTAAAGACCTAAATGTAAGGCCAGACACTATCAAACTCTTAGAGGAAAACATAGGCAGAACACTCTATGACATCAATCACAGCAAGATCCTTTTTGACCCACCTCCTAGAAAACGGAAATTAAAAAGAAACATAAACAAATGAGACCTAAGGAGACTTAAAAGCTTTTGCACAGCAAAGGAAAACGTAAACAAGACGAAAAGGCCACCCTCAGAATGGGAGAAAATATTTGCCAACGAAGCAGCTGACAAAGGATTAATCTCCAAACTTTACAAGCAGCCCATGCAGCTCAATATTAAAAAAAAAACACAAACAACCCAATCCATAAATGGGCAGAAGACCTAAATAGACATTTCTCCAAAGAAGATATACAGATTGCCAACAAACACATGAAAGAATGCTCAACATCACTGATCATTAGAGAAATGCAAGTCGAAATTACAATGAGGTATCACCACACACAGGTAAGAATGGCCATCATCAAAAAAATCTACAAACAATAAATGCTGCAGAGGTGTGGAAAAAAGGGAACCCTCTTGCACCGTTGGTAGGAGTGTAAATTGATACAGCCACTATCGAGAACGGTATCAAGGTTCCTTAAAAAACTAAAAAGAGAACTACCATATGACACAGCAATCCCACTACTGGGCATATACCTGGAGAAAACCATAATTCAAAAAGAGTCATGTTCCACAATGTTCATTGCAGCTCTATTTGCAATAGCCAGGACATGGAAGCAACCTAAGTGTCCATCAACTGATGAATGGGTAAAAAAGATGTTGCACATCTTCAATATAAAATGGAATATTACTCAGCCATAAAAAGAAATGAAATTGAGTTATTTGTAGTGAGATGGATGGACCTAGAGTCTGTCATACAGAGTGAAGTAAGTCAGAAAGAGAAAAACAAATACTGTATGCTAACACATATATGTGGACTCTAAAAAGAAAAGGAAAAGAAACGGTTGGGAAGAACCTAGGGACAGGACAGGAATAAAGACGCAGACATAGAGAATGGACTTGAGGACATGGGGAGGGGGAAGGGTAAGCTGGGACGAAGTGAGAGAGTGGCATGGACTTATATATACTACCAAATGTAAAATAGCTAGCTAGTAGGAAACAGCTGCATAGAAGAGGGAGATCAGCTCAGTGCTTTATGACCACTTAGAGGGGTGGGATAGGGAGGGCGGGAGGGAGACGCAACAGGGAGGAGATATGGGGATATATGGATATGTATAGCTGATTCACTTTGTTCTAAAGCAGAGACTAACACACCATTGTAAAGCAATTATAGTCCAATAAAGATGTTAAAATTAAATAAATAAATAAATGAATAATTTATGGCCCCCCCTCCAAATTAAATCTTTTTTAAAAATGAATAAATAAAAAAGAGCACTCCATGACATGGAATGCTAAACCTAAGTATTTTCAGTACTATAGTAAATGTAAATGGATTAATATCTCCTATTAAAGTGTAATTTTTTATATTTTGTGGAACTAAATTTTTTTCACAATATACAGGTAAAATAAAAGAATTACATTAGAAAGGAGAAAACATTCCATGTATTTAAAAACAATAAAACAATAAGCATATAATATGCATCTTAGATATAAGTAGTCTTTAAGTTCAGAACAATTTGTCATTATTGTAATTAGTATTATTATACCAATTTCTTTAAAATATTTCAATACTTGTTGTATTTGAAAAAATATTTTAATATTTTTTCTTCTCTCTTTTGTGGTCTAATACATGGTAAGTATTTAGCTGCTAACATAACTTAAAAATATATTTTGTTTTTTTACAGCCGAACAAAACTGAATCAAGAAGAAATAGATAACTTGAACATACTGATCACTAAAAGCAAAATAGAGGGCTTCCCTGGTGGCGCGGTGGTTGAGAATCTGCCTGCCAATGCAGGGGACACGGGTTCGAGCCCTGGTCTAGGAAGATCACACATGCCGCGGAGCTACTGGGCCCGTGAGCCACAACTACGGAGCCTGAGCGTCTGGAGCCCGTGCTCCACAACAAGAGAGGTCACGATAGTGAGAGGACCACGCACCGTGATGAAGAGTGGCCCCCGCACGCTGCAACTAGAGAAAGCCCTCGCACAGAAACGAAGACCCAACACAGCCAAAATAAATAAATAAATAAATAGAATTTTTAAAAAAATAGAATCTGTAATTTAAAAAAACTCCCTAGCAACAGAAGTCCAGGGTCAGATGGTTTCACAGGCAAATTCTACCAAATATAAAAAGCAGAACTTACACTGATTCTTCTCAAACTCTTCGAAAAGATTGAAGAGTAAGGAATACTTCCAAAGACATTCTATGGAGCCACTATCATGCTGATATCAAAAACAGATGGGGAGGAGGGACTTCCCTGGTGGCACAGTGGTTAAGAATCTGTCTGCCACTGCAGGGGACATAGGTTCGAGACCTGGTCTGGAAAGATCCCACATGCCATGGAGCAACTAAGCCTGTGTGCCACAACTACTGAGCCTGCGCTCTACAGCCCACGAGCCAAAACTACTGAGCCTGATAGCCACAACTGCTGAAGCCCACGTACCTAGAGCCCATGATCTGCAACAAAAGAAGCCACCACAATGAACAGCCTGCACACCACAACGAAGAGTAGCCCCCGCTCACCGCAACTAGAGAGAGCCCGAGCACATCAACGAATGTCCAATGCATCCAAAAATAAATAAAGAAAGAAATTTACTTAAAAAAAAAACCAAATAAAACAGATGGGGACTTTTCTCGTGGTCCAGCAGTTAAGATTTCGCCTTCCAGTGCAAGGGGTGCGGGTTCGATCCCTGGTTTTGGAGCTAAGATCCCACATGCCTCACAAACAAGAAACCAAAACATAAAACAGAAGCAGTATTGGAACAAATTCAATAAAGACTTTAAAAAAAAACACAGAGAAAGACACTACCGAAAAAGAAAACTGCAGGCCAATATCGTTGATAAATATAGATGCAAAAATTCTCAACTGAATATTAGAAAACCGAATCCGACAACACATAAGAGGATCATACACCATGACCAAATTTGATTCACCCAGTTTCACAAAGCTGTTTCAACATATGTAAATCAATCAACATGATACACCCCATCGACAAAGGAAAAACAAGAAACAAACGATCATCAAAATAGATGGCGAAAAAGCATTTGAAAAGCTTCAACATCCATTCATGGTAAAAACACTTACCAACGTGGGTACAGAGGAAACATATCTCAACATAATAAAACCTATTTATGACAAACCCACAGCCAATATAATACTCAACGTTCATAAGCTGAAAGCCTTCCCGCTAAAATCTGGAACAAGACAAGAATGCCCACTCTCACGTCTTCTCTTCAACATAGTATTGGAAGTCCTAGCCACAACAATCAGACAAGAAAAAGAAATAAAATCTAACCAAATTGGAAGGGAAGAGGTAAAGTTGCCATTATATGCAGATGACATGATAATATATATAAAGGAAACCCTAAAAATTCCACACAAACACTACTAGAACTGATAAACAAATTCAGCAAAGTAGCAGGATACAAGATTAACATATATAAATTGGTTGCATTTCCTGGTTTTTCTTTTTTTTTTTTAATTTATTTTGGCTGTATTGGGTCTTCATTGCTGTGCACGGGCTTTCTCTAGTTGTGGCCAGTGGGGACTAGACTTTCTTGTGGTGCGCAGGCTTCTCATTTCAGTGGCTTCTCTTGTTGTGGAGCACGGGCTCTAGGCATGCAGGCTTAAGTAGTTGTGGCACATGGGCTCAGTATTTGTGGCTCACTGGCTCTAGAGTGCAGGCTAAGTAGTTGTGGCACACAGGTTTAGTTGCTCCACGGCATGTGAGATCTTCCTTGCATCAGGGCTCAAATCCGTGTCCCCTGTATTGGCAGGCGGATTCTCAACCACCAAGCCACCAGGGAAGTCCCTGGTTGCATTTCTTTACACTAACAATGAAATATCAGAAAGGAAATGTAAACAAGCAATCCTTTTTTAAATGGCATCAAAAAAATAAAATGCTTAGGATTAAACCTCACCAAGGAGGTGAAATACTTATATACTGAGAACTACAAAACATTAGTAAAGGAAGCTGAAGATGATTCAAAGAAATGGAAAGACATCCCACGCTCTTGGATGGGAGGAATTAATACTGTTAAAATGGCTATACTACCCAAAGCAATCTACAGATTTAATGTGATCCCTATCAAATTACCCATGACATTTTCCCCAGAACTAGAACAAATAATCCTAAAATGTATCTGGAACCATAAAAAAGTCAGAAATGTGAACACAATCCCCAGGAAAAAGAACAAAGCAGGAGGCATAACCCTCCTAAACTTCAGAAAATACTACAAAGTTACAGTAATCAAAGCCGCATTGTATTGGCACAGAAAGAGATACATGGATCAATGGACTAGAATAGAGAGCTAAGAAATAAACCCACACACCTATGGTCAATTAACCTTTGACAAAGGAGGCAAGAATATACAATGGGGAAAAGACAGTCTCTTCAGCAAGTGGTGTTTTGAAAGTTGGAGAGCCGTATGCAAATCAGTGAAGTCAGAACATACCCTCACACCATTCACAAAAATAAACTCAAAACGGCTTATATGCTTAAATATAAGATAGGACACCTTATAACTCCTAGAAGAGAACATAAGCAAAACATTCTCTGACATAAGTCATACCAAAATTTTCCTAGGTAGTTCTCCCTAGGCAGTACAAATACAGTAAGTCACCTACATACGAACCTTCAAGTTGCAAACTTTCAAAGATGCAAACGTCCATTCGCGTGTCCAATCATGTAAGTTAGTTCACGTGTCTGACATACATTGTCACGTGCGTGCTTCCTCTATATGTGGTTGTGCTTTTGTGTACTTTACAGTACTGTATAGAGTACTGTACTCTAAAGGTACAGTACCTTTATTTCAAGCCCAAGATGTCTGGAAGCAAGCGTAAAAGCAGATGCGATGTAGCTGGTACTGTTAAGAAGCGCCAAGCGATAATGACGGAAACAAAAGTGAAAGTAATTGAGAGAGTGGAGCGAGGCAAAAAGATGTTAGACATCGCTCATTCTTATAATATGAATCATTCAATCATTGGCACGAATCTAAAGAACAAGGACAAGATCATGGAACATGTGAAGTCTGCTGTGCCGACGATGTTGACACAATATCCAAGAAGCATGGAAAAGTGATGGAGGAGATGGAGAAACTTCTCAGTGTGCGGATGCAGGATCAACATCAGCGCTGAGTCCTGCTCAACTTAACGCTGATTCAAGAGAAAGCTAAAAGCCTTTATGAAGACTTGAAGAAGAAACACGGCAAAGAATCAGAGGGCACATCTTTTAATGCCAGCCATGGCTGCTTTCATCGGTTCAAGGCTAGAGCCAGCCTTCACAATGCAAAAGTAAGTGGAGAGACAGCAAGTGCAGATAGGGTAGCTGTCCAGGAACTTCCAGAAACACTTTGAGAAATTATTGATGATGGTGTGTATTTACCCAACCAGGTTTTTAATGTGGATGAGACACAACTGAACTGGAAGAGGATGCCAGACCGAAGTTACGTCAGTAAGGAGGAAAAGTTGATGCCGGGCTGTAAAGCAGCAAAGGATAGGCTAACTGTTGTTTGGTGGCAATGCTTCCGGTGAATTGAAGCTGAAACCTCTCTTAGTTTATCATTCACACAACCCAAGAACCCTTAAAAACATAGCCAAGGGCTCTCTTCCTGTTGTGTGGAAGCGTAACCCCAAATCCCGGATTACACAGGCCACGTTCCAGGACTGGTTTTGCCACCACTTTATCCCAGATGTAGAGAAATATTGCTTGGAGAAGGACGTTCCAGCAAAACATTCTTTTGCTGCTCGACTATGCTCTGGGCCACCCCCCATTCATGGATGACTTTCATCCCAACGTCAAAGTACTGCATCTGTCACCAAATACTACGTTGCTCATCCAACCTATGGACCAGGGCGTTATGGCGACTTTCAAGAAATATTATTTATGTCACACTTTTTGTCAGGCAGTAAAGGTAAGTGACAAATCAGGAACAACCTAGGGACAACTTTGGGAGGACCATAACATCTACAAGACCATAAAAAACATTGACTTTGCATGGTGTGAGGGTATGGCGGTCACGATGAATGGGGTTTGGAAGAACCTTTGCCCACAGTTTGTTCATGATTTTTGTGGATTTGAGAAGGTAGATCAGAAGTCCGAAGAGGTCTTCAGCAACGTAGTGACCCTCAGCGAGAAGCTGGAGCTAGATCTGCAAGAGGACGATTTCGCTGACCTCCTTGCTGTGCAACATGAGGAGCTTAGTGATGGAATTGGAGGCCCAGAGAAAGGATGAAGAGGGACAGGAGGAAGAAAAAGTAACTGAAGAACTGAAGAGATTCACGACACAGAAAATGGCAAGGGAACCTTCGTTATTTGAGGAAGCACTGTTAGTTTTTGAGGCACAGGACCCGAACCTAGAATGGGACCCAAAGGTGGCAGCAGCCATTCAGTTTGCAATCCAGTGTTACCTTGTCATCTATGATGAGAAAAAAAGAGCTACTACCCAGACATCAATGGATCATTCTTTCAAGAGGGTAGATAGAATTAAATCCAGCAAGGAACCAGAACCTTTGCCATCAACGTCAGGTATGAGTGAAATTGCAGCTTGCTCTCTGTCTCCTACTGCTGATAATCCTTCACCCCTACCATCTCCCACCTCCCCTCCCTCCTCCAATCAGTAACTCTGCTCGCCTGTTCCCTCGATGCCAGCCCGAGTATCCCAGCTGTTGTACTGTATTACTGTACTTTTCAAGTTACTGTACTGTAAGATTAAAAATGCTTTCTTTGTTTTTGTGCTTGTTTTTTTTATGTATTGTTTGCGTGAAAAGTATTATAAACCTATTATGGTACAATAGTATATAGCCGACTGTGTAAGTTGGGTACCTAGGCGAACTTTGTTGGACTTACAAACAAATTGAACTTACAAACGCACTCTTGGAACAGAACTTGTTCATATGTAGGGGACTTACTGTAAAAGCAAAAAAGAAACAGGAACTAATCAAACTTATAAGCTTTTGCACAGCAAAGGAAACCATAATCAAAATGAAAATACAACCTATGGACTGGGAGAAAATATTAGCAAATGATGAGACGGACAAGGGCTTAATTTCCAAACTATACAAACAGCTCATACAACTCAATAACAACATAACAAATAACTCAATGGAAAAATGGGTAGAAGACCTAAATCAACATTTCTCCAAAGAAGACATACAGAGAGCCAATAGGCACATGAAAAGATGCTCATCATCACTAATTATTAGATAAATGCAAATCCAAATTACAATGAGGTATCACTTCACACTGATCAGAATGGCCATCATTAAAAAAAATCTACAATTAACAAATGCTGGAGGGGGTATGGAGAAAAGGGAACCCTTCTACACTGTTGGTGGCCATGTAAGTTGATGCAGCCACTATGGAAAACAGTATGGAGGTTCCTCAAAAAAACTATAGGGTTGCCATATGATCTAGCAATCCCACTTGTGGACATATATCTAGACAAAACTATAATTCAAAAAGATACATGAAACCCTATGTTCATAGCAGCACTATTTATAACAGCCAAGACATGGAAACAACCTAAATGTTCATTGAAAAATGAGTGTATAAAGAAGGTGTGGTATACGTATACAAAAGATATTACTCAGACATAAAAAAGAATGAAATAATGCCATTTGCAGCAACATGGATGGACCTAGAGATAATGATACTAAGTGAAGTAAGTCAGAGAGAGAAAGACAAATACCATATAATATCACTTATATGTGGAATCGAAAACAGGACACAAATGAGCATGTCAGCAAAACAGAAACAAACACACAGATATAGAAAAGAGAGTTGTGGTTGCCAAGGAGAGAGTGAAGGAAAGATCGGGAGTTTTGGAATAGCAGAAGCAAACTTTTCTACATAGGATAGACAACCCACCAAGACCTACTGTATAGCACAGGAAACTATATTCAATATCCTGTGATAAACCATAATGGAAAAGAATATATATAGATATATAGATATAGATATATAGATATAGATAGATATATAGATAGATATATATAAAACTGAATCACTTTGCTGAACAGCAGAAATTAATACAACAATGTATAAAGGCTGCAGAGGGTGTGGAGAAAAGGGAACCCTCCTGAACTGTTGGTGGGAATGTAAACTGATACAGCCACTATGGAGAACAGTATGGAGATCCCTTAAAAGCTGAAAAATAGAACTACCATATGACCCAGCAATCCCACTACTGGGCATATACCCGGAGAAAACCATAATTCAAAAAGATACATGTACCCCAATGTTCACTGTAGCACTATTTACAATAGCCAGGACATAGAAGCAACCTAAATGTCCATCGACAGATGAATATATAAAGAAGATGTGGCACATCTATACAATGGAGTATTACTCAGCCATAAAAAGGAACAAAATTGAGTTATTTGCAGTGAGGTGGTTGGACCTAGAGTCTGTCATACAGAGTGAAGTAAGTCAGAAAGAGAAAAACAAATACCGTACGCTAACACATATATATGGAATCTAGAAAAATGGTACTGACGAACCTAGTGACAGGGCAGGAATAAAGACACAGATGTAGAGAACGGACTTAAGGACACAGGGGGCAAGGGGAGACAGGGACATAGTGAGAGAGTAGCACTGACATATATACACTACCAAATGTAAAATAGCTAGTGGTAAGCTGCCGCATAGCACAGGGAGATCAGCTCGGTGCTTTATGTCCCCCAGAGGGGTGGGATAGGGAGTGTGGGAGGGAGGCTCAAGGGGGGGGGGATATGGGGAATATATGTATACATATAGCTGATTCACTTTGTTGTAAAGCAGAAACTAATACAGTGTTATAAAGTAAGTATACTCCAATAAACATGTATTTAAAAAACCCACAACATTGTAAATCAACTACACTTGAAAATATTTCTTAAGTGCAAACAATTTTCTGAATGTAAGTTTTACTGTGTGTGTGTGTACCACAGGTTCAATATATATGAATTATGTCAAATTGATTACATTGCTTTTCAAAATAAAGAATTTTTGATATTTTACATCAGCCTCATGTTATAAATGCAGAAAAACTATATTATTTTTTTCTAAAGTTCAGAAATAGCCATTTTGCTCATTCGGTATGCTATAAACCATTAACTCTTAAAAAGGGATTCGTGACCTCTTCCTTCCAAAGAAATATTTCTCCACTCACACAATTTTAATAGAATGTTCCACCATGAACTGACTTCCCACCTTAGAGACACAAGATTTGCATCCTGAAATCTCTTTCTTGCAAAAATGTCCAATTATCATCCTAGCATTACAAAAAAGAAATGCTTTTTTCCAGATCTCAAATTCCATACAACTTTAGTCAAGACATCATGTATGTTTTTTTTCACACACACACACACAGACTGTATTTTATTTTTACAAGAGATAAATCAACTGACACCAAGCACTGTCAATGGATGACCACAAAAAAAGCAACAATGATTGCAATTACTAAACACGAAACACACTCATACTATGTCATAATATTGACATTCAGTCCAGTAATCCTCCACTGTAACAGCTCCTTTACTTTGCAGTGAAAGACATCATGCATTTTTAAATAATCAGCACTCACCTGAGGTCTTTAAAAATCAACATAAACATAATTTTGTGTTCTCTTTCATTTACTCTGGTTCTAAGTGGTCATTTCTACACGAAAGTATTTAAGTATGTTAACGTCATCTTATTTTTTTTTTATTAACGTCATCTTATAACATCATATTGCAAATGACTACCCTGTCTCCAAAGATGAAATATGAGGAACTCACAATTAGGCTCTCTAAAGTTTTCATCTCTGAATGTGTATGACCCTTCTGCTGAACTCCACACTGTTCATTATTCTCTGAGAATATTCTTTTTCTTGTATGGCCATCTCACATGCTCTTTCATTTCATGAAGTTTTTTCCTACAATGTTATGCCTAGTTTATTTCTGAGAATATGCATTATTTCAGAATGATATTTATAGACACAAAGACTTCTCTATAATTCCCTGAGAGTTTCAAGAACTCCTTCTTCTTTTTATTTTTAATACCTAGATTCTGAAGCTCTCCACAAAGCATTACTAAACCTGCATTTACAGAAGTATCTACATATTAATCACACATTAAGGCATTCACAATTGTATTATGATTTATTGCTAATTTTGTAGCTGTCTTATTTACCACCCTCTTGGAAATCACTTTAATATTTGCACTTAGGACTTGAAAGAGAATGGATAAATAAAAACCGGAAGAATATGCAAATACAATTTATATATTTCTCATAAAATTAGGTGATGATCTAACCTTTATCCAGAAGAAAAGAAGAGCCCAGATACTCTGCAGGCATGATCCTCGAGAATGTGTGGTCTTCCAGCAGGAAAACATGCAGTAATCCATGCGGCAGAGTTTACCTGTGACCAGCTGGGGTTAGTGACCTATGCATTCCTTACATGCAACATATCAGGAGTGGAAAAAGGGAATTTGTCCGTTGTGGCAATAAGTATAATGAAGATTTGTAGCAGGTCATGCTCATATGTTCAACACAGGTACAATCAAAAGTTTGCTCAATTCTGGTAGATCTAAGTCTGTATCTGTTACCTTGTCTTTAACGAGGAAATGTCAGAACTGACTTACCAAAAAAAAAGTGTTTTGTTTGTTTGTTTGTTTTAATTAGAGTCACGGTGAGTAAGGCAGAGTTCAGAACAGCTAATGTGACTTAGTGATTCTCTCATCAGGAAATACAGTTTCTACTTCCCTGTTTATTCTCCACATCCTGTAGTAAGTAAAGTTTCCATGAAAGATAAATCTACAGCGTGAAAAGAAAAGAAAACTTACATGTGTTGATAAGGTCATTTTGACAGGTTTTACCACGTATGTCAGTGTTTCTGGGGATGGACACAAGCCAGAGCTCCCTACTCTGACATTTTCACTGATGTCATTCCCCTTGATCCTCAATTTGAAAGTGGATAAAAATGTTTTCTATGCTTTCTTCTTTAAGAAATTAAATAAAGAATGCTTTCTAGACATGATCCTCTAATGATTTGCAGTCAGTGGTCATCAACAGAGGAAAAGCACAGAATCTCATCCCCACAGAAGGGTGACATTCAGTCAGGTAAGAAAATTCTCCCCGAAATCAGAGCTTCATCTTTAACATGCAATCAAAGGCTTTCACAGGTTCTTCATCACTCTGCACTCAGCCCTACCATATGGGATTGGCTCTGAGAATCTCACATCAGATGACTGACAAACATGTCATAGTACACTGATCTGGTACCAGATCCTGCCTCTCTTAATGATCTCCCACAGGGACATTGGAATATTCTAGGATATTTCCTGGAGCCCTCTATTCTACACAGGTACACTTCCAAGTAGCAGCAGAAGCTTGGATTCTCACTGGGACCCCTGCTCTGTCCAACCAACCTCTCTAGAAATATGATGTTCTAATCTCTCCTGATTAGAACATTTCAAGGTCTCTCCCTGTGCTAATTTAGTAAAGGTAAAAGAGAAATAAGAAAGAGCAAACTATGCAGGGAGCAATATATAAGATTCCTTTACTTAACGTATTCATCTGATATACCCAAATACTGAGAAATATAGATTCATTTCATAATGGTCAAGAAAAGAGGAGGAGGAACCTCCATGCCAACAGTATATATAAAATGGAATCAATATTGCATAAGCTCCAGCTTAAGCTTAGCTACGAGGTACTAACCCTTCTCATAAAGAAGCAATAGTTCTCCATCATTTGAAGCACACTGAGGACTCAGACAGCTGGACACTGAAGGTGTAGCCTCCTCACTCGAATTCTGTACCTGCATCACAGAGCAGTGAAATATTCCCAAAGAATTATTAAGGATGAGGGGGGGAGGCGAAATAAAAAAGATGAATCCATAGTCTGTCCTACCGTCTGTTCTGTTGGATATTACCACCATCTTGGCCCAATATGACCTTCCCACTTTTCTCTGGGTCTCCCTACTTTCCACCTCCATCCTCTCATTATATCTTACCTACACTTGGGAATGACTCTAGTTTTTCCACTTATCTTTATCAGCAAGTAATCCAAATAGCAACTGTGTATATAACTCCTTAGAAACCTCAGGTCTGACTCAGTAATAATACATGACCTTCAAAGTCCAAAGTTTTCCTAATTCCCTTTATTATTATTTTTTTTCTAATTTCCATGTACTTACACTCTTAAGACCTCCACTGTTCTCAGGTTCGTCTTCCCTTCAAAATCTGTCAACCTAGACATAGACTTAAGTACCACCCACTAATTATCTCCTAGGGAATCCAATTTTTAAAAAAGCCTCAGCAAGCCTTATGGACTTTATTAAAGACTCTTTAAGATAACCCATGGGAGATAGCAGCACACCCACAGATATCTATCTAATACACCCTCAGAGTAATTTTTTTTTCTCTTTTATAAAGTCTCTTCTGGCCAATGAAGACTCTCAGCTCTTCTTCTTCAACATATGCAGTGTCTCACCCATCTGATTGCTCTCTGCTCTATCCCAGGTCCACTCCCTTTCCTGATATTACATTCTTTCCCAATTTTGTATGTTGGTAAAATCAAATAACATAAAATACAACATGTAAGTTATTATAAAGTGCACCATTCAGTGATATTAAATGCATTCATATTATTGGGCGATCAACATCACCATTTATCTTTCTAATTCTTTTCTACGTTTTAAAACTGTAACTCTATATCCTTTAAATATAACTTTCCTTTTTGTTCCATAACCACCTGAAAAGCGTCATTACCCTCCCAATTTCTATGGTTTTGACTACCCTAAGTACCCCCATAAAATTGAAATAAGTAGTTGTATTGTTATGACTCACTAAAAGTCACAAAAATGGCATTTTTGGTAGTTAAATTTCCTCAAGATGCATCCATGTTGTAGCATATTCCTAGATCTTTGCCTTCTTAACACTGAATAATATTGTATTATATGGGTATACCACACTTTGCTTATCCAGGAACTAGTGGATGTACACTTAGGTTGCTTTCATATTTTAGCTACTGTGATTATTACTGCTCTAAACACTGGAGTACAAATATTTCTTTAAGACCCTGATTTCAATACCTTTGGGTATACCTCATAGTAAAATTCCTGGATCATGTAGTAATTCTATTTTTCAATATCGGAAAAATTGCCATACTCTTTTGCAAAGCAGCTGTATCATTCTGCATTCCCTCTGACATAGCACAATGGTTCCAACTCCCTCACATCCTCACCAATAGTTGTTTTATGCTTGTGTATGTGTGTGTGTGCTTGTGTGTGTATGCAGGCACACAAATATATAAACATGCATTTAGTGATATGGAGCATCTATTCAAGTGCTTAGTCATTTGTACATCTTTTGGAAGAACCATCTATTGAAGTCTTTTATCCATTTTTGAATCAGGGTGTTTGCTTTTTGTTCAGTTGTAGGAGTTCTCTGTATATTCTGAATAGAAATCTCTTGTCAGATAGATGGCTCTGAAATATTTTCTCCCATCTTGTGGGTTGCCATTTTATTCTGTTTACATTTCTTTGATACACATTTTTTTTAACTTATGTACTGCAAATTGTTTATTTTTTTGTTAGCTGTACCTTTGTTGTTCCTTCGTTTCATATGGAGGAAAACACTGCCAAATCCAATATCATGAAGCTCTTGTCCTGTATCTTCTTCTAAGACTTTTTATATTATTAGGTCTTATATTTAGTTTCTTGATACGTTTTCATTAATTTTTGCATATGATGTTAGGTAAGGGTCCATCTTCCTTCTTTTGCATGTTGACCACAAGACTTCTCAGCACCATGTGTTGAAAATACTATCCTTTCTACTTTGAAAAGTCTTGGCAACTTGTCAAAAATCATTTGGCCATATATCAGGGTTTATTTCTGGGTGTTGTATTCTATTCTATTCTATTGGTCTTGAAAAAGGGAGAAAATAGCATAACCTATCCAGGTTGATGAAGAACATAAAGAAAGACCAGGACTGAGAATTAGGAGGGCAATATAAAACAGCAGGGAGTAAAAGACAGTGTGAGAGAAGATCTTGTATTTGCGAGTTCATGGAAATAGGATCATGCTAAAACCACTAAACGCCTGACTTTGAGCAATACGGTAAATGTGCCAGCAAGAAACATAACACTTACCCATCTCTGGGAAATATAGTATGGGCATAAAGATAAACTACACACAAATATATTAAAAAGGGAAGGGTTTTCATGGTGTGAGAATATTGTGGCATTTGAAATACAATTTACTTCTGTTCTACCATTGTCTCTAAAATTTATCAAAGTGTATATACAAGCAATTCCAATCCTGGTAATGTGCTTGACAGGTTTATATATGAACTTCAGTAGAGCAGTAAATGTACATTCATAGTAGGACTGTTCCCTAAACCAAAAAACAAAACACAAAAACTGCAAAGACTAGAGTTCACTTTGTCAACACACATACAGATGCAATGATGGTTAACGGTCCGAAAACAGAAGGTGAGCATGGGTGCAACAGGTTAATCCCCAGGCTGGGGTGGGGTGCAGAGTTTGAGGGTAACACAAGTAGAAAAGGCTTTTGTCCTATCCTTGATTTTTGAGGTATGGAAATTCACAGGTCACTACCTTCATTTCAAACTGAATGAATGCACTATTCAATTTTTTTAAACAAGCGAAGTAAACATGAGTGATAATAAATTTCAAACTGTCGCTAATCAAATAAGATACTAAGAAACCTTAAATAATATGATTTAAGAATGAAGTAGAGAGATTGTCCAACATGGTAGCATTCAAAGACCCAGAGCTTGATGCCTCTCATGGGCACACCAAAGTCACAACTGTTTACAGAACAGCAATTGATGAAAAAGGCCGGGACCTACCATAAAAGATGTTTTACAGCTAAAGATATAAGGAAGGCACCTCGACAAGACAGAAAAGAAGGGCAAAATCTCAATAGAGTCAAGACCCCTACCACCAAGTGGGTGGCCCACAAATGGGAGAATAATTACAATTTCAGAGGTGCTCCCAGGTAGCAAGGGGTATGAAGCCAACATCAGGCTCCCAAGCCCAGGGATCCTGTTGTGGAAAGAAGAGTTCCTAGAAAGTTGGGCTTTGAAGACCAGTAGTGCTGCCAGAGGGTTGTGGGAAATAGAGATTCCACTCTTAAAAGATGCTCACAAAATCCCACATGATCTGAGAATCAGAGCAGAAGCAGTCATTTGAAAGGATCCCGGGTCACACCTACCTCCTGATCTTGGAGAGTCTCCCAGAGAGGCAAGAGGCAACTACAGCACAGCCTCAGGGACAGAGACACTGGCAGCAGCCATTCGGGGGAGCTCCTTCTACCTCGTGGACGCTGGTACCAGCAAGCATAATTTCAGAATCCTCCCTGTAGCTTATCAGCCTCAGGACCGAGCCCCACCCATTTCCACCAGACTACAGACACAAGTACTAGGATGCTGCAGGCCAAGCAACTAACTGAGCAGGGGCATAGCCCCATCCACCAGCAAACAGGCTGCCTTCAGATCCTCTCAGTGCACAGCTGGCCCTGGACATGGGTCCAGCCACCAAAAGCCCCAGGACCAGCCTCCACACCTCAGTGGACAGGCACCAGCCCCAGAGTCCCTGGCCCCTCTGACAAGTGAGCCTGCTCTGGCCTTGGAGTCAGCCTCACCATCGGCAGGTGGTAACTGCACAGGGACTGGATGGAGCTTGGACCTACCCAACAGCAAACCTGCTTTAGCAGTGGGATCAGCCTCATACACCGACAGGCACACACCAGCTCCAGGGATACCACAGCCCAGCAGCCTGTGTAACCAGGCCACTTAATTGCAGGCCAGAAGCAGCCATGGACTCAGCTGGGTCCTGACCCTGACCATCAGAATGCCAACACAAGATTAGGGATACCCCCGGCCCTGCAGAGAGCTGTGTCAGGAACAGTGATCCAACACCAACTCTGTGGCTCCTGGGCCCTGCAGCCAGAACGCAGAATCTGTCTCTTCCTCCCAGTAGCCAGCATAGCCCCAGAACCAGTGACTGGGCACTAGCCCTGATATCACCTGGACTGCAATTCTACCCATAAGTGAACCAGCACCAGATTTGGTGTCCCCCAGAGTTGTGCAGCCAGCTGCCTTATGATTTAGTCTCACCAAGCAGCACAGACAGCCTCCATACAAGGCAGAGCCTGGCAAACAAGCAGTCTGGGGGCAGCCAAGCCTACCAGACTACCCACAGTAGTCAGCCCACCACAGCAGAAGAGCCCAAGCAGCCCACATAGGGGGTACATACACCTAGAATATATAGCTCTAGTGACCAGGGGAGAGGGGGCTGCTGGGACCCATAGGACAGCTCCTACAAAAGGCCACTTCCCCAAGGTCAGGAAATGTAACGAACCTACTACACACATAGCAATAAAAACAGGAAGTTGAGAAAAATGAGGTGACACGGAAACACGATCCAAATGAAGGACCAAGATAAGAATTCAGAAGAAGACCTAAGTGAAGTGGAGATAGCCAATCTCCTCAACAAAGGGTTCAAGGTAATGACTGTAAAGATGATCAAAGAACTCAGGAGAAGAATGGACGACCAGAGCAAGAAGTTAGATTTTTTTTAAAAAGAGTTAGACTTTAAAGAACAACAAAACAGAGATGAGGAATACAATAACTGAAATGAAAAATACATTAAAGGAAACTACTGTAGACTAAATGATACAGAGGAATGCATCAGAAAACTGAAGGACAGAGTACTGGCAATCACTGAAGATGAACGGTAAAACAATAGATTAAAATGAAATGAGGAAAGTTGAACAGACTTGTGAAACAACATCAAGTGTACTAATATTTGCATTATACTGGTCCCAGAAGCAAAAAGGAAAGACAAAGCAGTGTAGAACATACCTGAAGACATAAGAGTTGAAAACTTCCCTAACCTGGGAAAGAAAACAGACATCCAAGTCCAGTAAACACAGTAAGGCCAAAACAGGATCAACCCAAAGAGGACCACACCAAGACTCATTGTAATTAAAATGGAAAAAAAAATAAAGATAAAAAGACACTATTAAAAGGAGCAAAGGAAAAGCAACAAGTTACAAACATGGGAAATTGCATAAAGTTATCAGAGGACTTTTCAGGATAACCTCTGCATGCCAGAAGGGAGTGGCATGGTATATTTAAAGTCATGAAAGGGAAAAGCCTATAAGCAAAAATACTCTACCCAGCAAGGCTCTCCCTCAGCTTTGATGGTGAGATCTAAAGTTTTACAGAGAAGCAAAACTAAAAGAGCTCAGCATCGCCAAACCAGCTTTATGAGAAATCTTAAAGGGGCTCTTCTAAGTGAAAAAGAAAAGGTCACGATTGAAACATAAAAATTAGGAAAGGAAACTTACTAAAGGAAAAACCTCATTGGTTAAGGCAAATATTCAACAAAGGTAGTAAATCAACCATGGACACAGCTAATAGGAAGGATGAAAAAAAAACAGTAATAAAATCATCTATATTCACAGTAAGAAGTTAAGGGACACACAAAACAAGTAGATGTAAAATATAAGGTCAAATTCAGTAACTGTGGGGGAGCAGAGTAACAATGCAGGGTTGTTAGTGTCCATGTGAAATTAAGAGCTCAGCAACTTAAATAATCACACACACACACACACACACACACACACACACACACACAAACAAAACTGAAAGAAATCCAAACATAATATTAAAGATAGTCCTCACATCACAGATGAAGGGAATAAAAGGGGAAGAAAGGAACACTGAAGAAATTAAAGAGGGATTCTAAAAATACCCAAGACAAATGAAAATGAACACACAATGATCCAAAATCTATGGGACACAGCCAACGCAGTTCACAGGGGGAAGTTATAGTGATACAAGCTTATTCTTAGGAATCAAGAAAAATATCAAATAAACAACCTAACATTACACCTGAAGGAATTAGAAAAAGAAGAAAAAACAAAACGCAAAGCTGTCAGAAAGAAAAATTAAGAAAACTATACCATATGCAATGACATCAAAAAGAATAAGACACCTAGGAATAAACACACCTAAGCAGGTAAAAGACATGTGCTCAGAAATCCATTGGTGAAAGAAGTTGAAGACAACACAAAAAGATGGAAAAATATAGCATGTGCATCGACTGGAAGAATTAATACTGTTAAAATAACCATACTATCAAAGACAATCTACAGATTTAATGCAATCCCTATCAGAATACCAAAGCATTTTCACAGAACTTGAAAAAGTAATTTTAAAATTTGTATAGAAACACAAAGACCCCAAATAACCAAACAATCTTGAGAAAGAACACAGCTGGAGGCATCACGCACCTTGACTTCAGACTATACTGCAAAGCGACAGTAATCAAAGAGAAAGGTACCAGAGCAAAAAGAGACACAAAGATCACTGGAATAGAATAGAGATCCCAGAAATAAGCCCACACACTTATATTTAATTGATTTATGACAAAGCAGGCAATATGGAGAAAAAACTGTCTCTTCAATAAGTGGTACTGGGAAAACTGGTCAGCTACATGGAAAAGAATAAAATTAGATTATTTTAGCACACCATATATAAAATAAATGCAAAACTGAATAAAGACCTAAATGTAGGACCAGAAACCATAAAACCCCTAGAGGAAAATATAGAACATTCTTCAACATAAATGATAGCAACAGTTTTAGGTTCAGTCTACTAAGGCAAATGAAACAAAAGCAAAAATAAACAAATGGGACTTCACTAAACTTAAAAGATTTTGCACAGCAAAGGAAACCAAAGACAAAATGAAAAGACAACCTGCTGAGGGAGAGACCATATTTGCACATGATAAGAGGTTAACATCAAAAAAGATGACCAAGCAAGGGTTCATACCTAAACTACAGAAACAGCACATACAACTCAATATCAAAAAAACACCCAAAATCTTTTAAAAAAAAAATGAGAAGACCTAAATAGACATTTTTTTCCAAGGAAAAACTACATATAGACAGCCAGAACTCACAAAGATGCTAAACATAGCTAATCGACAGTAAAATGCAAATCAAAACTATGAGATATATCACCTCAGTCTTGTCAGAATGGCTGTCATCCAAAAGATCACAAATAACAAAGGTTGGTGAGGATGTGGAGAAAGGGAAACTCTTGTACACTCTTGATGTGAATGTGAAGTAGTGCAGCTACTGTGGAAAGCAGAATGGAGGTTCCACAAAAAACGAAAAATAGAACTACCATAATATCCAGCAATTTCACTGTTGGGTATATCAGAAGAAAACAAAAACACTATTTCAAAAAAAAATAACTGCACACCAATGTTCATAACAGTGTTATTTGCCATAGCCAAGATATAGAGTCAAACTAAGTGTTCATCAATAGCTTCGTGGATAAAAAAGATTTTTTATGATGACTTCAGCAAAAAATGAAATTTTGCCATTTGCAAGAACATGGATGGATTTGGAGGGTATTATGCTTAGTAAAATAAACCGCAGAGAAAACAAGCATGGCATGTTATGAGAAAAAAAGCATGGTATGGTATGAGAAAACAAGCATGGTATGTTATCACTTACACGTGGCATCTAAAAAATTGAATACCATAACAACAAAAAAACAGACTCACAGATTAAAGAACAGACTAGTGGTTACCAGCAGGGAGAGATAGGGTGGAGGAGCAAAATAGTGGTAGGAGATTTTGAGGTACAATCCACTATGTATAAAATCAACAATCTACTGTGATGTACTGTATAGCATGGGGAATATAGCCACTCTTTTATAATAACTATAAATGGAGAAGAACCTAAACATTTATGAATCACTATGCTGTACCTCTGAAACTAATAAAATAACGTAAATTAACTATAGATCAATAAAATATAAAGTAAGAAACAATAAAGGGGAGACACAGATTATTAGATAGAAATCAATTAAATAAACACAAGTTTTGGAAATCAAGGAATTAAAAAACAACACGTAAGACACAACATTGGCATTTAAAGTGTACAATCTATTCATTTAAAAGAAATCATTTAAGTGGTAAAAAATGGTACCCATTCTCACAATTTTGTATATCTAGGATAAATTATTATCTACAAAAATATGTTACAAATATTCACTCAAAAAGAAAGAGAAAATTGGGATAAACCCATTTTAGTATCCAAGTTTAATATCAAAGTCTCTATGCAAAGTTGATTTGAATAAGTTCTGTTAGCCACTTCTAGTTTCTTTGTGATGTAAAATCTTTTAAAGCATAAAAATCAGCCTTTCTACATTATTCCATTAGACATACATAGAAGTTAAAAGAAATGAGAAGACAGAACAATCAACCAGGAAGGTGAATTTACTGAGAAACAGTCATTCGTTCTCCCTCCTCCTTTTCTTTTCCTCCTTTTCCAGGTCTCTTTCGGTTCCGATCAAGAGAAATCTTGAGAGTTCTGAGAATATTTCTTTGAGGGCTTCAAATCACCATACCTACATCCTCTGCCACAACTACACACACGGGAACAAAAATAAACCTCTGCTATCTACTCACGTAGGAGGGATTCATGCAAAATAAACTCCTACATGGAGACCAACAGGTGAGTTTTCTACCTGTTCTTTCTAATGTCCTTCCATTATAGTAAATCCCACACATTATGAGGAAGAAACGGTTATGTGAGCTTTTCCTTGCAGTCAAAAAACTTGCATTCATTTCAAGTACCTGGTGATCATAGGGTACAGCCAGGGAAGGTGCCATCCCCCTTGGGGGGAGGGGCGGTGGATGGGCTCCCGCACCCATGCACCTCCTGATGCACAGATTCTGGAGAAACAAAGGGCAGTCACACCGCAGTCAGCCTGTCAGGCTGTCGGGCCACTGGGCAACCCGACCAGCATGGAAGTGCCCCATCAGTTTGCTGAAAGCAAAACCCTGTCCCCCCTGTTAGGCCAGGCAATTTGGGTCAGAGAGTCAGAGGAGACCGGTAATCAACTCCTCCTCTCTGCTCACCTCCTTGGGGTTACAGCAACCCCATCTCCAAACCCAAATCTGACCCTGGAGTGCCAAACTGGGAGTGGCAGGTGGGCTCTGCCGGTGCTTCAGCGCCCTCTGGAGGTTGTCTGCTCTAATGGCAACTCTCAGCCCTTCCTCCTCCTCCTTCCCTAGTCCTGGGGGCTGCCTTGGCCACCTGCAGCTGCTGGCCTGAATTCATTCTTCTTTTTTCTCCAATTACAATGAAGTGTCTTACAGAGGTTTGGAATCTCTTGAAGAAGGAAGATCTTTTAGCCAATACACCTTAACCGTGAGAAGTTGGTTTCAAGAATGAACCTGAAATACTGTATTTTTCTCCTGATGATTCCAAGGAGAGACAGCTCAAGTTTTCTAAATCATAAGAAAAACCAAGGTAAATATGATATTCTGAGCCAGAGATGAAAAAGCAGTTTTTAGCACCCCCTCCTCATGTCATATGACCGGGATTTAAATCAATCAACTGCCACTGGTTTTTAAATCAAGTGACCCAACTTTAAATCCATCAGCTGCTTCCCTGTAACTCACGTGACTTGGCTTTGAATAGTAAGAAATGCAGAGGTATAAAAATGATGTTCTGAACAATAAATGGAAAGACAACATTTTAGAAAATTTTTTCCTTTTCAAATGGACCATTCATTGCCTACAGAATAAAGGATTCCCTTGTGGATTTCTTGAACTGTAAACACATACATTGTCTCCGTTGGCTTGATTGACTTAGATTTTGGGTTTTTTGTTGTTGTTGTTGTTGTTAACATCTTTATTGGAGTATAATTGCTTTACCTTGTTGTGTTAGCTTCTGCTGTATAACAAAGTGAATCAACTATTCGTATACATATATCCCCATATCCTCTACCTCTTGTGTCTCCCTCCCACCTTCCCTATCCCACCCCTCTAGGTGGTCACAAAGCACTGAGCTGATCTCCCTGTGCTATATGCAGCTGCTTCAAAATAGCTATCTATTTCACCTTTGGTAGTGTATATATGTCCATGCCACTCTCTCACTTCATCCCAGCATACCCTTCCCCCTCCCTGTGTCCTCAGGTCCGTTCTCTACATCTACGTCTTTATTCCTCGGCAGCGACTCCTGCTAGGGACGGATACTTCCTTTTATGCTCAGGGAAATCCCCTAGTTTGAATATGATTTGAGTTTGATCCTGTGAAACCATCAGAACTTCCCACCAGAGATAAATGAGGAGATTCTGGCCTTTATTAGTATGCATGATGAACACGGGTGTCCTGGCTGTACTTGCCAACCCTCCTATTTTACCCACCTATTTTTATCCACCTTCCTCCCTGTGAGTACCTTTGACCAACCCTGAGTTCAGACTCCTGACCTATTACAGTGACTTTGTCAGCCTTTCTTTAAAAATGGACAGGTAATAAAACGAATTTAACCTAGAAGCAGCAGCTCAGTAAGGGAAATAAAATCATCAGAAGTTATCTAATCACAGCCACAGCCATCCAGGGCTCTGTCTTACCTGCTGGGTCATAAGAATGGGACCTTCCTAAACTTGAAGGGCATCCAATCAAATAAGTAAAGGTCTGCTCACCTCTGGCTCTTGGAGGGATTGCTAGGCACTCTACCCAGTGTATACTAACTGCAAAACACTCTCATGGTTGTGAAACACCTATGTTCCAGGAAAGCTTTTTGGAGTGCATGGGGAAGGTTTCTTTTTGACATCAAGCAAAAAATAAATCACCAAGCTCTTTGAGCACAGGGGTTCTTAAGAGGGCAGTAGAAGAAGGAATGGGCAGAAAAGACGATCTCCAGTGAAGTGAAGGCCGTTTTTCCAAAAGAGTAGGCTTTAGTCTCAGTTTAAGGAGAACACTTTTAAATAGCTGGGACAGCTCCAAACTGCAGTTTAGGGAACGAGTGCTTCAAAAGAACAGTGCTTTAAAAGTCCTGGCAAGGCAGCAAGAGGATGAAGAGTTGGTTTTGCATAGTTTTGAACACAGGAGTAAAGAAGCAGAGGCATCTCTGACTAAAAGGCCCTGAGATCCTATGGCATCAATGGGTCAGTTGCAGGGGCAGGGGGTGTGGGGGGCGATATTTCTCTCTCAACGTCTCCCAGGGCAGCCACCCTTCCCGACCCCACCCCCCCACTCCCTTCACCCTTCCTCCCTCCACTGTTGGGTCCCCAGGGACAGCACTTTTCAAGCTGGAGCCCTCAGGCACCATCTCTGCTGTCTGGATTCTTCCTGGAGCCTGGAAAGTTCTGGGACAGGAAGGCGGGTCTGCAAGGCCGCTGTGGTGCAGTCGGACCTGGAGGCCTGGAGGGGAACTGGAGCCCTGAAGCCCACCCACGTCCTTGAAGCCGAGGGAGCAACACATCCTCCTTACAGTATTTCTCAGGGGTCAGCGTGCTCCCCACCCGACGGTGATCCATACTCACTTGAGGCAGCAAGGACTGCCTCTAACTGGCCCCCTCGATTCCACCTTAAGGGTCCTCGCACATGTGTGATAACGCAGGCCCAGATCTCTTTAGTCAGCTGAGGCCAGTGCTGCCGGCATCCCTCCAGTCCCATCCCCCAGCCCCTCCCTCTGGGACTGTATCTAATAGAAGAAAGAGCACAGAGGAATTGGCTGAATCAAGGGACCTGGGAGCCTGGGGATGAGGTTGAAGACCGAGAACCTAAGGCGCAATTACATATTATTGGAAACTCTTGTGGATTGTGTGGGGGGGGGGGAGGTTAGGAGGCTGAGAGGTTGAGTCGACCTGCTGAGTCCAGCCCCAGGACACCACACAGCCCTGTCCCCCTTTCCCTGCCATCAGACAAGCGGTGCCGCAACTCCAGCCGGGACTCTGCACTTCCCCCTCCCTGATTCTCCAGAAGAGCAGGTGGCCCCCCTCTGAGGGCAGGGGCAAGACAACGGACCAAGTCCCCCTGCACTAAGGCGCTACTGGAATCTCTTCCTGAACAGCAGTGCTGGCTTGGAGCGAACCTGTGCACCGCCAAAATTGGTCTCGTCCTGCAGCTGAGGGACGCAGGCTTTAAGTCAGCTGCCTTGGCTTTAAATCAATCAGTCCCCCCTTTAAGTCAGGTGACCCGACTTTAAATCACTGTGTGCCCCTCAAGCCTGCCACTTCAAAAGTTGGGAACTTCACTTTGATCCCAGCACCTCACACAGCTGAATGCACACTGTAGTCACCCCCAAGCCTGGCTTAGAGGCAGGATATAAGGTAAGGGGATGGGCTGCACACATGGTGAGGAGGGTGCACTTCATGTACCAGAAGGGTCCAGGTACTCTGGGTACAGCAAGCAGTGCATGATACAGCAGCTCCCTGGCAAAGCTGGTGATGCACAGGGGGAGCAGGCACACCCAGGCACGCAGAGGTTCCAGGCCGGGAGCTGGGGCACAGCCAGCCGGGAGGGTGTGAAAGCCGAGGATCTGAGCCTTCTTGAGAAAGGCAGACACAGAGAGAGGATGGATGAGAAACAAAGACCAGATGAAACATGGATTTGAAAAGCACACCCTGCTCTTGAAATTGGGGTGGGGTCACCACAGATTTGAGTCTTCTTACGCCCCAGTACCTAGTGCTTTGGCATTTGCCCAATTACTTATAAAATGTGACTGATAATATCTAAACCATAGAATACTGCATTTGGAGTGGTTTTGCGTGTTTATGTTTCTATAGTGGAATAATCTTTTCTACAAGAAAAATGTACACAATCTGAAATAAATTCAAACCCCTCTTTAAAAAGTACTATATCGGACTTCCCTGGTGGTGCAGTGGTTAAGAATCTGCCTGCTAAGGCAGGGGACATGGGTTCGAGCTCTGATCAGGGAAGATCCCACATGCCGCGCAGCAGCTAAGCCCATGGGCCACAACTACTGAGCCTGCAGACCACAACTACTGAAGCCCGTGTGCCTAGAACTAGTGCTCCACAACAAGCCCAGCAAGAGAAGCCACCGCAATGAGAACCCCGCGCACCGCAACAAAGAGTAGCCCCCGCTTGCCACAACTAGAGAAAGCCTGGGCATAGTAACGAAGACCCAACGCAGCCAAAAACAAATTAATTAATTAATTAGTTAACTATTTTAAAAAGGTACTATATCCTTCAGTACAGCTTCTCTGGGAAGAACAGAGAGATGGCGTAGGAGAGTGAGAAAGACCAATATTTAGTGCACATCTCTCATGCAGCTGCTCTGCTGGCTCAGATAGATTTATCCCCACTTTACAAAGGAGGAAATAATCTCAGAGAGGTTTAGTAATTTTCCCAAAGCCAAACAGCTATGGAGTGGCAGAACCAATGTCTGAAACAAGTCTGTTACCTTCAAAGCCTAAGTCCTCATCACAACAAAACTCAATTAATATTTACATTTATCGAATTACATTGCAAGCTGGGGAGTTCTTGGCACAATCCTGAATAAGAGTGAGAAAGAAAGAAATAGCATTGTTCCTACAGTCAACCCAAATTTTTGGAGCAGCTGCTAGATGCCTGTTCCTTTTTGGGGTTCAGCAGTGATAAAGACAGGAAGAGTCCTGCTTTCATGAACCACGTAGTGGGGAGGAGAGACGGGTGCAACTTGGGTGAGGGATTTCACGTTGCTGGACCTCTGTTTTGTCATCTGGAAAATGGGATGGGTGTTCCTCATTTTCTGGGATTGTCCAGCCCTCACATTCTCTAATTCCATAAGCAGCATTTGTTTTCCTGTTTCTTTAAAATTCATTCAGGCCGTGAGCTGTGATAAATGTTGTTAGCTGCTCCCCAAAGCACTCTTTTCCCACCCTTTTCCTGTGATGAATGTTGTTAGCTGCTCCCCAAAGAACTCTTTTCCCACCCTTTTCCTGTGATCAGGTCTTTCCCGAAACATGACTCACAGTCAGTCAAGTCACAGAACCTAAGGGGCACCCAGCAGAAAAATTCCAACCCTTGCTTCCCAGGAGCTCTGCGGTCTACCTGCCAGGTAAACTTAACTCACCTGGCACAAGGTGGCCATCCCTGGTTTCACATCAACATGATCTCAGGCACAAACCTCCTTGTTTTTCCATTATGTCTTTAAGTTACTTGTTGAAACAACTGCACAAATATGACACAGATATAAAATCAGTCATCTTCTGCCCCCAGTGCCTACTAATAAATGATTTTCTGCCACTTTAATGATAAAGATAGAACATTTCAACATTCTGCTACCCTTATTATTTGTCATTTTTGTTGATATTTCTATTGACTACATCTTTCAATATTTTAACAATGGAACATTTATTTAGGGTGTTCCAGACCCAGCCTTTAGTGGTAAAGGTTTCGTTGTTATATTTCTATTATGTTTCCTTTCAAAATCATTATCCTATTTAAATGGATTAAGTCAATTCTATAGGCATTTATCTTATGATATTGATGAAATTGATACATAGAGGGCAGTAGTACAAGTTGATTGGACTTGAGAACCTCTATTAGCACAGTTAAGTATAAATATTATCTATATGTAAACCAAAGTAGAGGCCGAGTGAGATTCTCTGACTTTTTTCCACTGTCTGCCCCTCAAGCCTGTGAGAAATGGAATAGTTCTTGCCCTATCAGTAAACAAAGGATGTCACAGTCTTCAGCACTTGCAGCCTTCCAATGTGAGCTGGCGGGCCCTGAGGCACTCAGGATATGCAAATACAGAATGCAGGCCCCAGAGAGCTGAGGTGCATATCAAAGGAAGGAATTCAGTGAGCCCAGGCAAAGAAAAGCGCCGCATTCCTCACCTTGGGAGAGCTGGTTTTCCTTAGTTAACAATCACCTTTGGATGTTCCCCATTACCTGCGCCAGTTCCCTGCCCTGTCCCCTCCCACCGGTACTTTAGCTCAGGGAGGAAGGAGCGCAGAGGGACACGGCTGAATAAGGGGCCTGCGCGCCTCGGGAGGGGTTTTCAGCCGCTTTCTCCGCAGTCGGGAAGAGGGGCGCTGACGCTGCAGCCGGACCCTGCGCCTCCCTTGTCCCGTTTCCCCTCAGGACGCTCAGGCCGACCCCCTCCTCACGCCCACCAGGCCTTGCGAGCCAGGACGAGGGCAGGGGCGAGAGGACGGACCGATGTTCCCGGGGACCAGACGCTGGAGGCCGCTCTTTCTGCACAGCAGCGGCGGGTGGCAGCGAACCCCTGCCCCTCAGAAGCTGGTCTTGTGCTGCCGCCCGGGCACCGGACCAGGCGGAGGGTCGGCGCCCACTTACCCGGCCCGCCGTCCCCGCGACTGTCATGGCTTCGGCCGCCGGGGCACCTCCAGAGCCGGCAGCCTCAGTGAGGTCGCCCTCCCCTCGGGCTCCGGGGCAGTTCCGTGAAGGCGGAGGGAAGAGACGCCGCCTGAGCCGGGAGTTCCAGCTCTGAGGAAACGCGGGCTCTGTTCAGCGCACAGTGGGTGGGACCGCTCTGCCCCGAGGCCTTCCGGGAGTGAGCGGGGCGGCGGGGGAGGGAGCCGCCAGGAGCGCAGGGCCCCGTCGGGGGTCCTGGAGGGGCGGCCCGACCTGGGGGCCACGCCCATTGTGGCCGCAGCCCAGGCCTTTTTCCTGGAATCCTACACAAAAAAATTAGAAACATACACAGTCTATAGTAAATACTCACAAATGATTGCTGCTGCTGTGCTCACTATTCTATTAAAGGTGTAAATCCATAAAACACTTTAAGTTCAAAATTAAATGTGAATTTTTACCTTTCTAATTATGTCTCTGATATTCACAGTTGTGGTTAATGAATCAGAGACTGTGGCATCACTAGTTAAAAATGAGCTTGTTAAAAAAATAGAACTCAGGCCCACCGGACCTACTGAATCACAATCTGCACTTTTACAATCTCCCCAGTGTACTCGTGTACCCATGAAGAGTTGAAAGGTACATTTCTACCTCGACAGGTCTTTTCTCTATGAGAAATACACACATTTTATCCAGTTTGATATAAATAAAACACTCAAAAATGCATATACCTGTGTTGAAACCATCATTTTATCATTTCTTTTCCAGACAAGTATAGTCTCTATACTGGTTTTGTGGCTCACATGCCATACTCTTTTCTTGTAGTTAGAAATAAGGTAGAGAAAGTTACTTTGTAAAAATATATATATATATATGTATTAGTGAATAATTGAAGAGACTCTTCTAAATTAAAACCTTCTCTTAACTTGCTGTTTTCTTCTTGGGTCATATTATGAACTCTTCCCGTGGCCACATGGCATGTGTACGTTTAATTTCAGGGACTGCTGACATTCCAGGATGTGGCCATAGATTTCTGTCAAGAGGAGTGAGAATGCCTGGACCAAGATCAATGGGAATTGTACAGGGATGTGATGTTAGAGAAGTATAGGAACCTGCTCTCCTTGGGTGAGGATACCTTCCTTCCAGAATTCCTTATCCAACCACAGGGTTTGCAGTCCTTCATTTGTACAATGTCTCCAGGAATCTTCTGCTTCCTACAATAGGGTTTCAGATTGCAACGTTTCAGGAAAGATTGGGAGTTTGTGGGTATAATTTTTCTTATTCTTTTAAAATTGCAGCCTCCCTTTTAATATACTTTGTAACTGCTTGGGATGTGTCTATATGAACTGTGTACTATATGCTTCTGTTATAGTCCTTACAATATTTTATTGCCTTATTTTCTCTAACAATTTTCCATGGATTCTTTGGGCTTAAGGTATATTAAAAGGGAGACTGCGAATCTGGGACTTCCCTGGTGATGCAGTGATTAAGAATTCGCCTGCCAATGCAGGGGACCCGGTTCGATCCCCGGTCCGGGAAGATCTCACGTGGCACGGAACAACTAAGCCATTGGGCCACAACTACTGAGTCTGCACGCCACAACTACTGAAGCCGGTGTGTCTTGAGCCAGTGCGCCATTTATTTTTTGGAGAATAAAACCACTTCTGAGTGATTAAAATTTAGGCCAGCTAGTCAAAATGCTTTATCACCTGTTCTTCTAAAACACTGGTCAATGGAACAAGTTTTACTAGGAATAACAGTGTAATTGTATTCTGGCGTTCATATGGGCAATATGGTTTATGACCTTGATGCTGGATCACGACATTTCAACGATATAACTGCTATTAATTGTCTGTTTGTTCAATGATTAAAGTCTCACGTGATCTGAGTTCAGAGTGGAGTCATCCTGGTTGGTTTCTGTCTATTGCAGATTTCTTCCAGTATGAAAGGACAAGAGCAATTCGGCTTACTTTACAAAATGTCTTCAAACTAAATGATGATATAATCTACATTCAATTAATTTATACATACCCTACTGTAGAACAGGGTTCGTTACGGTGGCAGACCCCGGTAATTATGTAAAACTGAACCTTTTTCTGCACTGGTTCAAGTCCTCTTCCTAAGAATATGTTTATAATCAACATTCTTTCACAAATTACCCATTTTAATTCACCATAGCATTCCTCATATTAACTAAATGGAAAATCCTAGGCTATATACAAATCCAGAAAGGGTCAAAAATCATCAGCCCCCGTGGATGATTACAACCCATTGCTGAGGCATTCAAATTACTTATTAAGGAACCACTATGTTCATCAACATCATCAATTTATATATTATTGCCCCAATGCTAGCCTTAACCCTGGCTCTCACAACATGAATTCCTCTTCCCATATCTTATCCACTAATTAGTATAAATGTAGACATATTATTTCTATTAGCCATATCACATCTAGCCATTTATTCCATCCTCAGATCTGGATGAACTTCACATTCAAAATACTCACTCACTGGAGCTCCAGGAACAATAGCACAGACAATCATCTCATATGAAGTAATGTAGCAGTTATTCTATTCTCAGTCTTACTGGTAAATGGATCATTTACACTTTCAACAGTAATTATTACACAAGAACACCTAAGACTAATTTTCTCCTGAACCCTACCCAGAATTTGATTATCTCCTCATTAGCAGAAATCCAATGAAGCCCCACTTGATTTCACGGAAGTAGCATCAAAACCTGTATATGTCTTCAATGTAGAAAATGTAGCAGGCCCATTCAGCCCGTCCCTCCTAGAGAATATGTCAATTTCCCTATAATAAACATTTCCACAGCAATCGATTTTTAGGAGCATTCGACAATCCCTAGGTGCCAGAATTATATACAGCCCAAGTCATTATTAAAACACATCTAACAATCTCCTTTCTACGAATTTGAGCCTCCTACCTACAATTTTAATATGATCAACGCATACATCTCTTATGAAAAGTTTTTTTACGACTAACATTAACCTTATGTATATGAGAGTATTCACTACTTGTCATCATACCAGGCAACCCACCACAAATTTAAGAAATATGTCTGACAAAAGAGTTACTTTGAAAGAGTAAATCATAGAAGTTTCAATGCTCTGATTCCTGGAATTGAATTCTTCCTAATAATTTTACATTCTCCATGCTACCTACCACATTACACCACATGCTATATAGTAAAGTTCTCTAAGTAAGCTTCAGGCCCATACCCCCAAAATATTTTTGTATATCCTTCCTGTGCTAATAAACTCTCATTGTTTTTACCATCATTCTACTGACCATTTTCTCAGGAAATATAATTGTATAACAAGCTCACACTGGTTAATGGTATCCCCATTCTAATAAAAAACATGAACCCATAAGCTACAGAAGCATCCAACAAATATTTCCTAAAACAGTCCACCACATCAATACTACTTATAATGGCTATTATCATTAATCTAATATACTCTGGTCAAAGAGCACAATGAATAACAAGAATCTTTAATCCAGCAGCATCCACCCTCATGACAATCGCCCTTGTCACAAAAGTAGGACTTTCCCCATTTCACTTCTGAGTGCCTGAAGTCACACGAGGCATCCCATGAACAGCAGACCTGATGCTATCAACATGACAAAATTGCACCCCTATCAGTTTTATACCACATGTCACCATCCATCAACCTAAATATACTATTAATCATAGTGATATTATAAATCATAGCTGGAGGCTGAGGCAGACTTCGCCATACTCACCTGGAAAATATTACACCCTCCTCATCAATTGCCCATATAGGATGAATAACAGCTCTTATAATGTATATTCAGATTATAACAATCCTAAACATACTAATTTATATCATAACAACACTATCTTCTTCTTATTTATGCCCAGATCATGTACTACAAGAGTATCATTATCACACACATGAGATAAAACACCTCCCATCACAATCATTTTCCTCACCATTATAGTATCATTAGGACATCGCCCATCACTATCAGGCTTTCTACCCAAATGAATAATTATCCAAGAGATAACAAAAACGACAACATCATTCTACCAACACTAATAGCCATCATAGCTGTCCTCAGCATATATTTCTACTTGCAGCTAACATACTCCACATCACTAACTATATTCCCTTCATTAAACAACACAAACACAAAACAATTTGAACATACAAAGAAATAACCTTCCTATCATTACCAATCATAATACCCACACGGTTACTACACACAACACCCATTCTATCGGTGCTGGACTAGGAATTTAGGTTAGTTCAGACCAAGAGCTTTCAAAACCCTAAACAAGTGAAATTTACTTAATTCCTAAAAATAAGGATTGCAAGACTTTATTCTACATCAATTGAATGTAAAGCAAACACTGTATTGAAGCCAAATCTTTACGAGATTGATGAGTTTTAACCCCAGGAAACTTTAGTTAACAGGCAAATCCTCTAGTCAACTGGCTTCAGTCTACTTCTCCTTCATTTGAGAAAGAAAAAAAGAAAAAAAAAAAAAGGCAGGATAATCACTGGCAGAATTGAAGCTGCTTCTCTGAAGTTACAATTCAATTTGTTGATTCACCACAGGGTTTGCCAGAAAGAGGGCTCAATCTCTGTCTTTAGATTTACAGTCTAATGCTAACTCAGTCATTTTACCTCGGTTCATACACTGCTGATTATTTTCAACAAATCACAAAGATATCGGCATTTTATATTTACTATTTGGTGCTTGAGCTGGAGTAGCAGGCAGCACCTTAATTATATTAATCCAGGCTGAGCTATGCTGACCTGGACCGCTACTTGGAGATGCCCAAATCTGTAAGGTTGTCATAACAGTCCCTGCACTTGTAATAATTTTCTTTATAGCTGTACCCGTTATGATTGCAGGCTTTGAAAACTGACTTGGGCCACTAATAACTCGGACACCTGAAGTAGCATTTCCCCCAATAAATCATATAAACTTTTGACTACTTCCCCCATCATTCTTACTCCTACTCATATCACCAATAGTAGAAGCTGGTTCTGGTACCAGTGGGACGGTGTATTCAGCTCTAGCCTGCAATCTGGCCCATGCAGGAGCCTCTGTCGACCTAACTGTTTTCTCCTTACATTTAGCAGGTGTCTCCTCAATTCTTGGTATTATTACTTTTATTACTATAGTCTTTAATACAAAACCAGCAGTCATATCCCAATACCAAACACCATTATTTGTTTAATCTTCCCCAACTATAGCCATATTACTATAATTACCAATCTCAGTCCAAGCAGCCAGAATTGCCATGCTGTTAAGAGATAGAAATCTAAACACTACTTTCCTTGACCCTGCAGGAGGAAACCGAATCCTATAGCAACACCTCTTTTGATACTTTGCTCACCCTGAAGTCTGTATTCATGGCCTAACAGGGTTTGTTATAAACTCACATAGCATTACCTACTATTTAGGACAAAAATTGCCTTTCAGCTATCTGGGAATAGTATGAGTCATGTCCTTTGGTTTTTTAGGAGTTCTCTTGTGGGCCCATCATATGTTTACCATAGGGATAGCTGTGGACTCAGGAGCATACTTTGCATCAGCTACCGTAATTACTTCTATCCCTACAGGAGTAAAAGTATCTAGCTGATTAGCAACTCTTTATTTAATTTTTCTTTTTCTTTTCTTTTTTTTTTTTGGCTGTGTTGGGTCTTGGTTGCTGCGCATGGGCTTTCTCTGTTTGCGGTGAGCGGCAGCTACTCTTCGTTGCGGTGTGCAGCCCTTTCATTGCAGTGGCTTCTCTTGTTGCAGAGCACGGCCTCTAGGCGCGTGGGATTCAGTAGTTGTGGCTTGCGGGCTCTAGAGGGCAGGCTCAGTAGTTGTGGCACACGGGCTTTTTGCTCCGCGGCATGTGGAATCTTCCCAGACAAGGGCTCGAACCCGTGTTCCCTGCATTGGCAGACGAATTCTTAACCACTGCGTCACCAGGGAAGTCCCTGGTTAGCAACTGTTCACGGAGGTAATACTATATGACCTCCCACTATATTATGAGTTTTAGGCTTTAGTTTTTCTTTTTACAGTAGGTGGTTTGACAGGAATCATCTTAGTCAACTCATCCCCAGACATTGTCCTCCAGGATACATACTATGTAGTAGCACACTTCCATGACCTAATGTCCATGGGAGCAGTCTTCACTATTATAGGAGGCTTTCTACACTGATTCCCACTATTCTCAGGTTATACAGTTAACTCAGCATGAGCAAAAATTCACTTCACAAGTATATTTGTAGTAGTAAATATGACTTCCTGCAGCACTTTCGTGGCCTCTCAGGGATGTCACTACGTTAGTCTGAGTACCCTGAGGCACACACAACATGAAATATTTTGTCTTTAGGCTCATTCATCTCAGTAGCAGCAGTAATGCTAATAATCTTCATACTTTGAAAAGCATTTGTGTCTAAACAAGAAGTCTTAGCAGTGGGAATTGCTACTCCTAACCTAGAATGGTTACACGGATGTCCTCCACCATATCCTACGTTTCAAGATCCTACCTATGTAAATGTAAAATAAGGAAGGACTCAAGTCCTTTTCAACCAGTTTCAAGCCAACACCATAACAATTATGTCTTCCTCAATAAATGAGATAAAAGTAAAAAGTGATGTAGCTTTGTCAAAGTTAAATGATAGGCTAAAATCCTGTATATGACTAAGGCATATCAATTTCATCTAGGCTCTCAAGATACAACATCACCGATTATGGAAGAACTTTTACATTTTCTTCATCACACATTAATAGTGATTTTTAAAATAAGTTCTCTAGTCCTCTATATCATTTCACTAATATTGACATCTAAACTCATAGGCATACAATAGATGCACAGGTAGAGAAAATGTGAACAATTTACTAGCTATTATTGTAATCTTAATGGCCCTATCATCATTGTGAATCCTTTACATGATACATGAAATCAATAACTCTTCCCAAACCATAAAAAACTATGGGTCAGTAAAGATACTGAAGCTACAAATACACAGATTACGAAGATTTAAATGTTGACTCCTCTGTAATCCCCACATCAGAGCTAAAACCAGGAGAATAATGCCTAATAAAAGTCAACAACCGAGTAGTTAGGGATAGTCATTGAATATTAGTTTCATCTGAAATTGTTGTACACACCAGAGTTGTTCCTTCTCAGGCCTAAAAGAAGCTGCTATCCCAGGACGCCTAACTTAAGGAATCCTAATATCAACAGGACCCGGCCTATGTTGTGGACAAGAGAGCTCGTTTTCCTGAGTTCAAAGACAGGACAGAGGGATATGTCTGAGATATGGGGTGAATCTGCAGCCCATGGGGATGCACTCTCCAAGCTCCAGTATAGGAATGGGGCCTCTAGGGTCCCAGGCCACCCACCACGCCCTCTGGAGCAGGATCTGGGCAACATTCCCTGTCAGTGATGAGGCAGCCCTAGCACTTGTCACGGCCCGATGTCGTGTCCTATGTGGGCCCCATGCTCTTGGGACCACACCCCACACTCTGCAGGTCCATGCTACAGGGTCCTTCATGCCTCAGGAGTAGAGACCACACAGCAAGCAGTTCCCTCCCCAACCAGCAGGAGGAGGGGAGGAGAGCAGGGGCACCAGGGGACTCTCACTCAGACAACAACACCCCAGCGGTGCCAGCGGGGACAGTGATGATGCAGATGAGGCACAGACCAAGAGATGGGACCAGAGGACCCAAAAGGCAGCTGGTCAGGTCCTGGCTCACCTGCACCCCGGACACCTTTGTCCCGCATACACCCCCTTCCTCATACACCCTCTCCTTAAATGCTGATTCTTCAGATGCGAACAGGCAGAGCTTCAGACTGAAAGTCAGCTCTTCCAAAATGACCCGTCAGCAAACACTGCAGGATTCCACTCCAGTGGGTGCCCTGCAGTCGACAACTCAGGGACTGAAGTGGATATCGGTGCCAGGGGCAGTGGGAGGGAATGGGGAATGAGACTTTCATGGTTGTGGAATTTTGGTTTTGCAGGACGAAAAGTTCTAGTGATGGTGGTGATGGCTCCACGAGAAAGTGAATCTATCTGATGCCTCAGAAACGTGCACTTAAAATGGTGATGATGGTAAAGGGTATGTGACGTGTGTTTTATTTCACTTAAAATAAATTCTTAAAATAATGTCTTGTTAATTGAGATTCCATTTCGACTCCCCTTCATCACAAATGTCGGAGGCCCAGACACAGTCCCCTACCTTAGGGGCCATCACGGTACCCTCACAGAGCACGTGGGAGACCATTCTTAGGGGGGGCTAGTCTGTGCTCACCTGACCTCTGTCCAGGGGGACCCAGGCAGTGGTGACCCCCATAGATTAGACATATGATATGCTATAGTATTAATACGATACCACCAAGTGTTGTCACTCACCGGAACACAGAGCAGCAACCCACTCAAACATGCCTGACCTCATATGATTGTGACACGATGAAGAGAAGAAAAGGAACCACAGGTTAATCAGGACAACACCCTTAATGCAGAGGTTGGAAATCTCAAAGGGGACAGGACACACTGCAGGCAAAGAGCGCATATGCGGTCTCCCCATCCATGTGATCCTGACCCATGCAGGTATGGTGAGACCCAAACAGTCCCCGCACCCTATACCTGGGGCCACACATCCACACTCACCAGGGTGACCCACCTCCCCAGACCCCTCCACCTGGGTCACATGTCCACAGTCCCAGGGTGACCTCACCTCCCCAGACCCTGCACCTGGGGTCTCACGTCCCCTTGGTCAGGACACCATGGCTCTGCAGGGGGCTCCCCCAATGTGGAAACAAGCTGGGTCCCTGGGACCTCCTGGGATGGGAAAAAGTGTCAGGTGGGTCTCATTTCCCCACACTTGTCCCAGAGGAGTCCTCCTCTTCTCACTTTGGTTCTGTGTGATTTGAACTGTTTGTACAGCTTTCATACTAAAGTTGAAAACAGGACCCTGGTGCTAGCATGCTCGGTCCTTTCTCGTCTCACTTACATGTTGAGAAAACTCACAGGACAGCAGGGCTGAAAGCCGAGGGGCAGCTCTGGACTCTGCTGAGTAGGGACGGTAGACTGGAGGGAGAGCTCAGCAGCAGCCTCAGCTGTCACCCATCGGCCTTTTGCCCCATCTGCGTGCCCTGCAATCAATTCAGCAGCTAAACCTGCTTCCCTATGCACCATGCACGTGCTGGTAAATTGGAATTATTGCCAGGTAGTCCTCCTGAGGATTCTCCATGAGCCCCAGGGAAGGTGAACCTTGCAGGGATTAAGACTAAGGCCCCGACCATAGCACTGACCCTTGGGAGGACCAGGTCACCACACTCAGAAGAGAGGCTGTTACGTAGACAAGCCCACCTCAGCTCCAGACCCCAGACATCTAAGCACTGACATTCAGATGCAGGCACGGAGCTTCCCAGTACTGAGGCCAGGCCGGGTCTCTACCCAGGTCCCCATAGTCCTAGCGTACACAGAACATGGTCAGGTCTAAATCTTCTTATTATAGACAACACATGGTCAGCTCTAAACATAATCAGTAGACAGGACATGCAGAGGTCTAAATCTACCATGTAGACACAACTTGATCATGTTTAAACTAGCTTAGGGCTGATCTCATAGGGGGTACAGATCACACACATGGGTCTCTCATCTTTGGACACCCACGTCAGGAAACTGAACAAAATCTTTGTCATTAAATATTTCAACAGGTAAAACAGAAATGTTCCCAATTTCTCTGGCCACCTGATGGTCAGGATCCACGGGCGAGCCACGAACTTCTTAGAGTGCAGCCCAGTCTGCTGCCAGGACAGACAAGAAGTGGCCTGATTCCAGCCTCCCAGGCTTCCAGAAGGAGGCGGCCACACTGCAAGCCAGGTCAGGAGAGTCCTGCATGGTCCGGGCCGGGAGATCCGGTCTGTCCATTCGGCTGGCCGATTCCGGGCGGGGCGCTCAGGGCCGCTGAGAGCCCTGCACTCAGGTCCTGCTTCCCTGCAGCGTGTGCGTGTGCGTGTGCGTGTGCGTGTGCATGTGCGTGTGTGTGTGTGTGTAGAGGGGGCGGTGGCTGACGGCTCCCATGGTTCCCAACCCGGGCACCGCACTGTCTTCGAGGGGAGGCACGGGGAGAGGTAGGGGCACAGAAGCCGTTGGAGAGGAGAACCCACCGCGGAACTCCTTGCACACTGGCTCGCCCCACCCGGAGACCCGCCTGCCTATCGTGGGCCGCATGTCGCCCCCCAGTCCCCCACCCCCGAGGGCAGGGTGCCTGCTCTTTCAACAGCACAGGGTCTCACATGAAGGAGACCCAGTGTGGACTGTCAGCCCCCGACTCCTGATGCTGTGTTTAGGGGGAGAATGAACCCCCTTGACTGGGCGATGGGACCCTGTGAGGAAAGAGGTGGCGGCCCGATCCAAGTCGGGGCCTGGCTGAGATATGAGGAAACAGGAGCCAAGGGCAGGGCCTGGAGGCCAGACCAACAGGAGGGGCACCCCCAGCCTTGGCCGGGCTCTCCAACGGTGACATTGTTGCTTTAGGGGACCTGGGACAGGTGACTGAATGTAATGGGAGTCTAAACTGGACCCTGAATGCGGCTTAAAGAAGGTGTGAAGGATGTTACTGAGACAGTGACAGTCATTGGAAGACAAACTCTGTGTCAGGATATCCTGCTCCATCCATTTAAATCCCTGAGATCTGTGACCTTTACGTGGCTACGCAGGATTGTTAGAGCAGCTGCGTGCGGATATATCTGGGGCACAATTCAGTCTGCAGCCAACTTGCAAGTGGTTCCAGCAAACACACAGGTGTGCGCACAGGCAGGCACAGCACACACACAAACATATGCACGTGCACAGCAAAAATATATTCACACACTAGCATGTGAACACACATGCACCCATATGCCCATGCACACACTAATGTGTGCAAGTTCACATACCTATCCACATGCACAGCATATTTATGCAAACAGGCACATGCACACGCATAGCACACACACAGGGAATAAAGTGAATCCGTAAAGCATTAATTCCTGAACACAAGTGAAGCTGACATGTACTTTTCCCTTTTCTTAGCCTTGATGTTTTCCACAACAAAAAGTTTAAGAAAAAAGTTAATGGCAAATGACTTTTGATTCATAGGACTTTCTGATTTTATTCCACAAATATTATGACAGCAGAAATGAATGTAGATATTACATGTGTCCACTAATGGAAGAATGGAGAAGAAAAACACGGTCCATCAATACAAGGGAATGCTATTCAGCCTAAAAAGGAAGTCAATTCTGACACAGGATGCAGCAGGGATGAACCTTGAGGGCATTATGCTCAGTGATGTAAGCTAGACACAAAAAAACAAACAGTGCTTGATCCACTCATACAAGGCTCCTAGAGCAGTCGGAAATATAGAGACATAAAGTAGGATGTTGAGGGCCAGAGGCTGAGGGAGGGACAATGGGGAGTGAGTGTTTAATGTGGACTGTTTCAATTTTGCAAGATGAAAAAGTTCTGGAGGAGGATGGTGGTCAGGTTTGCACAACAGTGTGAATTACTTCCTGACCCTGAAATGTGCACTTAAAAATGGTTAAGATAGTACATTTTATGTTATGTGTACCAGACCACAATTTTTAAAACTTTTCCAAAAACAACAGGAAATAGTCCATGAATACCACAAGATGCACAACTTCACTAACAAGAGAGGGATTAAAGCCATAAGAAAAATACTGTGCATACGCCTACCAGAATGGCAGACATGAAAGACATAGTATCAAATATCAGCAGGATGTGGAGCAATGGAAAGCCTGGTACGCAACGGGGGGATGCAACCACTTCTGAAGCAATCGGGCCTCAGATAGCGAAGTCCGTGCACAGAGACCCACAGTGCTCCTCCCAGTTGAACACAAACCCACCAGCGCTGCACCAGGACACACGGACATGGACTGGCAGCCACAGGAGCCAAACCTGAAGGAACCTGAAGGCCATCACAGACGGATGCAGAAATGAACCATGCACGTTCCTATGAAGGAATATTCCACAGCAATGGAGTACATTTTGTTTAAAGGTAGTAAAACTATAAAAATTATTTTTTAAAGAAAACTATATTTACAAGATGAAAGAATCTATAATTCTGGCACCTAGGGATTGTCGAATGCTCCTAAAAATAGATTGCTGTGGAAACGTTTATTATAGGGAAATTGACATATTCTCTAGGAAGGACGCGGTGAATGGGCCTGCTACATTTTCTACATTGAAGACATGTACAGGTTTTGATTCTACTTCTGTTAAATCAAGTGGGGCTTCACTGGATTTCTGCTACTGCGGAGATAATCAAATTCTGGGTAGGGGTCAGGAGAAAATTAGTCATAGGTGTTCTTGTGTAATAATTACTGTTGAAAGTGTAAATGATCCATTTACCAGTAAGACTGAGAATAGAATAACTGCTACATTACTTCATATGAGATGATCGTCTGTGCTATTGTTCCTGGCGCTCCAGTGAGTGAGTATTTTGAATGTGAAGTTCATCCAGATCTGAGGATGGAATAAATGGCTAGGTGTGATATGGCTAATAGAAATAATATGCCTACATTTATACTAGTTAGTGGATAAGATATGGGAAGAGGAATTCATGTTGTGAGAGGCAGGGTTATGGCTAGCATTGGGGCAATAATATATAAATTGATGATGTTGATGGACATAGTGGTTCTTTAATAAGTAATTTGAATGCCTCAGCAATGGGTTGTAATCATCCATGGGGGCTGATGATTTTTGGCCCTTTCTGGATTTGTATATAGCCTAGGATTTTCCATTTGGTTAATATGAGGAATGCTATGGTGAATTAAATTGGGTAATTTGTGAAAGAATGTTGATTATAAACATATTCTTAGGAAGAGGACTTGAACCAGTGCAGAAAAAGTTTCAGTTTTACATAATTACCGGGCTCTGCCAGCGTAACGAACCCTGTTCTACAGTAGGGTATGTATAAATTAATTTAATGTAGATTATATCATCATTTAGTTTGAAGACATTTTGTAAAGGAAGCCGTATTGCTCTTGTCCTTTCATACTGGAAAAAATCTGCAATAGACAGAAACCAACCAGGATGACTCCAGTCTGAACTCAGATCACGTGAGACTGTAATCGTTGAACAAACAGACAATTAATAGCAGTTATACCGTTGAAATGTCGTGATCCAGCATCAAGGTCATAAACCATATTGCCCATATGAACTCCAGAATACAATTACACTGTAATCCCTAGTAAAACTTGTTCCATTGACCAGTGTTTTAGAAGAACAGGTGATAAAGCATTTTGACTAGCTGGCCTAAGTTTTAATCACTCAGAAGTGGTTTTATTCTCCAAAAAATAAATGGCGCATGGGCTCAAGACACACCGGCTTCAGTAGTTGTGGCGTGCAGACTCAGTAGTTGTGGCCCAATGGCTTAGTTGTTCCGTGGCACGTGAGATCTTCCCGGACCGGGGATCCAACCGGGTCCCCTGCATTGGCAGGCGAATTCTTAATCACTGCATCACCAGGGAAGTCCCAGATTCGCAGTCTCCCTTTTAATATACCTTAAGCCCAAAGAATCCATGGAAAATTGTTAGAGAAAATAAGGCAATAAAATATTGTAAGGACTATAACAGAAGCATATAGTACACAGTTCATATAGACACATCCCAAGCAGTTACAAAGTATATTAAAAGGGAGGCTGCAATTTTAAAAGAATAAGAAAAATTATACCCACAAACTCCCAATCTTTCCTGAAACGTTGCAATCTGAAACCCTATTGTAGGAAGCAGAAGATTCCAGGAGATATTCTACAAATGAAGGACTGCAAACCCTGTGGTTGGATAAGGAATTCTGGAAGGAAGGTATCCTCACCCAAGGAGAGCAGGTTCCTATACTTCTCTAACATCACATCCCTGTACAATTCCCATTGATCTTGGTCCAGGCATTCTCACTCCTCTTGACAGAAATCTATGGCCACATCCTGGAATGTCAGCAGTCCCTGAAATTAAACGTACACATGCCATGTGGCCACGGGAAGAGTTCATAATATGACCCAAGAAGAAAACAGCAAGTTAAGAGAAGGTTTTAATTTAGAAGAGTCTCTTCAATTATCCACTAATACATATATATATATATATATATATATATATATATATATATATATATAATTTTTTTTTTACAAAGTAACTTTCTCTACCTTATTTCTAACTACAATAAAAGAGTATGGCATGTGATCCACAAAACCAATATAGAGACTATACTTGTCTGGAAAAGAAATGATAAAATGATGGTTTCAACACAGGCATATGCATTTTTGAGTGTTTTATTTATATCAAACTGGATAAAATGTGTGTATTTCTCATAGAGAAAAGACCTGTCGAGGTAGAAATGTACCTTTCAACTCTTCATGGGTACAGGAGTACACTGGGGAGATTGTAAAAGTGCAGATTGTGATTCAGTAGGTCCGGTGGGCCTGAGTTCTATTTTTTTAACAAGCTCATTTTTAACTAGTGATGCCACAGTCTCTGATTCATTAACCACAACTGTGAATATCAGAGACATAATTAGAAAGGTAAAAATTCACATTTAATTTTGAACTTAAAGTGTTTTATGGATTTACACCTTTAATAGAATAGTGAGCACAGCAGCAACAATCATTTGTGAGTATTTACTATAGACTGTGTATGTTTCTAATTTTTTTGTGTAGGATTCCAGGAAAAAGGCCTGGGCTGCGGCCACAATGGGCGTGGCCCCCAGGCCGGGCCGCCCCTCCAGGACCCCCGACGGGGCCCTGCGCTCCTGGCGGCTCCCTCCCCCGCCGCCCCGCTCCCTCCCGGAAGGCCACGGGGCAGAGCGGTCCCACCCACTGCGCGCTGAACAGAGCCCGCGTTTCCTCAGAGCTGGAACTCCCGGCTCAGGCGGCGTCTCTTCCCTCCGCCTTCACGGAACTGCCCCGGAGCCCGAGGGGAGGGCGACCTCACTGAGGCTGCCGGCTCTGGAGGTGCCCCGGCGGCCGAAGCCATGACAGTCGCGGGGACGGCGGGCCGGGTAAGTGGGCGCCGACCCTCCGCCTGGTCCGGTGCCCGGGCGGCAGCACAAGACCAGCTTCTGAGGGGCAGGGGTTCGCTGCCACCCGCCGCTGCTGTGCAGAAAGAGCGGCCTCCAGCGTCTGGTCCCCGGGAACTTCGGTCCGTCCTCTCGCCCCTGCCCTCGTCCTGGCTCGCGAGGCCTGGTGGGCGTGAGGAGGGGGTCGGCCTGAGCGTCCTGAGGGGAAACGGGGCAAGGGAGGCGCAGGGTCCGGCTGCAGCGTCAGCGCCCCTCTTCCCGACTGCGGGGAAAGCGGCTGAAAACTCCTCCCGAGGCGCGCAGGCCCCTTATTCAGCCGAGTCCCTCTGCGCTCCTTCCTCCCTGAGCTAAAGTACCGGGGGGAGGGGACAGGGCAGGGAACTGGCGCAGGTAATGGGGAACATCCAAAGGTGATTGTTAACTAAGGAAAACCAGCTCTCCCAAGGTGAGGAATGCGGCGCTTTTCTTTGCCTGGGCTCACTGAATTCCTTCCTTTGATATGCACCTCAGCTCTCTGGGGCCTGCATTCTGTATTTGCATATCCTGAGTGCCTCAGGGCCCGCCGGCTCACATTGGAGGGCTGCAAGTGCTGAAGACTGTGACATCCTTTGTTTACTGATAGGGCAAGAACTATTCCATTTCTCACAGGCCTGAGGGGCAGACAGTGGAAAAAAGTCAGAGAATCTCACTCGGCCTGTACTTTGGTTTACATATAGATAATATTTATACTTAACTGTGCTGATAGAGGTTCTCAAGTCCAATCAACTTGTTCTACTGCCCTCTATGTATCAATTTCATCAATATGATAAGATAAATGCCTATAGAATTGACTTAATCCATTTAAATAGGATAATGATTTTGAAAGGAAACATAATAGAAATATAGCAACGAAACCTTTACCACTAAAGGCTGGGTCTGGAACACCCTAAATAAATGTTCCATTGTTAAAATATTGAAAGATGTAGTCAATAGAAATATCAACAAAAATGACAAATAATAAGGGTAGCAGAATGTTGAAATGTTCTATCTTTATCATTAAAGTGGCAGAAAATCATTTATTAGTAGGCACTGGGGGCAGAAGATGCCTGATTTTATATCTGTGTCATATTTGTGCAGTTGTTTCAACAAGTAACTTAAAGACAAAATGGAAAAAACAAGGAGGTTTGTGCCTGAGATCATGTTGATGTGAAACCAGGGATGGCCACCTTGTGCCAGGTGAGTTAAGTTTACCTGGCAGGTAGACCGCAGAGCTCCTGGGAAGCAAGGGTTGGAATTTTTCTGCTGGGTGCCCCTTAGGTTCTGTGACTTGACTGACTGTGAGTCATGTTTCTGGAAAGACCTGATCACAGGAAAAGGGTGGGAATAGAGTGATTTGGGGAGCAGCTAACAACATTCATCACAGCTCACGGCCTGAATGAATTTTAAAGAAACAGGAAAACAAATGCTTCTTATGGAATCAGAGAATGTGAGGGCTGGACAATCCCAGAAAATGAGGAACACCCATCCCATTTTCCAGATGACAAAACAGAGGTCCAGCAAGGTGAAATCCCTCACCCAAGTTGCACCCGTCTCTCCTCCCCACTACGTGGTTCATGAAAGCAGGACTCTTCCTGTCTTGATCACTGCTGAACCCCAAAAAGGGCCAGGCATCTAGCAGCTGCTCCAAAAATTTGGGTTGACTGTAGGAACAATGCTATTTCTTTCTTTCTCACTCTTATTCAGGATTGTGCCAAGAACTCGCCAGGTTGCAATGTAATTCGATAAATGTAAATATTAATTGAGTTTTGTTGTGATGAGGACTTAGGCTTTGAAGGTAACAGACTTGGTTCAGATCTTGGTTCTGCCACTCCATAGCTGTTTGGCTTTGGGAAAATTACTAAACCTCTCTGAGATTATTTCCTCCTTTGTAAAGTGGGGATAAATCTATCTGAGCCAGCAGAGCAGCTGCATGAGAGATGTGCACTAAATATTGGTCTTTCTCACTCTCCTACGCCATCTCTCTGTTCTTCCCAGAGAAGCTGAACAGAAGGATAGAGTACTTTTGTTTAAAATAGTTAACTAATTAATTAATTAATTTGTTTTTGGCTGCGTTGGGTCTTCGTTGCTATGCGCAGGCTTTGCCTAGTTGCGGCAAGCGGGGGCTACTCTTTGTTGCGGTGCGCGGGCTTCTCATTGCGGTGGCTTCTCTTGCTAGCCTTAACCCCAATGCTAGCCTTAACCCTGGCTCTCACAACATGAATTCCTCTTCCCATATCTTATCCACTAATTAATATAAATGTAGGCATATTATTTCTATTAGCCATATCACACCTAGCCATTTACTCCATCCTCAGATCTGGATGAACTTCACATTCAAAATACTCACTCACTGGAGCTCTAGGAGCAATAGCACAGACAATCATCTCATATGAAGTAATGTAGCAGTTATTCTATTCTCAGTCTTACTGATAAATGGATCATTTACACTTTCAACAGTAATTATTACACAAGAACATCTATGACTAATTTTCTCCTGACCCCTACCCAGAATTTGATTATCTCCTCAGTAGCCGAAATCCAACGAAGCCCCACTTGATTAAACGGAAGTAGCATCAAAACCTGTATATGTCTTCAATGTAGAAAATGTAGCAGGCCCATTCACCCCGTCCCTCCTAGAGAATATGTCAATTTCCCTATCATAAACATTTCCCCAGCAATCTATTTTTAGGAGCATTCGACAATCCCTAGGTGCCAGAATTATATACAGCCCAAGTCATCATTAAACACATCTAACAATCTCCTTTCTATGAATTTGAGCCTCCTACCTACAATTTTGATATGATCAACGCATACATCTCTTATAAAAAGTTTTTTTACGACTAACATTAACCCTATGTATATGAGAGTTTTCACTACTTGTCATCATACCAGGCAACCCACCACAAATTTAAGAAATATGTCTGACAAAAGAGTTACTTTGATAGAGTAAATCACAGAGGTTTCAATGCTCTTATTCCTGGAATTGAATTCTTCCTAATAATTTTACATTCTCCATGCTACCTACCACATTACACCACATGCTATATAGTAAAGTTCTCTAAGTAAGCTTCAGGCCCATACCCCCAAAATATTTTTATATATCCTTCCTGTGCTAATAAACTCTCATTGTTTTTACCATCATTCTACTGACCATTTTCTCAGGAAATATAATTGTATAACAAGCTCACACTGGTTAATGGTATCCCCATTCTAATAAAAAACATGAACCCATAAGCTACAGAAGCATCCAACAAATATTTCCTAAAACAGTCCACCACATCAATACTACTTATAATGGCTATTATCATTAATCTAATATACTCTGGTCAAAGAGCACAATGAATAACAAGAATCTTTAATCCAGCAGCATCCACCCTCATGACAATCGCCCTTGTCACAAAAGTAGGACTTTCCCCATTTCACTTCTGAGTGCCTGAAGTCACACGAGGCATCCCATGAACAGCAGACCTGATGCTATCAACATGACAAAATTGCACCCCTATCAGTTTTATACCACATGTCACCATCCATCAACCTAAATATACTATTAATCATAGTGATATTATAAATCATAGCTGGAGGCTGAGGCAGACTTCGCCATACTCACCTGGAAAATATTACACCCTCCTCATCAATTGCCCATATAGGATGAATAACAGCTCTTATAATGTATATTCAGATTATAACAATCCTAAACATACTAATTTATATCATAACAACACTATCTTCTTCTTATTTATGCCCAGATCATGTACTACAAGAGTATCATTATCACACACATGAGATAAAACACCTCCCATCACAATCATTTTCCTCACCATTATAGTATCATTAGGACATCGCCCATCACTATCAGGCTTTCTACCCAAATGAATAATTATCCAAGAGATAACAAAAACGACAACATCATTCTACCAACACTAATAGCCATCATAGCTGTCCTCAGCATATATTTCTACTTGCAGCTAACATACTCCACATCACTAACTATATTCCCTTCATTAAACAACACAAACACAAAACAATTTGAACATACAAAGAAATAACCTTCCTATCATTACCAATCATAATACCCACACGGTTACTACACACAACACCCATTCTATCGGTGCTGGACTAGGAATTTAGGTTAGTTCAGACCAAGAGCTTTCAAAACCCTAAACAAGTGAAATTTACTTAATTCCTAAAAATAAGGATTGCAAGACTTTATTCTACATCAATTGAATGTAAAGCAAACACTGTATTGAAGCCAAATCTTTACGAGATTGATGAGTTTTAACCCCAGGAAACTTTAGTTAACAGGCAAATCCTCTAGTCAACTGGCTTCAGTCTACTTCTCCTTCATTTGAGAAAGAAAAAAAGAAAAAAAAAAAAAAAAGGCAGGATAATCACTGGCAGAATTGAAGCTGCTTCTCTGAAGTTACAATTCAATTTGTTGATTCACCACAGGGTTTGCCAGAAAGAGGGCTCAATCTCTGTCTTTAGATTTACAGTCTAATGCTAACTCAGTCATTTTACCTCGGTTCATACACTGCTGATTATTTTCAACAAATCACAAAGATATCGGCATTTTATATTTACTATTTGGTGCTTGAGCTGGAGTAGCAGGCAGCACCTTAATTATATTAATCCAGGCTGAGCTATGCTGACCTGGACCGCTACTTGGAGATGCCCAAATCTGTAAGGTTGTCATAACAGTCCCTGCACTTGTAATAATTTTCTTTATAGCTGTACCCGTTATGATTGCAGGCTTTGAAAACTGACTTGGGCCACTAATAACTCGGACACCTGAAGTAGCATTTCCCCCAATAAATCATATAAACTTTTGACTACTTCCCCCATCATTCTTACTCCTACTCATATCACCAATAGTAGAAGCTGGTTCTGGTACCAGTGGGACGGTGTATTCAGCTCTAGCCTGCAATCTGGCCCATGCAGGAGCCTCTGTCGACCTAACTGTTTTCTCCTTACATTTAGCAGGTGTCTCCTCAATTCTTGGTATTATTACTTTTATTACTATAGTCTTTAATACAAAACCAGCAGTCATATCCCAATACCAAACACCATTATTTGTTTAATCTTCCCCAACTATAGCCATATTACTATAATTACCAATCTCAGTCCAAGCAGCCAGAATTGCCATGCTGTTAAGAGATAGAAATCTAAACACTACTTTCTTTGACCCTGCAGGAGGAGACCGAATCCTATAGCAACACCTCTTTTGATACTTTGCTCACCCTGAAGTCTGTATTCATGGCCTAACAGGGTTTGTTATAAACTCACATAGCATTACCTACTATTTAGGACAAAAATTGCCTTTCAGCTATCTGGGAATAGTATGAGTCATGTCCATTGGTTTTTTAGGAGTTCTCTTGTGGGCCCATCATATGTTTACCATAGGGATAGCTGTGGACTCAGGAGCATACTTTGCATCAGCTACCGTAATTACTTCTATCCCTACAGGAGTAAAAGTATCTAGCTGATTAGCAACTCTTTATTTAATTTTTCTTTTTTTTTTTTTTGGCTGAGTTGGGTCTTGGTTGCTGCGCATGGGCTTTCTCTGGTTGCGGTGAGCGGCAGCTACTCTTCGTTGCGGTGTGCGGCCCTTTCATTGCAGTGGCTTCTCTTGTTGCAGAGCACGGCCTCTAGGCGCGTGGGATTCAGTAGTTGTGGCTTGCGGGCTCTAGAGGGCAGGCTCAGTAGTTGTGGCACACGGGCTTTTTGCTCCGCGGCATGTGGAATCTTCCCAGACAAGGGCTCGAACCCGTGTTCCCTGCATTGGCAGACGAATTCTTAACCACTGCGTCACCAGGGAAGTCCCTGGTTAGCAACTGTTCACGGAGGTAATACTATATGACCTCCCACTATATTATGAGTTTTAGGCTTTAGTTTTTCTTTTTACAGTAGGTGGTTTGACAGGAATCATCTTAGTCAACTCATCCCCAGACATTGTCCTCCAGGATACATACTATGTAGTAGCACACTTCCATGACCTAATGTCCATGGGAGCAGTCTTCACTATTATAGGAGGCTTTCTACACTGATTCCCACTATTCTCAGGTTATACAGTTAACTCAGCATGAGCAAAAATTCACTTCACAAGTATATTTGTAGTAGTAAATATGACTTCCTGCAGCACTTTCGTGGCCTCTCAGGGATGTCACTACGTTAGTCTGAGTACCCTGAGGCACACACAACATGAAATATTTTGTCTTTAGGCTCATTCATCTCAGTAGCAGCAGTAATGCTAATAATCTTCATACTTTGAAAAGCATTTGTGTCTAAACAAGAAGTCTTAGCAGTGGGAATTGCTACTCCTAACCTAGAATGGTTACACGGATGTCCTCCACCATATCCTACGTTTCAAGATCCTACCTATGTAAATGTAAAATAAGGAAGGACTCAAGTCCTTTTCAACCAGTTTCAAGCCAACACCATAACAATTATGTCTTCCTCAATAAATGAGATAAAAGTAAAAAGTGATGTAGCTTTGTCAAAGTTAAATGATAGGCTAAAATCCTGTATATGACTAAGGCATATCAATTTCATCTAGGCTCTCAAGATACAACATCACCGATTATGGAAGAACTTTTACATTTTCTTCATCACACATTAATAGTGATTTTTAAAATAAGTTCTCTAGTCCTCTATATCATTTCACTAATATTGACATCTAAACTCATAGGCATACAATAGATGCACAGGTAGAGAAAATGTGAACAATTTACTAGCTATTATTGTAATCTTAATTGCCCTATCATCATTGTGAATCCTTTACATGATACATGAAATCAATAACTCTTCCCAAACCATAAAAAACTATGGGTCAGTAAAGATACTGAAGCTACAAATACACAGATTACGAAGATTTAAATGTTGACTCCTCTGTAATCCCCACATCAGAGCTAAAACCAGGAGAATAATGCCTAATAAAAGTCAACAACCGAGTAGTTAGGGATAGTCATTGAATATTAGTTTCATCTGAAATTGTTGTACACACCGGAGTTGTTCCTTCTCAGGCCTAAAAGAAGCTGCTATCCCAGGACGCCTAACTTAAGGAATCCTAATATCAACAGGACCCGGCCTATGTTGTGGACAAGAGAGCTCGTTTTCCTGAGTTCAAAGACAGGACAGAGGGATATGTCTGAGATATGGGGTGAATCTGCAGCCCATGGGGATGCACTCTCCAAGCTCCAGTATAGGAATGGGGCCTCTAGGGTCCCAGGCCACCCACCACGCCCTCTGGAGCAGGATCTGGGCAACATTCCCTGTCAGTGATGAGGCAGCCCTAGCACTTGTCACGGCCCGATGTCGTGTCCTATGTGGGCCCCATGCTCTTGGGACCACACCCCACACTCTGCAGGTCCATGCTACAGGGTCCTTCATGCCTCAGGAGTAGAGACCACACAGCAAGCAGTTCCCTCCCCAACCAGCAGGAGGAGGGGAGGAGAGCAGGGGCACCAGGGGACTCTCACTCAGACAACAACACCCCAGCGGTGCCAGCGGGGACAGTGATGATGCAGATGAGGCACAGACCAAGAGATGGGACCAGAGGACCCAAAAGGCAGCTGGTCAGGTCCTGGCTCACCTGCACCCCGGACACCTTTGTCCCGCATACACCCCCTTCCTCATACACCCTCTCCTTAAATGCAGATTCTTCAGATGCGAACAGGCAGAGCTTCAGACTGAAAGTCAGCTCTTCCAAAATGACCCGTCAGCAAACACTGCAGGATTCCACTGCAGTGGGTGCCCTGCAGTCGACAACTCAGGGACTGAAGTGGATATCGGTGCCAGGGGCAGTGGGAGGGAATGGGGAATGAGACTTTCATGGTTGTGGAATTTTGGTTTTGCAGGACGAAAAGTTCTAGTGATGGTGGTGATGGCTCCACGAGAAAGTGAATCTATCTGATGCCTCAGAAACGTGCACTTAAAATGGTGATGATGGTAAAGGGTATGTGACGTGTGTTTTATTTCACTTAAAATAAATTCTTAAAATAATGTCTTGTTAATTGAGATTCCATTTCGACTCCCCTTCATCACAAACGTCGGAGGTCCAGACACAGTCCCCTACCTTAGGGGCCATCACGGTACCCTCACAGAGCACATGGGAGACCATTCTTAGGGGGGGCTAGTCTGTGCTCACCTGACCTCTGTCCAGGGGGACCCAGGCAGTGGTGACCCCCATAGATTAGACATATGATATGCTATAGTATTAATACGATACCACCAAGTGTTGTCACTCACCGGAACACAGAGCAGCAACCCACTCAAACATGCCTGACCTCATATGATTGTGACAAGATGAAGAGAAGAAAAGGAACCACAGGTTAATCAGGACAACACCCTTAATGCAGAGGTTGGAAATCTCAAAGGGGACAGGACACACTGCAGGCAAAGAGCGCATATGCGGTCTCCCCATCCATGTGATCCTGACCCATGCAGGTATGGTGAGACCCACACAGTCCCCTCACCCTATACCTGGGGCCACACATCCACACTCACCAGGGTGACCCACCTCCCCAGACCCCTCCACCTGGGTCACATGTCCACAGTCCCAGGGTGACCTCACCTCCCCAGACCCTGCACCTGGGGTCACACGTCCCCTTGGTCAGGACACCATGGCTCTGCAGGGGGCTCCCCCAATGTGGAAACAAGCTGGGTCCCTGGGACCTCCTGGGATGGGAAAAAGTGTCAGGTGGGTCTCCTTTCCCCACACTTGTCCCAGAGGAGTCCTCCTCTTCTCACTTTGGTTCTGTGTGATTTGAACTGTTTGTACAGCTTTCATACTAAAGTTGAACACACGACCCTGGTGCTGGCATGCTCGGTCCTTTCTCGTCTCACTTACATGTTGAGAAAACTCACAGGACAGCAGGGCTGAAAGCCGAGGGGCAGCTCTGGACTCTGCTGAGTAGGGACGGTAGACTGGAGGGAGAGCTCAGCAGCAGCCTCAGCTGTCACCCATCGGCCTTTTGCCCCCATCTGCGTGCCCTGCAATCAATTCAGCAGCTAAACCTGCTTCCCTATGCACCATGCACGTGCTGGTAAATTGGAATTATTGCCAGGTAGTCCTCCTGAGGATTCTCCATGAGCCCCAGGGAAGGTGAACCTTGCAGGGATTAAGACTAAGGCCCCGACCATAGCACTGACCCTTGGGAGGACCAGGTCACCACATTCAGAAGAGAGGCTGTTACGTAGACAAGCCCACCTCAGCTCCAGACCCCAGACATCTAAGCACTGACATTCAGATGCAGGCACGGAACTTCCCAGTACTGAGGCCAGGCCGGGTCTCTACCCAGGTCCCCATAGTCCTAGCGTACACAGAACATGGTCAGGTCTAAATCTTCTTATTATAGACAACACATGGTCAGCTCTAAACATAATCAGTAGACAGGACATGCAGAGGTCTAAATCTACCATGTAGACACAACTTGATCATGTTTAAACTAGCTTAGGGCTGATCTCATAGGGGGTACAGATCACACACATGGGTCTCTCATCTTTGGACACCCACGTCAGGAAACTGAACAAAATCTTTGTCATTAAACATTTCAACAGGTAAAACAGAAATGTTCCCAATTTCTCTGGCCACCTGATGGTCAGGATCCACGGGCGAGCCACGAACTTCTTAGAGTGCAGCCCAGTCTGCTGCCAGGACAGACAAGAAGTGGCCTGATTCCAGCCTCCCAGGCTTCCAGAAGGAGGCGGCCACACTGCAAGCCAGGTCAGGAGAGTCCTGCATGGTCCGGGCCGGGAGATCCGGTCTGTCCATTCGGCTGGCCGATTCCGGGCGGGGCGCTCAGGGCCGCTGAGAGCCCTGCACTCAGGTCCTGCTTCCCTGCAGCGTGTGCGTGTGCGTGTGCGTGTGCGTGTGTGTGTGTGTGTAGAGGGGGCGGTGGCTGACGGCTCCCATGGTTCCCAACCCGGGCACCGCGCTGTCTTCGAGGGGAGGCACGGGGAGAGGTAGGGGCACAGAAGCCGTTGGAGAGGAGAACCCACCGCGGAACTCCTTGCACACTGGCTCGCCCCACCCGGAGACCCGCCTGCCCATCGTGGGCCGCATGTCGCCCCCCAGTCCCCCACCCCCGAGGGCAGGGTGCCTGCTCTTTCAACAGCACAGGGTCTCACATGAAGGAGACCCAGTGTGGACTGTCAGCCCCCGACTCCTGATGCTGTGTTTAGGGGGAGAATGAACCCCCTTCACTGGGCGATGGGACCCTGTGAGGAAAGAGGTGGCGGCCCGATCCAAGTCGGGGCCTGGCTGAGATATGAGGAAACAGGAGCCAAGGGCAGGGCCTGGATGCCAGACCAACAGGAGGGGCACCCCCAGCCTTGGCCGGGCTCTCCAACGGTGACATGGTTGCTTTAGGGGACCTGGGACAGGTGACTGAATGTAATGGGAGTCTAAACTGGACCCTGAATGCGGCTTAAAGAAGGTGTGAAGGATGTTACTGAGACAGTGACAGTCATTGGAAGACAAACTCTGTGTCAGGATATCCTGCTCCATCCATTTAAATCCCTGAGATCTGTGACCTTTACGTGGCTACGCAGGATTGTTAGAGCAGCTGCGTGCGGATATATCTGGGGCACAATTCAGTCTGCAGCCAACTTGCAAGTGGTTCCAGCAAACACACAGGTGTGCGCACAGGCAGGCACAGCACACACACAAACATATGCACGTGCACAGCAAAAATATATTCACACACTAGCATGTGAACACACATGCACCCATATGCCCATGCACGCACTAATGTGTGCAAGTTCACATACCTATCCACATGCACAGCATATTTATGCAAACAGGCACATGCACACGCATAGCACACACACAGGGAATAAAGTGAATCCGTAAAGCATTAATTCCTGAACACAAGTGAAGCTGACATGTATTTTTCCCTTTTCTTAGCCTTGATGTTTTCCACAACAAAAAGTTTAAGAAAAAAGTTAATGGCAAATGACTTTTGATTCATAGGACTTTCTGATTTTATTCCACAAATATTATGACAGCAGAAATGAATGTAGATATTACATGTGTCCACTAATGGAAGAATGGAGAAGAAAAACACGGTCCATCAATACAAGGGAATGCTATTCAGCCTAAAAAGGAAGTCAATTCTGACACAGGATGCAGCAGGGATGAACCTTGAGGGCATTATGCTCAGTGATGTAAGCTAGACACAAAAAAACAAACAGTGCTTGATCCACTCATACAAGGCTCCTAGAGCAGTCGGAAATATAGAGACATAAAGTAGGATGTTGAGGGCCAGAGGCTGAGGGAGGGACAATGGGGAGTGAGTGTTTAATGGGGACTGTTTCAATTTTGCAAGATGAAAAAGTTCTGGAGGAGGATGGTGGTCAGGTTTGCACAACAGTGTGAATTACTTCCTGACCCTGAAATGTGCACTTAAAAATGGTTAAGATAGTACATTTTATGTTATGTGTACCAGACCACAATTTTTAAAACTTTTCCAAAAACAACAGGAAATAGTCCATGAATACCACAAGATGCACAACTTCACTAACAAGAGAGGGATTAAAGCCATAAGAAAAATACTGTGCATACGCCTACCAGAATGGCAGACATGAAAGACATAGTATCAAATATCAGCAGGATGTGGAGCAATGGAAAGCCTGGTACGCAACGGGGGGATGCAACCACTTCTGAAGCAATCGGGCCTCAGATAACGAAGTCCGTGCACAGAGACCCACAGTGCTCCTCCCAGTTGAACACAAACCCACCAGCCCTGCACCAGGACACATGGACATGGACTGGCAGCCACAGGAGCCAAACCTGAAGGAACCTGAAGGCCATCACAGACGGATGCAGAAATGAACCATGCACGCTCCTATGAAGGAATATTCCACAGCAATGGAGTACATTTTGTTTAAAGGTAGTAAAACTATAAAAATTATTTTTTAAAGAAAACTATATTTACAAGATGAAAGAATCTATAATTCTGGCACCTAGGGATTGTCGAATGCTCCTAAAAATAGATTGCTGTGGAAACGTTTATTATAGGGAAATTGACATATTCTCTAGGAAGGACGCGGTGAATGGGCCTGCTACATTTTCTACATTGAAGACATGTACAGGTTTTGATGCTACTTCTGTTAAATCAAGTGGGGCTTCACTGGATTTCTGCTACTGCGGAGATAATCAAATTGTGGGTAGGGGTCAGGAGAAAATTAGTCATAGGTGTTCTTGTGTAATAATTACTGTTGAAAGTGTAAATTATCCATTTACCAGTAAGACTGAGAATAGAATAACTGCTACATTACTTCATATGAGATGATCCTCTGGGCTATTGTTCCTGGAGCTCCAGTGAGTGAGTATTTTGAATGTGAAGTTCATCCAGATGTGAGGATGGAATAAATGGCTAGGTGTGATATGGCTAATAGAAATAATATGCCTACATTTATACTAATTAGTGGATAAGATATGGGAAGAGGAATTCATGTTGTGAGAGGCAGGGTTATGGCTAGCATTGGGGCAATAATATATAAATTGATGATGTTGATGGACATAGTGGTTCTTTAATAAGTACTTTGAATGCCTCAGCAATGGGTTGTAATCATCCATGGGGGCTGATGATTTTTGGCCCTTTCTGGATTTGTATATAGCCTAGGATTTTCCATTTGGTTAATATGAGGAATGCTATGGTGAATTAAATTGGGTAATTTGTGAAAGAATGTTGATTATAAACATATTCTTAGGAAGAGGACTTGAAGCAGTGCAGAAAAAGTTTCAGTTTTACATAATTACCGGGCTCTGCCAGCGTAACGAACCCTGTTCTACAGTAGGGTATGTATAAATTAATTGAATGTAGATTATATCATCATTTAGTTTGAAGACATTTTGTAAAGGAAGCCGTATTGCTCTTGTCCTTTCATACTGGAAGAAATCTGCAATAGACAGAAACCAACCAGGATGACTCCAGTCTGAACTCAGATCACGTGAGGCTTTAATCGTTGAACAAACAGACAATTAATAGCAGTTATACCGTTGAAATGTCGTGATCCTGCATCAAGGTCATAAACCATATTGCCCATATGAACTCCAGAATACAATTACACTGTTATCCCTAGTAAAACTTGTTCCATTGACCAGTGTTTTAGAAGAACAGGTGATAAAGCATTTTGACTAGCTGGCCTAAGTTTTAATCACTCAGAAGTGGTTTTATTCTCCAAAAAATAAATGGCGCATGGGCTCAAGACACACCGGCTTCAGTAGTTGTGGCGTGCAGACTCAGTAGTTGTGGCCCAATGGCTTAGTTGTTCCGTGGCACGTGAGATCTTCCCGGACCGGGGATCGAACCGGGTCCCCTGCATTGGCAGGCGAATTCTTAATCACTGCATCACCAGGGAAGTCCCAGATTCGCAGTCTCCCTTTTAATATACCTTAAGCCCAAAGAATCCATGGAAAATTGTTAGAGAAAATAAGGCAATAAAATACTGTAAGGACTATAACAGAAGCATATAGTACACAGTTCATATAGACACATCCCAAGCAGTTACAAAGTATATTAAAAGGGAGGGTGCAATTTTAAAAGAATAAGAAAAATTATACCCACAAACTCCCAATCTTTCCTGAAACGTTGCAATCTGAAACCCTATTGTAGGAAGCAGAAGATTCCAGGAGATATTCTACAAATGAAGGACTGCAAACCCTGTGGTTGGATAAGGAATTCTGGAAGGAAGGTATCCTCACCCAAGGAGAGCAGGTTCCTATACTTCTCTAACATCACATCCCTGTACAATTCCCATTGATCTTGGTCCAGGCATTCTCACTCCTCTTGACAGAAATCTATGGCCACATCCTGGAATGTCAGCAGTCCCTGAAATTAAACGTACACATGCCATGTGGCCACGGGAAGAGTTCATAATATGACCCAAGAAGAAAACAGCAAGTTAAGAGAAGGTTTTAATTTAGAAGAGTCTCTTCAATTATCCACTAATACATATATATATATATATATATATATATATATATATATAAATAATTTTTTTTTTACAAAGTAACTTTCTCTACCTTATTTCTAACTACAAGAAAAGAGTATGGCATGTGATCCACAAAACCAATATAGAGACTATACTTGTCTGGAAAAGAAATGATAAAATGATGGTTTCAACACAGGCATATGCATTTTTGAGTGTTTTATTTATATCAAACTGGATAAAAGGTGTGTATTTCTCATAGAGAAAAGACCTGTCGAGGTAGAAATGTACCTTTCAACTATTCATGGGTACACGAGTACACTGGGGAGATTGTAAAAGTGCAGTTTGTGATTCAGTAGGTCCGGTGGGCCTGAGTTCTATTTTTTTAACAAGCTCATTTTTAACTAGTGATGCCACAGTCTCTGATACATTAACCACAACTGTGAATATCAGAGACATAATTAGAAAGGTAAAAATTCACATTTAATTTTGAACATAAAGTGTTTTATGGATTTACACCTTTAATAGAATAGTGAGCACAGCAGCAACAATCATTTGTGAGTATTTACTATAGACTGTGTATGTTTCTAATTTTTTTGTGTAGGATTCCAGGAAAAAGGCCTGGGCTGCGGCCACAATGGGCGTGGCCCCCAGGCCGGGCCGCCCCTCCAGGACCCCCGACGGGGCCCTGCGCTCCTGGCGGCTCCCTCCCCCGCCGCCCCGCTCCCTCCCGGAAGGCCACGGGGCAGAGCGGTCCCACCCACTGCGCGCTGAACAGAGCCCGCGTTTCCTCAGAGCTGGAACTCCCGGCTCAGGCGGCGTCTCTTCCCTCCGCCTTCATGGAACTGCCCCGGAGCCCGAGGGGAGGGCGACCTCACTGAGGCTGCCGGCTCTGGAGGTGCCCCGGCGGCCGAAGGCATGACAGTCGCAGGGACGGCGGGCCGGGTAAGTGGGCGCCGACCCTCCGCCTGGTCCGGTGCCCGGGCGGCAGCACAAGACCAGCTTCTGAGGGGCAGGGGTTCGCTGCCACCCGCCGCTGCTGTGCAGAAAGAGCGGCCTCCAGCGTCTGGTCCCCGGGAACTTCGGTCCGTCCTCTCGCCCCTGCCCTCGTCCTGGCTCGCGAGGCCTGGTGGGCGTGAGGAGGGGGTCGGCCTGAGCGTCCTGAGGGGAAACGGGGCAAGGGAGGCGCAGGGTCCGGCTGCAGCGTCAGCGCCCCTCTTCCCGACTGCGGGGAAAGCGGCTGAAAACTCCTCCCGAGGCGCGCAGGCCCCTTATTCAGCCGAGTCCCTCTGCGCTCCTTCCTCCCTGAGCTAAAGTACCGGGGGGAGGGGACAGGGCAGGGAACTGGCGCAGGTAATGGGGAACATCCAAAGGTGATTGTTAACTAAGGAAAACCAGCTCTCCCAAGGTGAGGAATGCGGCGCTTTTCTTTGCCTGGGCTCACTGAATTCCTTCCTTTGATATGCACCTCAGCTCTCTGGGGCCTGCATTCTGTATTTGCATATCCTGAGTGCCTCAGGGCCCGCCGGCTCACATTGGAGGGCTGCAAGTGCTGAAGACTGTGACATCCTTTGTTTACTGATAGGGCAAGAACTATTCCATTTCTCACAGGCCTGAGGGGCAGACAGTGGAAAAAAGTCAGAGAATCTCACTCGGCCTGTACTTTGGTTTACATATAGATAATATTTATACTTAACTGTGCTGATAGAGGTTCTCAAGCCCAATCAACTTGTTCTACTGCCCTCTATGTATCAATTTCATCAATATGATAAGATAAATGCCTATAGAATTGACTTAATCCATTTAAATAGGATAATGATTTTGAAAGGAAACATAATAGAAATATAGCAACGAAACCTTTACCACTAAAGGCTGGGTCTGGAACACCCTAAATAAATGTTCCATTGTTAAAATATTGAAAGATGTAGTCAATAGAAATATCAACAAAAATGACAAATAATAAGGGTAGCAGAATGTTGAAATGTTCTATCTTTATCATTAAAGTGGCAGAAAATCATTTATTAGTAGGCACTGGGGGCAGAAGATGCCTGATTTTATATCTGTGTCATATTTGTGCAGTTGTTTCAACAAGTAACTTAAAGACAAAATGGAAAAACAAGGAGGTTTGTGCCTGAGATCATGTTGATGTGAAACCAGGGATGGCCACCTTGTGCCAGGTGAGTTAAGTTTACCTGGCAGGTAGACCGCAGAGCTCCTGGGAAGCAAGGGTTGGAATTTTTCTGCTGGGTGCCCCTTAGGTTCTGTGACTTGACTGACTGTGAGTCATGTTTCTGGAAAGACCTGATCACAGGAAAAGGGTGGGAATAGAGTGATTTGGGGAGCAGCTAACAACATTCATCACAGCTCACGGCCTGAATGAATTTTAAAGAAACAGGAAAACAAATGCTTCTTATGGAATCAGAGAATGTGAGGGCTGGACAATCCCAGAAAATGAGGAACACCCATCCCATTTTCCAGATGACAAAACAGAGGTCCAGCAAGGTGAAATCCCTCACCCAAGTTGCACCCGTCTCTCCTCCCCACTACGTGGTTCATGAAAGCAGGACTCTTCCTGTCTTGATCACTGCTGAACCCCAAAAAGGGCCAGGCATCTAGCAGCTGCTCCAAAAATTTGGGTTGACTGTAGGAACAATGCTATTTCTTTCTTTCTCACTCTTATTCAGGATTGTGCCAAGAACTCGCCAGGTTGCAATGTAATTCGATAAATGTAAATATTAATTGAGTTTTGTTGTGATGAGGACTTAGGCTTTGAAGGTAACAGACTTGGTTCAGATCTTGGTTCTGCCACTCCATAGCTGTTTGGCTTTGGGAAAATTACTAAACCTCTCTGAGATTATTTCCTCCTTTGTAAAGTGGGGATAAATCTATCTGAGCCAGCAGAGCAGCTGCATGAGAGATGTGCACTAAATATTGGTCTTTCTCACTCTCCTACGCCATCTCTCTGTTCTTCCCAGAGAAGCTGAACAGAAGGATAGAGTACTTTTGTTTAAAATAGTTAACTAATTAATTAATTAATTTGTTTTTGGCTGCGTTGGGTCTTCGTTGCTATGCGCAGGCTTTGCCTAGTTGCGGCAAGCGGGGGCTACTCTTTGTTGCGGTGCGCGGGCTTCTCATTGCGGTGGCTTCTCTTGCTAGCCTTAACCCCAATGCTAGCCTTAACCCTGGCTCTCACAACATGAATTCCTCTTCCCATATCTTATCCACTAATTAATATAAATGTAGGCATATTATTTCTATTAGCCATATCACACCTAGCCATTTACTCCATCCTCAGATCTGGATGAACTTCACATTCAAAATACTCACTCACTGGAGCTCTAGGAGCAATAGCACAGAGGATCATCTCATATGAAGTAATGTAGCAGTTATTCTATTCTCAGTCTTACTGATAAATGGATCATTTACACTTTCAACAGTAATTATTACACAAGAACACCTATGACTAATTTTCTCCTGACCCCTACCCAGAATTTGATTATCTCCTCAGTAGCCGAAATCCAACGAAGCCCCACTTGATTAAACGGAAGTAGCATCAAAACCTGTATATGTCTTCAATGTAGAAAATGTAGCAGGCCCATTCACCCCGTCCCTCCTAGAGAATATGTCAATTTCCCTATCATAAACATTTCCCCAGCAATCTATTTTTAGGAGCATTCGACAATCCCTAGGTGCCAGAATTATATACAGCCCAAGTCATCATTAAACACATCTAACAATCTCCTTTCTATGAATTTGAGCCTCCTACCTACAATTTTGATATGATCAACGCATACATCTCTTATAAAAAGTTTTTTTACGACTAACATTAACCCTATGTATATGAGAGTTTTCACTACTTGTCATCATACCAGGCAACCCACCACAAATTTAAGAAATATGTCTGACAAAAGAGTTACTTTGATAGAGTAAATCACAGAGGTTTCAATGCTCTTATTCCTGGAATTGAATTCTTCCTAATAATTTTACATTCTCCATGCTACCTACCACATTACACCACATGCTATATAGTAAAGTTCTCTAAGTAAGCTTCAGGCCCATACCCCCAAAATATTTTTATATATCCTTCCTGTGCTAATAAACTCTCATTGTTTTTACCATCATTCTACTGACCATTTTCTCAGGAAATATAATTGTATAACAAGCTCACACTGGTTAATGGTATCCCCATTCTAATAAAAAACATGAACCCATAAGCTACAGAAGCATCCAACAAATATTTCCTAAAACAGTCCACCACATCAATACTACTTATAATGGCTATTATCATTAATCTAATATACTCTGGTCAAAGAGCACAATGAATAACAAGAATCTTTAATCCAGCAGCATCCACCCTCATGACAATCGCCCTTGTCACAAAAGTAGGACTTTCCCCATTTCACTTCTGAGTGCCTGAAGTCACACGAGGCATCCCATGAACAGCAGACCTGATGCTATCAACATGACAAAATTGCACCCCTATCAGTTTTATACCACATGTCACCATCCATCAACCTAAATATACTATTAATCATAGTGATATTATAAATCATAGCTGGAGGCTGAGGCAGACTTCGCCATACTCACCTGGAAAATATTACACCCTCCTCATCAATTGCCCATATAGGATGAATAACAGCTCTTATAATGTATATTCAGATTATAACAATCCTAAACATACTAATTTATATCATAACAACACTATCTTCTTCTTATTTATGCCCAGATCATGTACTACAAGAGTATCATTATCACACACATGAGATAAAACACCTCCCATCACAATCATTTTCCTCACCATTATAGTATCATTAGGACATCGCCCATCACTATCAGGCTTTCTACCCAAATGAATAATTATCCAAGAGATAACAAAAACGACAACATCATTCTACCAACACTAATAGCCATCATAGCAGTCCTCAGCATATATTTCTACTTGCAGCTAACATACTCCACATCACTAACTATATTCCCTTCATTAAACAACACAAACACAAAACAATTTGAACATACAAAGAAATAACCTTCCTATCATTACCAATCATAATACCCACACGGTTACTACACACAACACCCATTCTATCGGTGCTGGACTAGGAATTTAGGTTAGTTCAGACCAAGAGCTTTCAAAACCCTAAACAAGTGAAATTTACTTAATTCCTAAAAATAAGGATTGCAAGACTTTATTCTACATCAATTGAATGTAAAGCAAACACTGTATTGAAGCCAAATCTTTACGAGATTGATGAGTTTTAACCCCAGGAAACTTTAGTTAACAGGCAAATCCTCTAGTCAACTGGCTTCAGTCTACTTCTCCTTCATTTGAGAAAGAAAAAAAGAAAAAAAAAAAAAAAGGCAGGATAATCACTGGCAGAATTGAAGCTGCTTCTCTGAAGTTACAATTCAATTTGTTGATTCACCACAGGGTTTGCCAGAAAGAGGGCTCAATCTCTGTCTTTAGATTTACAGTCTAATGCTAACTCAGTCATTTTACCTCGGTTCATACACTGCTGATTATTTTCAACAAATCACAAAGATATCGGCATTTTATATTTACTATTTGGTGCTTGAGCTGGAGTAGCAGGCAGCACCTTAATTATATTAATCCAGGCTGAGCTATGCTGACCTGGACCGCTACTTGGAGATGCCCAAATCTGTAAGGTTGTCATAACAGTCCCTGCACTTGTAATAATTTTCTTTATAGCTGTACCCGTTATGATTGCAGGCTTTGAAAACTGACTTGGGCCACTAATAACTCGGACACCTGAAGTAGCATTTCCCCCAATAAATCATATAAACTTTTGACTACTTCCCCCATCATTCTTACTCCTACTCATATCACCAATAGTAGAAGCTGGTTCTGGTACCAGTGGGACGGTGTATTCAGCTCTAGCCTGCAATCTGGCCCATGCAGGAGCCTCTGTCGACCTAACTGTTTTCTCCTTACATTTAGCAGGTGTCTCCTCAATTCTTGGTATTATTACTTTTATTACTATAGTCTTTAATACAAAACCAGCAGTCATATCCCAATACCAAACACCATTATTTGTTTAATCTTCCCCAACTATAGCCATATTACTATAATTACCAATCTCAGTCCAAGCAGCCAGAATTGCCATGCTGTTAAGAGATAGAAATCTAAACACTACTTTCTTTGACCCTGCAGGAGGAGACCGAATCCTATAGCAACACCTCTTTTGATACTTTGCTCACCCTGAAGTCTGTATTCATGGCCTAACAGGGTTTGTTATAAACTCACATAGCATTACCTACTATTTAGGACAAAAATTGCCTTTCAGCTATCTGGGAATAGTATGAGTCATGTCCATTGGTTTTTTAGGAGTTCTCTTGTGGGCCCATCATATGTTTACCATAGGGATAGCTGTGGACTCAGGAGCATACTTTGCATCAGCTACCGTAATTACTTCTATCCCTACAGGAGTAAAAGTATCTAGCTGATTAGCAACTCTTTATTTAATTTTTCTTTTTTTTTTTTTTTGGCTGAGTTGGGTCTTGGTTGCTGCGCATGGGCTTTCTCTGGTTGCGGTGAGCGGCAGCTACTCTTCGTTGCGGTGTGCGGCCCTTTCATTGCAGTGGCTTCTCTTGTTGCAGAGCATGGCCTCTAGGCGCGTGGGATTCAGTAGTTGTGGCTTGCGGGCTCTAGAGGGCAGGCTCAGTAGTTGTGGCACACGGGCTTTTTGCTCCGCGGCATGTGGAATCTTCCCAGACAAGGGCTCGAACCCGTGTTCCCTGCATTGGCAGACGAATTCTTAACCACTGCGTCACCAGGGAAGTCCCTGGTTAGCAACTGTTCACGGAGGTAATACTATATGACCTCCCACTATATTATGAGTTTTAGGCTTTAGTTTTTCTTTTTACAGTAGGTGGTTTGACAGGAATCATCTTAGTCAACTCATCCCCAGACATTGTCCTCCAGGATACATACTATGTAGTAGCACACTTCCATGACCTAATGTCCATGGGAGCAGTCTTCACTATTATAGGAGGCTTTCTACACTGATTCCCACTATTCTCAGGTTATACAGTTAACTCAGCATGAGCAAAAATTCACTTCACAAGTATATTTGTAGTAGTAAATATGACTTCCTGCAGCACTTTCGTGGCCTCTCAGGGATGTCACTACGTTAGTCTGAGTACCCTGAGGCACACACAACATGAAATATTTTGTCTTTAGGCTCATTCATCTCAGTAGCAGCAGTAATGCTAATAATCTTCATACTTTGAAAAGCATTTGTGTCTAAACAAGAAGTCTTAGCAGTGGGAATTGCTACTCCTAACCTAGAATGGTTACACGGATGTCCTCCACCATATCCTACGTTTCAAGATCCTACCTATGTAAATGTAAAATAAGGAAGGACTCAAGTCCTTTTCAACCAGTTTCAAGCCAACACCATAACAATTATGTCTTCCTCAATAAATGAGATAAAAGTAAAAAGTGATGTAGCTTTGTCAAAGTTAAATGATAGGCTAAAATCCTGTATATGACTAAGGCATATCAATTTCATCTAGGCTCTCAAGATACAACATCACCGATTATGGAAGAACTTTTACATTTTCTTCATCACACATTAATAGTGATTTTTAAAATAAGTTCTCTAGTCCTCTATATCATTTCACTAATATTGACATCTAAACTCATAGGCATACAATAGATGCACAGGTAGAGAAAATGTGAACAATTTACTAGCTATTATTGTAATCTTAATTGCCCTATCATCATTGTGAATCCTTTACATGATACATGAAATCAATAACTCTTCCCAAACCATAAAAAACTATGGGTCAGTAAAGATACTGAAGCTACAAATACACAGATTACGAAGATTTAAATGTTGACTCCTCTGTAATCCCCACATCAGAGCTAAAACCAGGAGAATAATGCCTAATAAAAGTCAACAACCGAGTAGTTAGGGATAGTCATTGAATATTAGTTTCATCTGAAATTGTTGTACACACCGGAGTTGTTCCTTCTCAGGCCTAAAAGAAGCTGCTATCCCAGGACGCCTAACTTAAGGAATCCTAATATCAACAGGACCCGGCCTATGTTGTGGACAAGAGAGCTCGTTTTCCTGAGTTCAAAGACAGGACAGAGGGATATGTCTGAGATATGGGGTGAATCTGCAGCCCATGGGGATGCACTCTCCAAGCTCCAGTATAGGAATGGGGCCTCTAGGGTCCCAGGCCACCCACCACGCCCTCTGGAGCAGGATCTGGGCAACATTCCCTGTCAGTGATGAGGCAGCCCTAGCACTTGTCACGGCCCGATGTCGTGTCCTATGTGGGCCCCATGCTCTTGGGACCACACCCCACACTCTGCAGGTCCATGCTACAGGGTCCTTCATACCTCAGGAGTAGAGACCACACAGCAAGCAGTTCCCTCCCCAACCAGCAGGAGGAGGGGAGGAGAGCAGGGGCACCAGGGGACTCTCACTCAGACAACAACACCCCAGCGGTGCCAGCGGGGACAGTGATGATGCAGATGAGGCACAGACCAAGAGATGGGACCAGAGGACCCAAAAGACAGCTGGTCAGGTCCTGGCTCACCTGCACCCCGGACACCTTTGTCCCGCATACACCCCCTTCCTCATACACCCTCTCCTTAAATGCAGATTCTTCAGATGCGAACAGGCAGAGCTTCAGACTGAAAGTCAGCTCTTCCAAAATGACCCGTCAGCAAACACTGCAGGATTCCACTGCAGTGGGTGCCCTGCAGTCGACAACTCAGGGACTGAAGTGGATATCGGTGCCAGGGGCAGTGGGAGGGAATGGGGAATGAGACTTTCATGGTTGTGGAATTTTGGTTTTGCAGGACGAAAAGTTCTAGTGATGGTGGTGATGGCTCCACGAGAAAGTGAATCTATCTGATGCCTCAGAAACGTGCACTTAAAATGGTGATGATGGTAAAGGGTATGTGACGTGTGTTTTATTTCACTTAAAATAAATTCTTAAAATAATGTCTTGTTAATTGAGATTCCATTTCGACTCCCCTTCATCACAAACGTCGGAGGCCCAGACACAGTCCCCTACCTTAGGGGCCATCACAGTACCCTCACAGAGCACATGGGAGACCATTCTTAGGGGGGGCTAGTCTGTGCTCACCTGACCTCTGTCCAGGGGGACCCAGGCAGTGGTGACCCCCATAGATTAGACATATGATATGCTATAGTATTAATACGATACCACCAAGTGTTGTCACTCACCGGAACACAGAGCAGCAACCCACTCAAACATGCCTGACCTCATATGATTGTGACAAGATGAAGAGAAGAAAAGGAACCACAGGTTAATCAGGACAACACCCTTAATGCAGAGGTTGGAAATCTCAAAGGGGACAGGACACACTGCAGGCAAAGAGCGCATATGCGGTCTCCCCATCCATGTGATCCTGACCCATGCAGGTATGGTGAGACCCACACAGTCCCCTCACCCTATACCTGGGGCCACACATCCACACTCACCAGGGTGACCCACCTCCCCAGACCCCTCCACCTGGGTCACATGTCCACAGTCCCAGGGTGACCTCACCTCCCCAGACCCTGCACCTGGGGTCACACGTCCCCTTGGTCAGGACACCATGGCTCTGCAGGGGGCTCCCCCAATGTGGAAACAAGCTGGGTCCCTGGGACCTCCTGGGATGGGAAAAAGTGTCAGGTGGGTCTCCTTTCCCCACACTTGTCCCAGAGGAGTCCTCCTCTTCTCACTTTGGTTCTGTGTGATTTGAACTGTTTGTACAGCTTTCATACTAAAGTTGAACACACGACCCTGGTGCTGGCATGCTCGGTCCTTTCTCGTCTCACTTACATGTTGAGAAAACTCACAGGACAGCAGGGCTGAAAGCCGAGGGGCAGCTCTGGACTCTGCTGAGTAGGGACGGTAGACTGGAGGGAGAGCTCAGCAGCAGCCTCAGCTGTCACCCATCGGCCTTTTGCCCCCATCTGCGTGCCCTGCAATCAATTCAGCAGCTAAACCTGCTTCCCTATGCACCATGCACGTGCTGGTAAACTGGAATTATTGCCAGGTAGTCCTCCTGAGGATTCTCCATGAGCCCCAGGGAAGGTGAACCTTGCAGGGATTAAGACTAAGGCCCCGACCATAGCACTGACCCTTGGGAGGACCAGGTCACCACACTCAGAAGAGAGGCTGTTACGTAGACAAGCCCACCTCAGCTCCAGACCCCAGACATCTAAGCACTGACATTCAGATGCAGGCACGGAGCTTCCCAGTACTGAGGCCAGGCCGGGTCTCTACCCAGGTCCCCATAGTCCTAGCGTACACAGAACATGGTCAGGTCTAAATCTTCTTATTATAGACAACACATGGTCAGCTCTAAACATAATCAGTAGACAGGACATGCAGAGGTCTAAATCTACCATGTAGACACAACTTGATCATGTTTAAACTAGCTTAGGGCTGATCTCATAGGGGGTACAGATCACACACATGGATCTCTCATCTTTGGACACCCACGTCAGGAAACTGAACAAAATCTTTGTCATTAAACATTTCAACAGGTAAAACAGAAATGTTCCCAATTTCTCTGGCCACCTGATGGTCAGGATCCACGGGCGAGCCACGAACTTCTTAGAGTGCAGCCCAGTCTGCTGCCAGGACAGACAAGAAGTGGCCTGATTCCAGCCTCCCAGGCTTCCAGAAGGAGGCGGCCACACTGCAAGCCAGGTCAGGAGAGTCCTGCATGGTCCGGGCCAGGAGATCCGGTCTGTCCATTCGGCTGGCCGATTCCGGGCGGGGCGCTCAGGGCCGCTGAGAGCCCTGCACTCAGGTCCTGCTTCCCTGCAGCGTGTGCGTGTGCGTGTGCGTGTGCGTGTGTGTGTGTGTGTAGAGGGGGCGGTGGCTGACGGCTCCCATGGTTCCCAACCCGGGCACCGCGCTGTCTTCGAGGGGAGGCACGGGGAGAGGTAGGGGCACAGAAGCCGTTGGAGAGGAGAACCCACCGCGGAACTCCTTGCACACTGGCTCGCCCCACCCGGAGACCCGCCTGCCCATCGTGGGCCGCATGTCGCCCCCCAGTCCCCCACCCCCGAGGGCAGGGTGCCTGCTCTTTCAACAGCACAGGGTCTCACATGAAGGAGACCCAGTGTGGACTGTCAGCCCCCGACTCCTGATGCTGTGTTTAGGGGGAGAATGAACCCCCTTGACTGGGCGATGGGACCCTGTGAGGAAAGAGGTGGCGGCCCGATCCAAGTCGGGGCCTGGCTGAGATATGAGGAAACAGGAGCCAAGGGCAGGGCCTGGAGGCCAGACCAACAGGAGGGGCACCCCCAGCCTTGGCCGGGCTCTCCAACGGTGACATTGTTGCTTTAGGGGACCTGGGACAGGTGACTGAATGTAATGGGAGTCTAAACTGGACCCTGAATGCGGCTTAAAGAAGGTGTGAAGGATGTTACTGAGACAGTGACAGTCATTGGAAGACAAACTCTGTGTCAGGATATCCTGCTCCATCCATTTAAATCCCTGAGATCTGTGACCTTTACGTGGCTACGCAGGATTGTTAGAGCAGCTGCGTGCGGATATATCTGGGGCACAATTCAGTCTGCAGCCAACTTGCAAGTGGTTCCAGCAAACACACAGGTGTGCGCACAGGCAGGCACAGCACACACACAAACATATGCACGTGCACAGCAAAAATATATTCACACACTAGCATGTGAACACACATGCACCCATATGCCCATGCACGCACTAATGTGTGCAAGTTCACATACCTATCCACATGCACAGCATATTTATGCAAACAGGCACATGCACACGCATAGCACACACACAGGGAATAAAGTGAATCCGTAAAGCATTAATTCCTGAACACAAGTGAAGCTGACATGTATTTTTCCCTTTTCTTAGCCTTGATGTTTTCCACAACAAAAAGTTTAAGAAAAAAGTTAATGGCAAATGACTTTTGATTCATAGGACTTTCTGATTTTATTCCACAAATATTATGACAGCAGAAATGAATGTAGATATTACATGTGTCCACTAATGGAAGAATGGAGAAGAAAAACACGGTCCATCAATACAAGGGAATGCTATTCAGCCTAAAAAGGAAGTCAATTCTGACACAGGATGCAGCAGGGATGAACCTTGAGGGCATTATGCTCAGTGATGTAAGCTAGACACAAAAAAACAAACAGTGCTTGATCCACTCATACAAGGCCCCTAGAGCAGTCGGAAATATAGAGACATAAAGTAGGATGTTGAGGGCCAGAGGCTGAGGGAGGGACAATGGGGAGTGAGTGTTTAATGGGGACTGTTTCAATTTTGCAAGATGAAAAAGTTCTGGAGGAGGATGGTGGTCAGGTTTGCACAACAGTGTGAATTACTTCCTGACCCTGAAATGTGCACTTAAAAATGGTTAAGATAGTACATTTTATGTTATGTGTACCAGACCACAATTTTTAAAACTTTTCCAAAAACAACAGGAAATAGTCCATGAACACCACAAGATGCACAACTTCACTAACAAGAGAGGGATTAAAGCCATAAGAAAAATACTGTGCATACGCCTACCAGAATGGCAGACATGAAAGACATAGTATCAAATATCAGCAGGATGTGGAGCAATGGAAAGCCTGGTACGCAACGGGGGGATGCAACCACTTCTGAAGCAATCGGGCCTCAGATAACGAAGTCCGTGCACAGAGACCCACAGTGCTCCTCCCAGTTGAACACAAACCCACCAGCCCTGCACCAGGACACACGGACATGGACTGGCAGCCACAGGAGCCAAACCTGAAGGAACCTGAAGGCCATCACAGACGGATGCAGAAATGAACCATGCACGCTCCTATGAAGGAATATTCCGCAGCAATGGAGTACATTTTGTTTAAAGGTAGTAAAACTATAAAAATTATTTTTTAAAGAAAACTATATTTACAAGATGAAAGAATCTATAATTCTGGCACCTAGGGATTGTCGAATGCTCCTAAAAATAGATTGCTGTGGAAACGTTTATTATAGGGAAATTGACATATTCTCTAGGAAGGACGCGGTGAATGGGCCTGCTACATTTTCTACATTGAAGACATGTACAGGTTTTGATGCTACTTCTGTTAAATCAAGTGGGGCTTCACTGGATTTCTGCTACTGCGGAGATAATCAAATTGTGGGTAGGGGTCAGGAGAAAATTAGTCATAGGTGTTCTTGTGTAATAATTACTGTTGAAAGTGTAAATTATCCATTTACCAGTAAGACTGAGAATAGAATAACTGCTACATTACTTCATATGAGATGATCCTCTGTGCTATTGTTCCTGGAGCTCCAGTGAGTGAGTATTTTGAATGTGAAGTTCATCCAGATCTGAGGATGGAATAAATGGCTAGGTGTGATATGGCTAATAGAAATAATATGCCTACATTTATACTAATTAGTGGATAAGATATGGGAAGAGGAATTCATGTTGTGAGAGGCAGGGTTATGGCTAGCATTGGGGCAATAATATATAAATTGATGATGTTGATGGACATAGTGGTTCTTTAATAAGTACTTTGAATGCCTCAGCAATGGGTTGTAATCATCCATGGGGGCTGATGATTTTTGGCCCTTTCTGGATTTGTATATAGCCTAGGATTTTCCATTTGGTTAATATGAGGAATGCTATGGTGAATTAAATTGGGTAATTTGTGAAAGAATGTTGATTATAAACATATTCTTAGGAAGAGGACTTGAAGCAGTGCAGAAAAAGTTTCAGTTTTACATAATTACCGGGCTCTGCCAGCGTAACGAACCCTGTTCTACAGTAGGGTATGTATAAATTAATTGAATGTAGATTATATCATCATTTAGTTTGAAGACATTTTGTAAAGGAAGCCGTATTGCTCTTGTCCTTTCATACTGGAAGAAATCTGCAATAGACAGAAACCAACCAGGATGACTCCAGTCTGAACTCAGATCACGTGAGGCTTTAATCGTTGAACAAACAGACAATTAATAGCAGTTATACCGTTGAAATGTCGTGATCCTGCATCAAGGTCATAAACCATATTGCCCATATGAACTCCAGAATACAATTACACTGTTATCCCTAGTAAAACTTGTTCCATTGACCAGTGTTTTAGAAGAACAGGTGATAAAGCATTTTGACTAGCTGGCCTAAGTTTTAATCACTCAGAAGTGGTTTTATTCTCCAAAAAATAAATGGCGCATGGGCTCAAGACACACCGGCTTCAGTAGTTGTGGCGTGCAGACTCAGTAGTTGTGGCCCAATGGCTTAGTTGTTCCGTGGCACGTGAGATCTTCCCGGACCGGGGATCGAACCGGGTCCCCTGCATTGGCAGGCGAATTCTTAATCACTGCATCACCAGGGAAGTCCCAGATTCGCAGTCTCCCTTTTAATATACCTTAAGCCCAAAGAATCCATGGAAAATTGTTAGAGAAAATAAGGCAATAAAATATTGTAAGGACTATAACAGAAGCATATAGTACACAGTTCATATAGACACATCCCAAGCAGTTACAAAGTATATTAAAAGGGAGGCTGCAATTTTAAAAGAATAAGAAAACTTATACCCACAAACTCCCAATCTTTCCTGAAACGTTGCAATCTGAAACCCTATTGTAGGAAGCAGAAGATTCCAGGAGATATTCTACAAATGAAGGACTGCAAACCCTGTGGTTGGATAAGGAATTCTGGAAGGAAGGTATCCTCACCCAAGGAGAGCAGGTTCCTATACTTCTCTAACATCACATCCCTGTACAATTCCCATTGATCTTGGTCCAGGCATTCTCACTCCTCTTGACAGAAATCTATGGCCACATCCTGGAATGTCAGCAGTCCCTGAAATTAAACGTACACATGCCATGTGGCCACGGGAAGAGTTCATAATATGACCCAAGAAGAAAACAGCAAGTTAAGAGAAGGTTTTAATTTAGAAGAGTCTCTTCAATTATCCACTAATACATATATATATATATATATATATATATATATATATATATATATATATATATATATAATTTTTTTTTTACAAAGTAAATTTCTCTACCTTATTTCTTACTACAAGAAAAGAGTATGGCATGTGATCCACAAAACCAATATAGAGACTATACTTGTCTGGAAAAGAAATGATAAAATGATGGTTTCAACACAGGCATATGCATTTTTGAGTGTTTTATTTATATCAAACTGGATAAAATGTGTGTATTTCTCATAGAGAAAAGACCTGTCGAGGTAGAAATGTACCTTTCAACTCTTCATGGGTACACGAGTACACTGGGGAGATTGTAAAAGTGCAGTTTGTGATTCAGTAGGTCCGGTGGGCCTGAGTTCTATTTTTTTAACAAGCTCATTTTTAACTAGTGATGCCACAGTCTCTGATACATTAACCACAACTGTGAATATCAGAGACATAATTAGAAAGGTAAAAATTCACATTTAATTTTGAACATAAAGTGTTTTATGGATTTACACCTTTAATAGAATAGTGAGCACAGCAGCAACAATCATTTGTGAGTATTTACTATAGACTGTGTATGTTTCTAATTTTTTTGTGTAGGATTCCAGGAAAAAGGCCTGGGCTGCGGCCACAATGGGCGTGGCCCCCAGGCCGGGCCGCCCCTCCAGGACCCCCGACGGGGCCCTGCGCTCCTGGCGGCTCCCTCCCCCGCCGCCCCGCTCCCTCCCGGAAGGCCACGGGGCAGAGCGGTCCCACCCACTGCGCGCTGAACAGAGCCCGCGTTTCCTCAGAGCTGGAACTCCCGGCTCAGGCGGGGTCTCTTCCCTCCGCCTTCACGGAACTGCCCCGGAGCCCGAGGGGAGGGCGACCTCACTGAGGCTGCCGGCTCTGGAGGTGCCCCGGCGGCCGAAGGCATGACAGTCGCAGGGACGGCGGGCCGGGTAAGTGGGCGCCGACCCTCCGCCTGGTCCGGTGCCCGGGCGGCAGCACAAGACCAGCTTCTGAGGGGCAGGGGTTCGCTGCCACCCGCCGCTGCTGTGCAGAAAGAGCGGCCTCCAGCGTCTGGTCCCCGGGAACTTCGGTCCGTCCTCTCGCCCCTGCCCTCGTCCTGGCTCGCGAGGCCTGGTGGGCGTGAGGAGGGGGTCGGCCTGAGCGTCCTGAGGGGAAACGGGGCAAGGGAGGCGCAGGGTCCGGCTGCAGCGTCAGCGCCCCTCTTCCCGACTGCGGGGAAAGCGGCTGAAAACTCCTCCCGAGGCGCGCAGGCCCCTTATTCAGCCGAGTCCCTCTGCGCTCCTTCCTCCCTGAGCTAAAGTACCGGGGGGAGGGGACAGGGCAGGGAACTGGCGCAGGTAATGGGGAACATCCAAAGGTGATTGTTAACTAAGGAAAACCAGCTCTCCCAAGGTGAGGAATGCGGCGCTTTTCTTTGCCTGGGCTCACTGAATTCCTTCCTTTGATATGCACCTCAGCTCTCTGGGGCCTGCATTCTGTATTTGCATATCCTGAGTGCCTCAGGGCCCGCCGGCTCACATTGGAGGGCTGCAAGTGCTGAAGACTGTGACATCCTTTGTTTACTGATAGGGCAAGAACTATTCCATTTCTCACAGGCCTGAGGGGCAGACAGTGGAAAAAAGTCAGAGAATCTCACTCGGCCTGTACTTTGGTTTACATATAGATAATATTTATACTTAACTGTGCTGATAGAGGTTCTCAAGTCCAATCAACTTGTTCTACTGCCCTCTATGTATCAATTTCATCAATATGATAAGATAAATGCCTATAGAATTGACTTAATCCATTTAAATAGGATAATGATTTTGAAAGGAAACATAATAGAAATATAGCAACGAAACCTTTACCACTAAAGGCTGGGTCTGGAACACCCTAAATAAATGTTCCATTGTTAAAATATTGAAAGATGTAGTCAATAGAAATATCAACAAAAATGACAAATAATAAGGGTAGCAGAATGTTGAAATGTTCTATCTTTATCATTAAAGTGGCAGAAAATCATTTATTAGTAGGCACTGGGGGCAGAAGATGCCTGATTTTATATCTGTGTCATATTTGTGCAGTTGTTTCAACAAGTAACTTAAAGACAAAATGGAAAAACAAGGAGGTTTGTGCCTGAGATCATGTTGATGTGAAACCAGGGATGGCCACCTTGTGCCAGGTGAGTTAAGTTTACCTGGCAGGTAGACCGCAGAGCTCCTGGGAAGCAAGGGTTGGAATTTTTCTGCTGGGTGCCCCTTAGGTTCTGTGACTTGACTGACTGTGAGTCATGTTTCTGGAAAGACCTGATCACAGGAAAAGGGTGGGAAAAGAGTGATTTGGGGAGCAGGTAACAACATTCATCACAGGAAAAGGGTGGGAAAAGAGTGCTTTGGGGAGCAGCTAACAACATTTATCACAGCTCACGGCCTGAATGAATTTTAAAGAAACAGGAAAACAAATGCTGCTTATGGAATTAGAGAATGTGAGGGCTGGACAATCCCAGAAAATGAGGAACATCCATCCCATTTTCCAGATGAGAAAACAGAGGTCCAGCAACGTGAAATCCCTCACCCGTGTTGCACCCGTCTCTCCTCCCCACTACGTGGTTCATGAAAGCAGGACTCTTCCTGTCTTTATCACTGCTGAACCCCAAAAAGGGCCAGGCATCTAGCAGCTGCTCCAAAAATTTGGGTTGACTGTAGGAACAATGCTATTTCTTTCTTTCTCACTCTTATTCAGGATTGTGCCAAGAACTCCCCAGGTTGCAGTGTAATTCGATAAATGTAAATATTAATTGAGTTTTGTTTTGATGAGGACTTAGGCTTTGAAGGTAACAGACTTGGTTCAGACCTTGGTTCTGCCACTCCATAGCTGTTTGGCTTTGGGAAAATTACTAAACCTCTCTGAGATTATTTCCTCCTTTGTAAACTGGGGATAAATCTATCTGAGCCAGCAGAGCAGCTGCATGAGAGATGTGCACTAAATATTGGTCTTTCTCACTCTCCTACGCCATCTCTCTGTTCTTCCCAGAGAAGCTGTACTGAAGGATATAGTACCTTTTTAAAATAGTTAACTAATTAATTAATTAATTTGTTTTTGGCTGCGTTGGGTCTTCGTTACTATGCCCAGGCTTTCTCTAGTTGCGGCAAGCGGGGGCTACTCTTTGTTGCGGTGCGCGGGGTTCTCATTGCGGTGGCTTCTCTTGCTGGGCTTGTTGTGGAGCACCAGTTCTAGGCACTCGGGCTTCAGTAGTTGTGGTCTGTAAGCTCAGTAGTTGTGGCCCATGGGCTTAGCTGCTGCGCGGCATGTGGGATCTTCCCTGACCAGAGCTCGAACCCATGTCCCCTGCCTTGGCAGGCAGATTCTTAACCACTGCGCCACCAGGGAAGTCCGATATAGTACTTTTTAAAGAGGGGTTTGAATTTATTTCAGATTGTGTACATTTTTCTTGTAGAAAAGATTATTCCACTATAGAAACATAAACACGCAAAACCACTCCAAATGCAGTATTCTATGGTTTAGATATTATCAGTCACATTTTATAAGTAATTGGGCAAATGCCAAAGCACTAGGTACTGGGGCGTAAGTAGACTCAAATCTGTGGTGACCCCACCCCAATTTCAAGAGCAGGGTGTGCTTTTCAAATCCATGTTTCATCTGGTCTTTGTTTCTCATCCATCCTCTCTCTGTGTCTGCCTTTCTCAAGAAGGCTCAGATCCTCGGCTTTCACACCCTCCCGGCTGGCTGTGCCCCAGCTCCCGGCCTGGAACCTCTGCGTGCCTGGGTGTGCCTGCTCCCCCTGTGCATCACCAGCTTTGCCAGGGAGCTGCTGTATCGTGCACTGCTTGCTGTACCCAGAGTACCTGGACCCTTCTGGTACATGAAGTGCACCCTCCTCACCATGTGTGCAGCCCATCCCCTTACCTTATATCCTGCCTCTAAGCCAGGCTTGGGGGTGACTACAGTGTGCATTCAGCTGTGTGAGGTGCTGGGATCAAAGTGAAGTTCCCAACTTTTGAAGTGGCAGGCTTGAGGGGCACACAGTGATTTAAAGTCGGGTCACCTGACTTAAAGGGGGGACTGATTGATTTAAAGCCAAGGCAGCTGACTTAAAGCCTGCGTCCCTCAGCTGCAGGACGAGAACAATTTTGGCGGTGCACAGGTTCGCTCCAAGCCAGCACTGCTGTTCAGGAAGAGATTCCAGTAGCGCCTTAGTGCAGGGGGACTTGGTCCGTTGTCTTGCCCCTGCCCTCAGAGGGGGGCCACCTGCTCTTCTGGAGAATCAGGGAGGGGGAAGTGCAGAGTCCCGGCTGGAGTTGCGGCACCGCTTGTCTGATGGCAGGGAAAGGGGGACAGGGCTGTGTGGTGTCCTGGGGCTGGACTCAGCAGGTCGACTCAACCTCTCAGCCTCCTAACCTCCCCCCCCCACACACACTCCACAAGAGTTTCCAATAATATGTAATTGCGCCTTAGGTTCTCGGTCTTCAACCTCATCCCCAGGCTCCCAGGTCCCTTGATTCAGCCAATTCCTCTGTGCTCTTTCTTCTATTAGATACAGTCCCAGAGGGAGGGGCTGGGGGATGGGACTGGAGGGATGCCGGCAGCACTGGCCTCAGCTGACTAAAGAGATCTGGGCCTGCGTTATCACACATGTGCGAGGACCCTTAAGGTGGAATCGAGGGGGCCAGTTAGAGGCAGTCCTTGCTGCCTCAAGTGAGTATGGATCACCGTCGGGTGGGGAGCACGCTGACCCCTGAGAAATACTGTAAGGAGGATGTGTTGCTCCCTCGGCTTCAAGGACGTGGGTGGGCTTCAGGGCTCCAGTTCCCCTCCAGGCCTCCAGGTCCGACTGCACCACAGCGGCCTTGCAGACCCGCCTTCCTGTCCCAGAACTTTCCAGGCTCCAGGAAGAATCCAGACAGCAGAGATGGTGCCTGAGGGCTCCAGCTTGAAAAGTGCTGTCCCTGGGGACCCAACAGTGGAGGGAGGAAGGGTGAAGGGAGTGGGGGGGTGGGGTCGGGAAGGGTGGCTGCCCTGGGAGACGTTGAGAGAGAAATATCGCCCCCCACACCCCCTGCCCCTGCAACTGACCCATTGATGCCATAGGATCTCAGGGCCTTTTAGTCAGAGATGCCTCTGCTTCTTTACTCCTGTGTTCAAAACTATGCAAAACCAACTCTTCATCCTCTTGCTGCCTTGCCAGGACTTTTAAAGCACTGTTCTTTTGAAGCACTCGTTCCCTAAACTGCAGTTTGGAGCTGTCCCAGCTATTTAAAAGTGTTCTCCTTAAACTGAGACTAAAGCCTACTCTTTTGGAAAAACGGCCTTCACTTCACTGGAGATCGTCTTTTCTGCCCATTCCTTCTTCTACTGCCCTCTTAAGAACCCCTGTGCTCAAAGAGCTTGGTGATTTATTTTTTGCTTGATGTCAAAAAGAAACCTTCCCCATGCACTCCAAAAAGCTTTCCTGGAACATAGGTGTTTCACAACCATGAGAGTGTTTTGCAGTTAGTATACACTGGGTAGAGTGCCTAGCAATCCCTCCAAGAGCCAGAGGTGAGCAGACCTTTACTTATTTGATTGGATGCCCTTCAAGTTTAGGAAGGTCCCATTCTTATGACCCAGCAGGTAAGACAGAGCCCTGGATGGCTGTGGCTGTGATTAGATAACTTCTGATGATTTTATTTCCCTTACTGAGCTGCTGCTTCTAGGTTAAATTCGTTTTATTACCTGTCCATTTTTAAAGAAAGGCTGACAAAGTCACTGTAATAGGTCAGGAGTCTGAACTCAGGGTTGGTCAAAGGTACTCACAGGGAGGAAGGTGGATAAAAATAGGTGGGTAAAATAGGAGGGTTGGCAAGTACAGCCAGGACACCCGTGTTCATCATGCATACTAATAAAGGCCAGAATCTCCTCATTTATCTCTGGTGGGAAGTTCTGATGGTTTCACAGGATCAAACTCAAATCATATTCAAACTAGGGGATTTCCCTGAGCATAAAAGGAAGTATCCGTCCCTAGCAGGAGTCGCTGCCGAGGAATAAAGACGTAGATGTAGAGAACGGACCTGAGGACACAGGGAGGGGGAAGGGTATGCTGGGATGAAGTGAGAGAGTGGCATGGACATATATACACTACCAAAGGTGAAATAGATAGCTATTTTGAAGCAGCTGCATATAGCACAGGGAGATCAGCTCAGTGCTTTGTGACCACCTAGAGGGGTGGGATAGGGAAGGTGGGAGGGAGACACAAGAGGTAGAGGATATGGGGATATATGTATACGAATAGTTGATTCACTTTGTTATACAGCAGAAGCTAACACAACAAGGTAAAGCAATTATACTCCAATAAAGATGTTAACAACAACAACAACAACAAAAAACCCAAAATCTAAGTCAATCAAGCCAACGGAGACAATGTATGTGTTTACAGTTCAAGAAATCCACAAGGGAATCCTTTATTCTGTAGGCAATGAATGGTCCATTTGAAAAGGAAAAAATTTTCTAAAATGTTGTCTTTCCATTTATTGTTCAGAACATCATTTTTATACCTCTGCATTTCTTACTATTCAAAGCCAAGTCACGTGAGTTACAGGGAAGCAGCTGATGGATTTAAAGTTGGGTCACTTGATTTAAAAACCAGTGGCAGTTGATTGATTTAAATCCCGGTCATATGACATGAGGAGGGGGTGCTAAAAACTGCTTTTTCATCTCTGGCTCAGAATATCATATTTACCTTGGTTTTTCTTATGATTTAGAAAACTTGAGCTGTCTCTCCTTGGAATCATCAGGAGAAAAATACAGTATTTCAGGTTCATTCTTGAAACCAACTTCTCACGGTTAAGGTGTATTGGCTAAAAGATCTTCCTTCTTCAAGAGATTCCAAACCTCTGTAAGACACTTCATTGTAATGGGAGAAAAAAGAAGAATGAATTCAGGCCAGCAGCTGCAGGTGGCCAAGGCAGCCCCCAGGACTAGGGAAGGAGGAGGAGGAAGGGCTGAGAGTTGCCATTAGAGCAGACAACCTCCAGAGGGCGCTGAAGCACCGGCAGAGCCCACCTGCCACTCCCAGTTTGGCACTCCAGGGTCAGATTTGGGTTTGGAGATGGGGTTGCTGTAACCCCAAGGAGGTGAGCAGAGAGGAGGAGTTGATTACCGGTCTCCTCTGACTCTCTGACCCAAATTGCCTGGCCTAACAGGGGGGACAGGGTTTTGCTTTCAGCAAACTGATGGGGCACTTCCATGCTGGTCGGGTTGCCCAGTGGCCCGACAGCCTGACAGGCTGACTGCGGTGTGACTGCCCTTTGTTTCTCCAGAATCTGTGCATCAGGAGGTGCATGGGTGCGGGAGCCCATCCACCGCCCCTCCCCCCAAGGGGGATGGCACCTTCCCTGGCTGTACCCTATGATCACCAGGTACTTGAAATGAATGCAAGTTTTTTGACTGCAAGGAAAAGCTCACATAACCGTTTCTTCCTCATAATGTGTGGGATTTACTATAATGGAAGGACATTAGAAAGAACAGGTAGAAAACTCACCTGTTGGTCTCCATGTAGGAGTTTATTTTGCATGAATCCCTCCTACGTGAGTAGATAGCAGAGGTTTATTTTTGTTCCCGTGTGTGTAGTTGTGGCAGAGGATGTAGGTATGGTGATTTGAAGCCCTCAAAGAAATATTCTCAGAACTCTCAAGATTTCTCTTGATCGGAACCGAAAGAGACCTGGAAAAGGAGGAAAAGAAAAGGAGGAGGGAGAACGAATGACTGTTTCTCAGTAAATTCACCTTCCTGGTTGATTGTTCTGTCTTCTCATTTCTTTTAACTTCTATGTATGTCTAATGGAATAATGTAGAAAGGCTGATTTTTATGCTTTAAAAGATTTTACATCACAAAGAAACTAGAAGTGGCTAACAGAACTTATTCAAATCAACTTTGCATAGAGACTTTGATATTAAATTTGGATACTAAAATGGGTTTATCCCAATTTTCTCTTTCTTTTTGAGTGAATATTTGTAACATATTTTTGTAGATAATAATTTATCCTAGATATACAAAATTGTGAGAATGGGTACCATTTTTTACCACTTAAATGATTTCTTTTAAATGAATAGATTGTACACTTTAAATGCCAATGTTGTGTCTTACGTGTTGTTTTTTAATTCCTTGATTTCCAAAACTTGTGTTTATTTAATTGATTTCTATCTAATAATCTGTCTCCCCTTTATTGTTTCTTACTTTATATTTTATTGATCTATAGTTAATTTACGTTATTTTATTAGTTTCAGAGGTACAGCATAGTGATTCATAAATGTTTAGGTTCTTCTCCATTTATAGTTATTATAAAAGAGTGGCTATATTCCCCATGCTATACAGTACATCACTGTAGATTATTGATTTTATACATAGTGGATTGTACCTCAAAATCTCCTACCACTATTTTGCTCCTCCACCCTATCTCTCCCTGCTGGTAACCACTAGTCTGTTCTTTAATCTGTGAGTCTGTTTTTTTGTTGTTATGGTATTCAATTTTTTAGATGCCACGTGTAAGTGATAACATACCATGCTTGTTTTCTCATACCATACCATGCTTTTTTTCTCATAACATGCCATGCTTGTTTTCTCTGCGGTTTATTTTACTAAGCATAATACCCTCCAAATCCATCCATGTTCTTGCAAATGGCAAAATTTCATTTTTTGCTGAAGTCATCATAAAAAATCTTTTTTATCCACGAAGCTATTGATGAACACTTAGTTTGACTCTATATCTTGGCTATGGCAAATAACACTGTTATGAACATTGGTGTGCAGTTATTTTTTTTGAAATAGTGTTTTTGTTTTCTTCTGATATACCCAACAGTGAAATTGCTGGATATTATGGTAGTTCTATTTTTCGTTTTTTGTGGAACCTCCATTCTGCTTTCCACAGTAGCTGCACTACTTCACATTCACATCAAGAGTGTACAAGAGTTTCCCTTTCTCCACATCCTCACCAACCTTTGTTATTTGTGATCTTTTGGATGACAGCCATTCTGACAAGACTGAGGTGATATATCTCATAGTTTTGATTTGCATTTTACTGTCGATTAGCTATGTTTAGCATCTTTGTGAGTTCTGGCTGTCTATATGTAGTTTTTCCTTGGAAAAAAATGTCTATTTAGGTCTTCTCATTTTTTAAAAAAAGATTTTGGGTGTTTTTTTGATATTGAGTTGTATGTGCTGTTTCTGTAGTTTAGGTATGAACCCTTGCTTGGTCATCTTTTTTGATGTTAACCTCTTATCATGTGCAAATATGGTCTCTCCCTCAGCAGGTTGTCTTTTCATTTTGTCTTTGGTTTCCTTTGCTGTGCAAAATCTTTTAAGTTTAGTGAAGTCCCATTTGTTTATTTTTGCTTTTGTTTCATTTGCCTTAGTAGACTGAACCTAAAACTGTTGCTATCATTTATGTTGAAGAATGTTCTATATTTTCCTCTAGGGGTTTTATGGTTTCTGGTCCTACATTTAGGTCTTTATTCAGTTTTGCATTTATTTTATATATGGTGTGCTAAAATAATCTAATTTTATTCTTTTCCATGTAGCTGACCAGTTTTCCCAGTACCACTTATTGAAGAGACAGTTTTTTCTCCATATTGCCTGCTTTGTCATAAATCAATTAAATATAAGTGTGTGGGCTTATTTCTGGGATCTCTATTCTATTCCAGTGATCTTTGTGTCTCTTTTTGCTCTGGTACCTTTCTCTTTGATTACTGTCGCTTTGCAGTATAGTCTGAAGTCAAGGTGCGTGATGCCTCCAGCTGTGTTCTTTCTCAAGATTGTTTGGTTATTTGGGGTCTTTGTGTTTCTATACAAATTTTAAAATTACTTTTTCAAGTTCTGTGAAAATGCTTTGGTATTCTGATAGGGATTGCATTAAATCTGTAGATTGTCTTTGATAGTATGGTTATTTTAACAGTATTAATTCTTCCAGTCGATGCACATGCTATATTTTTCCATCTTTTTGTGTTGTCTTCAACTTCTTTCACCAATGGATTTCTGAGCACATGTCTTTTACCTGCTTAGGTGTGTTTATTCCTAGGTGTCTTATTCTTTTTGATGTCATTGCATATGGTATAGTTTTCTTAATTTTTCTTTCTGACAGCTTTGCGTTTTGTTTTTTCTTCTTTTTCTAATTCCTTCAGGTGTAATGTTAGGTTGTTTATTTGATATTTTTCTTGATTCCTAAGAATAAGCTTGTATCACTATAACTTCCCCCTGTGAACTGCGTTGGCTGTGTCCCATAGATTTTGGATCATTGTGTGTTCATTTTCATTTGTCTTGGGTATTTTTAGAATCCCTCTTTAATTTCTTCAGTGTTCCTTTCTTCCCCTTTTATTCCCTTCATCTGTGATGTGAGGACTATCTTTAATATTATGTTTGGATTTCTTTCAGTTTTGTTTGTGTGTGTGTGTGTGTGTGTGTGTGTGTGTGTGTGTGTGATTATTTAAGTTGCTGAGCTCTTAATTTCACATGGACACTAACAACCCTGCATTGTTACTCTGCTCCCCCACAGTTACTGAATTTGACCTTATATTTTACATCTACTTGTTTTGTGTGTCCCTTAACTTCTTACTGTGAATATAGATGATTTTATTACTGTTTTTTTTTCATCCTTCCTATTAGCTGTGTCCATGGTTGATTTACTACCTTTGTTGAATATTTGCCTTAACCAATGAGGTTTTTCCTTTAGTAAGTTTCCTTTCCTAATTTTTATGTTTCAATCGTGACCTTTTCTTTTTCACTTAGAAGAGCCCCTTTAAGATTTCTCATAAAGCTGGTTTGGCGATGCTGAGCTCTTTCAGTTTTGCTTCTCTGTAAAACTTTAGATCTCACCATCAAAGCTGAGGGAGAGCCTTGCTGGGTAGAGTATTTTTGCTTATAGGCTTTTCCCTTTCATGACTTTAAATATACCATGCCACTCCCTTCTGGCATGCAGAGGTTATCCTGAAAAGTCCTCTGATAACTTTATGCAATTTCCCATGTTTGTAACTTGTTGCTTTTCCTTTGCTCCTTTTAATAGTGTCTTTTTATCTTTATTTTTTTTTCCATTTTAATTACAATGAGTCTTGGTGTGGTCCTCTTTGGGTTGATCCTGTTTTGGCCTTACTGTGTTTACTGGACTTGGATGTCTGTTTTCTTTCCCAGGTTAGGGAAGTTTTCAACTCTTATGTCTTCAGGTATGTTCTACACTGCTTTGTCTTTCCTTTTTGCTTCTGGGACCAGTATAATGCAAATATTAGTACACTTGATGTTGTTTCACAAGTCTGTTCAACTTTCCTCATTTCATTTTAATCTATTGTTTTACCGTTCATCTTCAGTGATTGCCAGTACTCTGTCCTTCAGTTTTCTGATTCATTCCTCTGTATCATTTAGTCTACAGTAGTTTCCTTTAATGTATTTTTCATTTCAGTTATTGTATTCCTCATCTCTGTTTTGTTGTTCTTTAAAGTCTAACTCTTTTTAAAAAAAATCTAACTTCTTGCTCTGGTCGTCCATTCTTCTCCTGAGTTCTTTGATCATCTTTACAGTCATTACCTTGAACCCTTTGTTGAGGAGATTGGCTATCTCCACTTCACTTAGGTCTTCTTCTGAATTCTTATCTTGGTCCTTCATTTGGATCGTGTTTCCGTGTCACCTCATTTTTCTCAACTTCCTGTTTTTATTGCTATGTGTGTAGTAGGTTCGTTACATTTCCTGACCTTGGGGAAGTGGCCTTTTGTAGGAGCTGTCCTATGGGTCCCAGCAGCCCCCTCTCCCCTGGTCACTAGAGCTATATATTCTAGGTGTATGTACCCCCTATGTGGGCTGCTTGGGCTCTTCTGCTGTGGTGGGCTGACTACTGTGGGTAGTCTGGTAGGCTTGGCTGCCCCCAGACTGCTTGTTTGCCAGGCTCTGCCTTGTATGGAGGCTGTCTGTGCTGCTTGGTGAGACTAAATCATAAGGCAGCTGGCTGCACAACTCTGGGGGACACCAAATCTGGTGCTGGTTCACTTATGGGTAGAATTGCAGTCCAGGTGATATCAGGGCTAGTGCCCAGTCACTGGTTCTGGGGCTATGCTGGCTACTGGGAGGAAGAGACAGATTCTGCGTTCTGGCTGCAGGGCCCAGGAGCCACAGAGTTGGTGTTGGATCACTGTTCCTGACACAGCTCTCTGCAGGGCCGGGGGTATCCCTAATCTTGTGTTGGCATTCTGATGGGCAGGGTCAGGACCCAGCTGAGTCCATGGCTGCTTCTGGCCTGCAATTAAGTGGCCTGGTTACACAGGCTGCTGGGCTGTGGTATCCCTGGAGCTGGTGTGTGCCTGTCGGTGTATGAGGCTGATCCCACTGCTAAAGCAGGTTTGCTGTTGGGTAGGTCCAAGCTCCATCCAGTCCCTGTGCAGTTACCACCTGCCGATGGTGAGGCTGACTCCAAGGCCAGAGCAGGCTCACTTGTCAGAGGGGCCAGGGACTCTGGGGCTGGTGCCTGTCCACTGAGGTGTGGAGGCTGGTCCTGGGGCTTTTGGTGGCTGGACCCATGTCCAGGGCCAGCTGTGCACTGAGAGGATCTGAAGGCAGCCTGTTTGCTGGTGGATGGGGCTATGCCCCTGCTCAGTTAGTTGCTTGGCCTGCAGCATCCTAGTACTTGTGTCTGTAGTCTGGTGGAAATGGGTGGGGCTCGGTCCTGAGGCTGATAAGCTACAGGGAGGATTCTGAAATTATGCTTGCTGGTACCAGCGTCCACGAGGTAGAAGGAGCTCCCCCGAATGGCTGCTGCCAGTGTCTCTGTCCCTGAGGCTGTGCTGTAGTTGCCTCTTGCCTCTCTGGGAGACTCTCCAAGATCAGGAGGTAGGTGTGACCCGGGATCCTTTCAAATGACTGCTTCTGCTCTGATTCTCAGATCATGTGGGATTTTGTGAGCATCTTTTAAGAGTGGAATCTCTATTTCCCACAACCCTCTGGCTCTCTGGAAAATAAGCACTACTGGTCTTCAAAGCCCAACTTTCTAGGAACTCTTCTTTCCACAACAGGATCCCTGGGCTTGGGAGCCTGATGTTGGCTTCATACCCCTTGCTACCTGGGAGCACCTCTGAAATTGTAATTATTCTCCCATTTGTGGGCCACCCACTTGGTGGTAGGGGTCTTGACTCTATTGAGATTTTGCCCTTCTTTTCTGTCTTGTCGAGGTGCCTTCCTTATATCTTTAGCTGTAAAACATCTTTTATGGTAGGTCCCGGCCTTTTTCATCAATTGCTGTTCTGTAAACAGTTGTGACTTTGGTGTGCCCATGAGAGGCATCAAGCTCTGGGTCTTTGAATGCTACCATGTTGGACAATCTCTCTACTTCATTCTTAAATCATATTATTTAAGTTTTCTTAGTATCTTATTTGATTAGCGACAGTTTGAAATTTATTATCACTCATGTTTACTTCGCTTGTTTAAAAAAATTGAATAGTGCATTCATTCAGTTTGAAATGAAGGTAGTGACCTGTGAATTTCCATACCTCAAAAATCAAGGATAGGACAAAAGCCTTTTCTACTTGTGTTACCCTCAAACTCTGCACCCCACCCCAGCCTGGGGATTAACCTGTTGCACCCATGCTCACCTTCTGTTTTCGGACCGTTAACCATCATTGCATCTGTATGTGTGTTGACAAAGTGAACTCTAGTCTTTGCAGTTTTTGTGTTTTGTTTTTTGGTTTAGGGAACAGTCCTACTATGAATGTACATTTACTGCTCTACTGAAGTTCATATATAAACCTGTCAAGCACATTACCAGGATTGGAATTGCTTGTATATACACTTTGATAAATTTTAGAGACAATGGTAGAACAGAAGTAAATTGTATTTCAAATGCCACAATATTCTCACACCATGAAAACCCTTCCCTTTTTAATATATTTGTGTGTAGTTTATCTTTATGCCCATACTATATTTCCCAGAGATGGGTAAGTGTTATGTTTCTTGCTGGCACATTTACCGTATTGCTCAAAGTCAGGCGTTTAGTGGTTTTAGCATGATCCTATTTCCATGAACTCGCAAATACAAGATCTTCTCTCACACTGTCTTTTACTCCCTGCTGTTTTATATTGCCCTCCTAATTCTCAGTCCTGGTCTTTCTTTATGTTCTTCATCAACCTGGATAGGTTATGCTATTTTCTCCCTTATTCAAGACCAATAGAATAGAATAGAATACAACACCCAGAAATAAACCCTGATATATGGCCAAATGATTTTTGACAAGTTGCCAAGACTTTTCAAAGTAGAAAGGATAGTATTTTCAACACATGGTGCTGAGAAGTCTTGTGGTCAACATGCAAAAGAAGGAAGATGGACCCTTACCTAACATCATATGCAAAAATTAATGAAAACGTATCAAGAAACTAAATATAAGACCTAATAATATAAAAAGTCTTAGAAGAAGATACAGGACAAGAGCTTCATGATATTGGATTTGGCAGTGTTTTCCTCCATATGAAACGAAGGAACAACAAAGGTACAGCTAACAAAAAAATAAACAATTTGCAGTACATAAGTTAAAAAAAATGTGTATCAAAGAAATGTAAACAGAATAAAATGGCAACCCACAAGATGGGAGAAAATATTTCAGAGCCATCTATCTGACAAGAGATTTCTATTCAGAATATACAGAGAACTCCTACAACTGAACAAAAAGCAAACACCCTGATTCAAAAATGGATAAAAGACTTCAATAGATGGTTCTTCCAAAAGATGTACAAATGACTAAGCACTTGAATAGATGCTCCATATCACTAAATGCATGTTTATATATTTGTGTGCCTGCATACACACACAAGCACACACACACATACACAAGCATAAAACAACTATTGGTGAGGATGTGAGGGAGTTGGAACCATTGTGCTATGTCAGAGGGAATGCAGAATGATACAGCTGCTTTGCAAAAGAGTATGGCAATTTTTCCGATATTGAAAAATAGAATTACTACATGATCCAGGAATTTTACTATGAGGTATACCCAAAGGTATTGAAATCAGGGTCTTAAAGAAATATTTGTACTCCAGTGTTTAGAGCAGTAATAATCACAGTAGCTAAAATATGAAAGCAACCTAAGTGTACATCCACTAGTTCCTGGATAAGCAAAGTGTGGTATACCCATATAATACAATATTATTCAGTGTTAAGAAGGCAAAGATCTAGGAATATGCTACAACATGGATGCATCTTGAGGAAATTTAACTACCAAAAATGCCATTTTTGTGACTTTTAGTGAGTCATAACAATACAACTACTTATTTCAATTTTATGGGGGTACTTAGGGTAGTCAAAACCATAGAAATTGGGAGGGTAATGACGCTTTTCAGGTGGTTATGGAACAAAAAGGAAAGTTATATTTAAAGGATATAGAGTTACAGTTTTAAAACGTAGAAAAGAATTAGAAAGATAAATGGTGATGTTGATCGCCCAATAATATGAATGCATTTAATATCACTGAATGGTGCACTTTATAATAACTTACATGTTGTATTTTATGTTATTTGATTTTACCAACATACAAAATTGGGAAAGAATGTAATATCAGGAAAGGGAGTGGACCTGGGATAGAGCAGAGAGCAATCAGATGGGTGAGACACTGCATATGTTGAAGAAGAAGAGCTGAGAGTCTTCATTGGCCAGAAGAGACTTTATAAAAGAGAAAAAAAAATTACTCTGAGGGTGTATTAGATAGATATCTGTGGGTGTGCTGCTATCTCCCATGGGTTATCTTAAAGAGTCTTTAATAAAGTCCATAAGGCTTGCTGAGGCTTTTTTAAAAATTGGATTCCCTAGGAGATAATTAGTGGGTGGTACTTAAGTCTATGTCTAGGTTGACAGATTTTGAAGGGAAGACGAACCTGAGAACAGTGGAGGTCTTAAGAGTGTAAGTACATGGAAATTAGAAAAAAAATAATAATAAAGGGAATTAGGAAAACTTTGGACTTTGAAGGTCATGTATTATTACTGAGTCAGACCTGAGGTTTCTAAGGAGTTATATACACAGTTGCTATTTGGATTACTTGCTGATAAAGATAAGTGGAAAAACTAGAGTCATTCCCAAGTGTAGGTAAGATATAATGAGAGGATGGAGGTGGAAAGTAGGGAGACCCAGAGAAAAGTGGGAAGGTCATATTGGGCCAAGATGGTGGTAATATCCAACAGAACAGACGGTAGGACAGACTATGGATTCATCTTTTTTATTTCGCCTCCCCCCCTCATCCTTAATAATTCTTTGGGAATATTTCACTGCTCTGTGATGCAGGTACAGAATTCGAGTGAGGAGGCTACACCTTCAGTGTCCAGCTGTCTGAGTCCTCAGTGTGCTTCAAATGATGGAGAACTATTGCTTCTTTATGAGAAGGGTTAGTACCTCGTAGCTAAGCTTAAGCTGGAGCTTATGCAATATTGATTCCATTTTATATATACTGTTGGCATGGAGGTTCCTCCTCCTCTTTTCTTGACCATTATGAAATGAATCTATATTTCTCAGTATTTGGGTATATCAGATGAATACGTTAAGTAAAGGAATCTTATATATTGCTCCCTGCATAGTTTGCTCTTTCTTATTTCTCTTTTACCTTTACTAAATTAGCACAGGGAGAGACCTTGAAATGTTCTAATCAGGAGAGATTAGAACATCATATTTCTAGAGAGGTTGGTTGGACAGAGCAGGGGTCCCAGTGAGAATCCAAGCTTCTGCTGCTACTTGGAAGTGTACCTGTGTAGAATAGAGGGCTCCAGGAAATATCCTAGAATATTCCAATGTCCCTGTGGGAGATCATTAAGAGAGGCAGGATCTGGTACCAGATCAGTGTACTATGACATGTTTGTCAGTCATCTGATGTGAGATTCTCAGAGCCAATCCCATATGGTAGGGCTGAGTGCAGAGTGATGAAGAACCTGTGAAAGCCTTTGATTGCATGTTAAAGATGAAGCTCTGATTTCGGGGAGAATTTTCTTACCTGACTGAATGTCACCCTTCTGTGGGGATGAGATTCTGTGCTTTTCCTCTGTTGATGACCACTGACTGCAAATCATTAGAGGATCATGTCTAGAAAGCATTCTTTATTTAATTTCTTAAAGAAGAAAGCATAGAAAACATTTTTATCCACTTTCAAATTGAGGATCAAGGGGAATGACATCAGTGAAAATGTCAGAGTAGGGAGCTCTGGCTTGTGTCCATCCCCAGAAACACTGACATACGTGGTAAAACCTGTCAAAATGACCTTATCAACACATGTAAGTTTTCTTTTCTTTTCACGCTGTAGATTTATCTTTCATGGAAACTTTACTTACTACAGGATGTGGAGAATAAACAGGGAAGTAGAAACTGTATTTCCTGATGAGAGAATCACTAAGTCACATTAGCTGTTCTGAACTCTGCCTTACTCACCGTGACTCTAATTAAAACAAACAAACAAACAAAACACTTTTTTTTTGGTAAGTCAGTTCTGACATTTCCTCGTTAAAGACAAGGTAACAGATACAGACTTAGATCTACCAGAATTGAGCAAACTTTTGATTGTACCTGTGTTGAACATATGAGCATGACCTGCTACAAATCTTCATTATACTTATTGCCACAACGGACAAATTCCCTTTTTCCACTCCTGATATGTTGCATGTAAGGAATGCATAGGTCACTAACCCCAGCTGGTCACAGGTAAACTCTGCCACATGGATTACTGCATGTTTTCCTGCTGGAAGACCACACATTCTCGAGGATCATGCCTGCAGAGTATCTGGGCTCTTCTTTTCTTCTGGATAAAGGTTAGATCATCACCTAATTTTATGAGAAATATATAAATTGTATTTGCATATTCTTCCGGTTTTTATTTATCCATTCTCTTTCAAGTCCTAAGTGCAAATATTAAAGTGATTTCCAAGAGGGTGGTAAATAAGACAGCTCCAAAATTAGCAATAAATCATAATACAATTGTGAATGCCTTAATGTGTGATTAATATGTAGATACTTCTGTAAATGCAGGTTTAGTAATGCTTTGTGGAGAGCTTCAGAATCTAGGTATTAAAAATAAAAAGAAGAAGGAGTTCTTGAAACTCTCAGGGAATTATAGAGAAGTCTTTGTGTCTATAAATATCATTCTGAAATAATGCATATTCTCAGAAATAAACTAGGCATAACATTGTAGGAAAAAACTTCATGAAATGAAAGAGCATGTGAGATGGCCATACAAGAAAAAGAATATTCTCAGAGAATAATGAACAGTGTGGAGTTCAGCAGAAGGGTCATACACATTCAGAGATGAAAACTTTAGAGAGCCTAATTGTGAGTTCCTCATATTTCATCTTTGGAGACAGGGTAGTCATTTGCAATATGATGTTATAAGATGACGTTAATAAAAAAAAAATAAGATGACGTTAATATACTTAAATACTTTCGTGTAGAAATGACCACTTAGAACCAGAGTAAATGAAAGAGAACACAAAATTATGTTTATGTTGATTTTTAAAGACCTCAGGTGAGTGCTGATTATTTAAAAATGCATGATGTCTTTCACTGCAAAGTAAAGGAGCTGTTACAGTGGAGGATTACTGGACTGAATGTCAATATTATGACATAGTATGAGTGTGTTTCGTGTTTGGTAATTGCAATCATTGTTGCTTTTTTTGTGGTCATCCATTGACAGTGCTTGGTGTCAGTTGATTTATCTCTTGTAAAAATAAAATACAGTCTGTGTGTGTGTGTGAAAAAAAACATACATGATGTCTTGACTAAAGTTGTATGGAATTTGAGATCTGGAAAAAAGCATTTCTTTTTTGTAATGCTAGGATGATAATTGGACATTTTTGCAAGAAAGAGATTTCAGGATGCAAATCTTGTGTCTCTAAGGTGGGAAGTCAGTTCATGGTGGAACATTCTATTAAAATTGTGTGAGTGGAGAAATATTTCTTTGGAAGGAAGAGGTCACGAATCCCTTTTTAAGAGTTAATGGTTTATAGCATACCGAATGAGCAAAATGGCTATTTCTGAACTTTAGAAAAAAATAATATAGTTTTTCTGCATTTATAACATGAGGCTGATGTAAAATATCAAAAATTCTTTATTTTGAAAAGCAATGTAATCAATTTGACATAATTCATATATATTGAACCTGTGGTACACACACACACAGTAAAACTTACATTCAGAAAATTGTTTGCACTTAAGAAATATTTTCAAGTGTAGTTGATTTACAATGTTGTGGGTTTTTTAAATACATGTTTATTGGAGTATACTTACTTTATAACACTGTATTAGTTTCTGCTTTACAACAAAGTGAATCAGCTATATGTATACATATATTCCCCATATCCCCCCCCCCTTGAGCCTCCCTCCCACACTCCCTATCCCACCCCTCTGGGGGACATAAAGCACCGAGCTGATCTCCCTGTGCTATGCGGCAGCTTACCACTAGCTATTTTACATTTGGTAGTGTATATATGTCAGTGCTACTCTCTCACTATGTCCCTGTCTCCCCTTGCCCCCTGTGTCCTTAAGTCCGTTCTCTACATCTGTGTCTTTATTCCTGCCCTGTCACTAGGTTCGTCAGTACCATTTTTCTAGATTCCATATATATGTGTTAGCGTACGGTATTTGTTTTTCTCTTTCTGACTTACTTCACTCTGTATGACAGACTCTAGGTCCAACCACCTCACTGCAAATAACTCAATTTTGTTCCTTTTTATGGCTGAGTAATACTCCATTGTATAGATGTGCCACATCTTCTTTATATATTCATCTGTCGATGGACATTTAGGTTGCTTCTATGTCCTGGCTATTGTAAATAGTGCTACAGTGAACATTGGGGTACATGTATCTTTTTGAATTATGGTTTTCTCCGGGTATATGCCCAGTAGTGGGATTGCTGGGTCATATGGTAGTTCTATTTTTCAGCTTTTAAGGGATCTCCATACTGTTCTCCATAGTGGCTGTATCAGTTTACATTCCCACCAACAGTTCAGGAGGGTTCCCTTTTCTCCACACCCTCTGCAGCCTTTATACATTGTTGTATTAATTTCTGCTGTTCAGCAAAGTGATTCAGTTTTATATATATCTATCTATATATCTATCTATATCTATATATCTATATCTATATATCTATATATATTCTTTTCCATTATGGTTTATTACAGGATATTGAATATAGTTTCCTGTGCTATACAGTAGGTCTTGGTGGGTTGTCTATCCTATGTAGAAAAGTTTGCTTCTGCTATTCCAAAACTCCCGATCTTTCCTTCACTCTCTCCTTGGCAACCACAACTCTCTTTTCTATATCTGTGTGTTTGTTTCTGTTTTGCTGACATGCTCATTTGTGTCCTGTTTTCGATTCCACATATAAGTGATATTATATGGTATTTGTCTTTCTCTCTCTGACTTACTTCACTTAGTATCATTATCTCTAGGTCCATCCATGTTGCTGCAAATGGCATTATTTCATTCTTTTTTATGTCTGAGTAATATCTTTTGTATACGTATACCACACCTTCTTTATACACTCATTTTTCAATGAACATTTAGGTTGTTTCCATGTCTTGGCTGTTATAAATAGTGCTGCTATGAACATAGGGTTTCATGTATCTTTTTGAATTATAGTTTTGTCTAGATATATGTCCACAAGTGGGATTGCTAGATCATATGGCAACCCTATAGTTTTTTTGAGGAACCTCCATACTGTTTTCAATAGTGGCTGCATCAACTTACATGGCCACTAACAGTGTAGAAGGGTTCCCTTTTCTCCATACCCCCTCCAGCATTTGTTAATTGTAGATTTTTTTTAATGATGGCCATTCTGATCAGTGTGAAGTGATACCTCATTGTAATTTGGATTTGCATTTATCTAATAATTAGTGATGATGAGCATCTTTTCATGTGCCTATTGGCTCTCTGTATGTCTTCTTTGGAGAAATGTTGATTTAGGTCTTCTACCCATTTTTCCATTGAGTTATTTGTTATGTTGTTATTGAGTTGTATGAGCTGTTTGTATAGTTTGGAAATTAAGCCCTTGTCCGTCTCATCATTTGCTAATATTTTCTCCCAGTCCATAGGTTGTATTTTCATTTTGATTATGGTTTCCTTTGCTGTGCAAAAGCTTATAAGTTTGATTAGTTCCTGTTTCTTTTTTGCTTTTACAGTAAGTCCCCTACATATGAACAAGTTCTGTTCCAAGAGTGCGTTTGTAAGTTCAATTTGTTTGTAAGTCCAACAAAGTTCGCCTAGGTACCCAACTTACACAGTCGGCTATATACTATTGTACCATAATAGGTTTATAATACTTTTCACGCAAACAATACATAAAAAAACAAGCACAAAAACAAAGAAAGCATTTTTAATCTTACAGTACAGTAACTTGAAAAGTACAGTAATACAGTACAACAGCTGGGATACTCGGGCTGGCATCGAGGGAACAGGCGAGCAGAGTTACTGATTGGAGGAGGGAGGGGAGGTGGGAGATGGTAGGGGTGAAGGATTATCAGCAGTAGGAGACAGAGAGCAAGCTGCAATTTCACTCATACCTGACGTTGATGGCAAAGGTTCTGGTTCCTTGCTGGATTTAATTCTATCTACCCTCTTGAAAGAATGATCCATTGATGTCTGGGTAGTAGCTCTTTTTTTCTCATCATAGATGACAAGGTAACACTGGATTGCAAACTGAATGGCTGCTGCCACCTTTGGGTCCCATTCTAGGTTCGGGTCCTGTGCCTCAAAAACTAACAGTGCTTCCTCAAATAACGAAGGTTCCCTTGCCATTTTCTGTGTCGTGAATCTCTTCAGTTCTTCAGTTACTTTTTCTTCCTCCTGTCCCTCTTCATCCTTTCTCTGGGCCTCCAATTCCATCAGTAAGCTCCTCATGTTGCACAGCAAGGAGGTCAGCGAAATCGTCCTCTTGCAGATCTAGCTCCAGCTTCTCGCTGAGGGTCACTACGTTGCTGAAGACCTCTTCGGACTTCTGATCTACCTTCTCAAATCCACAAAAATCATGAACAAACTGTGGGCAAAGGTTCTTCCAAACCCCATTCATCGTGACCGCCATACCCTCACACCATGCAAAGTCAATGTTTTTTATGGTCTTGTAGATGTTATGGTCCTCCCAAAGTTGTCCCTAGGTTGTTCCTGATTTGTCACTTACCTTTACTGCCTGACAAAAAGTGTGACATAAATAATATTTCTTGAAAGTCGCCATAACGCCCTGGTCCATAGGTTGGATGAGCAACGTAGTATTTGGTGACAGATGCAGTACTTTGACGTTGGGATGAAAGTCATCCATGAATGGGGGGTGGCCCAGAGCATAGTCGAGCAGCAAAAGAATGTTTTGCTGGAACGTCCTTCTCCAAGCAATATTTCTCTACATCTGGGATAAAGTGGTGGCAAAACCAGTCCTGGAACGTGGCCTGTGTAATCCGGGATTTGGGGTTACGCTTCCACACAACAGGAAGAGAGCCCTTGGCTATGTTTTTAAGGGTTCTTGGGTTGTGTGAATGATAAACTAAGAGAGGTTTCAGCTTCAATTCACCGGAAGCATTGCCACCAAACAACAGTTAGCCTATCCTTTGCTGCTTTACAGCCCGGCATCAACTTTTCCTCCTTACTGACGTAACTTCGGTCTGGCATCCTCTTCCAGTACAGTTGTGTCTCATCCACATTAAAAACCTGGTTGGGTAAATACACACCATCATCAATAATTTCTCAAAGTGTTTCTGGAAGTTCCTGGACAGCTACCCTATCTGCACTTGCTGTCTCTCCATTTACTTTTACTTTGTGAAGGCTGGCTCTAGCCTTGAACCGATGAAAGCAGCCATGGCTGGCATTAAAAGATGTGCCCTCTGATTCTTTGCCGTGTTTCTTCTTCAAGTCTTCATAAAGGCTTTTAGCTTTCTCTTGAATCAGCGTTAAGTTGAGCAGGACTCAGCGCTGATGTTGATCCTGCATCCGCACACTGAGAAGTTTCTCCATCTCCTCCATCACTTTTCCATGCTTCTTGGATATTGTGTCAACATCGTTGGCACAGCAGACTTCACATGTTCCATGATCTTGTCCTTGTTCTTTAGATTCGTGCCAATGATTGAATGATTCATATTATAAGAATGAGCGATGTCTAACATCTTTTTGCCTCGCTCCACTCTCTCAATTACTTTCACTTTTGTTTCCGTCATTATCGCTTGGCGCTTCTTAACAGTACCAGCTACATCGCATCTGCTTTTACGCTTGCTTCCAGACATCTTGGGCTTGAAATAAAGGTACTGTACCTTTAGAGTACAGTACTCTATACAGTACTGTAAAGTACACAAAAGCACAACCACATATAGAGGAAGCACGCACGTGACAATGTATGTCAGACACGTGAACTAACTTACATGATTGGACACGCGAATGGACGTTTGCATCTTTGAAAGTTTGCAACTTGAAGGTTCGTATGTAGGTGACTTACTGTATTTGTACTGCCTAGGGAGAACTACCTAGGAAAATTTTGGTATGACTTATGTCAGAGAATGTTTTGCTTATGTTCTCTTCTAGGAGTTATAAGGTGTCCTATCTTATATTTAAGCATATAAGCCGTTTTGAGTTTATTTTTGTGAATGGTGTGAGGGTATGTTCTGACTTCACTGATTTGCATACGGCTCTCCAACTTTCAAAACACCACTTGCTGAAGAGACTGTCTTTTCCCCATTGTATATTCTTGCCTCCTTTGTCAAAGGTTAATTGACCATAGGTGTGTGGGTTTATTTCTTAGCTCTCTATTCTAGTCCATTGATCCATGTATCTCTTTCTGTGCCAATACAATGCGGCTTTGATTACTGTAACTTTGTAGTATTTTCTGAAGTTTAGGAGGGTTATGCCTCCTGCTTTGTTCTTTTTCCTGGGGATTGTGTTCACATTTCTGACTTTTTTATGGTTCCAGATACATTTTAGGATTATTTGTTCTAGTTCTGGGGAAAATGTCATGGGTAATTTGATAGGGATCACATTAAATCTGTAGATTGCTTTGGGTAGTATAGCCATTTTAACAGTATTAATTCCTCCCATCCAAGAGCGTGGGATGTCTTTCCATTTCTTTGAATCATCTTCAGCTTCCTTTACTAATGTTTTGTAGTTCTCAGTATATAAGTATTTCACCTCCTTGGTGAGGTTTAATCCTAAGCATTTTATTTTTTTGATGCCATTTAAAAAAGGATTGCTTGTTTACATTTCCTTTCTGATATTTCATTGTTAGTGTAAAGAAATGCAACCAGGGACTTCCCTGGTGGCTTGGTGGTTGAGAATCCGCTTGCCAATACAGGGGACACGGGTTTGAGCCCTGATGCAAGGAAGATCTCACATGCCGTGGAGCAACTAAACCTGTGTGCCACAACTACTTAGCCTGCACTCTAGAGCCAGTGAGCCACAAATACTGAGCCCATGTGCCACAACTACTTAAGCCTGCATTCCTAGAGCCCGTGCTCCACAACAAGAGAAGCCACTGAAATGAGAAGCCTGCGCACCACAAGAAAGTCTAGTCCCCACTGGCCACAACTAGAGAAAGCCCGTGCACAGCAATGAAGACCCAATACAGCCAAAATAAATTAAAAAAAAAAAAGAAAAACCAGGAAATGCAACCAATTTATATATGTTAATCTTGTATCCTGCTACTTTGCTGAATTTGTTTATCAGTTCTAGTAGTGTTTGTGTGGAATTTTTAGGGTTTCCTTTATATATATTATCATGTCATCTGCATATAATGGCAACTTTACCTCTTCCCTTCCAATTTGGTTAGATTTTATTTCTTTTTCTTGTCTGATTGTTGTGGCTAGGACTTCCAATACTATGTTGAAGAGAAGACGTGAGAGTGGGCATTCTTGTCTTGTTCCAGATTTTAGCGGGAAGGCTTTCAGCTTATGAACGTTGAGTATTATATTGGCTGTGGGTTTGTCATAAATAGGTTTTATTATGTTGAGATATGTTTCCTCTGTACCCACGTTGGTAAGTGTTTTTACCATGAATGGATGTTGAAGCTTTTCAAATGCTTTTTCGCCATCTATTTTGATGATCGTTTGTTTCTTGTTTTTCCTTTGTCGATGGGGTGTATCATGTTGATTGATTTGCATATGTTGAAACAGCTTTGTGAAACTGGGTGAATCAAATTTGGTCATGGTGTATGATCCTCTTATGTGTTGTCGGATTCGGTTTTCTAATATTCAGTTGAGAATTTTTGCATCTATATTTATCAACGATATTGGCCTGCAGTTTTCTTTTTCGGTAGTGTCTTTCTCTGTGTTTTTTTTTAAAGTCTTTATTGAATTTGTTCCAATACTGCTTCTGTTTTATGTTTTGGTTTCTTGTTTGTGAGGCATGTGGGATCTTAGCTCCAAAACCAGGGATCGAACCCGCACCCCTTGCACTGGAAGGCGAAATCTTAACTGCTGGACCACGAGAAAAGTCCCCATCTGTTTTATTTGGTTTTTTTTTTAAGTAAATTTCTTTCTTTATTTATTTTTGGATGCATTGGACATTCGTTGATGTGCTCGGGCTCTCTCTAGTTGCGGTGAGCGGGGGCTACTCTTCGTTGTGGTGTGCAGGCTGTTCATTGTGGTGGCTTCTTTTGTTGCAGATCATGGGCTCTAGGTACGTGGGCTTCAGCAGTTGTGGCTATCAGGCTCAGTAGTTTTGGCTCGTGGGCTGTAGAGCGCAGGCTCAGTAGTTGTGGCACACAGGCTTAGTTGCTCCATGGCATGTGGGATCTTTCCAGACCAGGTCTCGAACCTATGTCCCCTGCAGTGGCAGACAGATTCTTAACCACTGTGCCACCAGGGAAGTCCCTCCTCCCCATCTGTTTTTGATATCAGCATGATAGTGGCTCCATAGAATGTCTTTGGAAGTATTCCTTACTCTTCAATCTTTTCGAAGAGTTTGAGAAGAATCAGTGTAAGTTCTGCTTTTTATATTTGGTAGAATTTGCCTGTGAAACCATCTGACCCTGGACTTCTGTTGCTAGGGAGTTTTTTTAAATTACAGATTCTATTTTTTTAAAAATTCTATTTATTTATTTATTTATTTTGGCTGTGTTGGGTCTTCGTTTCTGTGCGAGGGCTTTCTCTAGTTGCAGCGTGCGGGGGCCACTCTTCATCACGGTGCGTGGTCCTCTCACTATCGTGACCTCTCTTGTTGTGGAGCACGGGCTCCAGACGCTCAGGCTCCGTAGTTGTGGCTCACGGGCCCAGTAGCTCCGCGGCATGTGTGATCTTCCTAGACCAGGGCTCGAACCCGTGTCCCCTGCATTGGCAGGCAGATTCTCAACCACCGCGCCACCAGGGAAGCCCTCTATTTTGCTTTTAGTGATCAGTATGTTCAAGTTATCTATTTCTTCTTGATTCAGTTTTGTTCGGCTGTAAAAAAACAAAATATATTTTTAAGTTATGTTAGCAGCTAAATACTTACCATGTATTAGACCACAAAAGAGAGAAGAAAAAATATTAAAATATTTTTTCAAATACAACAAGTATTGAAATATTTTAAAGAAATTGGTATAATAATACTAATTACAATAATGACAAATTGTTCTGAACTTAAAGACTACTTATATCTAAGATGCATATTATATGCTTATTGTTTTATTGTTTTTAAATACATGGAATGTTTTCTCCTTTCTAATGTAATTCTTTTATTTTACCTGTATATTGTGAAAAAAATTTAGTTCCACAAAATATAAAAAATTACACTTTAATAGGAGATATTAATCCATTTACATTTACTATAGTACTGAAAATACTTAGGTTTAGCATTCCATGTCATGGAGTGCTCTTTTTTATTTATTCATTTTTAAAAAAGATTTAATTTGGAGGGGGGGCCATAAATTATTCATTTATTTATTTATTTAATTTTAACATCTTTATTGGACTATAATTGCTTTACAATGGTGTGTTAGTCTCTGCTTTAGAACAAAGTGAATCAGCTATACATATCCATATATCCCCATATCTCCTCCCTGTTGCGTCTCCCTCCCGCCCTCCCTATCCCACCCCTCTAAGTGGTCATAAAGCACTGAGCTGATCTCCCTCTTCTATGCAGCTGTTTCCTACTAGCTAGCTATTTTACATTTGGTAGTATATATAAGTCCATGCCACTCTCTCACTTCGTCCCAGCTTACCCTTCCCCCTCCCCATGTCCTCAAGTCCATTCTCTATGTCTGCGTCTTTATTCCTGTCGTGTCCCTAGGTTCTTCCCAACCGTTTCTTTTCCTTTTCTTTTTAGAGTCCACATATATGTGTTAGCATACAGTATTTGTTTTTCTCTTTCTGACTTACTTCACTCTGTATGACAGACTCTAGGTCCATCCATCTCACTACAAATAACTCAATTTCATTTCTTTTTATGGCTGAGTAATATTCCATTTTATATTGAAGATGTGCAACATCTTTTTTACCCATTCATCAGTTGATGGACACTTAGGTTGCTTCCATGTCCTGGCTATTGCAAATAGAGCTGCAATGAACATTGTGGAACATGACTCTTTTTGAATTATGGTTTTCTCCAGGTATATGCCCAGTAGTGGGATTGCTGTGTCATATGGTAGTTCTCTTTTTAGTTTTTTAAGGAACCTTGATACCGTTCTCGATAGTGGCTGTATCAATTTACACTCCTACCAACGGTGCAAGAGGGTTCCCTTTTTTCCACACCTCTGCAGCATTTATTGTTTGTAGATTTTTTTGATGATGGCCATTCTTACCTGTGTGTGGTGATACCTCATTGTAATTTCGACTTGCATTTCTCTAATGATCAGTGATGTTGAGCATTCTTTCATGTGTTTGTTGGCAATCTGTATATCTTCTTTGGAGAAATGTCTATTTAGGTCTTCTGCCCATTTATGGATTGGGTTGTTTGTGTTTTTTTTTTAATATTGAGCTGCATGGGCTGCTTGTAAAGTTTGGAGATTAATCCTTTGTCAGCTGCTTCGTTGGCAAATATTTTCTCCCATTCTGAGGGTGGCCTTTTCGTCTTGTTTACGTTTTCCTTTGCTGTGCAAAAGCTTTTAAGTCTCCTTAGGTCTCATTTGTTTATGTTTCTTTTTAATTTCCGTTTTCTAGGAGGTGGGTCAAAAAGGATCTTGCTGTGATTGATGTCATAGAGTGTTCTGCCTATGTTTTCCTCTAAGAGTTTGATAGTGTCTGGCCTTACATTTAGGTCTTTAATCCATTTTGAGTTTATTTTTGTGTATGGTGTTAGGGAGTCTTCTAATATCATTCTTTTACTGGTAGCTGTCCAGTTTTCCCAGCACCACTTATTGAAGAGGCTGTGATTTCTCCATTGTATATTCTTGCCTCCTTTATCAAAATTAAGGTGACCATATGTGTATGGGTTTATGTCTGGGCTTTCTCTTCTGTTCCATTGCTCTATATTTCTGTTTTTGTGCCAGTACCATACTGTCTTGACTACTGTAGCTTTGTAGTATTGTCTGAAGTCAGGGAGCCTGATTCCTCCAGCTCTGTTTTTCTTCTCAAGATTGCTTTGGCTGTTCGGGGTCTTTTGTGTTTCCATACAAATTGTGAAATTTTTTTGTTCTAGTTCTCTGAAAAATTCCATTGGTAGTTTGATAGGGATTGCATTGAATCTGTAGATTGCTTTGGGTAGTAGAGTCATTTTCACAATGTTGATTCTTCCAATCCAAGATCATGGTATATCTCTGTATCTGTTTGTGTCGTCTTTGATTTCTTTCATCAGTGTCTTATAGTTTGTTGAGTAAACGTCTTTTGTCTCCTTAGGTAGGTTTATTCCTAGGTATTTTATTCTTTGTGTTGCAGTGGTAAATGGGAGTGTTTCCCTAATTTCTCTTTCAGAATTTTCATCTTTAGTGTATAGGAATGAAAGAGATATCTGTACATTAATTTTGTATCCTGCAACCTTACCAGTTCATTGATTAACTCTAGTAGGTTTCTGGTAGCATATTTAGGATTCTCTGTGTATAGTATCATGTCATCTGCAAACAGTGAGAGCTTAACTTCCTCTTTTCCGATTTGGATTCCTTTTAATTCTTTTTCTTCTCTGATTGCTGCAGCTAAAAATTCCAAAAGTGTGTGGAATAATAGTGGTGAGAGTGGGCAACCTTGTCTTGTTCCTGATCTTGGTGGAAATGGTTTCACTTTTTCACCATTGAGAATGATGCTGGCTGTGGGTTTGTCATATATGGCCTTTATTATGTTGAGGAAAGTTCCCTCTATGCCTACTTTCTGGAGGGTTTTTATGATAAATTGGTGTTTAATATTGTCGAAAGCATTTTCTGCATCTATTGAGATGACCATATTGTTTTTATCCTTCAGTTTTTTAATATGGTGTATCACATTGATTTGCATGTATTGAAGAATCCTTGCATCCCTGGGATAAACCCCACTTGATCATGGTGTATGATCCTTTTAAGGCGCTGTTGGATTCTGTTTGCTAGTATTGTGCAGTGGATTTTTGCAGCTATGTTCATCAGTGATATTGACCTGTAGTTTTCTTTCTTTGTGACATCTTTGTCTGGTTTTGGTGTCAGGGAGATGGTGGTCTCATAGAATAAGTCTGGGAGAGTTCCTCCCTCTGCTATATTTTGGAAGAGTTTGAGAAGGATAGGTGTTAACTCTTCTCTAAATGTTTGATAGAATTTGCCTGTGAAGCCATCTGGTCCTGGGCTTTTGTTTGTTGGAAGATTTTTAATCACAGTCTCAAGTTCAGTGCTTGGGATTGGTTTGTTTGTAGTTTCTATTTCTTCCTGGTTCGGTCTTGGAAGGTTGTGCTTTTCTAAGAATTTGTCCATTTCTTCCAGGTTGTCCATTTTATTGGCATATAGTTGCTTGCAGTAATCTCTCATGATCCTTTGTATGTCTTCAGTGTCAGTTGTTACTTCTCCTTTTTCATTTGTAATTCTATTGATTTGAGTCGTCTCCCTTTTTTTCTTGATGAATCTGGCTAATGGTTTATCAATTTTGTTTATCCTCTCAAGGAACCAGCTTTTACTTTTTTTGATCTTTGCTGTTGTTTCCTTCATTTCTTTTTCATTTATGTCTGGTCTGATCTTTATGATGTCTTTCCTCTGCTGACTTTGTTTTTTTTTTTTCTTTCTTTCTCTAATTGCTTTAGGTGTAAGGTTAACTTGTTTATTTGAGATATTTCTTGTTTCTTGAGGTAGGATTGTATTGCTATAAACTTCTCTCTTAGAACTGCTCTTGCTGCATCCCATAGGTTTTGGGTCTTCATGTTTTCATTGTCATTTCTTTCTAGGTATTTTTTAATTTCCTCTTTGATTTCTTCAGTGATGTCTTGGTTATTAAGTAGTGTATTGTTGAGCGTCCATGTGTTTTTATGTTTTACAGATTTTTTTCCTGTAATTGATATCTAGTCTGATAGCATTGTGGTCGGAAAAGATACTTGATACGATTTCAGTTTTCTTATATTTACCAAGGCTTGATTTGTGACCCAAGATATGATCTATATCCTGGAGAATGTTCCAGGAGCACTTGAGAAAAAGTGTATTCTGTTGTTTTTGGATGGAATGTCCTATAAATATCAATTAAGTCCATCTTGTTTAACGTATCATTTAAAGCTTGTGTTTCCTTATTTATTTTCATTGTGGATGATCTGTTCATTGGTGAAAGAGGGGTGCTAAAGTCCCCTACTATGATTGTGTTTCTGTCAATTTCCCCTTTTATGGCTGTTAGCATTTGCCTTATGTTTTGAGCTACTCCTATGTTGGGTGCATAAAATTATACAATTGTTATATCTTCTTCTTGGATTGATCCCTTGATCATTATGTAGTGTCCTTCTTTGTCTCCTGTAATAGTCTTTATTTTAAAGTCTTTTTTGTCTGATATGAGAATTGCTACTCTAGCTTTCTTTTGATTTCCATTTGCATGGAATATCTTATTCCATCCCCTCACTTTCCATCTGTATGTGTCCCTATGTCTGAAGTGGGTCTCTTGTAGACCACATACATACCGGTCGTGTTTTCGGATCCATTCAGCCAGTCTATGTCTTTTGGTTGGAGCATTTAATCCATTTACATTTAAGGTAATTATTGATATGTATGTTCTTATTACCATTTTCTTAATTGTTTTGGGTTTCTTATTGTAGGTCTTTTCCTTCTCTTGTGTTTCCTGCCTAGAGAAGTTCCTTTAGCATTTGTTGTAAAGTGGGTTTGGTGGTGCTGAATTCTCTTAGCTTTTGCTTGTCTGTAAAGGTTTTAATTTCTCTGTCGAATCTGAACGAGATCCTTGGTGGGTCGAGTAATCTTGGTTGTAGCTTTTCCCCTTTCATTACTTTAAATATGTCCTGCCAGTCCCTTCTGGCTTGCAGAGTTTCTGCTGAAAGTTCAGCTGTTAACCTTACGAGGATTCCCTTGTATGTTATTTGTTGTTTTTCCCTTGCTGCTTTTAATATTTTTTCTTTGTATTTAATTTTTGATAGTTTGATTAATATATGTTTTGGCATGTTTCTCCTTGGGTTTATCTTGTATGGGACTCCCTGCGCTTCCTGGACTTGATTAACGATTTCCTTTCCCATATTAGGGAAGTTTTCAACTATAATCTCTTTAAATATTTTCTCAGTGTCTTTCTTTTTCTCTTCTACTTCTGGGAACCCTATATTCGAATGTTGGTGCGTTTAATGTTTTCCCAGAGATGTCTCAGATTGTCCTCAATTCTTTTCATTCTTTTTTCTTTATTTTGCTTTGCAGTAGTTATTTCCACTATTTTATCTTCCAGGTCATTTATCCATTCTTCTGCCTCAGTTATTCTGCTATTGTTTCCTTCTAGAGAATTTTTAATTCAATTTATTGTGTTGTTCATCATTGTTTGTTTACTCTTTAGTTCTTCTAGGTCCTTGTTAAACGTTTCTTGTCTATTCTCCATTCCAGTACCAAGATTTGGGGTCATCTTTACTATCAGTACTCTGAATTCATTTTCAGGTAGACTGCCTATTTCCTCCACATTTGTTTGGTCTGGTGGGTTTTTACCTTGCTCCTTCATCTGCTGTGTGTTTCTGTGTCTTCTCATTTGGCTTTGGGGACTGTGTTTGGGGTCTCCTTTTCAGAGGCTGCAGATTCGTAGTTCCCGTTGTATTTGGTGTCTGCCCCCAGTGGCTAAGGTTGGTTCAGTGGGTTGTGTAGGCTTTCTGATGGAGGGGACTGGTGCCTGTGTTCTGGTGGGTGTGTCTGGATCTTGTCTTTCTGGTGGACAGATCCGCATCTGGTGGTGTGTTTTGGGGTGTCTGTGACCTTATTGTGATTTTCGGCAGCCTCTCTGCTAATGGGTGGGCCTGCATTCCTGTCTTGCTAGTTGTTTGGCATGGGATGTCCAGCACTGGATCTTGCTGGTCTCTGAGGGGAGCTGGGTCTTAGCGTTGAGACGGATATCTCTGGGAGAGCTTTCGCCATTTGATATTACAAGGTGCCAGAGGTCTCTGGTAGACCAATGTCCTGAACTCGGCTCTCCCACCTCAGAGGCACATGCTTGACACCCGGCTGGAGCACCAAGACCCTGTCAGCCACACAGCTGGGGGTGAGAGCAAGAGGTAGCTTTGGTACATCTCAAAGACCACCAATGGGGTTCACTGACCATTTTCTCTCCAGAAGTGAAGAAAACAAAATTCAGACTTTGGCTAGTCAGCCACTTTGGTAGCCAGCCTCCAAGATGGACCTAATTATCCCCTAATTATCTCCCAGTCTCCATGTACCAGTGTGGCTCCTCGCACTTGAAAAGGGTTGACTGTTTAACTAATAAGAAATTGCAGAAATGACAAAGTGCAGCTTCCAAAGTTATAAAAGACATTGCAGCTTCTGCTTTGGTTTCTGCTAGATCACTCATCCTGGGGTAAGCCAGCTGCCATGTCATGAGGACACTCAAGCAGCCCTAAGGAGAGATCCATGTGGCAAGGAACTGAGGCCTCTTACCTACAGCCACGTGAGTGAGTCATCTCAGAAGTCAAAAGATTTAATTGTTTAAATTTTTGGTTGTGTTGGGTCTTCGTTGCTGCACAGGGTTTCTCCAGTTGTTACTAGAGAAGCAGGGGTCACTCATCGTTGTGGTGCACGGGCTTCTCCTTGCGGTGGTTTCTCTTGTTGTGGAGTATGGGCTCTAGGTGCATGGGCTTCAGTAGTTGTGTCATGCAGGCTCAATAGTTGTTGCTTGCAGGCTCTAGAGCACAGGCTCAGTACTTGTGGCACACGGGCTTAGTTGCTCTGTGGCATGTGGGATCTTCCCAGACCAGGGATGGAACCCCTGTTCCCTGCATTGGCAGGCAAATTCTTACCCACTGTGCCACCAGGGAAGTCCAGTGTGCTCTTTTTTAAACCTAGTCTGTTTTCATTATTTTGTATCTTAACGATTCTGTATTAAAGAAAAAAAAATAATACTCCTTTCTACCCCTCCTCTTTGAGGATTATATATGAAGAAGTATGCCTTATTTATTAACCTCAAATTTTCACCTTACTTTTAAGAAGTAATCACAATGTCAAGTATTTAATACTTTTCACTTCCACCTTGAAAAGCATGGATATTAAAGTGCTAATACAATTACCTTCCCTGGTCTATCTTTTTTAGTTTTTGTTATGTATAAAAAACAACGAAAAACATGCATGGTTTGTAAGGAAATGACAAATTTCAGAAAATTCAGCATGTGAATACACTCTAAACATAGCTTCTAGATAAAGACACAGAAAATTGCCAGATACTCAGAGGCCCCCTGGTCCCATTCTAGTGACTCCCCTTAAGGTTTAATATTGTTCTGGTATCTAACAAAAAGATAACTTTACCTGTGTTTTGTATTTTATATAAATGTTATGGCACAGTAAAATCACTTTTGGATTGGGCTTTTTTATTTTATGTTGTTTGTGAATATGCCTATATGGTTGCCTGTTGTTGTGATCATGCATTGCCACTGTTGCATAGGATTCCATAATGTAAATATTTAACTATTGATTAATTTATTCCAATGTGTATTACAATATGAGTGATTTTCAGTTTGTGTCTATTGAGAACAGCACTGGTATATAAATTCTAGAACTTGAGCTTTGGTGGTGTGTGTATAAATTATTGTTCAGTATACACGTAGTAGTAAAATTTTCGAGTCATAGCTTTCTTGTGTTTATATTTTTAGATATTTCTAAATATTTTCAAAACATTTGTATGATTTTTCATCTTCAGCAGCAGTGAATGAGATTCAAGGATTATACACATTCTTGTCAAACTTGATAATACCTGTCATTTTCATTTGAACTTTCTGGTTGGTGAGTGATAATTCCAGGTATCACGCTTTTGCATTTAATTGACTACTAAGAAGCCAAGCATCTTTTGATATGTTTACTTAACATTCTGTACTCTCTTTTTTGAAATATCTTTTGGTATATTTCCCCCATTTTGCTATTCCATTATCTTCTTATTGAAGACTTCCTTTTTTTTTAACATCTGAAGACTTCTTATTTAGGAGTTTTTAATACATGCTTGAGATGAGTTCTTCTCTCTTTCTGTCTCTCCTTCTCTTTCTTTAGATGAGTGTCAGTTTTTAATGTTAATAACATCTAATTTGTTATTTTCCTCTTTATTTATTTAGTCTTATTTCTATTTATTTATGTAGTCTTCTTACCTGTAGCAGAACACATTATTTATTCTAAACCACAAATATGTTTTCATTTCTTCAATAAATGTAATTATTAAGCTTTAAATTTAAGTTAACTTTCTAAACTAAATATGTTGTATCATAGTGAGTATTAATTTTTCTATGACAGCTGAAAGGTTACATTTATTCAGAAAACGTTGTATCAGCTTTCTTTTCATTTGCTCCTACTTCTCATTGATTCACAGTGGTAAACATCACTTCATCCATGGATCTGACTTTTCTCTGATTTCTCATGGTCATTCTCACTAATTCGTCTTGCCTCCTGAAATCTTTAGCAATCCCCTTATTCCACAGAAGCAAAAACCTTCCTTGGGCCTTTTTCCTCAGAAGATTGATTATTGCCACATTTTAAATGGGAGATTGCAATAAGTTAGGAGAAAATGCCACAAGGGTCTCTCATTTTTTTTTCACATCCTGTATCAGCCTCTGCTTGCACTCTCTGTTCAAAGATATTTGTGCAACACATTGATGGAAGATGCCACTTGTTTCTCTCCTTGGGGAAAAGACAGATTAATTACCTAACAAATAAAATAAAGAGAGTGTCTTGCTCTTTTCAAATGTTGGACAGGATTGCTTGCATCCTAATTTAAATGTTTCAGGTGACTGAAGCTTAAGATTCCTAAGCTTTAATCCATACTTGCACCATGCACAGCACCCAACAGGAGAGCTTTACATAACCCCATGAGACACTTGTGTGCAAGTGGAACAGATAAAAATATAAAACTATTGCTGTCTTTTTGTGTCATAAAAATGATTTTTTGTCTCATTTAAAATATTTTTTTCTAAAATCCAAAAACGTGTCAGGTTAAAATATTGTTATTTCAAATATGGTAACATCGAAGACCCTTCAAATTTCTTTCCAGTTTTGTTGATGATGGGATGCCGTCAGAGATATGACTTCATTAATAAACACAATAGGTAAGATTCCTTCATAGGCCTGATTGGGGAATATGAAAATAAACCCCAGAAAAATCTGGACATTTTCTAGTTCTCAAATATTGGTTAAGATGGTAGAAAGGGCCCTTCATTGTCCTATATGTTAATGCAGATCAATTGTGAGAGGTGGGGATAAAACAAGCAGCTTAAATATCCTTTATGTTTGTTGTACTACTAGTAGAAAGAGGAAGGGTCAACATGTCACCATGGTTGATATAGCAAATAAGCTGCTTGAAACTACACAGAAATGTACCTGCTTGTATTTTCTGTGCAGTTACCCTCTCTTTTGGTGTGCCCTGATACCTCCCTCAACTTATGTACCAACTCCAGCAGCATTAAGCAGAAATCCAAAGAAACCTATTCTTTGGAATTATGAGGAAGGGAAGAGTCAAACATTTTATAACATGCTGTATACAAGGATACACGTCACCATCCTTATCTATGTCGTGCCATGCATGGAGGGTCAGTAGGTTCAGGGGATTCTGGAAGCACCAAGTTCTGTGGGGTTAATCACAGTTCCATTCATGGGCAGTAAAAGAGAAGGGCCTTATCTTGGTCACTTTCTCAATGCTAGTAGCTACAAAAAGAAGAGGATAGCAGACATCTTAGGGAGAAGAACCAACATTAAATGAAATGTCCTAATTACTCTAGGCAACCTCTCATGGTGGCCTCCCATAGCTCCTCAAATCCCTACATACTTGCACAAGGGATAGTGTAATATTACTGGAGTGTCTGACTGCAGATTAACATTATTTTTGTTGAAAAAAATAAAAATAGGTTCAAGTGATAGGGTTTGAAAAGGGTTCACAGTGTGAAGGAAACTATTGTAACAATGTGGACAGAACCCTTTGGATGGATTTATCATGTTTTTTTTTTTTTGCTGCTTCAGAATCTGTAGTAGCGATTGGTGTGTTCCATGATACATCCCCGCTTCTTATAAGTTTTAGATGGAATACCCCATTAGGAAGAAGTGCACGTAAGGAAGATTAGTGAGTCAAACTCCTCTGCCCTCTGTCAGCAGTGGGTGCAAAGGGATTTAGACCAAGTGCTTTCATCCTTTGATTTGCAAAGTTTTCACTATATGAATGATGTTTTGTTTGTTTGCAGGTCAGGAGCTTTGGTCTCAATATCCCTGTTTAAAAAGTGTTATCACGTGTCTGCCAGAAAGAATTGCTGATGATACTGGGAAAAATTGAGAGTTATCCTTAACAATTAAGGGTTTTGTAGCAACATGGATGGACCTAGAGATTGTTATACTGAGTGAAGCAAGTCAGACACAGAAAGACAGATATCATATGATATTGCTTATATGAGGAATCTATAAAAGAAAAAAAAGGTACAAATGAATTTATTTACACAACAGAAATAGAATCATGGATATAGAAAACAAACTTATGGTTACCAGGGAATAAGTGGGGAAGGGATAATTTGGGAGATTGGGACTGACTTATACGCACTACTATATATAAAATAGATAAAGACCTGCTTTATAGCACAGGGAACTCTACTCAGTGGTCTGTACTGGCGTATACGGAAAAAGAATCTTATAAAAAAAAACAAGGGTTTTGGGATTATATAATAAATATAAATGTGCAAACCTTTAACATGAAAGGAAAAATCAGTTAACTCTGTGGTCCCTGTTATGGTGTAAATATTTTGTACCTCTAATTTTAAAATTTTGAAACCCAGCTCCCATGTTGATGGTATTAGGAGGTGGGGCTTTTGGGAGGTGAGTAGGTTATGAGGCCAGAGACCTCAAACATGGGATTAGTGACCTAATAAATGTAGCACACAGAAGATCTTATGCCCATTCCATGATTTCATTGCCGAGCGAGAAGACCCACATTATGAACCAGAAATTGGTCCCTCGCCAGACACTAAGTCAGCTGGCAACTTGTTCTTTTTTTAAAAAAAATAATTAGATAATTAATTAATTAATGTTTTGGCTGTGTTGGGTCTTTGGTGCGGTGTGCGGGCTTCTCATTGAGTGGCTTCTCTTGTTGCGGAGCACCGGCTCTAGGCGTGTGGGTTTCAGTGGTTGTGGCTCACGGGCTCAGTAGTTGTGGCCTGTGGACTCTAGAGCACAGGCTCAGTATTTGTGGTGCACGGGCTTAGTTGTTCCATGGTATGTGGGATCTTCCTGGACCAGGGCTCGAACCCTTGTCCCCTTTATTGGTAGGCAGATTCTTAACCACTGCACCTCCAGGGAAGCACCTGGTTACTTGTTCTTGAACTTTTCAGCCTCAGCAATTATGAGAAAACAAAAATATTCTGTTGTTTATAAAATACCAAGTCTCTCGTATTTTGTTTTAGCAGTCAAAGAGCTGGCTGAGGAGAAATATCTGTGAGCTTGAAGACATATCAGGAGAAACCTTTAAATCTCAAAAGAAAAGAGAAAATGGGCAGGAAAGGAATCAACAGAACAGAGTAATCAATAATTGTGGAACAATGAAAAATGCTGTGACCTATACATAATGGGTATAGCAGGAGGAGAATAAAGATAATAAAGAACAGAAAATATTTTTTAAAAATGACTGAGAATCTCCCCAAATGAATGTCTGACACTAAATCCACAACATCCAAACTTAGAAGAACATATGAATAGTAAAGAAAACTGACCAATATCTCTCAGGAACATCAATGCAAAAATCCTCAACAAAATATTACCAAATCGAATCCAACAATATTTTGAGAGAATTTTATATCATGAATGAGAGGAAATAATCCCAGGTATGAAAGGCTGGTTCCACATTCTAGAATCAAATAATTATATCCATCATATCAACACCTTAAAGACAATCATTAGCATATCAATAGATTCAGAAGACCTTTGAAAAAATCTAACACCCATTCTTCATAAAAACTCTCAGTTAAAGAAATAGACTGGAGCTTTCTCAAGTTGATAACAAAGATTTACAGGAAACTTTTATCTTACATCATGATTAATGGTCAAAACCATGAAGCTTTTCCACTAAGTTCAGGTAAAAGCAAGGATGTCCCCTTTCATGACTCCTTTTCCATATTTTACTCCAAGTCCTTGCTAATGCAATAAGGCACGAAAATAAATAAAACAAATACAGATTGGGTAGAAAAAAATGAAAGCAACCTAAATAAAATGTGGACCAATATACTTTATGGACACCTCACCAAAGAAAATAGACACTATGCATATAAGTATACAGAAGAATAATCCAGATTACATGCTGCCATGAAAAAGCAAATTAAAAATACAATTCCATACCACTATGTAACACTTAGAATGGCTAAAATGTGAACAATGACAAGAACAAATTCTGTAGGAGATGTGGAACAATAGGAAATGTCATTTGTCATTGGTGGAAATGAAAAATAATACAGCTACTTTGGTAGTCTGATTGACACTTGCTAGAATATTGAGCATTCCCTTACTGTACAATCCGTCAAGTGTTCTCATGGATATTTACTGAAAGTAGTTTAAAACATACTTCCAGAGGAAAACCTGCATATGGATATTTATGGCACCTAATTCAATATTGCCAAAATGTGAATGAAACTAAGGTGTCCTCCAATAGGTGAATGAAATGATATAGTATTAATATATTCTGGGAATGGGATAATATTGAGCACTAAAAAAGTAAGCTATCAAGCCATATAAAGAGATGGGAATTCTTTTTTTTTTCTTTTGAAATAGAGGTGATTTTCTTTATTTTGAAATTTAAATGTTATTGGAGTATAGTTGATTTACAATGTTGTGTTCATTTCAGCTGCACAGCAAGAGATTCAGTTACACATATGCATATATTCATTCTTTATCAGATTCTTTTCTGATAACGGTATTCCCAGAATACTGAGTAGAGCTCCCTGTGCTATACAGTAGGTCTTTGTTGCTTATCTGTTATATATAGTAGTATTCGTATGTTTACCCCAAGCACCTGATTTATCCCTACCCCCCACCTCTCCCCTTTGGTAACCATAAGTTTGTTTTCCAAGTCTGTGAGTCTGCCTCTGTTTTGTAAGTTAGTTCATTTGTATCAATTTTTAGCTTCCACCTAGAAGTGATATCATCCAATATTTGTCTTACTCTGTCTGACTTACTTCACTTAGTACAATCATCTCTAGGTCCATCCATGTTACTGCAACTGGCATTATTTTCTTCTATTTTATGGCTGAGTCATATTCCATTACATATATGTATCACATATTCTTTACCTATATTCATATGTTGATGGACATTTTGGTTGCTTCCATGTCTTCGCTATTGTAAAGAGTGTTGCAGTGAACATTGGGGAAGATGTGTCTTTTCGATTTATGCTTTCCTCCAGATATGCACACAGGAGTGAACTTGCTGGATCATCTGGTAGCTCTATTTTATTTTATTTTACTTCATTTCATTTCAATTTCAATTTTTTTGGAATAGAGTTGATTTACAATGTTGTGTTACTTTCTGCTGCACAGCACAGTGAAGCAGTTATACATATATCCAATCCTTTTTGGATTCCTTTCCCATACAGGTCATTACAGAGTATTGAGTAGAGTTCCCTGTGCTATACAGTAAGCCCTTATTTGTTATCTCTTTTATATATAGTGGTGTGTATATGTCAATCCCAACTTCCAATTTATCCCTCCCACCTCCCCTTACTCTGGTAACCTCCATTCTGTGCTCCATAGTGGCTGTTACCAATTGGCATTGCCACCGATAGCATAGAATTGGTGGTGCAGTGGTTAAGAATCTGCCTGCCAGTTCAGGGGACACAGGTTGGAGCCCTGGCCCGGGAAGATCTCACATGCCACAGAACAAGTAAGCCCGTGCACCACAACTACTCAGTCTGCTCTCTAGAGCCCACGAGCCACAACTACTGAAGCCTGTGTGCCTACAGCTTGTGCTCCACAACAAGAGAAGCCACCACAAAGAGAAGGCTTCGTACCACAATGGTGAGTAGCCCCCGCTTGCTGCAACTATAGAAAAGCCGCGCGCAGCAACGAAGACCCAACGCAGATTAAAAAAAAATAAGTAGTAGGTTTCTCTTTTTTCCACACCCTCTGAAGCATTTCTTGTTTGTAGACATTGTGATGGTGGCTATTCTGAGTGGTTCCATGTGATACTTCTTTGTACATCTGATTTGCATTTGTCTAACATAAAGCAATGGTGAGTATCTTCATATGTGCTTTTTTTTTGAACAGTGTCAGTAAGATTTACCCCTTGAAAAAGGGTTATTGAAAGGTTGCCTTGTTTTGAAGTCTACTTCGATTACCTACCCCAAGACATTTTTTGAGGGCTGTTGTCATTTACAGCTCCCCAGGCATTGTGAATATGAAGTGCCTATAAGGTCCAGTTTTAGAATTGTTGTTGTGGGAAACAGAAGGCAGCAGGGTTTCTACTGTCCCTCTCTGGTTACTGACACAACCTTAGGTGTAGGGCAAGTCCTGTTCTTGGGTATTAAATTAGAGTGGAATGTGCCTGTCCAAACATGTAAGGTCTTCTGTCCCATTCCTTCTTCCCCCTTACCCTTCATCCCCCGAACAAGTATAAACCCCTGCAAAATCACCTGTTGAGGGTGCTGTCTTGTAGAGTGGGATGACCCTTACGAAGGAGTCGGGAGGTCAGAACCCAAACACCAGGATATGTTGAGAGCAGGTGATTTTCCAAATGTCATCCAGCCCAGAGAGTCCACCATCCTTTGGGTGTCAGAGGGTTGGTTTAGTAGTATGAGGGCACACTTAGATCTGGAGATAGTGATCCCATGCAGAGGGGACCAGGTTGCACATGTTCAAGGGGGGCGAATTAGCTGGCATATCCTCCCGAGGTCCTCAGGCGTACAACAGTCCAGCCTTGGGACCAAATTGTGTCTGTGTCCAGGGATGTGACACTAGTACGTTCACTGCGACTAAACAAATTTAGTGATCATTTTTCTTATCTTTATCTTAATTTTAAATTTATAATGGAGTATATAGTTGATTTATCATGTTGTGTTCATTGTTGACATACACCAACATGATTCATTTATACAGAGATAACTATATATTCTTTTTAGAATTATTTTCCCATTGAGGTTACCAAAGGGTGTTGAGAAGAGTTCCAAGTGCTCTACAGCAGGTCCATGTTGATTACAAGTTTTCTCTCTGTAAATATGTATATACTAACTCCAACCTCATGATTTATGCCTCCAACACACCTTTCCAGTTTGGTAACCATAAGTTTGTGTTCTAAGTCTGGGACTCTGTTTCTGTGTTGTAAGATAGTACCTTTCTATCAATTTTTAGATTCCACCGATAAGTAATATCATATGATATTTTTCATTGCCTGATTTATGACACTTAATATGAATGTATGTAGGTCCTTCTGAGTGGCCCTAAATGGCCTTATTTCATTCACTTCATGGCTGAGTAATATTCCATTGTACATATCTACCATAATTTCTTTATCCATTCTTCCCTCCAAGGACTTTTAGGTAGCTTCCGAGTAGAGGCTCTTGTAAAGAGGGCTGCATAAATTTTAGAGTGCCTGGGTCCTGTCAATTTACGTATTTTCCAAGATACAGGCCCAGGAGTGGAAGCGCCATATGCTCTGAAGCTCTGGTTTTTAGATTTTTAAGGAATCACCACCCACTTCTCCAGAGTGGCTGTTAGCAATTTACATTCCCACCATCAGCTTGTCAGGGTTCCCTTTTCTCCACGCCCTGTCCTGCATTTCAGGTTTTACAGTTTGTGAGGTTGGCCATTCTGACTGGTGCGAAGTGATATCTCTTTGTAGTATTAATTTACATTGCCCGTCTGTTTTGTTGGCCAAAAATGGAGTAAGGTTTTTTCCTGAATATATTAAGGAATAACGCATACGGCCTTTTTGGCAAACTGCATCATTGGCGATGTTCAGCAGCTTTGCATGTGCTTTGATGACGAGTGCAAACTACCCCTTGAAATCCCTTTCCTGCAATTCTGCCTTGCTTACAAGGCCTTTACGAATACTTATCTCAAGAAATGACTCCATTAGAGGCGTCAATTACAACCCTGCATGTTTGTGAATTGCAGTGCCCCTGAGCACCGGTTTTCAACTTGTTTAGGGAAGCAGACACAAAGGGGCAGGATTTCTACAGACACATTCCAGTTACTGGGGCACCTGAAGGATAGGGAAATTCTTCTTCCAGGTAGGAAACTAGAGTGGCATATGCCTGTCCAAACATCTAAGGCTTGTGTCTCATTCCATCCCGCCATTCCCCTTCTTCACCGGAAAATTCCAAGCCGTGCAAAACCGGCTGTTGAGTGTGCTGCCTTCCCAAAGTGGGGAGACTCTAAGGAAAGGAGCTGGGGAACCCGAATGCCAGGAGACGTGGAGATGAGGTGACTTTTCCAAACTCTTCCCGATCAGACGGTGTACCATCCTCTGGATGTGCCATGCATGTTTTAGCTGTAGGAAGGGTCCCCTGCACCTGGAGATATGGAACCCATGGAATGGGGGCCAGGCAGTATTCCTCTAAAAGTGCTGCATTTGCTGTCCCATCCTCACGAAGCCTCTCAGACCAACGAGTGTAGAGCCTTAGGTCCCATCCAGCTCTGTGTCTAGATATGGTCAGTCCAGGTTGCATCACAGCCCTTGAACACATTTTGTAAGAATTTCTCTCTCTCTCACTGTCTTTATTTTGTTCTTGTTATTTAATTTTATAATGGGGTATAGCTGATTTTCAATACTGTGTTTCTTCCTGCTCTACATCTATCCACTTGATTCACTTAAAGAGAGACATCAATAAATTCTTTTACAGATTCTTACCAGTCTTATATATCCTTTTCTGGTGACAACAGTGTGCTGAGTCCAGCTCTTTGAGCTATAGAGTAGGTCCTGTCGAATACCTATTTTGTTTATGGAACCGTATCTGTGCTAATTTCAACCTCCTGGTTTATGCATCACCCCGCCCAACCTTTCTCCTTTAGCAGCCATAAGTGTGTTTTCTAAATGTGTGACTCCGTTTCTGTTTTGTAATTGCGTTCATGTGAAGGCATTTTTAGATACTATCTATAAGTGATACCTTATGATAAGTCTCTTTTTATGTCTGACTTATGTCACTTAGAATGATCGTACCTCAGTCTGCACGAGTTGCTGCCACTGGCCTTATTTCATTGATTTAATTGCTGAGTAATATTCCATTGTACATAAGTACCACATCTTCTTTCTCCATTTTTTCCTTCCAAGGACATGTAAGTTGTACCCAAATCGAGGTATTTCTAAACAGAGCAGCCCTAAACTTTGGGGTGCCTGTGTCTTGTCGATTTTTTGGTTTTCCCAAGATATACGCCCATGAGGGGAAGTGCTGTATGTTCTGTAGCTCTGTTTTTTAGAAGTTTTAAGATACAGCATACACTTCTCAAGAGTGGCCGGTGGCAATTTACATCCCGCCGATCAGCATAACAAGGCTCCGTTTTCTCCATGGCCTGTCCTGCATTTCTGGGTTTTACACTTTTTCAGCATGGGCCTTTTGACCAATGAGAAGTGAGACATTTTTGTAATGCTGATTTGCATTACCCGCTTGTTTAGTTGGCCAAAAAGAGCATCTGCGTTTTTTCCAAAATTTATTCAGGAAAGAACGCAGACGCCCTTTTTGGCCAACTGCATCATTGTCGAAGTTCTGCCGAATTTCATGTGCTTTAAAGGCGAGTCCAATCTACCTGTGAAAAACTGTTTCCTGCAATTTTGTCTTGCTTTTAAATCCTCTTCGTTGCCTTACCTCAATACATTTTTAGACGAGAGTTATCATTTATAACTCTGCAGATTTGTGAATTGCCATGCTCCTGAGCTCCATTTTCCAAATCGCTTTTTTGGGAGCTGGCCGCAAACCCGCAGGATTGCTTCAGGCCCTATTCTGGTTCCGGGGCGCAACCTGAGCCTGTGGTTAATTCTTCTTCCTGATGGGAAATAAGGGTTACCTCTGCCTGTCCCAACAGTTACAGCTAGCCTCTCATGGGTTCCCCCTCTTCCCATTCATCCTCAGGAAAAATTACAACCTGTACGGAACAGGAGGTAAAAGGTGCTGATTCTCCAAGTGGGGAGATTGTTAGAAAAGCGGCTGTAATGGCGAACCCGAGCACCAGGAGATGAGGAATGAGGTGCGTTTCAGAAACCTTTCTCGATCACACTGTATACCATCCACCGGGTTTCCCAAGCATTTTTTCTCTGTAGGAAGATTCCACTGAACCTGGAGATTTGGGATCCATAGAATGGGTACCACGCAGTATTACTTTAAAGGATCTGCGTTTGCTCACCCAACCTCACCAAACCTCTCAGACCCAAAAGTGTCCACCCTTATGTCTCTATCAGCTGTGGGTCTAGATATGGTCAATCCAGGTGGCATCACAGCCCCTGAACGAATTTTGTAAGAATTTCTCTCTCTTTCACTGTCTTTGTTTCACGGGTTTTTAAAAGTAATTGATTTTTATAATGGGGTTTAGCTGCTTTTCACTGCTGTGTTTCTGCCGCTTTACACCCACTTGACTCACTTACAGAGAGATATCAATACATAGGTTTTAAGATTCTTACTAGTCAGATATATTCTTGGGCGGTGAATAGGGGGTGTTGAGTCCAGTTCACTGAGCAAGGCGTACTTCTTGTCTATTACATATTGGGAATACGGAACGGTATCTGAGGTAATTTGAAACCCTTGTTTTATGCATCACCCCACCTCACCTTTCCAGTTAAGCAGCCATAGTGTGTTTTCTCAACGAGTGACTCTGTTCTGTTTTGTAATTCAGTTCAAGGGTAGCGGTTTTTCCATTCTCTGTATAAGTGATATCTTATAATAAGTGTCTTTTTCTGTGTGACTTATTTCACTTAGAATTGTCGTACCTAAATCCACTCATCATGCTGCTACTAGCCTTATGACGTTGATTTCATGGCTGAGTGATATTGCATTGTACATAAGGACCACAGCTTCTTTATCCATTTTTCTCTTTCCTGGGATATTTAACGTGTAACGAAGTGGAGGTTCTTGTCAACAGAGCAGCCCTAAACTTTGGGGTGCATTTGTCTTGCTGATTTATAGTTTTCCCAATATATACGCCCATGAGTGGAAGTGCCCTATGCTCTCTAAGCTGTGTTTTGTAGATGTTTCAGGACACACCGTGCACTTCGCCAGAGTGGCTCTTCGCAATTTACATCCTGCCCATCAGCGTAGCAAGGCTCCCATTTCTCCATGGCCTTTCCTGCATTTCTGGTATTGACCCTTTATTCAGCATGGCCCTTTTGAGCGATGGGAATCGAGACTTCTTTGTAGCGCTGATTTGCCTTTCCAGGTTTCTTGGTTGACCAAAAAGGGCGTATGCGTTTTTTTGAATATATTCAGGAAAAAACGCATACGCCCTTTTTGGCCAAGGGCATCATTGTCGAGGTTTTGCCGCTTTCCATGTGCTTTAAAGGCGATTCGAATCTACCTCCTGAAATCTGTTTCCTGCAATTCTGCCTTGCTTTCAAATCCTCTTCGTTGCCTTCCCTCAATATATTTGTGGACGACAGTTATCATTTATAACTCTGCAGGTTTGTGAATTGCAGTGCCCCTGAGCTCCATTTTTCAACTCGCTCTTTTGGGAGTTGGCCGAAAAACCGCAGGATGGCTTCAGGCCCAATCTGGTTCCGTGCGGCAGGCTGAGCCTGTGGTTAATTCTTCTTCCTGATGGAAATTAGAGTGACCTGTGCCTGTCCGAACACCTAGAGCTACCCTCTCATGGGTTCCCCCTCTTCCCATTCATCCTCAGGACAAATTGCAACCTGTACGAAACAGGAGGTTAAAGGTGCTGATTCTCCAATTGGGGAGATTTTTAGTAATGCGGCTGGAATGGCGAACCCGAGCACCAGGAGATGAGGAAAGAGGTGCGTTTCAGAAACCTTTCCCGATCACACTGTTTACCTTCCACTGGGTTTCCCATGCATTTTTTTGCTCTAAGAAGATTCCCTTGAACCTGGAGATTTGGGACCCATAGAATGGGTACCATGCACTATTACTTTAAAGGGTAGGCGTTTGCTCACCCAACCTCACCAATCCTCTCAGCCCCAAGAGTGTCCAGCCTTATATCTAATCCAGCTGTGGGTCTAGATATGGTCGATCCAGTTTGCTTCACTGCCCCTGAACGAACTTTTTACGAATTTCTCTCTCTTTCACTGTCTTTGTTGGGGGTTTTTCTGTAATCTATTTTTATAATGGGGTTTAGCTGATTTTCACTGCTGTGTTTATGCCGCTTTACACCCACTTGATTCATTTACAGAGAGATATCAATACATAGGTTTTAAGATTCTTACTTGTCAGATATACTCTTGTGCGGTGAATACGGGGCGTTGAGTCCAGTTCACTGAGCAAGGGGTAGGTGTTGTCTGTTACATATTTGGTTTATGGAACGGTATGTGTGCTAATTTCAAACCCTTGTTTTATGCCTCACCGCACCTCACCTTTCCAGTTAAGCAGCCATCCAGTGTTTTCTAAATGTGTGACTCTGTTCTGTTTTGTAATCAGGTCATGGGTAGCGATTTTTACTTTCCCTCTATAAGCGATATCTTATGATAAGTTTCTTTTTCTGTGTGACTTATTTCACTTAGAAACATCGTACCTAAATCCACTCATCATGCTGCTAGTAGCCGTATGACACTGATTTCATGGCTGAGTGATATGCCATTGTACATAAGTACCACACTTCTTTATCCATTTTTTTCTATCCTGGCATATTTAACGTGTACTGAAGTGGAGGTTCTTGTAAACAGAGCAGTCCTAAACTTTGGGGTGCCTGTGTCTTGTTGATTTTTCGTTTTCCCATTTTATACGCCCACGAGTGGAAGGGCCCTATGCTCTCTAGCTCTGTTTTTTAGATGTTTTAGGAAACACCATGCACTTCTCCAGAGTGGCCGTTGGCAATTTACATCCCGCCCATCAGCCTAACAAGGCTCCCTTTTCTACCTGGCCTGTCCTGCACTTCTGGTTTTTACACTTTTTTGAATGGCTTTTGGACGGATGGGAAGCGAGACTTATTTGTAGTGCTGATTTGCCTTTCCGGCTTGCTTGGTTGGCCAAAAAGGGCCTATGCGTTTTTTCCTGAATATATTCAGGAAAAAACGCATAGGCCCTTTTTGGCCAAGTGCATCATTGTCGACGTTTTGCCGCTTTTCATGTGCTCTAAAGGCGATTCGTATCTACCTCCTGAAATCTGGGGGCTTGTCCCCGCACATTCTTCTCTAATATACAACCTCGGAACACTACCTCCAGGAAGACTCTGTTGCCCTAGTAACAAGGGCTGAGAACGTAATAATGCTGCCGCCTTGTGGCTGTTTCTCACAACAGCAGCTTTAAACCCAGTGCTACTGGTTGCTTAATAGCCCCAAGGACTGCAGGGCTGTAAATGACACCTTCCCTCAAAAAATGCCCTGGGGTAGGGAATAGGCAAGAAAATTCAACACATGACAAATTTTTCAAGAAGTCAATATGAAGAGAGGAGTTGTACTCACTCTTTAAATAAAAAAGAGGAAAAGAAAAAAAGGACATGCCTAAAGCTCAGTATAAGGAATTATTAGCCACATGCAAATCCAACCTCCAAAAAGGTTTCAGCTCACACCAGTCAAATGACCATCAGCAAAACGTCTACAACCTATAAATGCTGAAGGGGTTTTAGAGAACTTTGTACCTTCTAGCAGCTGGTGGGATGTAAAGTGGTAACAGCATTAACGAAAACTGAATGGAGCTGCTTTAAAAGGTAAAAATTGAGCTACCAGATGATGTAGCAGGGCACCTTTTGGGCCTATAATCTAAGACCACCAGAATCGGAAAGACAGAGGCAGGCAAATGTGCATTGCAGCAATATTGAAATAGCCAAGACATGGAAGCAAAAAAAAGGTTCATAAACAGATGAATTGACAAAGAAGAAGGGGTATATGTACAGAATGGAATAGTAGCCTCGGGAAAAAAATGAAGAGTGCCATTTTCAGGACTACAAATGAGCCTAGAAATAATCATATTAGGTAAAGTAGGTCAAAAGGGAATGACAAATATCCTAGGATATCATTTATACAAGTTATCCTAAGATTGCTACCAATGAACATACCTCCACAGAAAAAGACACTCACAGACTTATAAAACAAACTAATGGTTAACCAAAATGAAAGGTGGAAGGATGGAAAAATTAGGATTATGGGGCTAACGTAAATAGGCTAATGTATGTTAAATGTATATAAACACTTAACATATAAACTATATAAATTTCCTGCAATTCTGCCTTGCTTTCAAATCCTCTTCGTTGCCTTCATTCAATATATTTATGGACTTGAGTTACCATTTATAACTCTACAGGACTGTGAATTGCAGTGCCCCTGAGCTCCATTTTTCAACTCGCTTTTTTGGAAGCTGACCGCAAAACCGCAGGATTGCTTAATGCCCTATTCTGGTTCCGTGGGGCAGGCTGAGCCTGTGGTTAATTCTTCTTCCTGATAGGAAATTAGAGTGGCCTGTGCCTGTCCCAAAACCTAGCGCTAGTCTCTCATTGTTTCCCTCTCTTCCCGATCATCCTCAGGACAAACTGCAACCTGTACGGAAAAAGGAGCTTAAAGGTGCTGATTCTCCAAGAGGGAGATTGCTAGCTAATAAAGCGGCTGGAATGGCGAACCCGAGCACAAGGAGATGAGAAATGAGGTGCGTTTTGAAAACCTTTCCCGATCACACGGTGTACCATCTTCTGGGTTTCTCATGCATGTTTTTGATGTAGGAAGATGCCCTTGAACCTGGAGATTTGGGACCCATGGGATGGGTACCACGCAGTATTACTTTAAAGGGTCTGCGTTTGCTCACCCAACCTCAGCAAACCTCTCAGCCCCAAGAGTGTCCACCCTTATGTCTCAATCAGCTGTGGGTCTAGATATGGTCAATCCAGGTGGCATCACAGCCCCAGAGCGAACTTTGTAAGAATTTCTCTCTCTTTCACTGTCTTTGTTTCACGGGTTTTTAAAAGTAATTGATTTTTATAATGGGGTTTACCTGCTTTTCACTGCTGTGATTTTGCCGCTTAACACCCACTTGACTCACTTACAGAGAGATATCAATGCATAGGTTTTAAGATTCTTACTAGTCAGATATATTCTTGGGCGGTGAGTAGGGGGTGTTGTGTCCAATTCATTGAGCAAGGAGTAGGTCTTGTCTATTACATATTGGGTTTATGGAACGGTATCTGAGCTAATTTGAAACCCTTGTTTTATGCATCACCCCACCTCACCTTTCCCGTTAAGCAGCCATAGTGTGTTTTCTAAACGTGTGACTCTATTCTGTTTTGTAATTCAGTTCAAGGGTAGCGGTTTGTACATTCCCTCTATAAGTGATATCTTATGATAAGTGTCTTTTTCTGTGTGACTTATTTCACTTAGAATCGTCGTACCTAAATCCACTCATCATGCTGCTACTAGCCTTATGACGTTGATTTCATGGCTGAGTGATATTGCATTGTACATAAGGACCACAACTTCTTTATCCATTTTTCTCCTTCCTGGGATATTTAAGGTGTAACGAAGTGGAGGTTCTTGTCAACAGAGCAGCCCTAAACTTTGCGGTGCCTGTGTCTTGCTGATTTTTATTTTTCCCAATTTATACGAACATGAGTGGAAGTGCCCTATGCTCCCTAAGCTGAGTTTTTTAGATGTTTCAGGACACACCGTGCACTTCTCCAGAGTGGCTGTTGGCAATTTACATCCCGCCCATCAGCGTAGCCACGCCCCCGTTTCTCCTTGGCCTGTCCTGCATTTCTGGTATTGACACTTTATTCAGCATGGCCCTTTTGACCGATGGGAAACGAGACTTCTTTGTAGCGCTGATTTGCCTTTCCAGGTTGCTTCGTTGGCCAAAAAGGGCGTATGCGTGTTTTCCTGAATATATTCAGGAAAAAACGCATACGCCCTTTTTGGCCAAGGGCATCGTTGTCGAGGTTTTGCCTCTTTTCCTGTGCTTTAAAGGCGATTCGTATCTCCCTCCTGAAATCTGTTTCCTGCAATTCTGCCTTACTTTCAAATCCTCTTCGTTGCCTTCCCTCAATATATTTGTGGACGAGAGTCATCATTTATAAGTCTGCAGGTTTGTGAATTGCAGTGCCCCTGAGCTCCATTTTTCAACTCGCTTTTTTGGGAGCTGGCCGCAAAAGCGCAGGATTGCTTCAGGCCCTATTCTGGTCCCGGGCGGCAGGCTGAGCCTGTGGTTAATTCTTCTTCCTGATGGGAAAATAGAGTGACCTGTGCCTGTCCCAACACTTAGAGCTAGTCTCTCATTGGTTCCCCCTCTTCCCGTTCATCCTCAGGACAAATTGCAACCTCTACGGAACAGGAGGTTAAAGTTGCTGATTCTCCAGGGAGGGAGATTGCTAGTAAAGCGGCTGGAATGGCGAACCCGAGCACAAGGAGATGAGAAATGAGGTGCGTTTTAGAAACCTTTCCCGATCACACGGTGTACCATCTTCTGGGTTTCTCATGCATGTTTTCGATGTAGGAAGATGCCCTTGAACCTGGAGATTTGGGACCCATGGGATGGGTACCACGCAGTATTACTTTAAAGGGTCTGCGTTTGCTCACCCAACCTCAGCAAACCTCTCAGCCCCAAGAGTGTCCACCCTTATGTTTCAATCAGCTGTGGGTCTAGATATGGTCAATCTAGGTGGCATCACAGCCCCTGAACGAATTTTGTAAGAATTTCTCTCTCTTTCACTGTCTTTGTTTCACGGGTTTTTAAAAGTAATTGATTTTTATAATGGGGTTTACCTGCTTTTCACTGCTGTGATTTTGCCGCTTTACACCCACTTGACTCACTTGCAGAGAGATATCAATGCATAGGTTTCAAGATTCTTACTAGTCAGATATATTCTTGGGCGGTGAATAGGGGGTGTTGAGTCCAATTCATTGAGCAAGGAGTAGGTCTTGTCTATTACATATTGGGTTTATGGAACGGTATCTGAGCTAATTTGAAACCCTTGTTTTATGCATCACCCCACCTCACCTTTCCCGTAAAGCAGCCATAGTGTGTTTTCTAAACGTGTGACTCTATACTGTTTTGTAATTCAGTTCAAGGGTAGCGGTTTTTACATTCCCTCTATAAGTGATATCTTATGATAAGTGTCTTTTTCTGTGTGACTTATTTCACTTAGAATCGTCGTACCTAAATGCACTCATCATTCTGCTACTAGCCTTATGACGTTGATTTCATGGCTGAGTGATATTCCATTGGACATAAGGACCACAACTTCTTTATCCATTTTTCTCTTTCCTGGGATATTTAAGGTGTAACGAAGTGGAGGTTCTTGTCAACAGAGCAGCCCTAAACTTTGCGGTGCCTGTGTCTTGCTGATTTTTAGTTTTCCCAGTTTATACGCCCATGAGTGGAAGTGCCCTATGCTCCCTAAGCTGAGTTTTTTAGATGTTTCAGGACACACCGTGAACTTCTCCAGAGTGGCTGTTGGCAATTTACATCCCGCCCATCAGCGTAGCCACGCCCCTATTCTCCTTGCCCTGTCCTGCATTTCTGGTTTTGACACTTTATTCAGCATGGCCCTTTTGACCGATGGGAAGCGAGACTTCTTTGTAGCGCTGATTTGCCTTTCCAGGTTGCTTGGTTGGCCGAAAAGGGCGTATGCGTTTTTTCCTGAATATATTCAGGAAAAAACGCATACGCGCTTTTTGGCCAAGGGCATCATTGTCGAGGTTTTGCCGCTTTTCCTGTGCTTTAAAGGCGATTCGAATCTCTTTCCTGAAATCTGTTTCCTGCAATTCTGCCTTGCTTTCAAATCCTCTTCGTTGCCTTCCCTCAATATATTTGTGGACGAGAGTCATCATTTATAAGTCTGCAGGTTTGTGAATTGCCGTGCGCCTGAGCTCCATTTTTCAACTCGCTTTCTTGGGAGCTGGCCGCAAAAGCGCAGGATTGCTTCAGGCCCTATTCTGGTCCCGGGCGGCAGGCTGAGCCTGTGGTTAATTCTTCTTCCTGATGGGAAAATAGAGGGACCTCTGCCTGTCCCAATACCTAGAGCTAGTCTCTCATTGGTTCCCCCTCTTCCCGTTCATCCTCAGGACAAATTGCAACCTGTACGGAACAGGAGGTTAAAGGTGCTGATTTTCCAAGGACGGAGATTGTTAGTAAAGCGGCTGGAATGGCGAACCCGAGCACAAGGAGATGAGAAATGAGGTGCGTTTTGAAAACCTTTCCCGATCACATGGTGTACCATCTTCTGGGTTTCTCATGCATGTTTTTGATGTAGGAAGATGCCCTTGAACCTGGAGATTTGGGACCCATGGGATGGGTACCAAGCAGTATTACTTTAAAGGGTCTGCGTTTGCTCACCCAACCTCAGCAAACCTCTCAGCCCCAAGAGTGTCCACCCTTATGTCTCAATCAGCTGTGGGTCTAGATATGGTCAATCCAGGTGGCATCACAGCCCCTGAGCGAACTTTGTAAGAATTTCTCTCTCTTTCACTGTCTTTGTTTCACGGGTTTTTAAAAGTAGTTGATTTTTATAATGGGGTTTGCCTGCTTTTCACTGCTGTGATTTTGCCGCTAAACACCCACTTGACTCACTTACAGAGAGATATCAATGCATAGGTTTTAAGATTCTTACTAGTCAGATATATTCTTGGGCGGTGAATAGGGGGTGTTGTGTCCAATTCATTGAGCAAGGAGTAGGTCTTGTCTATTACATATTGGGTTTATGGAACGGTATCTGAGCTAATTTGAAACCCTTGTTTTATGCATCACCCCACCTCACCTTTCCCGTTAAGCAGCCATAGTGTGTTTTCTAAACGTGTGACTCTATTCTGGTTTGTAATTCAGTTCAAGGGTAGCGGTTTGTACATTCCCTCTATAAGTGATATCTTATGATAAGTGTCTTTTTCTGTGTGACTTATTTCACTTAGAATCGTCGTACCTCAATCCACTCATCATGCTGCTACTAGCCTTATGACGTTGATTTCATGGCTGAGTGATATTCCATTGTACATAAGGACCACAACTTCTTTATCCATTTTTCTCTTTCCTGGGATATTTAAGGTGTAACGAAGTGGAGGTTCTTGTCAACAGAGCAGCCCTAAACTTTGCGGTGCCTGTGTCTTGCTGATTTTTAGTTTTCCCAATTTATACGCCCATGAGTGGAAGTGCCCTATGCTCCCTAAGCTGAGTTTTTTAGATGTTTCAGGACACACCGTGCACTTCTCGAGAGTGGCTGTTGGCAATTTACATCCCGCCCATCAGCGTAGCCACGCCCCCGTTTCTCCTTGGCCTGTCCTGCATTTCTGGTTTTGACACTTTATTCAGCATGGCCCTTTTGACCGATGGGAAGCGAGACTTCTTTGTAGCGCTGATTTGCCTTTCCAGGTTGCTTGGTTGGCAAAAAGGGCGTATGCGTTTTTTCCTGAATATATTCAGGAAAAAACGCATACGCCCTTTTTGGCCAAGGGCATCATTGTCGAGGTTTTGCCGCTTTTCCTGGGCTTTAAAGGCGATTCGAATCTCCCTCCTGAAATCTGTTTCCTGCAATTCTGCCTTGCTTTCAAATCCTCTTCGTTGCCTTCCCTCAATATATTTGTGGACGAGAGTCATCATTTATAAGTCTGCAGGTTTGTGAATTGCCGTGCGCGTGAGCTCCATTTTTCAAATCGCTTTCTTGGGAGCTGGCCGCAAAAGCGCAGGATTGCTTCAGGCCCTATTCTGGTCCCGGGCGGCAGGCTGAGCCTGTGGTTAATTCTTCTTCCTGATGGGAAAATAGAGGGACCTCTGCCTGTCCCAACACCTAGAGCTAGTCTCTCATTGGTTCCCCCTCTTCCCGTTCATCCTCAGGACAAATTGCAACCTGTACGGAACAGGAGGTTAAAGGTGCTGATTTTCCAAGGACGGAGATTGTTAGTAAAGCGGCTGGAATGGCGAACCCGAGCACAAGGAGATGAGAAATGAGGTGCGTTTTGAAAACCTTTCCCGATCACATGGTGTACCATCTTCTGGGTTTCTCATGCATGTTTTTGATGTAGGAAGATGCCCTTGAACCTGGAGATTTGGGACCCATGGGATGGGTACCAAGCAGTATTACTTTAAAGGGTCTGCGTTTGCTCACCCAACCTCACCAAACCTCTCAGCCCCAAGAGTGTCCACCCTTATGTCTCAATCAGCTGTGGGTCTAGATATGGTCAATCCAGGTGGCATCACAGCCCCTGAGCGAACTTTGTAAGAATTTCTCTCTCTTTCACTGTCTTTGTTTCACGGGTTTTTAAAAGTAATTGATTTTTATAATGGGGTTTACCTGCTTTTCACTGCTGTGATTTTGCCGCTTAACCCCCACTTGACTCACTTACAGAGAGATATCAATGCATAGGTTTTAAGATTCTTACTAGTCAGATATATTCTTGGGCGGTGAATAGGGGGTGTTGAGTCCAATTCATTGAGCAAGGAGTAGGTCTTGTCTATTACATATTGGGTTTATGGAACGGTATCTGAGCTAATTTGAAACCCTTGTTTTATGCATCACCCCACCTCACCTTTCCCGTTAAGCAGCCATAGTGTGTTTTCTAAACGTGTGACTCTATTCTGTTTGGTAATTCAGTTCAAGGGTAGCGGTTTGTACATTCCCTCTATAAGTGATATCTTATGATAAGTGTCTTTTTCTGTGTGACTTATTTCACTTAGAATCGTCGTACCTCAATCCACTCATCATGCTGCTACTAGCCTTATGACGTTGATTTCATGGCTGAGTGATATTCCATTGTACATAAGGACCACAACTTCTTTATCCATTTTTCTCTTTCCTGGGGTATTTAAGGTGTAACGAAGTGGAGGTTCTTGTCAACAGAGCAGCCCTAAACTTTGCGGTGCCTGTTTCTTGCTGATTTTTAGTTTTCCCAATTTATACGCCCATGAGTGGAAGTGCCCTATGCTCCCTAAGCTGTGTTTTTTAGATGTTTCAGGACAAACCGTGCAGTTCTCCAGAGTGGCTGTTGGCAATTTACATCCCGCCCATCAGCGTAGCCACGCCCCCGTTTCTCCTTGGCCTGTCCTGCATTTCTGGTTTTGACACTTTATTCAGCATGGCCCTTTTGACCGATGGGAAGCGAGACTTCTTTGTAGCGCTGATTTGCCTTTCCAGGTTGCTTGGTTGGCCAAAAAGGGCGTATGCGTTTTTTCCTGAATATATTCAGGTAAAAACGCATACGCCCTTTTTGGCCAAGGGCATCATTGTCGAGGTTTTGCCGCTTTTCCTGTGCTTTAAAGGCGATTCGAATCTCCCTCCTGAAATCTGTTTCCTGCAATTCTGCCTTGCTTTCAAATCCTCTTCGTTGCCTTCCCTCAATATATTTGTGGACGAGAGTCATCATTTATAAGTCTGCAGGTTTGTGAATTGCCGTGCCCCTGAGCTCCATTTTTCAACTCGCTTTCTTGGGAGCTGGCCGCAAAAGCGCAGGATTGCTTCAGGCCCTATTCTGGTCCTGGGCGGCAGGCTGAGCCTGTGGTTAATTCTTCTTCCTGATGGGAAAATAGAGGGACCTGTGCCTGTCCCAACACCTAGAGCTAGTCTCTCATTGTTTCCCCCTCTTCCCGTTCATCTTCAGGACAAATTGCAACCTGTACGGAACAGGAGGTTAAAGGTGCTGATTCTCCAAGGACGGAGATTGTTAGTAAAGCGGCTGGAATGGCGAACCCGAGCACAAGGAGATGAGAAATGAGGTGCGTTTTGAAAACCTTTCCCGATCACATGGTGTACCATCTTCTGGGTTTCTCATGCATGTTTTTGATGTAGGAAGATGCCCTTGAACCTGGAGATTTGGGACCCATGGGATGGGTACCAAGCAGTATTACTTTAAAGGGTCTGCGTTTGCTCACCCAACCTCACCAAACCTCTCAGCCCCAAGAGTGTCCACCCTTATGTCTCAATCAGCTGTGGGTCTAGATATGGTCAATCCAGGTGGCATCACAGCCCCTGAGCGAACTTTGTAAGAATTTCTCTCTCTTTCACTGTCTTTGTTTCACGGGTTTTTAAAAGTAATTGATTTTTATAATGGGGTTTACCTGCTTTTCACTGCTGTGATTTTGCCGCTTAACCCCCACTTGACTCACTTACAGAGAGATATCAATGCATAGGTTTTAAGATTCTTACTAGTCAGATATATTCTTGGGCGGTGAATAGGGGGTGTTGAGTCCAATTCATTGAGCAAGGAGTAGGTCTTGTCTATTACATATTGGGTTTATGGAACGGTATCTGAGCTAATTTGAAACCCTTGTTTTATGCATCACCCCACCTCACCTTTCCCGTTAAGCAGCCATAGTGTGTTTTCTAAACGTGTGACTCTATTCTGTTTGGTAATTCAGTTCAAGGGTAGCGGTTTGTACATTCCCTCTATAAGTGATATCTTATGATAAGTGTCTTTTTCTGTGTGACTTATTTCACTTAGAATCGTCGTACCTCAATCCACTCATCATGCTGCTACTAGCCTTATGACGTTGATTTCATGGCTGAGTGATATTCCATTGTACATAAGGACCACAACTTCTTTATCCATTTTTCTCTTTCCTGGGGTATTTAAGGTGTAACGAAGTGGAGGTTCTTGTCAACAGAGCAGCCCTAAACTTTGCGGTGCCTGTGTCTTGCTGATTTTTAGTTTTCCCAATTTATACGCCCATGAGTGGAAGTGCCCTATGCTCCCTAAGCTGTGTTTTTTAGATGTTTCAGGACAAACCGTGCACTTCTCCAGAGTGGCTGTTGGCAATTTACATCCCGCCCATCAGCGTAGCCACGCCCCCGTTTCTCCTTGGCCTGTCCTGCATTTCTGGTTTTGACACTTTATTCAGCATGGCCCTTTTGACCGATGGGAAGCGAGACTTCTTTGTAGCGCTGATTTGCCTTTCCAGGTTGCTTGGTTGGCCAAAAAGGGCGTATGCGTTTTTTCCTGAATATATTCAGGTAAAAACGCATACGCCCTTTTTGGCCAAGGGCATCATTGTCGAGGTTTTGCCGCTTTTCCTGTGCTTTAAAGGCGATTCGAATCTCCCTCGTGGAATCTGTTTCCTGCAATTCTGCATTGCTTTCAAATCCTCTTCGTTGCCTTCCCTCAGTATATTTGTGGACGAGAGTCATCATTTATAAGTCTGCAGGTTTGTGAATTGCAGTGCCCCTGAGCTCCATTTTTCAACTCGCTTTCTTGGGAGCTGGACGCAAAAGCGCAGGATTGCTTCAAGCCCTATACTCGCCCCAGGCGGCAGGCTGAGCCTGTGGTTAATTCTTCTTCCTGATGGGAAAATAGAGTGACCTGTGCCTGTCCCAACACCTAGAGCTAGTCTCTCATTGGTTCCCCCTCTTCCCGTTCATCCTCAGGACAAATTGCAACCTGTACGGAACAGGAGGTTAAAGGTGCTGATTCTCCAAGGACGGAGATTGTTAGTAAAGCGGCTGGAATGGCGAACCCGAGCACAAGGAGATGAGAAATGAGGTGCGTTTTGAAAACCTTTCCCGATCACACGGTGTACCATCTTCTGGGTTTCTCATGCATGTTTTTGATGTACGAAGATGCCCTTGAACCTGGAGATTTGGGACCCATGGGATGGGTACCAAGCAGTATTACTTTAAAGGGTCTGCGTTTGCTCACCCAACCTCACCAAACCTCTCAGCCCCAAGAGTGTCCACCCTTATGTCTCAATCAGCTGTGGGTCTAGATATGGTCAATCCAGGTGGCATCACAGCCCCTGAGCGAACTTTGTAAGAATTTCTCTCTCTTTCACTGTCTTTGTTTCACGGGTTTTTAAAAGTAATTGATTTTTATAATGGGGTTTACCTGCTTTTCACTGCTGTGATTTTGCCGCTTAACCCCCACTTGACTCACTTACAGAGAGATATCAATGCATAGGTTTTAAGATTCTTACTAGTCAGATATATTCTTGGGCGGTGAATAGGGGGTGTTGAGTCCAATTCATTGAGCAAGGAGTAGGTCTTGTCTATTACATATTGGGTTTATGGAACGGTATCTGAGCTAATTTGAAACCCTTGTTTTATGCATCACCCCACCTCACCTTTCCCGTTAAGCAGCCATAGTGTGTTTTCTAAACGTGTGACTCTATTCTGTTTGGTAATTCAGTTCAAGGGTAGCGGTTTGTACATTCCCTCTATAAGTGATATCTTATGATAAGTGTCTTTTTCTGTGTGACTTATTTCACTTAGAATCGTCGTACCTCAATCCACTCATCATGCTGCTACTAGCCTTATGACGTTGATTTCATGGCTGAGTGATATTCCATTGTACATAAGGACCACAACTTCTTTATCCATTTTTCTCTTTCCTGGGGTATTTAAGGTGTAACGAAGTGGAGGTTCTTGTCAACAGAGCAGCCCTAAACTTTGCGGTGCCTGTGTCTTGCTGATTTTTAGTTTTCCCAATTTATACGCCCATGAGTGGAAGTGCCCTATGCTCCCTAAGCTGTGTTTTTTAGATGTTTCAGGACAAACCGTGCACTTCTCCAGAGTGGCTGTTGGCAATTTACATCCCGCCCATCAGCGTAGCCACGCCCCCGTTTCTCCTTGGCCTGTCCTGCATTTCTGGTTTTGACACTTTATTCAGCATGGCCCTTTTGACCGATGGGAAGCGAGACTTCTTTGTAGCGCTGATTTGCCTTTCCAGGTTGCTTGGTTGGCCAAAAAGGGCGTATGCGTTTTTTCCTGAATATATTCAGGTAAAAACGCATACGCCCTTTTTGGCCAAGGGCATCATTGTCGAGGTTTTGCCGCTTTTCCTGTGCTTTAAAGGCGATTCGAATCTCCCTCCTGAAATCTGTTTCCTGCAATTCTGCCTTGCTTTCAAATCCTCTTCGTTGCCTTCCCTCAATATATTTGTGGACGAGAGTCATCATTTATAAGTCTGCAGGTTTGTGAATTGCCGTGCCCCTGAGCTCCATTTTTCAACTCGCTTTCTTGGGAGCTGGCCGCAAAAGCGCAGGATTGCTTCAGGCCCTATTCTGGTCCTGGGCGGCAGGCTGAGCCTGTGGTTAATTCTTCTTCCTGATGGGAAAATAGAGGGACCTGTGCCTGTCCCAACACCTAGAGCTAGTCTCTCATTGTTTCCCCCTCTTCCCGTTCATCTTCAGGACAAATTGCAACCTGTACGGAACAGGAGGTTAAAGGTGCTGATTCTCCAAGGACGGAGATTGTTAGTAAAGCGGCTGGAATGGCGAACCCGAGCACAAGGAGATGAGAAATGAGGTGCGTTTTGAAAACCTTTCCCGATCACATGGTGTACCATCTTCTGGGTTTCTCATGCATGTTTTTGATGTAGGAAGATGCCCTTGAACCTGGAGATTTGGGACCCATGGGATGGGTACCAAGCAGTATTACTTTAAAGGGTCTGCGTTTGCTCACCCAACCTCACCAAACCTCTCAGCCCCAAGAGTGTCCACCCTTATGTCTCAATCAGCTGTGGGTCTAGATATGGTCAATCCAGGTGGCATCACAGCCCCTGAGCGAACTTTGTAAGAATTTCTCTCTCTTTCACTGTCTTTGTTTCACGGGTTTTTAAAAGTAATTGATTTTTATAATGGGGTTTACCTGCTTTTCACTGCTGTGATTTTGCCGCTTAACCCCCACTTGACTCACTTACAGAGAGATATCAATGCATAGGTTTTAAGATTCTTACTAGTCAGATATATTCTTGGGCGGTGAATAGGGGGTGTTGAGTCCAATTCATTGAGCAAGGAGTAGGTCTTGTCTATTACATATTGGGTTTATGGAACGGTATCTGAGCTAATTTGAAACCCTTGTTTTATGCATCACCCCACCTCACCTTTCCCGTTAAGCAGCCATAGTGTGTTTTCTAAACGTGTGACTCTATTCTGTTTGGTAATTCAGTTCAAGGGTAGCGGTTTGTACATTCCCTCTATAAGTGATATCTTATGATAAGTGTCTTTTTCTGTGTGACTTATTTCACTTAGAATCGTCGTACCTCAATCCACTCATCATGCTGCTACTAGCCTTATGACGTTGATTTCATGGCTGAGTGATATTCCATTGTACATAAGGACCACAACTTCTTTATCCATTTTTCTCTTTCCTGGGGTATTTAAGGTGTAACGAAGTGGAGGTTCTTGTCAACAGAGCAGCCCTAAACTTTGCGGTGCCTGTGTCTTGCTGATTTTTAGTTTTCCCAATTTATACGCCCATGAGTGGAAGTGCCCTATGCTCCCTAAGCTGTGTTTTTTAGATGTTTCAGGACAAACCGTGCACTTCTCCAGAGTGGCTGTTGGCAATTTACATCCCGCCCATCAGCGTAGCCACGCCCCCGTTTCTCCTTGGCCTGTCCTGCATTTCTGGTTTTGACACTTTATTCAGCATGGCCCTTTTGACCGATGGGAAGCGAGACTTCTTTGAAGCGCTGATTTGCCTTTCCAGGTTGCTTGGTTGGCCAAAAAGGGCGTATGCGTTTTTTCCTGAATATATTCAGGTAAAAACGCATACGCCCTTTTTGGCCAAGGGCATCATTGTCGAGGTTTTGCCGCTTTTCCTGTGCTTTAAAGGCGATTCGAATCTCCCTCGTGGAATCTGTTTCCTGCAATTCTGCATTGCTTTCAAATCCTCTTCGTTGCCTTCCCTCAGTATATTTGTGGACGAGAGTCATCATTTATAAGTCTGCAGGTTTGTGAATTGCAGTGCCCCTGAGCTCCATTTTTCAACTCGCTTTCTTGGGAGCTGGACGCAAAAGCGCAGGATTGCTTCAAGCCCTATACTCGTCCCAGGCGGCAGGCTGAGCCTGTGGTTAATTCTTCTTCCTGATGGGAAAATAGAGTGACCTGTGCCTGTCCCAACACCTAGAGCTAGTCTCTCATTGGTTCCCCCTCTTCCCGTTCATCCTCAGGACAAATTGCAACCTGTACGGAACAGGAGGTTAAAGGTGCTGATTCTCCAAGGACGGAGATTGTTAGTAAAGCGGCTGGAATGGCGAACCCGAGCACAAGGAGATGAGAAATGAGGTGCGTTTTGAAAACCTTTCCCGATCACACGGTGTACCATCTTCTGGGTTTCTCATGCATGTTTTTGATGTACGAAGATGCCCTTGAACCTGGAGATTTGTTACCCATGGGATGTGTACCACGCAGTATTACTTTAAAGGGTCTGCGTTTGCTCACCCAACCTCAGCAAACCTCTCAGCCCCAAGAGTGTCCACCCTTATGTCTCAATCAGCTGTGGGTCTAGATATGGTCAATCCAGGTGGCATCACAGCCCCTGAGCGAACTTTGTAAGAATTTCTCTCTCTTTCACTGTCTTTGTTTCACGGGTTTTTAAAAGTAATTGATTTTTATAATGGGGTTTACCTGCTTTTCACTGCTGTGATTTTGCCGCTTAACCCCCACTTGACTCACTTACAGAGAGATATCAATGCATAGGTTTTAAGATTCTTACTAGTCAGATATATTCTTGGGCGGTGAATAGGGGGTGTTGAGTCCAATTCATTGAGCAAGGAGTAGGTCTTGTCTATTACATATTGGGTTTATGGAACGGTATCTGAGCTAATTTGAAACCCTTGTTTTATGCATCACCCCACCTCACCTTTCCCGTTAAGCAGCCATAGTGTGTTTTCTAAACGTGTGACTCTATTCTGTTTGGTAATTCAGTTCAAGGGTAGCGGTTTGTACATTCCCTCTATAAGTGATATCTTATGATAAGTGTCTTTTTCTGTGTGACTTATTTCACTTAGAATCGTCGTACCTCAATCCACTCATCATGCTGCTACTAGCCTTATGACGTTGATTTCATGGCTGAGTGATATTCCATTGTACATAAGGACCACAACTTCTTTATCCATTTTTCTCTTTCCTGGGGTATTTAAGGTGTAACGAAGTGGAGGTTCTTGTCAACAGAGCAGCCCTAAACTTTGCGGTGCCTGTGTCTTGCTGATTTTTAGTTTTCCCAATTTATACGCCCATGAGTGGAAGTGCCCTATGCTCCCTAAGCTGTGTTTTTTAGATGTTTCAGGACAAACCGTGCACTTCTCCAGAGTGGCTGTTGGCAATTTACATCCCGCCCATCAGCGTAGCCACGCCCCCGTTTCTCCTTGGCCTGTCCTGCATTTCTGGTTTTGACACTTTATTCAGCATGGCCCTTTTGACCGATGGGAAGCGAGACTTCTTTGTAGCGCTGATTTGCCTTTCCAGGTTGCTTGGTTGGCCAAAAAGGGCGTATGCGTTTTTTCCTGAATATATTCAGGTAAAAACGCATACGCCCTTTTTGGCCAAGGGCATCATTGTCGAGGTTTTGCCGCTTTTCCTGTGCTTTAAAGGCGATTCGAATCTCCCTCGTGGAATCTGTTTCCTGCAATTCTGCATTGCTTTCAAATCCTCTTCGTTGCCTTCCCTCAGTATATTTGTGGACGAGAGTCATCATTTATAAGTCTGCAGGTTTGTGAATTGCAGTGCCCCTGAGCTCCATTTTTCAACTCGCTTTCTTGGGAGCTGGACGCAAAAGCGCAGGATTGCTTCAAGCCCTATACTCGTCCCAGGCGGCAGGCTGAGCCTGTGGTTAATTCTTCTTCCTGATGGGAAAATAGAGTGACCTGTGCCTGTCCCAACACCTAGAGCTAGTCTCTCATTGGTTCCCCCTCTTCCCGTTCATCCTCAGGACAAATTGCAACCTGTACGGAACAGGAGGTTAAAGGTGCTGATTCTCCAAGGACGGAGATTGTTAGTAAAGCGGCTGGAATGGCGAACCCGAGCACAAGGAGATGAGAAATGAGGTGCGTTTTGAAAACCTTTCCCGATCACACGGTGTACCATCTTCTGGGTTTCTCATGCATGTTTTTGATGTACGAAGATGCCCTTGAACCTGGAGATTTGTTACCCATGGGATGTGTACCACGCAGTATTACTTTAAAGGGTCTGCGTTTGCTCACCCAACCTCAGCAAACCTCTCAGCCCCAAGAGTGTCCACCCTTATGTCTCAATCAGCTGTGGGTCTAGATATGGTCAATCCAGGTGGCATCACAGCCCCTGAGCGAACTTTGTAAGAATTTCTCTCTCTTTCACTGTCTTTGTTTCACGGGTTTTTAAAAGTAATTGATTTTTATAATGGGGTTTACCTGCTTTTCACTGCTGTGATTTTGCCGCTTTACACCCACTTGACTCACTTACAGAGAGATATCAATGCATAGGTTTTAAGATTCTTACTAGTCAGATATATTCTTGGGCGGTGAATAGGGGGTGTTGAGTCCAATTCATTGAGCAAGGAGTAGGTCTTGTCTATTACATATTGGGTTTATGGAACGGTATCTGAGCTAATTTGAAACCCTTGTTTTATGCCTCACCCCACCTCACCTTTCCCGTTAAGCAGCCATAGTGTGTTTTCTAAACGTGTGACTCTATTCTGGTTTGTAATTCAGTTCAAGGGTAGCGGTTTGTACATTCCCTCTATAAGTGATATCTTATGATAAGTGTCTTTTTCTGTGTGACTTATTTCACTTAGAATCGTCGTACCTCAATCCACTCATCATGCTGCTACTAGCCTTATGACGTTGATTTCATGGCTGAGTGATATTCCATTGTACATAAGGACCACAACTTCTTTATCCATTTTTCTCTTTCCTGGGATATTTAAGGTGTAACGAAGTGGAGGTTCTTGTCAACAGAGCAGCCCTAAACTTTGCGGTGCCTGTGTCTTGCTGATTTTTAGTTTTCCCAATTTATACGCCCATGAGTGGAAGTGCCCTATGCTCCCTAAGCTGAGTTTTTTAGATGTTTCAGGACACACCGTGCACTTCTCCAGAGTGGCTGTTGGCAATTTACATCCCGCCCATCTGCGTAGCCACGCCCCAGTTTCTCCTTGGCCTGTCCTGCATTTCTGGTTTTGACACTTTATTCAGCATGGCCCTTTTGACCGATGGGAAGCGAGACTTCTTTGTAGCGCTGATTTGCCTTTCCAGGTTGCTTGGTTGGCCAAAAAGGACGTATGCGTTTTTTCCTGAATATATTCAGGAAAAAACGCATACGTCCTTTTTGGCCAAGGGCATCATTGTCGAGGTTTTGCCGCTTTTCCTGTGCTTTAAAAGCGATTCGAATCTCCCTCCTGAAATCTGATTCCTGCAATTCTGCCTTGCTTTCAAATCCTCTTCGTTGCCTTCCCTCTATATATTTGTGGACGAGAGTCATCATTTATAAGTCTGCAGGTTTGTGAATTGCCGTGCCCCTGAGCTCCATTTTTCAACTCGCTTTCTTGGGAGCTGGCCGCAAAAGCGCAGGATTGCTTCAGGCCCTATTCTGGTCCTGGGCGGCAGGCTGAACCTGTGGTTAATTCTTCTTCCTGATGGGAAAAAAGAGGGACCTGTGCCTGTCCCAACACCTAGAGCTAGTCTCTCATTGTTTCCCCCTCTTCCCGTTCATCCTCAGGACAAATTGCAACCTGTACGGAACAGGAGGTTAAAGGTGCTGATTCTCCAAGGACGGAGATTGTTAGTAAAGCGGCTGGAATGGCGAACCCGAGCACAAGGAGATGAGAAATGAGGTGCGTTTTGAAAACCTTTCCCGATCACACGGTGTACCATCTTCTGGGTTTCTCATGCATGTTTTTGTTGTAGGAAGATGCCCTTGAACCTGGAGATTTGGGACCCATGGGATGGGTACCACGCAGTATTACTTTAAAGGGTCTGCGTTTGCTCACCCAATCTCAGCAAACCTCTCAGCCCCAAGAGTGTCCACCCTTATGTCTCAATCAGCTGTGGGTCTAGATATGGTCAATCCAGGTGGCATCACAGCCCCTGAGCGAACTTTGTAAGAATTTCTCTCTCTTTCACTGTCTTTGTTTCACGGGTTTTTAAAAGTAATTGATTTTTATAATGGGGTTTACCTGCTTTTCACTGCTGTGATTTTGCCGCTTAACCCCCACTTGACTCACTTACAGAGAGATATCAATGCATAGGTTTTAAGATTCTTACAAGTCAGATATATTCTTGGGCGGTGAATAGGGGGTGTTGAGTCCATTTCATTGAGCAAGGAGTAGGTCTTGTCTATTACATATTGGGTTTATGGAACGGTATCTGAGCTAATTTGAAACCCTTGTTTTATGCCTCACCCCACCTCACCTTTCCCGTTAAGCAGCCATAGTGTGTTTTCTAAACGTGTGACTCTATTCTGGTTTGTAATTCAGTTCAAGGGTAGCGGTTTGTACATTCCCTCTATAAGTGATATCTTATGATAAGTGTCTTTTTCTGTGTGACTTATTTCACTTAGAATCGTCGTACCTCAATCCACTCATCATGCTGCTACTAGCCTTATGACGTTGATTTCATGGCTGAGTGATATTCCATTGTACATAAGGACCACAACTTCTTTATCCATTTTTCTCTTTCCTGGGATATTTAAGGTGTAACGAAGTGGAGGTTCTTGTCAACAGAGCAGCCCTAAACTTTGCGGTGCCTGTGTCTTGCTGATTTTTAGTTTTCCCAATTTATACGCCCATGAGTGGAAGTGCCCTATGCTCCCTAAGCTGAGTTTTTTAGATGTTTCAGGACACACCGTGCACTTCTCCAGAGTGGCTGTTGGCAATTTACATCCCGCCCATCTGCGTAGCCACGCCCCAGTTTCTCCTTGGCCTGTCCTGCATTTCTGATTTTGACACTTTATTCAGCATGGCCCTTTTGACCGATGGGAAGCGAGACTTCTTTGTAGCGCTGATTTGCCTTTCCAGGTTGCTTGGTTGGCCAAAAAGGGCGTATGCGTTTTTTCCTGAATATATTCAGGAAAAAACGCATACGTCCTTTTTGGCCAAGGGCATCATTGTCGAGGTTTTGCCGCTTTTCCTGTGCTTTAAAGGCGATTCGAATCTCCCTCCTGAAATCTGATTCCTGCAATTCTGCCTTGCTTTCAAATCCTCTTCGTTGCCTTCCCTCTATATATTTGTGGACGAGAGTCATCATTTATAAGTCTGCAGGTTTGTGAATTGCCGTGCCCCTGAGCTCCATTTTTCAACTCGCTTTCTTGGGAGCTGGCCGCAAAAGCGCAGGATTGCTTCAGGCCCTATTCTGGTCCTGGGCGGCAGGCTGAACCTGTGGTTAATTCTTCTTCCTGATGGGAAAAAAGAGGGACCTGTGCCTGTCCCAACACCTAGAGCTAGTCTCTCATTGTTTCCCCCTCTTCCCGTTCATCCTCAGGACAAATTGCAACCTGTACGGAACAGGAGGTTAAAGGAGCTGATTCTCCAAGGACGGAGATTGTTAGTAAAGCGGCTGGAATGGCGAACCCGAGCACAAGGAGATGAGAAATGAGGTGCGTTTTGAAAACCTTTCCCGATCACACGGTGTACCATCTTCTGGGTTTCTCATGCATGTTTTTGATGTACGAAGATGCCCTTGAACCTGGAGATTTGGGACCCATGGGATGGGTACCAAGCAGTATTACTTTAAAGGGTCTGCGTTTGCTCACACAACCTCACCAAACCTCTCAGCCCCAAGAGTGTCCACCCTTATGTCTCAATCAGCTGTGGGTCTAGATATGGTCAATCCAGGTGGCATCACAGCCCCTGAGCGAACTTTGTAAGAATTTCTCTCTCTTTCACTGTCTTTGTTTCACGGGTTTTTAAAAGTAATTGATTTTTATAATGGGGTTTACCTGCTTTTCACTGCTGTGATTTTGCCGCTTAACACCCACTTGACTCACTTACAGAGAGATATCAATGCATAGGTTTTAAGATTCTTACTAGTCAGATATATTCTTGGGCGGTGAATAGGGGGTGTTGAGTCCAATTCATTGAGCAAGGAGTAGGTCTTGTCTATTACATATTGGGTTTATGGAACGGTATCTGAGCTAATTTGAAACCCTTGTTTTATGCATCACCCCACCTCACCTTTCCCGTTAAGCAGCCATAGTGTGTTTTCTAAACGTGTGACTCTATTCTGTTTGGTAATTCAGTTCAAGGGTAGCGGTTTGTACATTCCCTCTATAAGTGATATCTTATGATAAGTGTCTTTTTCTGTGTGACTTATTTCACTTAGAATCGTCGTACCTCAATCCACTCATCATGCTGCTACTAGCCTTATGACGTTGATTTCATGGCTGAGTGATATTCCATTGTACATAAGGACCACAACTTCTTTATCCATTTTTCTCTTTCCTGGGGTATTTAAGGTGTAACGAAGTGGAGGTTCTTGTCAACAGAGCAGCCCTAAACTTTGCGGTGCCTGTGTCTTGCTGATTTTTAGTTTTCCCAATTTATACGCCCATGAGTGGAAGTGCCCTATGCTCCCTAAGCTGTGTTTTTTAGATGTTTCAGGACAAACCGTGCACTTCTCCAGAGTGGCTGTTGGCAATTTACATCCCGCCCATCAGCGTAGCCACGCCCCCGTTTCTCCTTGGCCTGTCCTGCATTTCTGGTTTTGACACTTTATTCAGCATGGCCCTTTTGACCGATGGGAAGCGAGACTTCTTTGTAGCGCTGATTTGCCTTTCCAGGTTGCTTGGTTGGCCAAAAAGGGCGTATGCGTTTTTTCCTGAATATATTCAGGTAAAAACGCATACGCCCTTTTTGGCCAAGGGCATCATTGTCGAGGTTTTGCCGCTTTTCCTGTGCTTTAAAGGCGATTCGAATCTCCCTCCTGAAATCTGTTTCCTGCAATTCTGCCTTGCTTTCAAATCCTCTTCGTTGCCTTCCCTCAATATATTTGTGGACGAGAGTCATCATTTATAAGTCTGCAGGTTTGTGAATTGCCGTGCCCCTGAGCTCCATTTTTCAACTCGCTTTCTTGGGAGCTGGCCGCAAAAGCGCAGGATTGCTTCAGGCCCTATTCTGGTCCTGGGCGGCAGGCTGAGCCTGTGGTTAATTCTTCTTCCTGATGGGAAAATAGAGGGACCTGTGCCTGTCCCAACACCTAGAGCTAGTCTCTCATTGTTTCCCCCTCTTCCCGTTCATCTTCAGGACAAATTGCAACCTGTACGGAACAGGAGGTTAAAGGTGCTGATTCTCCAAGGACGGAGATTGTTAGTAAAGCGGCTGGAATGGCGAACCCGAGCACAAGGAGATGAGAAATGAGGTGCGTTTTGAAAACCTTTCCCGATCACATGGTGTACCATCTTCTGGGTTTCTCATGCATGTTTTTGATGTAGGAAGATGCCCTTGAACCTGGAGATTTGGGACCCATGGGATGGGTACCAAGCAGTATTACTTTAAAGGGTCTGCGTTTGCTCACCCAACCTCACCAAACCTCTCAGCCCCAAGAGTGTCCACCCTTATGTCTCAATCAGCTGTGGGTCTAGATATGGTCAATCCAGGTGGCATCACAGCCCCTGAGCGAACTTTGTAAGAATTTCTCTCTCTTTCACTGTCTTTGTTTCACGGGTTTTTAAAAGTAATTGATTTTTATAATGGGGTTTACCTGCTTTTCACTGCTGTGATTTTGCCGCTTAACCCCCACTTGACTCACTTACAGAGAGATATCAATGCATAGGTTTTAAGATTCTTACTAGTCAGATATATTCTTGGGCGGTGAATAGGGGGTGTTGAGTCCAATTCATTGAGCAAGGAGTAGGTCTTGTCTATTACATATTGGGTTTATGGAACGGTATCTGAGCTAATTTGAAACCCTTGTTTTATGCATCACCCCACCTCACCTTTCCCGTTAAGCAGCCATAGTGTGTTTTCTAAACGTGTGACTCTATTCTGTTTGGTAATTCAGTTCAAGGGTAGCGGTTTGTACATTCCCTCTATAAGTGATATCTTATGATAAGTGTCTTTTTCTGTGTGACTTATTTCACTTAGAATCGTCGTACCTCAATCCACTCATCATGCTGCTACTAGCCTTATGACGTTGATTTCATGGCTGAGTGATATTCCATTGTACATAAGGACCACAACTTCTTTATCCATTTTTCTCTTTCCTGGGGTATTTAAGGTGTAACGAAGTGGAGGTTCTTGTCAACAGAGCAGCCCTAAACTTTGCGGTGCCTGTGTCTTGCTGATTTTTAGTTTTCCCAATTTATACGCCCATGAGTGGAAGTGCCCTATGCTCCCTAAGCTGTGTTTTTTAGATGTTTCAGGACAAACCGTGCACTTCTCCAGAGTGGCTGTTGGCAATTTACATCCCGCCCATCAGCGTAGCCACGCCCCCGTTTCTCCTTGGCCTGTCCTGCATTTCTGGTTTTGACACTTTATTCAGCATGGCCCTTTTGACCGATGGGAAGCGAGACTTCTTTGAAGCGCTGATTTGCCTTTCCAGGTTGCTTGGTTGGCCAAAAAGGGCGTATGCGTTTTTTCCTGAATATATTCAGGTAAAAACGCATACGCCCTTTTTGGCCAAGGGCATCATTGTCGAGGTTTTGCCGCTTTTCCTGTGCTTTAAAGGCGATTCGAATCTCCCTCGTGGAATCTGTTTCCTGCAATTCTGCATTGCTTTCAAATCCTCTTCGTTGCCTTCCCTCAGTATATTTGTGGACGAGAGTCATCATTTATAAGTCTGCAGGTTTGTGAATTGCAGTGCCCCTGAGCTCCATTTTTCAACTCGCTTTCTTGGGAGCTGGACGCAAAAGCGCAGGATTGCTTCAAGCCCTATACTCGTCCCAGGCGGCAGGCTGAGCCTGTGGTTAATTCTTCTTCCTGATGGGAAAATAGAGTGACCTGTGCCTGTTCCAACACCTAGAGCTAGTCTCTCATTGGTTCCCCCTCTTCCCGTTCATCCTCAGGACAAATTGCAACCTGTACGGAACAGGAGGTTAAAGGTGCTGATTCTCCAAGGACGGAGATTGTTAGTAAAGCGGCTGGAATGGCGAACCCGAGCACAAGGAGATGAGAAATGAGGTGCGTTTTGAAAACCTTTCCCGATCACACGGTGTACCATCTTCTGGGTTTCTCATGCATGTTTTTGATGTACGAAGATGCCCTTGAACCTGGAGATTTGTTACCCATGGGATGTGTACCACGCAGTATTACTTTAAAGGGTCTGCGTTTGCTCACCCAACCTCAGCAAACCTCTCAGCCCCAAGAGTGTCCACCCTTATGTCTCAATCAGCTGTGGGTCTAGATATGGTCAATCCAGGTGGCATCACAGCCCCTGAGCGAACTTTGTAAGAATTTCTCTCTCTTTCACTGTCTTTGTTTCACGGGTTTTTAAAAGTAATTGATTTTTATAATGGGGTTTACCTGCTTTTCACTGCTGTGATTTTGCCGCTTAACCCCCACTTGACTCACTTACAGAGAGATATCAATGCATAGGTTTTAAGATTCTTACTAGTCAGATATATTCTTGGGCGGTGAATAGGGGGTGTTGAGTCCAATTCATTGAGCAAGGAGTAGGTCTTGTCTATTACATATTGGGTTTATGGAACGGTATCTGAGCTAATTTGAAACCCTTGTTTTATGCATCACCCCACCTCACCTTTCCCGTTAAGCAGCCATAGTGTGTTTTCTAAACGTGTGACTCTATTCTGTTTGGTAATTCAGTTCAAGGGTAGCGGTTTGTACATTCCCTCTATAAGTGATATCTTATGATAAGTGTCTTTTTCTGTGTGACTTATTTCACTTAGAATCGTCGTACCTCAATCCACTCATCATGCTGCTACTAGCCTTATGACGTTGATTTCATGGCTGAGTGATATTCCATTGTACATAAGGACCACAACTTCTTTATCCATTTTTCTCTTTCCTGGGGTATTTAAGGTGTAACGAAGTGGAGGTTCTTGTCAACAGAGCAGCCCTAAACTTTGCGGTGCCTGTGTCTTGCTGATTTTTAGTTTTCCCAATTTATACGCCCATGAGTGGAAGTGCCCTATGCTCCCTAAGCTGTGTTTTTTAGATGTTTCAGGACAAACCGTGCACTTCTCCAGAGTGGCTGTTGGCAATTTACATCCCGCCCATCAGCGTAGCCACGCCCCCGTTTCTCCTTGGCCTGTCCTGCATTTCTGGTTTTGACACTTTATTCAGCATGGCCCTTTTGACCGATGGGAAGCGAGACTTCTTTGTAGCGCTGATTTGCCTTTCCAGGTTGCTTGGTTGGCCAAAAAGGGCGTATGCGTTTTTTCCTGAATATATTCAGGTAAAAACGCATACGCCCTTTTTGGCCAAGGGCATCATTGTCGAGGTTTTGCCGCTTTTCCTGTGCTTTAAAGGCGATTCGAATCTCCCTCGTGGAATCTGTTTCCTGCAATTCTGCATTGCTTTCAAATCCTCTTCGTTGCCTTCCCTCAGTATATTTGTGGACGAGAGTCATCATTTATAAGTCTGCAGGTTTGTGAATTGCAGTGCCCCTGAGCTCCATTTTTCAACTCGCTTTCTTGGGAGCTGGACGCAAAAGCGCAGGATTGCTTCAAGCCCTATACTCGTCCCAGGCGGCAGGCTGAGCCTGTGGTTAATTCTTCTTCCTGATGGGAAAATAGAGTGACCTGTGCCTGTCCCAACACCTAGAGCTAGTCTCTCATTGGTTCCCCCTCTTCCCGTTCATCCTCAGGACAAATTGCAACCTGTACGGAACAGGAGGTTAAAGGTGCTGATTCTCCAAGGACGGAGATTGTTAGTAAAGCGGCTGGAATGGCGAACCCGAGCACAAGGAGATGAGAAATGAGGTGCGTTTTGAAAACCTTTCCCGATCACACGGTGTACCATCTTCTGGGTTTCTCATGCATGTTTTTGATGTACGAAGATGCCCTTGAACCTGGAGATTTGTTACCCATGGGATGTGTACCACGCAGTATTACTTTAAAGGGTCTGCGTTTGCTCACCCAACCTCAGCAAACCTCTCAGCCCCAAGAGTGTCCACCCTTATGTCTCAATCAGCTGTGGGTCTAGATATGGTCAATCCAGGTGGCATCACAGCCCCTGAGCGAACTTTGTAAGAATTTCTCTCTCTTTCACTGTCTTTGTTTCACGGGTTTTTAAAAGTAATTGATTTTTATAATGGGGTTTACCTGCTTTTCACTGCTGTGATTTTGCCGCTTTACACCCACTTGACTCACTTACAGAGAGATATCAATGCATAGGTTTTAAGATTCTTACTAGTCAGATATATTCTTGGGCGGTGAATAGGGGGTGTTGAGTCCAATTCATTGAGCAAGGAGTAGGTCTTGTCTATTACATATTGGGTTTATGGAACGGTATCTGAGCTAATTTGAAACCCTTGTTTTATGCCTCACCCCACCTCACCTTTCCCGTTAAGCAGCCATAGTGTGTTTTCTAAACGTGTGACTCTATTCTGGTTTGTAATTCAGTTCAAGGGTAGCGGTTTGTACATTCCCTCTATAAGTGATATCTTATGATAAGTGTCTTTTTCTGTGTGACTTATTTCACTTAGAATCGTCGTACCTCAATCCACTCATCATGCTGCTACTAGCCTTATGACGTTGATTTCATGGCTGAGTGATATTCCATTGTACATAAGGACCACAACTTCTTTATCCATTTTTCTCTTTCCTGGGATATTTAAGGTGTAACGAAGTGGAGGTTCTTGTCAACAGAGCAGCCCTAAACTTTGCGGTGCCTGTGTCTTGCTGATTTTTAGTTTTCCCAATTTATACGCCCATGAGTGGAAGTGCCCTATGCTCCCTAAGCTGAGTTTTTTAGATGTTTCAGGACACACCGTGCACTTCTCCAGAGTGGCTGTTGGCAATTTACATCCCGCCCATCTGCGTAGCCACGCCCCAGTTTCTCCTTGGCCTGTCCTGCATTTCTGGTTTTGACACTTTATTCAGCATGGCCCTTTTGACCGATGGGAAGCGAGACTTCTTTGTAGCGCTGATTTGCCTTTCCAGGTTGCTTGGTTGGCCAAAAAGGGCGTATGCGTTTTTTCCTGAATATATTCAGGAAAAAACGCATACGTCCTTTTTGGCCAAGGGCATCATTGTCGAGGTTTTGCCGCTTTTCCTGTGCTTTAAAAGCGATTCGAATCTCCCTCCTGAAATCTGATTCCTGCAATTCTGCCTTGCTTTCAAATCCTCTTCGTTGCCTTCCCTCTATATATTTGTGGACGAGAGTCATCATTTATAAGTCTGCAGGTTTGTGAATTGCCGTGCCCCTGAGCTCCATTTTTCAACTCGCTTTCTTGGGAGCTGGCCGCAAAAGCGCAGGATTGCTTCAGGCCCTATTCTGGTCCTGGGCGGCAGGCTGAACCTGTGGTTAATTCTTCTTCCTGATGGGAAAAAAGAGGGACCTGTGCCTGTCCCAACACCTAGAGCTAGTCTCTCATTGTTTCCCCCTCTTCCCGTTCATCCTCAGGACAAATTGCAACCTGTACGGAACAGGAGGTTAAAGGTGCTGATTCTCCAAGGACGGAGATTGTTAGTAAAGCGGCTGGAATGGCGAACCCGAGCACAAGGAGATGAGAAATGAGGTGCGTTTTGAAAACCTTTCCCGATCACACGGTGTACCATCTTCTGGGTTTCTCATGCATGTTTTTGTTGTAGGAAGATGCCCTTGAACCTGGAGATTTGGGACCCATGGGATGGGTACCACGCAGTATTACTTTAAAGGGTCTGCGTTTGCTCACCCAACCTCAGCAAACCTCTCAGCCCCAAGAGTGTCCACCCTTATGTCTCAATCAGCTGTGGGTCTAGATATGGTCAATCCAGGTGGCATCACAGCCCCTGAGCGAACTTTGTAAGAATTTCTCTCTCTTTCACTGTCTTTGTTTCACGGGTTTTTAAAAGTAATTGATTTTTATAATGGGGTTTACCTGCTTTTCACTGCTGTGATTTTGCCGCTTAACCCCCACTTGACTCACTTACAGAGAGATATCAATGCATAGGTTTTAAGATTCTTACAAGTCAGATATATTCTTGGGCGGTGAATAGGGGGTGTTGAGTCCATTTCATTGAGCAAGGAGTAGGTCTTGTCTATTACATATTGGGTTTATGGAACGGTATCTGAGCTAATTTGAAACCCTTGTTTTATGCCTCACCCCACCTCACCTTTCCCGTTAAGCAGCCATAGTGTGTTTTCTAAACGTGTGACTCTATTCTGGTTTGTAATTCAGTTCAAGGGTAGCGGTTTGTACATTCCCTCTATAAGTGATATCTTATGATAAGTGTCTTTTTCTGTGTGACTTATTTCACTTAGAATCGTCGTACCTCAATCCACTCATCATGCTGCTACTAGCCTTATGACGTTGATTTCATGGCTGAGTGATATTCCATTGTACATAAGGACCACAACTTCTTTATCCATTTTTCTCTTTCCTGGGATATTTAAGGTGTAACGAAGTGGAGGTTCTTGTCAACAGAGCAGCCCTAAACTTTGCGGTGCCTGTGTCTTGCTGATTTTTAGTTTTCCCAATTTATACGCCCATGAGTGGAAGTGCCCTATGCTCCCTAAGCTGAGTTTTTTAGATGTTTCAGGACACACCGTGCACTTCTCCAGAGTGGCTGTTGGCAATTTACATCCCGCCCATCTGCGTAGCCACGCCCCAGTTTCTCCTTGGCCTGTCCTGCATTTCTGGTTTTGACACTTTATTCAGCATGGCCCTTTTGACCGATGGGAAGCGAGACTTCTTTGTAGCGCTGATTTGCCTTTCCAGGTTGCTTGGTTGGCCAAAAAGGGCGTATGCGTTTTTTCCTGAATATATTCAGGAAAAAACGCATACGTCCTTTTTGGCCAAGGGCATCATTGTCGAGGTTTTGCCGCTTTTCCTGTGCTTTAAAGGCGATTCGAATCTCCCTCCTGAAATCTGATTCCTGCAATTCTGCCTTGCTTTCAAATCCTCTTCGTTGCCTTCCCTCTATATATTTGTGGACGAGAGTCATCATTTATAAGTCTGCAGGTTTGTGAATTGCCGTGCCCCTGAGCTCCATTTTTCAACTCGCTTTCTTGGGAGCTGGCCGCAAAAGCGCAGGATTGCTTCAGGCCCTATTCTGGTCCTGGGCGGCAGGCTGAACCTGTGGTTAATTCTTCTTCCTGATGGGAAAAAAGAGGGACCTGTGCCTGTCCCAACACCTAGAGCTAGTCTCTCATTGTTTCCCCCTCTTCCCGTTCATCCTCAGGACAAATTGCAACCTGTACGGAACAGGAGGTTAAAGGAGCTGATTCTCCAAGGACGGAGATTGTTAGTAAAGCGGCTGGAATGGCGAACCCGAGCACAAGGAGATGAGAAATGAGGTGCGTTTTGAAAACCTTTCCCGATCACACGGTGTACCATCTTCTGGGTTTCTCATGCATGTTTTTGATGTAGGAAGATGCCCTTGAACCTGGAGATTTGGGACCCATGGGATGGGTACCACGCAGTATTACTTTAAAGGGTCTGCGTTTGCTCACCCAACCTCAGCAAACCTCTCAGCCCCAAGAGTGTCCACCCTTATGTCTCAATCAGCTGTGGGTCTAGATATGGTCAATCCAGGTGGCATCACAGCCCCTGAGCGAACTTTGTAAGAATTTTTCTCTCTTTCACTGTCTTTGTTTCACGGGTTTTTAAAAGTAATTGATTTTTATAATGGGGTTTACCTGCTTTTCACTGCTGTGATTTTGCCGCTTAACCCCCACTTGACTCACTTACAGAGAGATATCAATGCATAGGTTTTAAGATTCTTACAAGTCAGATATATTCTTGGGCGGTGAATAGGGGGTGTTGAGTCCATTTCATTGAGCAAGGAGTAGGTCTTGTCTATTACATATTGGGTTTATGGAACGGTATCTGAGCTAATTTGAAACCCTTGTTTTATGCATCACCCCACCTCACCTTTCCCGTTAAGCAGCCATAGTGTGTTTTCTAAACGTGTGACTCTATTTTGGTTTGTAATTCAGTTCAAGGGTAGCGGTTTGTACATTCCCTCTATAAGTGATATCTTATGATAAGTGTCTTTTTCTGTGTGACTTATTTCACTTAGAATCGTCGTACCTCAATCCACTCATCATGCTGCTACTAGCCTTATGACGTTGATTTCATGGCTGAGTGATATTCCATTGTACATAAGGACCACAACTTCTTTATCCATTTTTCTCTTTCCTGGGATATTTAAGGTGTAACGAAGTGGAGGTTCTTGTCAACAGAGCAGCCCTAAACTTTGCGGTGCCTGTGTCTTGCTGATTTTTAGTTTTCCCAATTTATACGCCCATGAGCGGAAGTGCCCTATGCTCCCTAAGCTGAGTTTTTTAGATGTTTCAGGACACACCGTGCACTTCTCCAGAGTGGCTGTTGGCAATTTACATCCCGCCCATCAGCGTAGCCACGCCCCCGTTTCTCCTTCGCCTGTCCTGCATTTCTGGTTTTGACACTTTATTCAGCATGGCCCTTTTGACCGATGGGAAGCGAGACTTCTTTGTAGCGCTGATTTGCCTTTCCAGGTTGCTTGGTTGGCCAAAAAGGGCGTATGCGTTTTTTCCTGAATATATTCAGGAAAAAACGCATACGCCCTTTTTGGCCAAGGGCATCATTGTCGAGGTTTTGCCGCTTTTCCTGTGCTTTAAAGGCGATTCGAATCTCCCTCCTGAAATCTGTTTCCTGCAATTCTGCCTTGCTTTCAAATCCTCTTCGTTGCCTTCCCTCAATATATTTGTGGACGAGAGTCATCATTTATAAGTCTGCAGGTTTGTGAATTGCCGTGCCCCTGAGCTCCATTTTTCAACTCGCTTTCTTGGGAGCTGGCCGCAAAAGCGCAGGATTGCTTCAGGCCCTATTCTGGTCCTGGGCGGCAGGCTGAGCCTGTGGTTAATTCTTCTTCCTGATGGGAAAATAGAGGGACCTGTGCCTGTCCCAACACCTAGAGCTAGTCTCTCATTGTTTCCCCCTCTTCCCGTTCATCCTCAGGACAAATTGCAACCTGTACGGAACAGGAGGTTAAAGGTGCTGATTCTCCAAGGACGGAGATTGTTAGTAAAGCGGCTGGAATGGCGAACCCGAGCACAAGGAGATGAGAAATGAGGTGCGTTTTGAAAACCTTTCCCGATCACACGGTGTACCATCTTCTGGGTTTCTCATGCATGTTTTTGATGTAGGAAGATGCCCTTGAACCTGGAGATTTGGGACCCATGGGATGGGTACCACGCAGTATTACTTTAAAGGGTCTGCGTTTGCTCACCCAACCTCAGCAAACCTCTCAGCCCCAAGAGTGTCCACCCTTATGTCTCAATCAGCTGTGGGTCTAGATATGGTCAATCCAGGTGGCATCACAGCCCCTGAGCGAACTTTGTAAGAATTTCTCTCTCTTTCACTGTCTTTGTTTCACGGGGTTTTAAAAGTAATTGATTTTTATAATGGGGTTTACCTGCTTTTCACTGCTGTGATTTTGCCGCTTAACCCCCACTTGACTCACTTACAGAGAGATATCAATGCATAGGTTTTAAGATTCTTACAAGTCAGATATATTCTTGGGCGGTGAATAGGGGGTGTTGAGTCCATTTCATTGAGCAAGGAGTAGGTCTTGTCTATTACATATTGGGTTTATGGAACGGTATCTGAGCTAATTTGAAACCCTTGTTTTATGCATCACCCCACCTCACCTTTCCCGTTAAGCAGCCATAGTGTGTTTTCTAAACGTGTGACTCTATTTTGGTTTGTAATTCAGTTCAAGGGTAGCGGTTTGTACATTCCCTCTATAAGTGATATCTTATGATAAGTGTCTTTTTCTGTGTGACTTATTTCACTTAGAATCGTCGTACCTCAATCCACTCATCATGCTGCTACTAGCCTTATGACGTTGATTTCATGGCTGAGTGATATTCCATTGTACATAAGGACCACAACTTCTTTATCCATTTTTCTCTTTCCTGGGATATTTAAGGTGTAACGAAGTGGAGGTTCTTGTCAACAGAGCAGCCCTAAACTTTGCGGTGCCTGTGTCTTGCTGATTTTTAGTTTTCCCAATTTATACGCCCATGAGCGGAAGTGCCCTATGCTCCCTAAGCTGAGTTTTTTAGATGTTTCAGGACACACCGTGCACTTCTCCAGAGTGGCTGTTGGCAATTTACATCCCGCCCATCAGCGTAGCCACGCCCCCGTTTCTCCTTCGCCTGTCCTGCATTTCTGGTTTTGACACTTTATTCAGCATGGCCCTTTTGACCGATGGGAAGCGAGACTTCTTTGTAGCGCTGATTTGCCTTTCCAGGTTGCTTGGTTGGCCAAAAAGGGCGTATGCGTTTTTTCCTGAATATATTCAGGAAAAAACGCATACGCCCTTTTTGGCCAAGGGCATCATTGTCGAGGTTTTGCCGCTTTTCCTGTGCTTTAAAGGCGATTCGAATCTCCCTCCTGAAATCTGTTTCCTGCAATTCTGCCTTGCTTTCAAATCCTCTTCGTTGCCTTCCCTCAATATATTTGTGGACGAGAGTCATCATTTATAAGTCTGCAGGTTTGTGAATTGCCGTGCCCCTGAGCTCCATTTTTCAACTCGCTTTCTTGGGAGCTGGCCGCAAAAGCGCAGGATTGCTTCAGGCCCTATTCTGGTCCTGGGCGGCAGGCTGAGCCTGTGGTTAATTCTTCTTCCTGATGGGAAAATAGAGGGACCTGTGCCTGTCCCAACACCTATAGCTAGTCTCTCATTGTTTCCCCCTCTTCCCGTTCATCCTCAGGACAAATTGCAACCTGTACGGAAAAGGAGGTTAAAGGTGCTGATTCCCCAAGGACGAAGATTGTTAGTAAAGCGGCTGGAATGGCGAACCCGAGCACAAGTAGATGAGAAATGAGGTGCGTTTTGAAAACCTTTCCCGATCACACGGTGTACCATCTTCTGGGTTTCTCATGCATGTTTTTGATGTAGGAAGATGCCCTTGAACCTGGAGATTTGGGACCCATGGGATGGGTACCACGCAGTATTACTTTAAAGGGTCTGCGTTTGCTCACCCAACCTCAGCAAACCTCTCAGCCCCAAGAGTGTCCACCCTTATGTCTCAATCAGCTGTGGGTCTAGATATGGTCAATCCAGGTGGCATCACAGCCCCTGAGCGAACTTTGTAAGAATTTCTCTCTCTTTCACTGTCTTTGTTTCACGGGTTTTTAAAAGTAATTGATTTTTATAATGGGGTTTACCTGCTTTTCACTGCTGTGATTTTGCCGCTTAACACCCACTTGACTCACTTACAGAGAGATATCAATGCATAGGTTTTAAGATTCTTACTAGTCAGATATATTCTTGGGTGGTGAATAGGGGGTGTTGAGTCCAACTCATTGAGAAAGGAGTAGGTCTTGTCTATTACATATTGGGTTTATGGAACGGTATCTGAGCTAATTTGAAACCCTTGTTTTATGCATCACCCCACCTCACCTTTCCCGTTAAGCAGCCATAGTGTGTTTTCTAAACGTGTGACTCTATTCTGTTTGGTAATTCAGTTCAAGGGTAGCGGTTTGTACATTCCCTCTATAAGTGATATCTTATGATAAGTGTCTTTTTCTGTGTGACTTATTTCACTTAGAATCGTCGTACCTCAATCCACTCATCATGCTGCTACTAGCCTTATGACGTTGATTTCATGGCTGAGTGATATTCCATTGTACATAAGGACCACAACTTCTTTATCCATTTTTCTCTTTCCTGGGATATTTAAGGTGTAACGAAGTGGAGGTTCTTGTCAACAGAGCAGCCCTAAACTTTGCGGTGCCTGTGTCCTGCTGATTTTTAGTTTTCCCAATTTATACGCCCATGAGTGGAAGTGCCCTATGCTCCCTAAGCTGAGTTTTTTAGATGTTTCAGGACACACCGTGCACTTCTCCAGAGTGGCTGTTGGCAATTTACATCCCGCCCATCTGCGTAGCCACGCCCCAGTTTCTCCTTGGCCTGTCCTGCATTTCTGGTTTTGACACTTTATTCAGCATGGCCCTTTTGACCGATGGGAAGCGAGACTTCTTTGTAGCGCTGATTTGCCTTTCCAGGTTGCTTGGTTGGCCAAAAAGGGCGTATGCGTTTTTTCCTGAATATATTCAGGAAAAAACGCATACGTCCTTTTTGGCCAAGGGCATCATTGTCGAGGTTTTGCCGCTTTTCCTGTGCTTTAAAGGCGATTCGAATCTCCCTCCTGAAATCTGATTCCTGCAATTCTGCCTTGCTTTCAAATCCTCTTCGTTGCCTTCCCTCTATATATTTGTGGACGAGAGTCATCATTTATAAGTCTGCAGGTTTGTGAATTGCCGTGCCCCTGAGCTCCATTTTTCAACTCGCTTTCTTGGGAGCTGGCCGCAAAAGCGCAGGATTGCTTCAGGCCCTATTCTGGTCCTGGGCGGCAGGCTGAACCTGTGGTTAATTCTTCTTCCTGATGGGAAAAAAGAGGGACCTGTGCCTGTCCCAACACCTAGAGCTAGTCTCTCATTGTTTCCCCCTCTTCCCGTTCATCCTTAGGACAAATTGCAACCTGTACGGAACAGGAGGTTAAAGGTGCTGATTCTCCAAGGACGGAGATTGTTAGTAAAGCGGCTGGAATGGCGAACCCGAGCACAAGGAGATGAGAAATGAGGTGCGTTTTGAAAACCTTTCCCGATCACACGGTGTACCATCTTCTGGGTTTCTCATGCATGTTTTTGATGTAGGAAGATGCCCTTGAACCTGGAGATTTGGGACCCATGGGATGGGTACCACGCAGTATTACTTTAAAGGGTCTGCGTTTGCTCACCCAACCTCAGCAAACCTCTCAGCCCCAAGAGTGTCCACCCTTATGTCTCAATCAGCTGTGGGTCTAGATATGGTCAATCCAGGTGGCATCACAGCCCCTGAGCGAACTTTGTAAGAATTTCTCTCTCTTTCACTGTCTTTGTTTCACGGGTTTTTAAAAGTAATTGATTTTTATAATGGGGTTTACCTGCTTTTCACTGCTGTGATTTTGCCGCTTAACCCCCACTTGACTCACTTACAGAGAGATATCAATGCATAGGTTTTAAGATTCTTACAAGTCAGATATATTCTTGGGCGGTGAATAGGGGGTGTTGAGTCCATTTCATTCAGCAAGGAGTAGGTCTTGTCTATTACATATTGGGTTTATGGAACGGTATCTGAGCTAATTTGAAACCCTTGTTTTATGCATCACCCCACCTCACCTTTCCCGTTAAGCAGCCATAGTGTGTTTTCTAAACGTGTGACTCTATTTTGGTTTGTAATTCAGTTCAAGGGTAGCGGTTTGTACATTCCCTCTATAAGTGATATCTTATGATAAGTGTCTTTTTCTGTGTGACTTATTTCACTTAGAATCGTCGTACCTCAATCCACTCATCATGCTGCTACTAGCCTTATGACGTTGATTTCATGGCTGAGTGATATTCCATTGTACATAAGGACCACAACTTCTTTATCCATTTTTCTCTTTCCTGGGATATTTAAGGTGTAACGAAGTGGAGGTTCTTGTCAACAGAGCAGCCCTAAACTTTGCGGTGCCTGTGTCTTGCTGATTTTTAGTTTTCCCAATTTATACGCCCATGAGCGGAAGTGCCCTATGCTCCCTAAGCTGAGTTTTTTAGATGTTTCAGGACACACCGTGCACTTCTCCAGAGTGGCTGTTGGCAATTTACATCCCGCCCATCAGCGTAGCCACGCCCCCGTTTCTCCTTCGCCTGTCCTGCATTTCTGGTTTTGACACTTTATTCAGCATGGCCCTTTTGACCGATGGGAAGCGAGACTTCTTTGTAGCGCTGATTTGCCTTTCCAGGTTGCTTGGTTGGCCAAAAAGGGCGTATGCGTTTTTTCCTGAATATATTCAGGAAAAAACGCATACGCCCTTTTTGGCCAAGGGCATCATTGTCGAGGTTTTGCCGCTTTTCCTGTGCTTTAAAGGCGATTCGAATCTCCCTCCTGAAATCTGTTTCCTGCAATTCTGCCTTGCTTTCAAATCCTCTTCGTTGCCTTCCCTCAATATATTTGTGGACGAGAGTCATCATTTATAAGTCTGCAGGTTTGTGAATTGCCGTGCCCCTGAGCTCCATTTTTCAACTCGCTTTCTTGGGAGCTGGCCGCAAAAGCGCAGGATTGCTTCAGGCCCTATTCTGGTCCTGGGCGGCAGGCTGAGCCTGTGGTTAATTCTTCTTCCTGATGGGAAAATAGAGGGACCTGTGCCTGTCCCAACACCTAGAGCTAGTCTCTCATTGTTTCCCCCTCTTCCCGTTCATCCTCAGGACAAATTGCAACCTGTACGGAAAAGGAGGTTAAAGGTGCTGATTCCCCAAGGACGAAGATTGTTAGTAAAGCGGCTGGAATGGCGAACCCGAGCACAAGTAGATGAGAAATGAGGTGCGTTTTGAAAACCTTTCCCGATCACACGGTGTACCATCTTCTGGGTTTCTCATGCATGTTTTTGATGTAGGAAGATGCCCTTGAACCTGGAGATTTGGGACCCATGGGATGGGTACCACGCAGTATTACTTTAAAGGGTCTGCGTTTGCTCACCCAACCTCAGCAAACCTCTCAGCCCCAAGAGTGTCCACCCTTATGTCTCAATCAGCTGTGGGTCTAGATATGGTCAATCCAGGTGGCATCACAGCCCCTGAGCGAACTTTGTAAGAATTTCTCTCTCTTTCACTGTCTTTGTTTCACGGGTTTTTAAAAGTAATTGATTTTTATAATGGGGTTTACCTGCTTTTCACTGCTGTGATTTTGCCGCTTAACACCCACTTGACTCACTTACAGAGAGATATCAATGCATAGGTTTTAAGATTCTTACTAGTCAGATATATTCTTGGGTGGTGAATAGGGGGTGTTGAGTCCAATTCATTGAGAAAGGAGTAGGTCTTGTCTATTACATATTGGGTTTATGGAACGGTATCTGAGCTAATTTGAAACCCTTGTTTTATGCATCACCCCACCTCACCTTTCCCGTTAAGCAGCCATAGTGTGTTTTCTAAACGTGTGACTCTATTCTGTTTGGTAATTCAGTTCAAGGGTAGCGGTTTGTACATTCCCTCTATAAGTGATATCTTATGATAAGTGTCTTTTTCTGTGTGACTTATTTCACTTAGAATCGTCGTACCTCAATCCACTCATCATGCTGCTACTAGCCTTATGACGTTGATTTCATGGCTGAGTGATATTCCATTGTACATAAGGACCACAACTTCTTTATCCATTTTTCTCTTTCCTGGGATATTTAAGGTGTAACGAAGTGGAGGTTCTTGTCAACAGAGCAGCCCTAAACTTTGCGGTGCCTGTGTCTTGCTGATTTTTAGTTTTCCCAATTTATACGCCCATGAGTGGAAGTGCCCTATGCTCCCTAAGCTGAGTTTTTTAGATGTTTCAGGACACACCGTGCACTTCTCCAGAGTGGCTGTTGGCAATTTACATCCCGCCCATCTGCGTAGCCACGCCCCAGTTTCTCCTTGGCCTGTCCTGCATTTCTGGTTTTGACACTTTATTCAGCATGGCCCTTTTGACCGATGGGAAGCGAGACTTCTTTGTAGCGCTGATTTGCCTTTCCAGGTTGCTTGGTTGGCCAAAAAGGGCGTATGCGTTTTTTCCTGAATATATTCAGGAAAAAACGCATACGTCCTTTTTGGCCAAGGGCATCATTGTCGAGGTTTTGCCGCTTTTCCTGTGCTTTAAAGGCGATTCGAATCTCCCTCCTGAAATCTGATTCCTGCAATTCTGCCTTGCTTTCAAATCCTCTTCGTTGCCTTCCCTCTATATATTTGTGGACGAGAGTCATCATTTATAAGTCTGCAGGTTTGTGAATTGCCGTGCCCCTGAGCTCCATTTTTCAACTCGCTTTCTTGGGAGCTGGCCGCAAAAGCGCAGGATTGCTTCAGGCCCTATTCTGGTCCTGGGCGGCAGGCTGAACCTGTGGTTAATTCTTCTTCCTGATGGGAAAAAAGAGGGACCTGTGCCTGTCCCAACACCTAGAGCTAGTCTCTCATTGTTTCCCCCTCTTCCCGTTCATCCTTAGGACAAATTGCAACCTGTACGGAACAGGAGGTTAAAGGTGCTGATTCTCCAAGGACGGAGATTGTTAGTAAAGCGGCTGGAATGGCGAACCCGAGCACAAGGAGATGAGAAATGAGGTGCGTTTTGAAAACCTTTCCCGATCACACGGTGTACCATCTTCTGGGTTTCTCATGCATGTTTTTGATGTAGGAAGATGCCCTTGAACCTGGAGATTTGGGACCCATGGGATGGGTACCACGCAGTATTACTTTAAAGGGTCTGCGTTTGCTCACCCAACCTCAGCAAACCTCTCAGCCCCAAGAGTGTCCACCCTTATGTCTCAATCAGCTGTGGGTCTAGATATGGTCAATCCAGGTGGCATCACAGCCCCTGAGCGAACTTTGTAAGAATTTCTCTCTCTTTCACTGTCTTTGTTTCACGGGTTTTTAAAAGTAATTGATTTTTATAATGGGGTTTACCTGCTTTTCACTGCTGTGATTTTGCCGCTTAACCCCCACTTGACTCACTTACAGAGAGATATCAATGCATAGGTTTTAAGATTCTTACAAGTCAGATATATTCTTGGGCGGTGAATAGGGGGTGTTGAGTCCATTTCATTCAGCAAGGAGTAGGTCTTGTCTATTACATATTGGGTTTATGGAACGGTATCTGAGCTAATTTGAAACCCTTGTTTTATGCATCACCCCACCTCACCTTTCCCGTTAAGCAGCCATAGTGTGTTTTCTAAACGTGTGACTCTATTTTGGTTTGTAATTCAGTTCAAGGGTAGCGGTTTGTACATTCCCTCTATAAGTGATATCTTATGATAAGTGTCTTTTTCTGTGTGACTTATTTCACTTAGAATCGTCGTACCTCAATCCACTCATCATGCTGCTACTAGCCTTATGACGTTGATTTCATGGCTGAGTGATATTCCATTGTACATAAGGACCACAACTTCTTTATCCATTTTTCTCTTTCCTGGGATATTTAAGGTGTAACGAAGTGGAGGTTCTTGTCAACAGAGCAGCCCTAAACTTTGCGGTGCCTGTGTCTTGCTGATTTTTAGTTTTCCCAATTTATACGCCCATGAGCGGAAGTGCCCTATGCTCCCTAAGCTGAGTTTTTTAGATGTTTCAGGACACACCGTGCACTTCTCCAGAGTGGCTGTTGGCAATTTACATCCCGCCCATCAGCGTAGCCACGCCCCCGTTTCTCCTTCGCCTGTCCTGCATTTCTGGTTTTGACACTTTATTCAGCATGGCCCTTTTGACCGATGGGAAGCGAGACTTCTTTGTAGCGCTGATTTGCCTTTCCAGGTTGCTTGGTTGGCCAAAAAGGGCGTATGCGTTTTTTCCTGAATATATTCAGGAAAAAACGCATACGCCCTTTTTGGCCAAGGGCATCATTGTCGAGGTTTTGCCGCTTTTCCTGTGCTTTAAAGGCGATTCGAATCTCCCTCCTGAAATCTGTTTCCTGCAATTCTGCCTTGCTTTCAAATCCTCTTCGTTGCCTTCCCTCAATATATTTGTGGACGAGAGTCATCATTTATAAGTCTGCAGGTTTGTGAATTGCCGTGCCCCTGAGCTCCATTTTTCAACTCGCTTTCTTGGGAGCTGGCCGCAAAAGCGCAGGATTGCTTCAGGCCCTATTCTGGTCCTGGGCGGCAGGCTGAGCCTGTGGTTAATTCTTCTTCCTGATGGGAAAATAGAGGGACCTGTGCCTGTCCCAACACCTAGAGCTAGTCTCTCATTGTTTCCCCCTCTTCCCGTTCATCCTCAGGACAAATTGCAACCTGTACGGAAAAGGAGGTTAAAGGTGCTGATTCCCCAAGGACGAAGATTGTTAGTAAAGCGGCTGGAATGGCGAACCCGAGCACAAGTAGATGAGAAATGAGGTGCGTTTTGAAAACCTTTCCCGATCACACGGTGTACCATCTTCTGGGTTTCTCATGCATGTTTTTGATGTAGGAAGATGCCCTTGAACCTGGAGATTTGGGACCCATGGGATGGGTACCACGCAGTATTACTTTAAAGGGTCTGCGTTTGCTCACCCAACCTCAGCAAACCTCTCAGCCCCAAGAGTGTCCACCCTTATGTCTCAATCAGCTGTGGGTCTAGATATGGTCAATCCAGGTGGCATCACAGCCCCTGAGCGAACTTTGTAAGAATTTCTCTCTCTTTCACTGTCTTTGTTTCACGGGTTTTTAAAAGTAATTGATTTTTATAATGGGGTTTACCTGCTTTTCACTGCTGTGATTTTGCCGCTTAACACCCACTTGACTCACTTACAGAGAGATATCAATGCATAGGTTTTAAGATTCTTACTAGTCAGATATATTCTTGGGTGGTGAATAGGGGGTGTTGAGTCCAATTCATTGAGAAAGGAGTAGGTCTTGTCTATTACATATTGGGTTTATGGAACGGTATCTGAGCTAATTTGAAACCCTTGTTTTATGCATCACCCCACCTCACCTTTCCCGTTAAGCAGCCATAGTGTGTTTTCTAAACGTGTGACTCTATTCTGTTTGGTAATTCAGTTCAAGGGTAGCGGTTTGTACATTCCCTCTATAAGTGATATCTTATGATAAGTGTCTTTTTCTGTGTGACTTATTTCACTTAGAATCGTCGTACCTCAATCCACTCATCATGCTGCTACTAGCCTTATGACGTTGATTTCATGGCTGAGTGATATTCCATTGTACATAAGGACCACAACTTCTTTATCCATTTTTCTCTTTCCTGGGATATTTAAGGTGTAACGAAGTGGAGGTTCTTGTCAACAGAGCAGCCCTAAACTTTGCGGTGCCTGTGTCTTGCTGATTTTTAGTTTTCCCAATTTATACGCCCATGAGTGGAAGTGCCCTATGCTCCCTAAGCTGAGTTTTTTAGATGTTTCAGGACACACCGTGCACTTCTCCAGAGTGGCTGTTGGCAATTTACATCCCGCCCATCTGCGTAGCCACGCCCCAGTTTCTCCTTGGCCTGTCCTGCATTTCTGGTTTTGACACTTTATTCAGCATGGCCCTTTTGACCGATGGGAAGCGAGACTTCTTTGTAGCGCTGATTTGCCTTTCCAGGTTGCTTGGTTGGCCAAAAAGGGCGTATGCGTTTTTTCCTGAATATATTCAGGAAAAAACGCATACGTCCTTTTTGGCCAAGGGCATCATTGTCGAGGTTTTGCCGCTTTTCCTGTGCTTTAAAGGCGATTCGAATCTCCCTCCTGAAATCTGATTCCTGCAATTCTGCCTTGCTTTCAAATCCTCTTCGTTGCCTTCCCTCTATATATTTGTGGACGAGAGTCATCATTTATAAGTCTGCAGGTTTGTGAATTGCCGTGCCCCTGAGCTCCATTTTTCAACTCGCTTTCTTGGGAGCTGGCCGCAAAAGCGCAGGATTGCTTCAGGCCCTATTCTGGTCCTGGGCGGCAGGCTGAACCTGTGGTTAATTCTTCTTCCTGATGGGAAAAAAGAGGGACCTGTGCCTGTCCCAACACCTAGAGCTAGTCTCTCATTGTTTCCCCCTCTTCCCGTTCATCCTTAGGACAAATTGCAACCTGTACGGAACAGGAGGTTAAAGGTGCTGATTCTCCAAGGACGGAGATTGTTAGTAAAGCGGCTGGAATGGCGAACCCGAGCACAAGGAGATGAGAAATGAGGTGCGTTTTGAAAACCTTTCCCGATCACACGGTGTACCATCTTCTGGGTTTCTCATGCATGTTTTTGATGTAGGAAGATGCCCTTGAACCTGGAGATTTGGGACCCATGGGATGGGTACCACGCAGTATTACTTTAAAGGGTCTGCGTTTGCTCACCCAACCTCAGCAAACCTCTCAGCCCCAAGAGTGTCCACCCTTATGTCTCAATCAGCTGTGGGTCTAGATATGGTCAATCCAGGTGGCATCACAGCCCCTGAGCGAACTTTGTAAGAATTTCTCTCTCTTTCACTGTCTTTGTTTCACGGGTTTTTAAAAGTAATTGATTTTTATAATGGGGTTTACCTGCTTTTCACTGCTGTGATTTTGCCGCTTAACCCCCACTTGACTCACTTACAGAGAGATATCAATGCATAGGTTTTAAGATTCTTACAAGTCAGATATATTCTTGGGCGGTGAATAGGGGGTGTTGAGTCCATTTCATTGAGCAAGGAGTAGGTCTTGTCTATTACATATTGGGTTTATGGAACGGTATCTGAGCTAATTTGAAACCCTTGTTTTATGCATCACCCCACCTCACCTTTCCCGTTAAGCAGCCATAGTGTGTTTTCTAAACGTGTGACTCTATTTTGGTTTGTAATTCAGTTCAAGGGTAGCGGTTTGTACATTCCCTCTATAAGTGATATCTTATGATAAGTGTCTTTTTCTGTGTGACTTATTTCACTTAGAATCGTCGTACCTCAATCCACTCATCATGCTGCTACTAGCCTTATGACGTTGATTTCATGGCTGAGTGATATTCCATTGTACATAAGGACCACAACTTCTTTATCCATTTTTCTCTTTCCTGGGATATTTAAGGTGTAACGAAGTGGAGGTTCTTGTCAACAGAGCAGCCCTAAACTTTGCGGTGCCTGTGTCTTGCTGATTTTTAGTTTTCCCAATTTATACGCCCATGAGCGGAAGTGCCCTATGCTCCCTAAGCTGAGTTTTTTAGATGTTTCAGGACACACCGTGCACTTCTCCAGAGTGGCTGTTGGCAATTTACATCCCGCCCATCAGCGTAGCCACGCCCCCGTTTCTCCTTCGCCTGTCCTGCATTTCTGGTTTTGACACTTTATTCAGCATGGCCCTTTTGACCGATGGGAAGCGAGACTTCTTTGTAGCGCTGATTTGCCTTTCCAGGTTGCTTGGTTGGCCAAAAAGGGCGTATGCGTTTTTTCCTGAATATATTCAGGAAAAAACGCATACGCCCTTTTTGGCCAAGGGCATCATTGTCGAGGTTTTGCCGCTTTTCCTGTGCTTTAAAGGCGATTCGAATCTCCCTCCTGAAATCTGTTTCCTGCAATTCTGCCTTGCTTTCAAATCCTCTTCGTTGCCTTCCCTCAATATATTTGTGGACGAGAGTCATCATTTATAAGTCTGCAGGTTTGTGAATTGCCGTGCCCCTGAGCTCCATTTTTCAACTCGCTTTCTTGGGAGCTGGCCGCAAAAGCGCAGGATTGCTTCAGGCCCTATTCTGGTCCTGGGCGGCAGGCTGAGCCTGTGGTTAATTCTTCTTCCTGATGGGAAAATAGAGGGACCTGTGCCTGTCCCAACACCTATAGCTAGTCTCTCATTGTTTCCCCCTCTTCCCGTTCATCCTCAGGACAAATTGCAACCTGTACGGAAAAGGAGGTTAAAGGTGCTGATTCCCCAAGGACGAAGATTGTTAGTAAAGCGGCTGGAATGGCGAACCCGAGCACAAGTAGATGAGAAATGAGGTGCGTTTTGAAAACCTTTCCCGATCACACGGTGTACCATCTTCTGGGTTTCTCATGCATGTTTTTGATGTAGGAAGATGCCCTTGAACCTGGAGATTTGGGACCCATGGGATGGGTACCACGCAGTATTACTTTAAAGGGTCTGCGTTTGCTCACCCAACCTCAGCAAACCTCTCAGCCCCAAGAGTGTCCACCCTTATGTCTCAATCAGCTGTGGGTCTAGATATGGTCAATCCAGGTGGCATCACAGCCCCTGAGCGAACTTTGTAAGAATTTCTCTCTCTTTCACTGTCTTTGTTTCACGGGTTTTTAAAAGTAATTGATTTTTATAATGGGGTTTACCTGCTTTTCACTGCTGTGATTTTGCCGCTTAACACCCACTTGACTCACTTACAGAGAGATATCAATGCATAGGTTTTAAGATTCTTACTAGTCAGATATATTCTTGGGTGGTGAATAGGGGGTGTTGAGTCCAATTCATTGAGAAAGGAGTAGGTCTTGTCTATTACATATTGGGTTTATGGAACGGTATCTGAGCTAATTTGAAACCCTTGTTTTATGCATCACCCCACCTCACCTTTCCCGTTAAGCAGCCATAGTGTGTTTTCTAAACGTGTGACTCTATTCTGTTTGGTAATTCAGTTCAAGGGTAGCGGTTTGTACATTCCCTCTATAAGTGATATCTTATGATAAGTGTCTTTTTCTGTGTGACTTATTTCACTTAGAATCGTCGTACCTCAATCCACTCATCATGCTGCTACTAGCCTTATGACGTTGATTTCATGGCTGAGTGATATTCCATTGTACATAAGGACCACAACTTCTTTATCCATTTTTCTCTTTCCTGGGATATTTAAGGTGTAACGAAGTGGAGGTTCTTGTCAACAGAGCAGCCCTAAACTTTGCGGTGCCTGTGTCTTGCTGATTTTTAGTTTTCCCAATTTATACGCCCATGAGTGGAAGTGCCCTATGCTCCCTAAGCTGAGTTTTTTAGATGTTTCAGGACACACCGTGCACTTCTCCAGAGTGGCTGTTGGCAATTTACATCCCGCCCATCTGCGTAGCCACGCCCCAGTTTCTCCTTGGCCTGTCCTGCATTTCTGGTTTTGACACTTTATTCAGCATGGCCCTTTTGACCGATGGGAAGCGAGACTTCTTTGTAGCGCTGATTTGCCTTTCCAGGTTGCTTGGTTGGCCAAAAAGGACGTATGCGTTTTTTCCTGAATATATTCAGGAAAAAACGCATACGTCCTTTTTGGCCAAGGGCATCATTGTCGAGGTTTTGCCGCTTTTCCTGTGCTTTAAAGGCGATTCGAATCTCCCTCCTGAAATCTGATTCCTGCAATTCTGCCTTGCTTTCAAATCCTCTTCGTTGCCTTCCCTCTATATATTTGTGGACGAGAGTCATCATTTATAAGTCTGCAGGTTTGTGAATTGCCGTGCCCCTGAGCTCCATTTTTCAACTCGCTTTCTTGGGAGCTGGCCGCAAAAGCGCAGGATTGCTTCAGGCCCTATTCTGGTCCTGGGCGGCAGGCTGAACCTGTGGTTAATTCTTCTTCCTGATGGGAAAAAAGAGGGACCTGTGCCTGTCCCAACACCTAGAGCTAGTCTCTCATTGTTTCCCCCTCTTCCCGTTCATCCTTAGGACAAATTGCAACCTGTACGGAACAGGAGGTTAAAGGTGCTGATTCTCCAAGGACGGAGATTGTTAGTAAAGCGGCTGGAATGGCGAACCCGAGCACAAGGAGATGAGAAATGAGGTGCGTTTTGAAAACCTTTCCCGATCACACGGTGTACCATCTTCTGGGTTTCTCATGCATGTTTTTGATGTAGGAAGATGCCCTTGAACCTGGAGATTTGGGACCCATGGGATGGGTACCACGCAGTATTACTTTAAAGGGTCTGCGTTTGCTCACCCAACCTCAGCAAACCTCTCAGCCCCAAGAGTGTCCACCCTTATGTCTCAATCAGCTGTGGGTCTAGATATGGTCAATCCAGGTGGCATCACAGCCCCTGAGCGAACTTTGTAAGAATTTCTCTCTCTTTCACTGTCTTTGTTTCACGGGTTTTTAAAAGTAATTGATTTTTATAATGGGGTTTACCTGCTTTTCACTGCTGTGATTTTGCCGCTTAACCCCCACTTGACTCACAGAGAGATATCAATGCATAGGTTTTAAGATTCTTACAAGTCAGATATATTCTTGGGCGGTGAATAGGGGGTGTTGAGTCCATTTCATTCAGCAAGGAGTAGGTCTTGTCTATTACATATTGGGTTTATGGAACGGTATCTGAGCTAATTTGAAACCCTTGTTTTATGCATCACCCCACCTCACCTTTCCCGTTAAGCAGCCATAGTGTGTTTTCTAAACGTGTGACTCTATTTTGGTTTGTAATTCAGTTCAAGGGTAGCGGTTTGTACATTCCCTCTATAAGTGATATCTTATGATAAGTGTCTTTTTCTGTGTGACTTATTTCACTTAGAATCGTCGTACCTCAATCCACTCATCATGCTGCTACTAGCCTTATGACGTTGATTTCATGGCTGAGTGATATTCCATTGTACATAAGGACCACAACTTCTTTATCCATTTTTCTCTTTCCTGGGATATTTAAGGTGTAACGAAGTGGAGGTTCTTGTCAACAGAGCAGCCCTAAACTTTGCGGTGCCTGTGTCTTGCTGATTTTTAGTTTTCCCAATTTATACGCCCATGAGCGGAAGTGCCCTATGCTCCCTAAGCTGAGTTTTTTAGATGTTTCAGGACACACCGTGCACTTCTCCAGAGTGGCTGTTGGCAATTTACATCCCGCCCATCAGCGTAGCCACGCCCCCGTTTCTCCTTCGCCTGTCCTGCATTTCTGGTTTTGACACTTTATTCAGCATGGCCCTTTTGACCGATGGGAAGCGAGACTTCTTTGTAGCGCTGATTTGCCTTTCCAGGTTGCTTGGTTGGCCAAAAAGGGCGTATGCGTTTTTTCCTGAATATATTCAGGAAAAAACGCATACGCCCTTTTTGGCCAAGGGCATCATTGTCGAGGTTTTGCCGCTTTTCCTGTGCTTTAAAGGCGATTCGAATCTCCCTCCTGAAATCTGTTTCCTGCAATTCTGCCTTGCTTTCAAATCCTCTTCGTTGCCTTCCCTCAATATATTTGTGGACGAGAGTCATCATTTATAAGTCTGCAGGTTTGTGAATTGCCGTGCCCCTGAGCTCCATTTTTCAACTCGCTTTCTTGGGAGCTGGCCGCAAAAGCGCAGGATTGCTTCAGGCCCTATTCTGGTCCTGGGCGGCAGGCTGAGCCTGTGGTTAATTCTTCTTCCTGATGGGAAAATAGAGGGACCTGTGCCTGTCCCAACACCTATAGCTAGTCTCTCATTGTTTCCCCCTCTTCCCGTTCATCCTCAGGACAAATTGCAACCTGTACGGAAAAGGAGGTTAAAGGTGCTGATTCCCCAAGGACGAAGATTGTTAGTAAAGCGGCTGGAATGGCGAACCCGAGCACAAGTAGATGAGAAATGAGGTGCGTTTTGAAAACCTTTCCCGATCACACGGTGTACCATCTTCTGGGTTTCTCATGCATGTTTTTGATGTAGGAAGATGCCCTTGAACCTGGAGATTTGGGACCCATGGGATGGGTACCACGCAGTATTACTTTAAAGGGTCTGCGTTTGCTCACCCAACCTCAGCAAACCTCTCAGCCCCAAGAGTGTCCACCCTTATGTCTCAATCAGCTGTGGGTCTAGATATGGTCAATCCAGGTGGCATCACAGCCCCTGAGCGAACTTTGTAAGAATTTCTCTCTCTTTCACTGTCTTTGTTTCACGGGTTTTTAAAAGTAATTGATTTTTATAATGGGGTTTACCTGCTTTTCACTGCTGTGATTTTGCCGCTTAACACCCACTTGACTCACTTACAGAGAGATATCAATGCATAGGTTTTAAGATTCTTACTAGTCAGATATATTCTTGGGTGGTGAATAGGGGGTGTTGAGTCCAATTCATTGAGAAAGGAGTAGGTCTTGTCTATTACATATTGGGTTTATGGAACGGTATCTGAGCTAATTTGAAACCCTTGTTTTATGCATCACCCCACCTCACCTTTCCCGTTAAGCAGCCATAGTGTGTTTTCTAAACGTGTGACTCTATTCTGTTTGGTAATTCAGTTCAAGGGTAGCGGTTTGTACATTCCCTCTATAAGTGATATCTTATGATAAGTGTCTTTTTCTGTGTGACTTATTTCACTTAGAATCGTCGTACCTCAATCCACTCATCATGCTGCTACTAGCCTTATGACGTTGATTTCATGGCTGAGTGATATTCCATTGTACATAAGGACCACAACTTCTTTATCCATTTTTCTCTTTCCTGGGATATTTAAGGTGTAACGAAGTGGAGGTTCTTGTCAACAGAGCAGCCCTAAACTTTGCGGTGCCTGTGTCTTGCTGATTTTTAGTTTTCCCAATTTATACGCCCATGAGTGGAAGTGCCCTATGCTCCCTAAGCTGAGTTTTTTAGATGTTTCAGGACACACCGTGCACTTCTCCAGAGTGGCTGTTGGCAATTTACATCCCGCCCATCTGCGTAGCCACGCCCCAGTTTCTCCTTGGCCTGTCCTGCATTTCTGGTTTTGACACTTTATTCAGCATGGCCCTTTTGACCGATGGGAAGCGAGACTTCTTTGTAGCGCTGATTTGCCTTTCCAGGTTGCTTGGTTGGCCAAAAAGGGCGTATGCGTTTTTTCCTGAATATATTCAGGAAAAAACGCATACGTCCTTTTTGGCCAAGGGCATCATTGTCGAGGTTTTGCCGCTTTTCCTGTGCTTTAAAGGCGATTCGAATCTCCCTCCTGAAATCTGATTCCTGCAATTCTGCCTTGCTTTCAAATCCTCTTCGTTGCCTTCCCTCTATATATTTGTGGACGAGAGTCATCATTTATAAGTCTGCAGGTTTGTGAATTGCCGTGCCCCTGAGCTCCATTTTTCAACTCGCTTTCTTGGGAGCTGGCCGCAAAAGCGCAGGATTGCTTCAGGCCCTATTCTGGTCCTGGGCGGCAGGCTGAACCTGTGGTTAATTCTTCTTCCTGATGGGAAAAAAGAGGGACCTGTGCCTGTCCCACCACCTAGAGCTAGTCTCTCATTGTTTCCCCCTCTTCCCGTTCATCCTTAGGACAAATTGCAACCTGTACGGAACAGGAGGTTAAAGGTGCTGATTCTCCAAGGACGGAGATTGTTAGTAAAGCGGCTGGAATGGCGAACCCGAGCACAAGGAGATGAGAAATGAGGTGCGTTTTGAAAACCTTTCCCGATCACACGGTGTACCATCTTCTGGGTTTCTCATGCATGTTTTTGATGTAGGAAGATGCCCTTGAACCTGGAGATTTGGGACCCATGGGATGGGTACCACGCAGTATTACTTTAAAGGGTCTGCGTTTGCTCACCCAACCTCAGCAAACCTCTCAGCCCCAAGAGTGTCCACCCTTATGTCTCAATCAGCTGTGGGTCTAGATATGGTCAATCCAGGTGGCATCACAGCCCCTGAGCGAACTTTGTAAGAATTTCTCTCTCTTTCACTGTCTTTGTTTCACGGGTTTTTAAAAGTAATTGATTTTTATAATGGGGTTTACCTGCTTTTCACTGCTGTGATTTTGCCGCTTAACCCCCACTTGACTCACTTACAGAGAGATATCAATGCATAGGTTTTAAGATTCTTACAAGTCAGATATATTCTTGGGCGGTGAATAGGGGGTGTTGAGTCCATTTCATTCAGCAAGGAGTAGGTCTTGTCTATTACATATTGGGTTTATGGAACGGTATCTGAGCTAATTTGAAACCCTTGTTTTATGCATCACCCCACCTCACCTTTCCCGTTAAGCAGCCATAGTGTGTTTTCTAAACGTGTGACTCTATTTTGGTTTGTAATTCAGTTCAAGGGTAGCGGTTTGTACATTCCCTCTATAAGTGATATCTTATGATAAGTGTCTTTTTCTGTGTGACTTATTTCACTTAGAATCGTCGTACCTCAATCCACTCATCATGCTGCTACTAGCCTTATGACGTTGATTTCATGGCTGAGTGATATTCCATTGTACATAAGGACCACAACTTCTTTATCCATTTTTCTCTTTCCTGGGATATTTAAGGTGTAACGAAGTGGAGGTTCTTGTCAACAGAGCAGCCCTAAACTTTGCGGTGCCTGTGTCTTGCTGATTTTTAGTTTTCCCAATTTATACGCCCATGAGCGGAAGTGCCCTATGCTCCCTAAGCTGAGTTTTTTAGATGTTTCAGGACACACCGTGCACTTCTCCAGAGTGGCTGTTGGCAATTTACATCCCGCCCATCAGCGTAGCCACGCCCCCGTTTCTCCTTCGCCTGTCCTGCATTTCTGGTTTTGACACTTTATTCAGCATGGCCCTTTTGACCGATGGGAAGCGAGACTTCTTTGTAGCGCTGATTTGCCTTTCCAGGTTGCTTGGTTGGCCAAAAAGGGCGTATGCGTTTTTTCCTGAATATATTCAGGAAAAAACGCATACGCCCTTTTTGGCCAAGGGCATCATTGTCGAGGTTTTGCCGCTTTTCCTGTGCTTTAAAGGCGATTCGAATCTCCCTCCTGAAATCTGTTTCCTGCAATTCTGCCTTGCTTTCAAATCCTCTTCGTTGCCTTCCCTCAATATATTTGTGGACGAGAGTCATCATTTATAAGTCTGCAGGTTTGTGAATTGCCGTGCCCCTGAGCTCCATTTTTCAACTCGCTTTCTTGGGAGCTGGCCGCAAAAGCGCAGGATTGCTTCAGGCCCTATTCTGGTCCTGGGCGGCAGGCTGAGCCTGTGGTTAATTCTTCTTCCTGATGGGAAAATAGAGGGACCTGTGCCTGTCCCAACACCTATAGCTAGTCTCTCATTGTTTCCCCCTCTTCCCGTTCATCCTCAGGACAAATTGCAACCTGTACGGAAAAGGAGGTTAAAGGTGCTGATTCCCCAAGGACGAAGATTGTTAGTAAAGCGGCTGGAATGGCGAACCCGAGCACAAGTAGATGAGAAATGAGGTGCGTTTTGAAAACCTTTCCCGATCACACGGTGTACCATCTTCTGGGTTTCTCATGCATGTTTTTGATGTAGGAAGATGCCCTTGAACCTGGAGATTTGGGACCCATGGGATGGGTACCACGCAGTATTACTTTAAAGGGTCTGCGTTTGCTCACCCAACCTCAGCAAACCTCTCAGCCCCAAGAGTGTCCACCCTTATGTCTCAATCAGCTGTGGGTCTAGATATGGTCAATCCAGGTGGCATCACAGCCCCTGAGCGAACTTTGTAAGAATTTCTCTCTCTTTCACTGTCTTTGTTTCACGGGTTTTTAAAAGTAATTGATTTTTATAATGGGGTTTACCTGCTTTTCACTGCTGTGATTTTGCCGCTTAACACCCACTTGACTCACTTACAGAGAGATATCAATGCATAGGTTTTAAGATTCTTACTAGTCAGATATATTCTTGGGTGGTGAATAGGGGGTGTTGAGTCCAATTCATTGAGAAAGGAGTAGGTCTTGTCTATTACATATTGGGTTTATGGAACGGTATCTGAGCTAATTTGAAACCCTTGTTTTATGCATCACCCCACCTCACCTTTCCCGTTAAGCAGCCATAGTGTGTTTTCTAAACGTGTGACTCTATTCTGTTTGGTAATTCAGTTCAAGGGTAGCGGTTTGTACATTCCCTCTATAAGTGATATCTTATGATAAGTGTCTTTTTCTGTGTGACTTATTTCACTTAGAATCGTCGTACCTCAATCCACTCATCATGCTGCTACTAGCCTTATGACGTTGATTTCATGGCTGAGTGATATTCCATTGTACATAAGGACCACAACTTCTTTATCCATTTTTCTCTTTCCTGGGATATTTAAGGTGTAACGAAGTGGAGGTTCTTGTCAACAGAGCAGCCCTAAACTTTGCGGTGCCTGTGTCTTGCTGATTTTTAGTTTTCCCAATTTATACGCCCATGAGTGGAAGTGCCCTATGCTCCCTAAGCTGAGTTTTTTAGATGTTTCAGGACACACCGTGCACTTCTCCAGAGTGGCTGTTGGCAATTTACATCCCGCCCATCTGCGTAGCCACGCCCCAGTTTCTCCTTGGCCTGTCCTGCATTTCTGGTTTTGACACTTTATTCAGCATGGCCCTTTTGACCGATGGGAAGCGAGACTTCTTTGTAGCGCTGATTTGCCTTTCCAGGTTGCTTGGTTGGCCAAAAAGGGCGTATGCGTTTTTTCCTGAATATATTCAGGAAAAAACGCATACGTCCTTTTTGGCCAAGGGCATCATTGTCGAGGTTTTGCCGCTTTTCCTGTGCTTTAAAGGCGATTCGAATCTCCCTCCTGAAATCTGATTCCTGCAATTCTGCCTTGCTTTCAAATCCTCTTCGTTGCCTTCCCTCTATATATTTGTGGACGAGAGTCATCATTTATAAGTCTGCAGGTTTGTGAATTGCCGTGCCCCTGAGCTCCATTTTTCAACTCGCTTTCTTGGGAGCTGGCCGCAAAAGCGCAGGATTGCTTCAGGCCCTATTCTGGTCCTGGGCGGCAGGCTGAACCTGTGGTTAATTCTTCTTCCTGATGGGAAAAAAGAGGGACCTGTGCCTGTCCCAACACCTAGAGCTAGTCTCTCATTGTTTCCCCCTCTTCCCGTTCATCCTTAGGACAAATTGCAACCTGTACGGAACAGGAGGTTAAAGGTGCTGATTCTCCAAGGACGGAGATTGTTAGTAAAGCGGCTGGAATGGCGAACCCGAGCACAAGGAGATGAGAAATGAGGTGCGTTTTGAAAACCTTTCCCGATCACACGGTGTACCATCTTCTGGGTTTCTCATGCATGTTTTTGATGTAGGAAGATGCCCTTGAACCTGGAGATTTGGGACCCATGGGATGGGTACCACGCAGTATTACTTTAAAGGGTCTGCGTTTGCTCACCCAACCTCAGCAAACCTCTCAGCCCCAAGAGTGTCCACCCTTATGTCTCAATCAGCTGTGGGTCTAGATATGGTCAATCCAGGTGGCATCACAGCCCCTGAGCGAACTTTGTAAGAATTTCTCTCTCTTTCACTGTCTTTGTTTCACGGGTTTTTAAAAGTAATTGATTTTTATAATGGGGTTTACCTGCTTTTCACTGCTGTGATTTTGCCGCTTAACCCCCACTTGACTCACTTACAGAGAGATATCAATGCATAGGTTTTAAGATTCTTACAAGTCAGATATATTCTTGGGCGGTGAATAGGGGGTGTTGAGTCCATTTCATTCAGCAAGGAGTAGGTCTTGTCTATTACATATTGGGTTTATGGAACGGTATCTGAGCTAATTTGAAACCCTTGTTTTATGCATCACCCCACCTCACCTTTCCCGTTAAGCAGCCATAGTGTGTTTTCTAAACGTGTGACTCTATTTTGGTTTGTAATTCAGTTCAAGGGTAGCGGTTTGTACATTCCCTCTATAAGTGATATCTTATGATAAGTGTCTTTTTCTGTGTGACTTATTTCACTTAGAATCGTCGTACCTCAATCCACTCATCATGCTGCTACTAGCCTTATGACGTTGATTTCATGGCTGAGTGATATTCCATTGTACATAAGGACCACAACTTCTTTATCCATTTTTCTCTTTCCTGGGATATTTAAGGTGTAACGAAGTGGAGGTTCTTGTCAACAGAGCAGCCCTAAACTTTGCGGTGCCTGTGTCTTGCTGATTTTTAGTTTTCCCAATTTATACGCCCATGAGCGGAAGTGCCCTATGCTCCCTAAGCTGAGTTTTTTAGATGTTTCAGGACACACCGTGCACTTCTCCAGAGTGGCTGTTGGCAATTTACATCCCGCCCATCAGCGTAGCCACGCCCCCGTTTCTCCTTCGCCTGTCCTGCATTTCTGGTTTTGACACTTTATTCAGCATGGCCCTTTTGACCGATGGGAAGCGAGACTTCTTTGTAGCGCTGATTTGCCTTTCCAGGTTGCTTGGTTGGCCAAAAAGGGCGTATGCGTTTTTTCCTGAATATATTCAGGAAAAAACGCATACGCCCTTTTTGGCCAAGGGCATCATTGTCGAGGTTTTGCCGCTTTTCCTGTGCTTTAAAGGCGATTCGAATCTCCCTCCTGAAATCTGTTTCCTGCAATTCTGCCTTGCTTTCAAATCCTCTTCGTTGCCTTCCCTCAATATATTTGTGGACGAGAGTCATCATTTATAAGTCTGCAGGTTTGTGAATTGCCGTGCCCCTGAGCTCCATTTTTCAACTCGCTTTCTTGGGAGCTGGCCGCAAAAGCGCAGGATTGCTTCAGGCCCTATTCTGGTCCTGGGCGGCAGGCTGAGCCTGTGGTTAATTCTTCTTCCTGATGGGAAAATAGAGGGACCTGTGCCTGTCCCAACACCTATAGCTAGTCTCTCATTGTTTCCCCCTCTTCCCGTTCATCCTCAGGACAAATTGCAACCTGTACGGAAAAGGAGGTTAAAGGTGCTGATTCCCCAAGGACGAAGATTGTTAGTAAAGCGGCTGGAATGGCGAACCCGAGCACAAGTAGATGAGAAATGAGGTGCGTTTTGAAAACCTTTCCCGATCACACGGTGTACCATCTTCTGGGTTTCTCATGCATGTTTTTGATGTAGGAAGATGCCCTTGAACCTGGAGATTTGGGACCCATGGGATGGGTACCACGCAGTATTACTTTAAAGGGTCTGCGTTTGCTCACCCAACCTCAGCAAACCTCTCAGCCCCAAGAGTGTCCACCCTTATGTCTCAATCAGCTGTGGGTCTAGATATGGTCAATCCAGGTGGCATCACAGCCCCTGAGCGAACTTTGTAAGAATTTCTCTCTCTTTCACTGTCTTTGTTTCACGGGTTTTTAAAAGTAATTGATTTTTATAATGGGGTTTACCTGCTTTTCACTGCTGTGATTTTGCCGCTTAACACCCACTTGACTCACTTACAGAGAGATATCAATGCATAGGTTTTAAGATTCTTACTAGTCAGATATATTCTTGGGTGGTGAATAGGGGGTGTTGAGTCCAATTCATTGAGAAAGGAGTAGGTCTTGTCTATTACATATTGGGTTTATGGAACGGTATCTGAGCTAATTTGAAACCCTTGTTTTATGCATCACCCCACCTCACCTTTCCCGTTAAGCAGCCATAGTGTGTTTTCTAAACGTGTGACTCTATTCTGTTTGGTAATTCAGTTCAAGGGTAGCGGTTTGTACATTCCCTCTATAAGTGATATCTTATGATAAGTGTCTTTTTCTGTGTGACTTATTTCACTTAGAATCGTCGTACCTCAATCCACTCATCATGCTGCTACTAGCCTTATGACGTTGATTTCATGGCTGAGTGATATTCCATTGTACATAAGGACCACAACTTCTTTATCCATTTTTCTCTTTCCTGGGATATTTAAGGTGTAACGAAGTGGAGGTTCTTGTCAACAGAGCAGCCCTAAACTTTGCGGTGCCTGTGTCTTGCTGATTTTTAGTTTTCCCAATTTATACGCCCATGAGTGGAAGTGCCCTATGCTCCCTAAGCTGAGTTTTTTAGATGTTTCAGGACACACCGTGCACTTCTCCAGAGTGGCTGTTGGCAATTTACATCCCGCCCATCTGCGTAGCCACGCCCCAGTTTCTCCTTGGCCTGTCCTGCATTTCTGGTTTTGACACTTTATTCAGCATGGCCCTTTTGACCGATGGGAAGCGAGACTTCTTTGTAGCGCTGATTTGCCTTTCCAGGTTGCTTGGTTGGCCAAAAAGGGCGTATGCGTTTTTTCCTGAATATATTCAGGAAAAAACGCATACGTCCTTTTTGGCCAAGGGCATCATTGTCGAGGTTTTGCCGCTTTTCCTGTGCTTTAAAGGCGATTCGAATCTCCCTCCTGAAATCTGATTCCTGCAATTCTGCCTTGCTTTCAAATCCTCTTCGTTGCCTTCCCTCTATATATTTGTGGACGAGAGTCATCATTTATAAGTCTGCAGGTTTGTGAATTGCCGTGCCCCTGAGCTCCATTTTTCAACTCGCTTTCTTGGGAGCTGGCCGCAAAAGCGCAGGATTGCTTCAGGCCCTATTCTGGTCCTGGGCGGCAGGCTGAACCTGTGGTTAATTCTTCTTCCTGATGGGAAAAAAGAGGGACCTGTGCCTGTCCCAACACCTAGAGCTAGTCTCTCATTGTTTCCCCCTCTTCCCGTTCATCCTTAGGACAAATTGCAACCTGTACGGAACAGGAGGTTAAAGGTGCTGATTCTCCAAGGACGGAGATTGTTAGTAAAGCGGCTGGAATGGCGAACCCGAGCACAAGGAGATGAGAAATGAGGTGCGTTTTGAAAACCTTTCCCGATCACACGGTGTACCATCTTCTGGGTTTCTCATGCATGTTTTTGATGTAGGAAGATGCCCTTGAACCTGGAGATTTGGGACCCATGGGATGGGTACCACGCAGTATTACTTTAAAGGGTCTGCGTTTGCTCACCCAACCTCAGCAAACCTCTCAGCCCCAAGAGTGTCCACCCTTATGTCTCAATCAGCTGTGGGTCTAGATATGGTCAATCCAGGTGGCATCACAGCCCCTGAGCGAACTTTGTAAGAATTTCTCTCTCTTTCACTGTCTTTGTTTCACGGGTTTTTAAAAGTAATTGATTTTTATAATGGGGTTTACCTGCTTTTCACTGCTGTGATTTTGCCGCTTAACCCCCACTTGACTCACTTACAGAGAGATATCAATGCATAGGTTTTAAGATTCTTACAAGTCAGATATATTCTTGGGCGGTGAATAGGGGGTGTTGAGTCCATTTCATTCAGCAAGGAGTAGGTCTTGTCTATTACATATTGGGTTTATGGAACGGTATCTGAGCTAATTTGAAACCCTTGTTTTATGCATCACCCCACCTCACCTTTCCCGTTAAGCAGCCATAGTGTGTTTTCTAAACGTGTGACTCTATTTTGGTTTGTAATTCAGTTCAAGGGTAGCGGTTTGTACATTCCCTCTATAAGTGATATCTTATGATAAGTGTCTTTTTCTGTGTGACTTATTTCACTTAGAATCGTCGTACCTCAATCCACTCATCATGCTGCTACTAGCCTTATGACGTTGATTTCATGGCTGAGTGATATTCCATTGTACATAAGGACCACAACTTCTTTATCCATTTTTCTCTTTCCTGGGATATTTAAGGTGTAACGAAGTGGAGGTTCTTGTCAACAGAGCAGCCCTAAACTTTGCGGTGCCTGTGTCTTGCTGATTTTTAGTTTTCCCAATTTATACGCCCATGAGCGGAAGTGCCCTATGCTCCCTAAGCTGAGTTTTTTAGATGTTTCAGGACACACCGTGCACTTCTCCAGAGTGGCTGTTGGCAATTTACATCCCGCCCATCAGCGTAGCCACGCCCCCGTTTCTCCTTCGCCTGTCCTGCATTTCTGGTTTTGACACTTTATTCAGCATGGCCCTTTTGACCGATGGGAAGCGAGACTTCTTTGTAGCGCTGATTTGCCTTTCCAGGTTGCTTGGTTGGCCAAAAAGGGCGTATGCGTTTTTTCCTGAATATATTCAGGAAAAAACGCATACGCCCTTTTTGGCCAAGGGCATCATTGTCGAGGTTTTGCCGCTTTTCCTGTGCTTTAAAGGCGATTCGAATCTCCCTCCTGAAATCTGTTTCCTGCAATTCTGCCTTGCTTTCAAATCCTCTTCGTTGCCTTCCCTCAATATATTTGTGGACGAGAGTCATCATTTATAAGTCTGCAGGTTTGTGAATTGCCGTGCCCCTGAGCTCCATTTTTCAACTCGCTTTCTTGGGAGCTGGCCGCAAAAGCGCAGGATTGCTTCAGGCCCTATTCTGGTCCTGGGCGGCAGGCTGAGCCTGTGGTTAATTCTTCTTCCTGATGGGAAAATAGAGGGACCTGTGCCTGTCCCAACACCTATAGCTAGTCTCTCATTGTTTCCCCCTCTTCCCGTTCATCCTCAGGACAAATTGCAACCTGTACGGAAAAGGAGGTTAAAGGTGCTGATTCCCCAAGGACGAAGATTGTTAGTAAAGCGGCTGGAATGGCGAACCCGAGCACAAGTAGATGAGAAATGAGGTGCGTTTTGAAAACCTTTCCCGATCACACGGTGTACCATCTTCTGGGTTTCTCATGCATGTTTTTGATGTAGGAAGATGCCCTTGAACCTGGAGATTTGGGACCCATGGGATGGGTACCACGCAGTATTACTTTAAAGGGTCTGCGTTTGCTCACCCAACCTCAGCAAACCTCTCAGCCCCAAGAGTGTCCACCCTTATGTCTCAATCAGCTGTGGGTCTAGATATGGTCAATCCAGGTGGCATCACAGCCCCTGAGCGAACTTTGTAAGAATTTCTCTCTCTTTCACTGTCTTTGTTTCACGGGTTTTTAAAAGTAATTGATTTTTATAATGGGGTTTACCTGCTTTTCACTGCTGTGATTTTGCCGCTTAACACCCACTTGACTCACTTACAGAGAGATATCAATGCATAGGTTTTAAGATTCTTACTAGTCAGATATATTCTTGGGTGGTGAATAGGGGGTGTTGAGTCCAATTCATTGAGAAAGGAGTAGGTCTTGTCTATTACATATTGGGTTTATGGAACGGTATCTGAGCTAATTTGAAACCCTTGTTTTATGCATCACCCCACCTCACCTTTCCCGTTAAGCAGCCATAGTGTGTTTTCTAAACGTGTGACTCTATTCTGTTTGGTAATTCAGTTCAAGGGTAGCGGTTTGTACATTCCCTCTATAAGTGATATCTTATGATAAGTGTCTTTTTCTGTGTGACTTATTTCACTTAGAATCGTCGTACCTCAATCCACTCATCATGCTGCTACTAGCCTTATGACGTTGATTTCATGGCTGAGTGATATTCCATTGTACATAAGGACCACAACTTCTTTATCCATTTTTCTCTTTCCTGGGATATTTAAGGTGTAACGAAGTGGAGGTTCTTGTCAACAGAGCAGCCCTAAACTTTGCGGTGCCTGTGTCTTGCTGATTTTTAGTTTTCCCAATTTATACGCCCATGAGTGGAAGTGCCCTATGCTCCCTAAGCTGAGTTTTTTAGATGTTTCAGGACACACCGTGCACTTCTCCAGAGTGGCTGTTGGCAATTTACATCCCGCCCATCTGCGTAGCCACGCCCCAGTTTCTCCTTGGCCTGTCCTGCATTTCTGGTTTTGACACTTTATTCAGCATGGCCCTTTTGACCGATGGGAAGCGAGACTTCTTTGTAGCGCTGATTTGCCTTTCCAGGTTGCTTGGTTGGCCAAAAAGGGCGTATGCGTTTTTTCCTGAATATATTCAGGAAAAAACGCATACGTCCTTTTTGGCCAAGGGCATCATTGTCGAGGTTTTGCCGCTTTTCCTGTGCTTTAAAGGCGATTCGAATCTCCCTCCTGAAATCTGATTCCTGCAATTCTGCCTTGCTTTCAAATCCTCTTCGTTGCCTCCCCTCTATATATTTGTGGACGAGAGTCATCATTTATAAGTCTGCAGGTTTGTGAATTGCCGTGCCCCTGAGCTCCATTTTTCAACTCGCTTTCTTGGGAGCTGGCCGCAAAAGCGCAGGATTGCTTCAGGCCCTATTCTGGTCCTGGGCGGCAGGCTGAACCTGTGGTTAATTCTTCTTCCTGATGGGAAAAAAGAGGGACCTGTGCCTGTCCCAACACCTAGAGCTAGTCTCTCATTGTTTCCCCCTCTTCCCGTTCATCCTTAGGACAAATTGCAACCTGTACGGAACAGGAGGTTAAAGGTGCTGATTCTCCAAGGACGGAGATTGTTAGTAAAGCGGCTGGAATGGCGAACCCGAGCACAAGGAGATGAGAAATGAGGTGCGTTTTGAAAACCTTTCCCGATCACACGGTGTACCATCTTCTGGGTTTCTCATGCATGTTTTTGATGTAGGAAGATGCCCTTGAACCTGGAGATTTGGGACCCATGGGATGGGTACCACGCAGTATTACTTTAAAGGGTCTGCGTTTGCTCACCCAACCTCAGCAAACCTCTCAGCCCCAAGAGTGTCCACCCTTATGTCTCAATCAGCTGTGGGTCTAGATATGGTCAATCCAGGTGGCATCACAGCCCCTGAGCGAACTTTGTAAGAATTTCTCTCTCTTTCACTGTCTTTGTTTCACGGGTTTTTAAAAGTAATTGATTTTTATAATGGGGTTTACCTGCTTTTCACTGCTGTGATTTTGCCGCTTAACCCCCACTTGACTCACTTACAGAGAGATATCAATGCATAGGTTTTAAGATTCTTACAAGTCAGATATATTCTTGGGCGGTGAATAGGGGGTGTTGAGTCCATTTCATTCAGCAAGGAGTAGGTCTTGTCTATTACATATTGGGTTTATGGAACGGTATCTGAGCTAATTTGAAACCCTTGTTTTATGCATCACCCCACCTCACCTTTCCCGTTAAGCAGCCATAGTGTGTTTTCTAAACGTGTGACTCTATTTTGGTTTGTAATTCAGTTCAAGGGTAGCGGTTTGTACATTCCCTCTATAAGTGATATCTTATGATAAGTGTCTTTTTCTGTGTGACTTATTTCACTTAGAATCGTCGTACCTCAATCCACTCATCATGCTGCTACTAGCCTTATGACGTTGATTTCATGGCTGAGTGATATTCCATTGTACATAAGGACCACAACTTCTTTATCCATTTTTCTCTTTCCTGGGATATTTAAGGTGTAACGAAGTGGAGGTTCTTGTCAACAGAGCAGCCCTAAACTTTGCGGTGCCTGTGTCTTGCTGATTTTTAGTTTTCCCAATTTATACGCCCATGAGCGGAAGTGCCCTATGCTCCCTAAGCTGAGTTTTTTAGATGTTTCAGGACACACCGTGCACTTCTCCAGAGTGGCTGTTGGCAATTTACATCCCGCCCATCAGCGTAGCCACGCCCCCGTTTCTCCTTCGCCTGTCCTGCATTTCTGGTTTTGACACTTTATTCAGCATGGCCCTTTTGACCGATGGGAAGCGAGACTTCTTTGTAGCGCTGATTTGCCTTTCCAGGTTGCTTGGTTGGCCAAAAAGGGCGTATGCGTTTTTTCCTGAATATATTCAGGAAAAAACGCATACGCCCTTTTTGGCCAAGGGCATCATTGTCGAGGTTTTGCCGCTTTTCCTGTGCTTTAAAGGCGATTCGAATCTCCCTCCTGAAATCTGTTTCCTGCAATTCTGCCTTGCTTTCAAATCCTCTTCGTTGCCTTCCCTCAATATATTTGTGGACGAGAGTCATCATTTATAAGTCTGCAGGTTTGTGAATTGCCGTGCCCCTGAGCTCCATTTTTCAACTCGCTTTCTTGGGAGCTGGCCGCAAAAGCGCAGGATTGCTTCAGGCCCTATTCTGGTCCTGGGCGGCAGGCTGAGCCTGTGGTTAATTCTTCTTCCTGATGGGAAAATAGAGGGACCTGTGCCTGTCCCAACACCTATAGCTAGTCTCTCATTGTTTCCCCCTCTTCCCGTTCATCCTCAGGACAAATTGCAACCTGTACGGAAAAGGAGGTTAAAGGTGCTGATTCCCCAAGGACGAAGATTGTTAGTAAAGCGGCTGGAATGGCGAACCCGAGCACAAGTAGATGAGAAATGAGGTGCGTTTTGAAAACCTTTCCCGATCACACGGTGTACCATCTTCTGGGTTTCTCATGCATGTTTTTGATGTAGGAAGATGCCCTTGAACCTGGAGATTTGGGACCCATGGGATGGGTACCACGCAGTATTACTTTAAAGGGTCTGCGTTTGCTCACCCAACCTCAGCAAACCTCTCAGCCCCAAGAGTGTCCACCCTTATGTCTCAATCAGCTGTGGGTCTAGATATGGTCAATCCAGGTGGCATCACAGCCCCTGAGCGAACTTTGTAAGAATTTCTCTCTCTTTCACTGTCTTTGTTTCACGGGTTTTTAAAAGTAATTGATTTTTATAATGGGGTTTACCTGCTTTTCACTGCTGTGATTTTGCCGCTTAACACCCACTTGACTCACTTACAGAGAGATATCAATGCATAGGTTTTAAGATTCTTACTAGTCAGATATATTCTTGGGTGGTGAATAGGGGGTGTTGAGTCCAATTCATTGAGAAAGGAGTAGGTCTTGTCTATTACATATTGGGTTTATGGAACGGTATCTGAGCTAATTTGAAACCCTTGTTTTATGCATCACCCCACCTCACCTTTCCCGTTAAGCAGCCATAGTGTGTTTTCTAAACGTGTGACTCTATTCTGTTTGGTAATTCAGTTCAAGGGTAGCGGTTTGTACATTCCCTCTATAAGTGATATCTTATGATAAGTGTCTTTTTCTGTGTGACTTATTTCACTTAGAATCGTCGTACCTCAATCCACTCATCATGCTGCTACTAGCCTTATGACGTTGATTTCATGGCTGAGTGATATTCCATTGTACATAAGGACCACAACTTCTTTATCCATTTTTCTCTTTCCTGGGATATTTAAGGTGTAACGAAGTGGAGGTTCTTGTCAACAGAGCAGCCCTAAACTTTGCGGTGCCTGTGTCTTGCTGATTTTTAGTTTTCCCAATTTATACGCCCATGAGCGGAAGTGCCCTATGCTCCCTAAGCTGAGTTTTTTAGATGTTTCAGGACACACCGTGCACTTCTCCAGAGTGGCTGTTGGCAATTTACATCCCGCCCATCAGCGTAGCCACGCCCCCGTTTCTCCTTCGCCTGTCCTGCATTTCTGGTTTTGACACTTTATTCAGCATGGCCCTTTTGACCGATGGGAAGCGAGACTTCTTTGTAGCGCTGATTTGCCTTTCCAGGTTGCTTGGTTGGCCAAAAAGGGCGTATGCGTTTTTTCCTGAATATATTCAGGAAAAAACGCATACGCCCTTTTTGGCCAAGGGCATCATTGTCGAGGTTTTGCCGCTTTTCCTGTGCTTTAAAGGCGATTCGAATCTCCCTCCTGAAATCTGTTTCCTGCAATTCTGCCTTGCTTTCAAATCCTCTTCGTTGCCTTCCCTCAATATATTTGTGGACGAGAGTCATCATTTATAAGTCTGCAGGTTTGTGAATTGCCGTGCCCCTGAGCTCCATTTTTCAACTCGCTTTCTTGGGAGCTGGCCGCAAAAGCGCAGGATTGCTTCAGGCCCTATTCTGGTCCTGGGCGGCAGGCTGAGCCTGTGGTTAATTCTTCTTCCTGATGGGAAAATAGAGGGACCTGTGCCTGTCCCAACACCTATAGCTAGTCTCTCATTGTTTCCCCCTCTTCCCGTTCATCCTCAGGACAAATTGCAACCTGTACGGAAAAGGAGGTTAAAGGTGCTGATTCCCCAAGGACGAAGATTGTTAGTAAAGCGGCTGGAATGGCGAACCCGAGCACAAGTAGATGAGAAATGAGGTGCGTTTTGAAAACCTTTCCCGATCACACGGTGTACCATCTTCTGGGTTTCTCATGCATGTTTTTGATGTAGGAAGATGCCCTTGAACCTGGAGATTTGGGACCCATGGGATGGGTACCACGCAGTATTACTTTAAAGGGTCTGCGTTTGCTCACCCAACCTCAGCAAACCTCTCAGCCCCAAGAGTGTCCACCCTTATGTCTCAATCAGCTGTGGGTCTAGATATGGTCAATCCAGGTGGCATCACAGCCCCTGAGCGAACTTTGTAAGAATTTCTCTCTCTTTCACTGTCTTTGTTTCACGGGTTTTTAAAAGTAATTGATTTTTATAATGGGGTTTACCTGCTTTTCACTGCTGTGATTTTGCCGCTTAACACCCACTTGACTCACTTACAGAGAGATATCAATGCATAGGTTTTAAGATTCTTACTAGTCAGATATATTCTTGGGTGGTGAATAGGGGGTGTTGAGTCCAATTCATTGAGAAAGGAGTAGGTCTTGTCTATTACATATTGGGTTTATGGAACGGTATCTGAGCTAATTTGAAACCCTTGTTTTATGCATCACCCCACCTCACCTTTCCCGTTAAGCAGCCATAGTGTGTTTTCTAAACGTGTGACTCTATTCTGTTTGGTAATTCAGTTCAAGGGTAGCGGTTTGTACATTCCCTCTATAAGTGATATCTTATGATAAGTGTCTTTTTCTGTGTGACTTATTTCACTTAGAATCGTCGTACCTCAATCCACTCATCATGCTGCTACTAGCCTTATGACGTTGATTTCATGGCTGAGTGATATTCCATTGTACATAAGGACCACAACTTCTTTATCCATTTTTCTCTTTCCTGGGATATTTAAGGTGTAACGAAGTGGAGGTTCTTGTCAACAGAGCAGCCCTAAACTTTGCGGTGCCTGTGTCTTGCTGATTTTTAGTTTTCCCAATTTATACGCCCATGAGTGGAAGTGCCCTATGCTCCCTAAGCTGAGTTTTTTAGATGTTTCAGGACACACCGTGCACTTCTCCAGAGTGGCTGTTGGCAATTTACATCCCGCCCATCTGCGTAGCCACGCCCCAGTTTCTCCTTGGCCTGTCCTGCATTTCTGGTTTTGACACTTTATTCAGCATGGCCCTTTTGACCGATGGGAAGCGAGACTTCTTTGTAGCGCTGATTTGCCTTTCCAGGTTGCTTGGTTGGCCAAAAAGGGCGTATGCGTTTTTTCCTGAATATATTCAGGAAAAAACGCATACGTCCTTTTTGGCCAAGGGCATCATTGTCGAGGTTTTGCCGCTTTTCCTGTGCTTTAAAGGCGATTCGAATCTCCCTCCTGAAATCTGATTCCTGCAATTCTGCCTTGCTTTCAAATCCTCTTCGTTGCCTTCCCTCTATATATTTGTGGACGAGAGTCATCATTTATAAGTCTGCAGGTTTGTGAATTGCCGTGCCCCTGAGCTCCATTTTTCAACTCGCTTTCTTGGGAGCTGGCCGCAAAAGCGCAGGATTGCTTCAGGCCCTATTCTGGTCCTGGGCGGCAGGCTGAACCTGTGGTTAATTCTTCTTCCTGATGGGAAAAAAGAGGGACCTGTGCCTGTCCCAACACCTAGAGCTAGTCTCTCATTGTTTCCCCCTCTTCCCGTTCATCCTTAGGACAAATTGCAACCTGTACGGAACAGGAGGTTAAAGGTGCTGATTCTCCAAGGACGGAGATTGTTAGTAAAGCGGCTGGAATGGCGAACCCGAGCACAAGGAGATGAGAAATGAGGTGCGTTTTGAAAACCTTTCCCGATCACACGGTGTACCATCTTCTGGGTTTCTCATGCATGTTTTTGATGTAGGAAGATGCCCTTGAACCTGGAGATTTGGGACCCATGGGATGGGTACCACGCAGTATTACTTTAAAGGGTCTGCGTTTGCTCACCCAACCTCAGCAAACCTCTCAGCCCCAAGAGTGTCCACCCTTATGTCTCAATCAGCTGTGGGTCTAGATATGGTCAATCCAGGTGGCATCACAGCCCCTGAGCGAACTTTGTAAGAATTTCTCTCTCTTTCACTGTCTTTGTTTCACGGGTTTTTAAAAGTAATTGATTTTTATAATGGGGTTTACCTGCTTTTCACTGCTGTGATTTTGCCGCTTAACCCCCACTTGACTCACTTACAGAGAGATATCAATGCATAGGTTTTAAGATTCTTACAAGTCAGATATATTCTTGGGCGGTGAATAGGGGGTGTTGAGTCCATTTCATTCAGCAAGGAGTAGGTCTTGTCTATTACATATTGGGTTTATGGAACGGTATCTGAGCTAATTTGAAACCCTTGTTTTATGCATCACCCCACCTCACCTTTCCCGTTAAGCAGCCATAGTGTGTTTTCTAAACGTGTGACTCTATTTTGGTTTGTAATTCAGTTCAAGGGTAGCGGTTTGTACATTCCCTCTATAAGTGATATCTTATGATAAGTGTCTTTTTCTGTGTGACTTATTTCACTTAGAATCGTCGTACCTCAATCCACTCATCATGCTGCTACTAGCCTTATGACGTTGATTTCATGGCTGAGTGATATTCCATTGTACATAAGGACCACAACTTCTTTATCCATTTTTCTCTTTCCTGGGATATTTAAGGTGTAACGAAGTGGAGGTTCTTGTCAACAGAGCAGCCCTAAACTTTGCGGTGCCTGTGTCTTGCTGATTTTTAGTTTTCCCAATTTATACGCCCATGAGCGGAAGTGCCCTATGCTCCCTAAGCTGAGTTTTTTAGATGTTTCAGGACACACCGTGCACTTCTCCAGAGTGGCTGTTGGCAATTTACATCCCGCCCATCAGCGTAGCCACGCCCCCGTTTCTCCTTCGCCTGTCCTGCATTTCTGGTTTTGACACTTTATTCAGCATGGCCCTTTTGACCGATGGGAAGCGAGACTTCTTTGTAGCGCTGATTTGCCTTTCCAGGTTGCTTGGTTGGCCAAAAAGGGCGTATGCGTTTTTTCCTGAATATATTCAGGAAAAAACGCATACGCCCTTTTTGGCCAAGGGCATCATTGTCGAGGTTTTGCCGCTTTTCCTGTGCTTTAAAGGCGATTCGAATCTCCCTCCTGAAATCTGTTTCCTGCAATTCTGCCTTGCTTTCAAATCCTCTTCGTTGCCTTCCCTCAATATATTTGTGGACGAGAGTCATCATTTATAAGTCTGCAGGTTTGTGAATTGCCGTGCCCCTGAGCTCCATTTTTCAACTCGCTTTCTTGGGAGCTGGCCGCAAAAGCGCAGGATTGCTTCAGGCCCTATTCTGGTCCTGGGCGGCAGGCTGAGCCTGTGGTTAATTCTTCTTCCTGATGGGAAAATAGAGGGACCTGTGCCTGTCCCAACACCTAGAGCTAGTCTCTCATTGTTTCCCCCTCTTCCCGTTCATCCTCAGGACAAATTGCAACCTGTACGGAACAGCAGGTTAAAGGTGCTGATTCCCCAAGGACGGAGATTGTTAGTAAAGCGGCTGGAATGGCGAACCCGAGCACAAGGAGATGAGAAATGAGGTGCGTTTTGAAAACCTTTCCCGATCACACGGTGTACCATCTTCTGGGTTTCTCATGCATGTTTTTGATGTAGGAAGATGCCCTTGAACCTGGAGATTTGGGACCCATGGGATGGGTACCACGCAGTATTACTTTAAAGGGTCTGCGTTTGCTCACCCAACCTCAGCAAACCTCTCAGCCCCAAGAGTGTCCACCCTTATGTCTCAATCAGCTGTGGGTCTAGATATGGTCAATCCAGGTGGCATCACAGCCCCTGAGCGAACTTTGTAAGAATTTCTCTCTCTTTCACTGTCTTTGTTTCACGGGTTTTTAAAAGTAATTGATTTTTATAATGGGGTTTACCTGCTTTTCACTGCTGTGATTTTGCCGCTTAACACCCACTTGACTCACTTACAGAGAGATATCAATGCATAGGTTTTAAGATTCTTACTAGTCAGATATATTCTTGGGTGGTGAATAGGGGGTGTTGAGTCCAATTCATTGAGAAAGGAGTAGGTCTTGTCTATTACATATTGGGTTTATGGAACGGTATCTGAGCTAATTTGAAACCCTTGTTTTATGCATCACCCCACCTCACCTTTCCCGTTAAGCAGCCATAGTGTGTTTTCTAAACGTGTGACTCTATTCTGTTTGGTAATTCAGTTCAAGGGTAGCGGTTTGTACATTCCCTCTATAAGTGATATCTTATGATAAGTGTCTTTTTCTGTGTGACTTATTTCACTTAGAATCGTCGTACCTCAATCCACTCATCATGCTGCTACTAGCCTTATGACGTTGATTTCATGGCTGAGTGATATTCCATTGTACATAAGGACCACAACTTCTTTATCCATTTTTCTCTTTCCTGGGATATTTAAGGTGTAACGAAGTGGAGGTTCTTGTCAACAGAGCAGCCCTAAACTTTGCGGTGCCTGTGTCTTGCTGATTTTTAGTTTTCCCAATTTATACGCCCATGAGTGGAAGTGCCCTATGCTCCCTAAGCTGAGTTTTTTAGATGTTTCAGGACACACCGTGCACTTCTCCAGAGTGGCTGTTGGCAATTTACATCCCGCCCATCTGCGTAGCCACGCCCCAGTTTCTCCTTGGCCTGTCCTGCATTTCTGGTTTTGACACTTTATTCAGCATGGCCCTTTTGACCGATGGGAAGCGAGACTTCTTTGTAGCGCTGATTTGCCTTTCCAGGTTGCTTGGTTGGCCAAAAAGGGCGTATGCGTTTTTTCCTGAATATATTCAGGAAAAAACGCATACGTCCTTTTTGGCCAAGGGCATCATTGTCGAGGTTTTGCCGCTTTTCCTGTGCTTTAAAGGCGATTCGAATCTCCCTCCTGAAATCTGATTCCTGCAATTCTGCCTTGCTTTCAAATCCTCTTCGTTGCCTTCCCTCTATATATTTGTGGACGAGAGTCATCATTTATAAGTCTGCAGGTTTGTGAATTGCCGTGCCCCTGAGCTCCATTTTTCAACTCGCTTTCTTGGGAGCTGGCCGCAAAAGCGCAGGATTGCTTCAGGCCCTATTCTGGTCCTGGGCGGCAGGCTGAACCTGTGGTTAATTCTTCTTCCTGATGGGAAAAAAGAGGGACCTGTGCCTGTCCCAACACCTAGAGCTAGTCTCTCATTGTTTCCCCCTCTTCCCGTTCATCCTTAGGACAAATTGCAACCTGTACGGAACAGGAGGTTAAAGGTGCTGATTCTCCAAGGACGGAGATTGTTAGTAAAGCGGCTGGAATGGCGAACCCGAGCACAAGGAGATGAGAAATGAGGTGCGTTTTGAAAACCTTTCCCGATCACACGGTGTACCATCTTCTGGGTTTCTCATGCATGTTTTTGATGTAGGAAGATGCCCTTGAACCTGGAGATTTGGGACCCATGGGATGGGTACCACGCAGTATTACTTTAAAGGGTCTGCGTTTGCTCACCCAACCTCAGCAAACCTCTCAGCCCCAAGAGTGTCCACCCTTATGTCTCAATCAGCTGTGGGTCTAGATATGGTCAATCCAGGTGGCATCACAGCCCCTGAGCGAACTTTGTAAGAATTTCTCTCTCTTTCACTGTCTTTGTTTCACGGGTTTTTAAAAGTAATTGATTTTTATAATGGGGTTTACCTGCTTTTCACTGCTGTGATTTTGCCGCTTTACACCCACTTGACTCACTTACAGAGAGATATCAATGCATAGGTTTTAAGATTCTTACTAGTCAGATATATTCTTGGGCGGTGAATAGGGGGTGTTGAGTCCAATTCATTGAGCAAGGAGTAGGTCTTGTCTATTACATATTGGGTTTATGGAACGGTATCTGAGCTAATTTGAAACCCTTGTTTTATGCATCACCCCACCTCACCTTTCCCGTTAAGCAGCCATAGTGTGTTTTCTAAACGTGTGACTCTATTCTGGTTTGTAATTCAGTTCAAGGGTAGCGGTTTGTACATTCCCTCTATAAGTGATATCTTATGATAAGTGTCTTTTTCTGTGTGACTTATTTCACTTAGAATCGTCGTACCTCAATCCACTCATCATGCTGCTACTAGCCTTATGACGTTGATTTCATGGCTGAGTGATATTCCATTGTACATAAGGACCACAACTTCTTTATCCATTTTTCTCTTTCCTGGGATATTTAAGGTGTAACGAAGTGGAGGTTCTTGTCAACAGAGCAGTCCTAAACTTTGCGGTGCCTGTGTCTTGCTGATTTTTAGTTTTCCCAATTTATACGCCCATGAGTGGAAGTGCCCTATGCTCCCTAAGCTGAGTTTTTTAGATGTTTCAGGACACACCGTGCACTTCTCCAGAGTGGCTGTTGGCAATTTACATTCCGCCCATCAGCGTAGTCAGGCTCCCGTTTCTCCATGGCCTGTCCTGCATTTGTGGTTTTGACACTTTATTCAGCATGGCCCTTTTGACCGATCGGAAGCGAGACTTCTTTGTAGCGCTGATTTGCCTTTCCAGGTTGCTTGGTTGGCCAAAAAGGGCGTATGCGTTTTTTCCTGAATATATTCAGGAAAAAACGCATACGCCCTTTTTGGCCAAGGGCATCATTGTCGAGGTTTTGCCGATTTTCCTGTGCTTTAAAGGCGATTCGAATCTCCTTCCTGAAATCTGTTTCCTGCAATTCTGCCTTGCTTTCAAATCCTCTTCGTTGCCTTCCCTCAATATATTTGTGGACGAGAGTCATCATTTATAAGTCTGCAGGTTTGTGAATTGCAGTGCCACTGAGCTCCATTTTTCAACTCGCTTTCTTGGGAGCTGGCCGCAAAAGCGCAGGATTGCTTCAGGCCCTATTCTGGTCCCGGGCGGCAGGCTGAGCCTGTGGTTAATTCTTCTTCCTGATGGGAAAATAGAGTGACCTGTGCCTGTCCCAACACCTAGAGCTAGTCTCTCATTGGTTCCCCCTCTTCCCGTTCATCCTCAGGACAAATTGCAACCTGTACGGAACAGGAGGTTAAAGGTGCTGATTCTCCAAGGAGGGAGATTGCTAGTAAAGCGGCTGGAATGGCGAACCCGAGCACAAGGAGATGAGAAATGAGGTGCGTTTTAGAAACCTTTCCCGATCACACGGTGTACCATCTTCTGGGTTTCTCATGCATGTTTTCGATGTAGGAAGATGCCCTTGAACCTGGAGATTTGGGACCCATGGGATGGGTACCACGCAGTATTTCTTTAAAGGGTCTGCGTTTGCTCACCCAACCTCACCAAACCTCTCAGCCCCAAGAGTGTCCACCCTTATGTCTCAAACAGCTGTGGGTCTAGATATGGTCAATCCAGGTGGCATCACAGCCCCGGAACGAATTTTGTAAGAATTTCTCTCTCTTTCACTGTCTTTGTTTCACGGGTTTTTAAAAGTAATTGATTTTTATAATGGGGTTTTCCTGGTTTTCACTGCTCTGATTTTGCCACTTTACACCCACTTGACTCACTTACAGAGAGATATCAATGCATAGGTTTCATGATTCTTACTAGTCAGATATATTCTTGGGCGGTGAATAGGGGTTGTTGAGTCCAATTCATTGAGCAAGGAGTAGGTCTTGTCTATTACATATTGGGTTTATGGAACGGTATCTGAGCTAATTTGAAACCCTTGTTTTATGCATCACCCCACCTCACCTTTCCCGTAAAGCAGCCATAGTGTGTTTTCTAAACGTGTGACTCTATTCTGTTTTGTAATTCAGTTCAAGGGTAGCGGTTTTTACATTCCCTCTATAAGTGATATCTTATGATAATTGTCCTTTTCTGTGTGACTTATTTCACTTAGAATCGTCGTACCTCAATCCACTCATCATGCTGCTACTAGCCTTATGACGTTGATTTCATGGCTGAGTGATATTCCATTGTACATAAGGACCACAACTTCTTTATCCATTTTTCTCTTTCCTGGGTTATTTAAGGTGTAACGAAGTGGAGGTTCTTGTCAACAGAGCAGCCCTAAACTTTGGGGTGCCTGTGTCTTGCTGATTTTTAGTTTTCCCAATTTATACGCCCATGAGTGGAAGTGCCCTATGCTCCCTAAGCTGAGTTTTTTAGATGTTTCAGGACACACCGTGCACTTCTCCAGAGTGGCTGTTGGCAATTTACATCCCGCCCATCAGCGTAGCCAGGCTCCCGTTTCTCCATGGCCTGTCCTGCATTTCTGGTTTTGACACTGTATTCAGCATGGCCCTTTTGACCGATGGGAAGCGAGACTTCTTTGTAGCGCTGATTTGCCTTTCCAGTTTGCTTGGTTGGCCAAAAAGGGCGTATGCGTTTTTTCCTGAATATATTCAGGAAAAAACGGATAAGCCCTTTTTGGCCAAGGGCATCATTGTCGAGGTTTTGCCGATTTTCCTGTGCTTTAAAGGCGATTCGAATCTCCCTCCTGAAATCTGTTTCCTGCAATTCTGCCTTGCTTTCCAATCCTGTTCGTTGCCTTCCCTCAATATATTTGTGGACGAGAGTCATCATTTATAAGTCTGCAGGTTTGTGAATTGCAGTGCCCCTGAGCTCCATTTTTCAACTCGCTTTCTTGGGAGCTGGCCGCAAAAGCGCAGGATTGCTTCAGGGCCTATTCTGGTCCCGGGCGGCAGGCTGAGACTGTGGTTAATTCTTCTTCCTGATCGGAAAATAGAGTGACCTGTGCTTGTCCCAACACCTAGAGCTAGTCTCTCATTGGTTCCCCCTCTTCCCGTTCATCCTAAGGACAAATTGCAACCTGTACGGAACAGGAGGTTAAAGGTGCTGATTCTCCAAGGAGGGAGATTGCTAGTAAAGCGGCTGGAATGGCGAACCCGAGCACAAGGAGATGAGAAATGAGGTGCGTTTTAGAAACCTTTCCCGATCACACGGTGTACCATCTTCTGGGTTTCTCATGCATGTTTTCGATGTAGCAAGATGCCCTTGAACCTGGAGATTTGGGACCCATGGGATGGGTACCACGCAGTATTACTTTAAAGGGTCTGCGTTTGCTCACCCAACCTCACCAAACCTCTCAGCCCCAAGAGTGTCCACCCTTATGTCTCAATCAGCTGTGGGTCTAGATATGGTCAATCCAGGTGGCATCACAGCCCCTGAACGAATTTTGTAAGAATTTCTCTCTCTTTCACTGTCTTTGTTTCACGGGTTCTTAAAAGTAATTGATTTTTATAATGGGGTTTACCTGCTTTTCACTGCTGTGATTTTGCCGCTTAACACCCACTTGACTCACTTACAGAGAGATATCAATGCATAGGTTTTAAGATTCTTACTAGTCAGATATATTCTTGGGCGGTGAATAGGGGGTGTTGAGTCCAATTCATTGAGCAAGGAGTAGGTCTTGTCTATTACATATTTGGTTTATGGAACGGTATCTGAGCTAATTTGAAACCCTTGTTTTATGCATCACCCCACCTCACCTTTCCCGTTAAGCAGCCATAGTGTGTTTTCTAAACGTGTGACTCTATTCTGTTTTGTAATTCAGTTCAAGGGTAGCGGTTTGTACATTCCCTCTATAAGTGATATCTTATGATAAGTGTCTTTTTCTGTGTGACTTATTTCACTTAGAATCGTCGTACCTCAATCCACTCATCATGCTGCTACTAGCCTTATGACGTTGATTTCATGGCTGAGTGATATTCCATTGTACATAAGGACCACAACTTCTTTATCCATTTTTCTCTTTCCTGGGATATTTAAGGTGTAACGAAGTGGAGGTTCTTGTCAACAGAGCAGTCCTAAACTTTGCGGTGCCTGTGTCTTGCTGATTTTTAGTTTTCCCAATTTATACGCCCATGAGTGGAAGTGCCCTATGCTCCCTAAGCTGAGTTTTTTAGATGTTTCAGGACACACCGTGCACTTCTCCAGAGTGGCTGTTGGCAATTTACATTCCGCCCATCAGCGTAGTCAGGCTCCCGTTTCTCCATGGCCTGTCCTGCATTTGTGGTTTTGACACTTTATTCAGCATGGCCCTTTTGACCGATCGGAAGCGAGACTTCTTTGTAGCGCTGATTTGCCTTTCCAGGTTGCTTGGTTGGCCAAAAAGGGCGTATGCGTTTTTTCCTGAATATATTCAGGAAAAAACGCATACGCCCTTTTTGGCCAAGGGCATCATTGTCGAGGTTTTGCCGATTTTCCTGTGCTTTAAAGGCGATTCGAATCTCCTTCCTGAAATCTGTTTCCTGCAATTCTGCCTTGCTTTCAAATCCTCTTCGTTGCCTTCCCTCAATATATTTGTGGACGAGAGTCATCATTTATAAGTCTGCAGGTTTGTGAATTGCAGTGCCACTGAGCTCCATTTTTCAACTCGCTTTCTTGGGAGCTGGCCGCAAAAGCGCAGGATTGCTTCAGGCCCTATTCTGGTCCCGGGCGGCAGGCTGAGCCTGTGGTTAATTCTTCTTCCTGATGGGAAAATAGAGTGACCTGTGCCTGTCCCAACACCTAGAGCTAGTCTCTCATTGGTTCCCCCTCTTCCCGTTCATCCTGAGGACAAATTGCAACCTGTACGGAACAGGAGGTTAAAGGTGCTGATTCTCCAAGGAGGGAGATTGCTAGTAAAGCGGCTGGAATGGCGAACCCGAGCACAAGGAGATGAGAAATGAGGTGCGTTTTAGAAACCTTTCCCGATCACACGGTGTACCATCTTCTGGGTTTCTCATGCATGTTTTCGATGTAGGAAGATGCCCTTGAACCTGGAGATTTGGGACCCATGGGATGGGTACCACGCAGTATTTCTTTAAAGGGTCTGCGTTTGCTCACCCAACCTCACCAAACCTCTCAGCCCCAAGAGTGTCCACCCTTATGTCTCAAACAGCTGTGGGTCTAGATATGGTCAATCCAGGTGGCATCACAGCCCCGGAACGAATTTTGTAAGAATTTCTCTCTCTTTCACTGTCTTTGTTTCACGGGTTTTTAAAAGTAATTGATTTTTATAATGGGGTTTTCCTGGTTTTCACTGCTCTGATTTTGCCACTTTACACCCACTTGACTCACTTACAGAGAGATATCAATGCATAGGTTTCATGATTCTTACTAGTCAGATATATTCTTGGGCGGTGAATAGGGGTTGTTGAGTCCAATTCATTGAGCAAGGAGTAGGTCTTGTCTATTACATATTGGGTTTATGGAACGGTATCTGAGCTAATTTGAAACCCTTGTTTTATGCATCACCCCACCTCACCTTTCCCGTAAAGCAGCCATAGTGTGTTTTCTAAACGTGTGACTCTATTCTGTTTTGTAATTCAGTTCAAGGGTAGCGGTTTTTACATTCCCTCTATAAGTGATATCTTATGATAATTGTCCTTTTCTGTGTGACTTATTCACTTAGAATCGTCGTACCTCAATCCACTCATCATGCTGCTACTAGCCTTATGACGTTGATTTCATGGCTGAGTGATATTCCATTGTACATAAGGACCACAACTTCTTTATCCATTTTTCTCTTTCCTGGGTTATTTAAGGTGTAACGAAGTGGAGGTTCTTGTCAACAGAGCAGCCCTAAACTTTGGGGTGCCTGTGTCTTGCTGATTTTTAGTTTTCCCAATTTATACGCCCATGAGTGGAAGTGCCCTATGCTCCCTAAGCTGAGTTTTTTAGATGTTTCAGGACACACCGTGCACTTCTCCAGAGTGGCTGTTGGCAATTTACATCCCGCCCATCAGCGTAGCCAGGCTCCCGTTTCTCCATGGCCTGTCCTGCATTTCTGGTTTTGACACTGTATTCAGCATGGCCCTTTTGACCGATGGGAAGCGAGACTTCTTTGTAGCGCTGATTTGCCTTTCCAGTTTGCTTGGTTGGCCAAAAAGGGCGTATGCGTTTTTTCCTGAATATATTCAGGAAAAAACGGATAAGCCCTTTTTGGCCAAGGGCATCATTGTCGAGGTTTTGCCGATTTTCCTGTGCTTTAAAGGCGATTCGAATCTCCCTCCTGAAATCTGTTTCCTGCAATTCTGCCTTGCTTTCCAATCCTGTTCGTTGCCTTCCCTCAATATATTTGTGGACGAGAGTCATCATTTATAAGTCTGCAGGTTTGTGAATTGCAGTGCCCCTGAGCTCCATTTTTCAACTCGCTTTCTTGGGAGCTGGCCGCAAAAGCGCAGGATTGCTTCAGGGCCTATTCTGGTCCCGGGCGGCAGGCTGAGACTGTGGTTAATTCTTCTTCCTGATCGGAAAATAGAGTGACCTGTGCTTGTCCCAACACCTAGAGCTAGTCTCTCATTGGTTCCCCCTCTTCCCGTTCATCCTAAGGACAAATTGCAACCTGTACGGAACAGGAGGTTAAAGGTGCTGATTCTCCAAGGAGGGAGATTGCTAGTAAAGCGGCTGGAATGGCGAACCCGAGCACAAGGAGATGAGAAATGAGGTGCGTTTTAGAAACCTTTCCCGATCACACGGTGTACCATCTTCTGGGTTTCTCATGCATGTTTTCGATGTAGCAAGATGCCCTTGAACCTGGAGATTTGGGACCCATGGGATGGGTACCACGCAGTATTACTTTAAAGGGTCTGCGTTTGCTCACCCAACCTCACCAAACCTCTCAGCCCCAAGAGTGTCCACCCTTATGTCTCAATCAGCTGTGGGTCTAGATATGGTCAATCCAGGTGGCATCACAGCCCCTGAACGAATTTTGTAAGAATTTCTCTCTCTTTCACTGTCTTTGTTTCACGGGTTCTTAAAAGTAATTGATTTTTATAATGGGGTTTACCTGCTTTTCACTGCTGTGATTTTGCCGCTTTACACCCACTTGACTCACTTACAGAGAGATATCAATGCATAGGTTTCAAGATTCTTACTAGTCAGATATATTCTTGGGCGGTGAATAGGGGGTGTTGAGTCCAATTCATTGAGCAAGGAGTAGGGCTTGTCTATTACATATTGGGTTTATGGAACGGTATCTGAGATATTTTGAAACAATTGTTTTATGCATCACCCCACCTCACCTTTCCCGTAAAGCAGCCATAGTGTGTTTTCTAAACGTGTGACTCTATTCTGTTTTGTAATTCAGTTCAAGGGTAGCGGTTTTTACATTCCCTCTATAAGTGATATCTTATGATAAGTGTCTTTTTCTGTGTGACTTATTTCACTTAGAATCGTCGTACCTCAATCCACTCATCATGCTGCTACTAGCCTTATGACGTTGATTTCATGGCTGAGTGATATTCCATTGTACATAAGGACCACAACTTCTTTATCCATTTTTCTCTTTCCTGGGATATTTAAGGTGTAACGAAGTGGAGGTTCTTGTCAACAGAGCAGCCCTAAACTTTGCGGTGCCTGTGTCTTGCTGATTTTTAGTTTTCCCAATTTATACGCCCATGAGTGGAAGTGCCCTATGCTCCCTAAGCTGAGTTTTTTAGATGTTTCAGGACAAACCATGCACTTCTCCAGAGTGGCTGTTGGCAATTTACATCCCGCCCATCAGCGTAGCCACGCCCCCGTTTCTCCTTGGCCTGTCCTGCATTTCTGGTTTTGACACTTTATTCAGCATGGCCCTTTTGACCGATGGGAAGCGAGACTTCTTTGTAGCGCTGATTTGCCTTTCCAGGTTGCTTGGTTGGCCAAAAAGGGCGTATGCGTTTTTTCCTGAATATATTCAGGTAAAAACGCATACGCCCTTTTTGGCCAAGGGCATCATTGTCGAGGTTTTGCCGCTTTTCCTGTGCTTTAAAGGCGATTCGAATCTCCCTCCTGAAATCTGTTTCCTGCAATTCTGCCTTGCTTTCAAATCCTCTTCGTTGCCTTCCCTCAATATATTTGTGGACGAGAGTCATCATTTATAAGTCTGCAGGTTTGTGAATTGCCGTGCCCCTGAGCTCCATTTTTCAACTCGCTTTCTTGGGAGCTGGCCGCAAAAGCGCAGGATTGCTTCAGGCCCTATTCTGGTCCTGGGCGGCAGGCTGAGCCTGTGGTTAATTCTTCTTCCTGATGGGAAAATAGAGGGACCTGTGCCTGTCCCAACACCTAGAGCTAGTCTCTCATTGTTTCCCCCTCTTCCCGTTCATCCTCAGGACAAATTGCAACCTGTACGGAACAGCAGGTTAAAGGTGCTGATTCCCCAAGGACGGAGATTGTTAGTAAAGCGGCTGGAATGGCGAACCCGAGCACAAGGAGATGAGAAATGAGGTGCGTTTTGAAAACCTTTCCCGATCACACGGTGTACCATCTTCTGGGTTTCTCATGCATGTTTTTGATGTAGGAAGATGCCCTTGAACCTGGAGATTTGGGACCCATGGGATGGGTACCACGCAGTATTACTTTAAAGGGTCTGCGTTTGCTCACCCAACCTCAGCAAACCTCTCAGCCCCAAGAGTGTCCACCCTTATGTCTCAATCAGCTGTGGGTCTAGATATGGTCAATCCAGGTGGCATCACAGCCCCTGAGCGAACTTTGTAAGAATTTTTCTCTCTTTCACTGTCTTTGTTTCACGGGTTTTTAAAAGTAATTGATTTTTATAATGGGGTTTACCTGCTTTTCACTGCTGTGATTTTGCCGCTTAACACCCACTTGACTCACTTACAGAGAGATATCAATGCATAGGTTTTAAGATTCTTACTAGTCAGATATATTCTTGGGCGGTGAATAGGGGGTGTTGAGTCCAATTCATTGAGCAAGGAGTAGGTCTTGTCTATTACATATTGGGTTTATGGAACGGTATCTGAGCTAATTTGAAACCCTTGTTTTATGCATCACCCCACCTCACCTTTCCCGTTAAGCAGCCATAGTGTGTTTTCTAAACGTGTGACTCTATTCTGGTTTGTAATTCAGTTCAAGGGTAGCGGTTTGTACATTCCCTCTATAAGTGATATCTTATGATAAGTGTCTTTTTCTGTGTGACTTATTTCACTTAGAATCGTCGTACCTCAATCCACTCATCATGCTGCTACTAGCCTTATGACGTTGATTTCATGGCTGAGTGATATTCCATTGTACATAAGGACCACAACTTCTTTATCCATTTTTCTCTTTCCTGGGATATTTAAGGTGTAACGAAGTGGAGGGTCTTGTCAACAGAGCAGCCCTAAACTTTGCGGTGCCTGTGTCTTGCTGATTTTTAGTTTTCCCAATTTATACGCCCATGAGTGGAAGTGCCCTATGCTCCCTAAGCTGAGTTTTTTAGATGTTTCAGGACACACCGTGCACTTCTCCAGAGTGGCTGTTGGCAATTTACATCCCGCCCATCAGCGTAGCCACGCCCCCGTTTCTCCTTGGCCTGTCCTGCATTTCTGGTTTTGACACTTTATTCAGCATGGCCCTTTTGACCGATGGGAAGCGAGACTTCTTTGTAGCGCTGATTTGCCTTTCCAGGTTGCTTGGTTGGCCAAAAAGGGCGTATGCGTTTTTTCCTGAATATATTCAGGAAAAAACGGATACGCCCTTTTTGGCCAAGGGCATCATTGTCGAGGTTTTGCCGCTTTTCCTGTGCTTTAAAGGCGATTCGAATGTCCCTCCTGAAATCTGTTTCCTGCAATTCTGCCTTGCTTTCAAATCCTCTTCGTTGCCTTCCCTCAATATATTTGTGGACGAGAGTCATCATTTATAAGTCTGCAGGTTTGTAAATTGCCGTGCCCCTGAGCTCCATTTTTCAACTCGCTTTCTTGGGAGCTGGCCGCAAAAGCGCAGGATTGCTTCAGGCCCTATTCTGGTCCTGGGCGGCAGGCTGAGCCTGTGGTTAATTCTTCTTCCTGATGGGAAAATAGAGGGACCTGTGCCTGTCCCAACACCTAGAGCTAGTCTCTCATTGGTTCCCCCTCTTCCCGTTCATCCTCAGGACAAATTGCAACCTGTACGGAACAGGAGGTTAAAGGTGCTGATTCCCCAAGGACGGAGATTGTTAGTAAAGCGGCTGGAATGGCGAACCCGAGCACAAGGAGATGAGAAATGAGGTGCGTTTTGAAAACCTTTCCCGATCACACGGTGTACCATCTTCTGGGTTTCTCATGCATGTTTTTGATGTAGGAAGATGCCCTTGAACCTGGAGATTTGGGACCCATGGGATGGGTACCACGCAGTATTACTTTAAAGGGTCTGCGTTTGCTCACCCAACCTCAGCAAACCTCTCAGCCCCAAGAGTGTCCACCCTTATGTCTCAATCAGCTGTGGGTCTAGATATGGTCAATCCAGGTGGCATCACAGCCCCTGAGCGAACTTTGTAAGAATTTCTCTCTCTTTCACTGTCTTTGTTTCACGGGTTTTTAAAAGTAATTGATTTTTATAATGGGGTTTACCTGCTTTTCACTGCTGTGATTTTGCCGCTTAACCCCCACTTGACTCACTTACAGAGAGATATCAATGCATAGGTTTTAAGAGTATTACTAGTCAGATATATTCTTGGGCGGTGAATAGGGGGTGTTGAGTCCAATTCATTGAGCAAGGAGTAGGTCTTGTCTATTACATATTGGGTTTATGGAACGGTATCTGAGCTAATTTGAAACCCTTGTTTTATGCCTCACCCCACCTCACCTTTCCCGTTAAGCAGCCATAGTGTGTTTTCTAAACGTGTGACTCTATTCTGTTTGGTAATTCAGTTCAAGGGTAGGGGTTTGTACATTCCCACTATAAGTGATATCTTATGATAAGTGTCTTTTTCTGTGTGACTTATTTCACTTAGAATCGTCGTACCTAAATCCACTCATCATGCTGCTACTAGCCTTATGACGTTGATTTCATGGCTGAGTGATATTCCACTGTACATAAGGACCACAACTTCTTTATCCATTTTTCTCTTTCCTGGGATATTTAAGGTGTAACGAAGTGGAGGTTCTTGTCAACAGAGCAGCCCTAAACTTTGCGGTGCCTGTGTCTTGCTGATTTTTAGATTTCGCAATTTATACGCCCATGAGTGGAAGTGCCCTATGCTCCCTAAGCTGAGTTTTTTAGATGTTTCAGGACACACCGTGCACTTCTTCAGAGTGGCTGTTGGCAATTTACATCCCACCCATCAGCGTAGCCACGCCCCCTTTTCTCCTTGGCCTGTCCTGCATTTCTGGTTTGGACACTTTATTCAGCATGGCCCTTTTGACTGATGGGAAGCGAGACTTCTTTGTAGCGCTGATTTGCCTTTCCAGGTTGCTTGGTTGGACAAAAAGGGCGTATGCGTTTTTTCCTGAATATATTCAGGAAAAAAAGGATACGCCCTTTTTGGCCAAGGGCATCATTGTCGAGGTTTTGCCGCTTTTCATATGCTTTAAAGGCGATTCGAATCTCCCTCCTGAAATCTGTTTCCTGCAATTCTGCCTTGCTTTCAAATCCTCTTCGTTGCCTTCCCTCAATATATTTGTGGACGAGAGTCATCATTTATAAGTCTGCAGGTTTGTGAATTGCAGTGCCCCTGAGCTCCATTTTTCAACTCGCTTTCTTGGGAGCTGCCGCAAAAGCGCAGGATTGCTTCAGGCCCTATTCTGGTCCCGGGCGGCAGGCTGAGCCTGTGGTTAATTCTTCTTCCTGATGGGAAAATAGAGGGACCTGTGCCTCTCCCAACACCTAGAGCTAGTCTCTCATTGTTTCTCCCTCTTCCCGTTCATCCTCAGGACAAATTGCAACCTGTACGGAACAGGAGGTTAAAGGTGCTGATTCTCCAAGGACGGAGATTGTTAGTAAAGCGGCTGGAATGGCGAACCCGAGCACAAGGAGATGAGAAATGAGGTGCGTTTTGAAAACCTTTCCCGATCACACGGTGTACCATCTTCTGGGTTTCTCATGCATGTTTTTGATGTAGGAAGATGCCCTTGAACCTGGAGATTTGGGACCCGTGGGATGGGTACCACGCAGTATTACTTTAAAGGGTCTGCGTTTGCTCACCCAATCTCAGCAAACCTCTCAGCCCCACGAGTGTCCACCGTTATGTCTCAATCAGCTGTGGTCTAGATATGGTCAATCCAGGTGGCATCACAGCCCCTGAGCGAACTTTGTAAGAATTTTTCTCTCTTTCACTGTCTTTGTTTCACGGGTTTTTAAAAGTAATTGATTTTTATTATGGGGTTTACCTGCTTTTCACTGCTGTGATTTTGCCGCTTAACACCCACTTGACTCACTTACAGAGAGATATCAATGCATAGGTTTTAAGAGTCTTACTAGTCAGATATATTCTTGGGCGGTGAATAGGGGGTGTTGAGTCCAATTCATTGAGCAAGGAGTAGGTCTTGTCTATTACATATTGGGTTTATGGAACGGTATCTGAGCTAATTTGAAACCCTTGTTTTATGCCTCACCCCACCTCACCTTTCCCGTTAAGCAGCCATAGTGTGTTTTCTAAACGTGTGACTCTATTCTGTTTGGTAATTCAGTTCAAGGGTAGCGGTTTTTACATTCCCTCTATAAGTGATATCTTATGATAAGTGTCTTTTTCTGTGTGACTTATTTCACTTAGAATCGTCGTACCTCAATCCACTCATCATGCTGCTACTAGCCTTATGACGTTGATTTCATGGCTGAGTGATATTCCATTGTACATAAGGACCACAACTTCTTTATCCATTTTTCTCTTTCCTGGGATATTTAAGGTGTAACGAAGTGGAGGTTCTTGTCAACAGAGCAGCCCTAAACTTTGCGGTGCCTGTGTCTTGCTGATTTTTAGTTTTCGCAATTTATACGCCCATGAGTGGAAGTGCCCTATGCTCCCTAAGCTGAGTTTTTTAGATGTTTCAGGACACACCGTGCACTTCTCCAGAGTGGCTGTTGGCAATTTACATCCCGCTCATCAGCGTAGCCACGCTGCCGTTTCTCCTTGGCCTGGCCTGCATTTCTGGTTTTGACACTTTATTCAGCATGGCCCATTGACCGATGGGAAGCGAGACTTCTTTGTAGCGCTGATTTGCCTTTCCAGGTTGCTTGGTTGGCCAAAAAGGGCGTATGCGTTTTTTCCTGAATATATTCAGGAAAAAACGCATATGCCCTTTTTGGCCAAGGGCATCAATGTCGAGGTTTTGCCGCTTTTCCTGTGCTTTAAAGGCGATTCGAATCTCCCTCCTGAAATCTGTTTCCTGCAATTCTGCCTTGCTTTCCAATCCTCTTCGTTGCCTTCCCTCAATATATTTGTGGACGAGAGTCATCATTTATAAGTCTGCAGGTTTGTGAATTGCAGTGCCCCTGAGCTCCATTTTTCAACTCGCTTTCTTGGGAGCTGGCCGCAAAAGCGCAGGATTGCTTCAGGGCCTATTCTGGTCCCGGGCGGCAGGCTGAGACTGTGGTTAATTCTTCTTCCTGATCGGAAAATAGAGTGACCTGTGCTTGTCCCAACACCTAGAGCTAGTCTCTCATTGGTTCCCCCTCTTCCCGTTCATCCTCAGGACAAATTTCAACCTGTACGGAACAGGAGGTTAAAGGTGCTGATTCTCCAAGGAGGGAGATTGCTAGTAAAGCGGCTGGAATGGCGAACCCGAGCACAAGGAGATGAGAAATGAGGTGCGTTTTAGAAACCTTTCCCGATCACACGGTGTACCATCTTCTGGGTTTCTCATGCATGTTTCCGATGTAGGAAGATGCCCTTGAACCTGGAGATTTGGGACCCATGGGATGGGTACCACGCAGTATTTCTTTAAAGGGTCTGCGTTTGCTCACCCAACCTCACCAAACCTCTCAGCCCCAAGAGTGTCCACCCTTATGTCTCAAACAGCTGTGGGTCTAGATATGGTCAATCCAGGTGGCATCACAGCCCCTGAACGAATTTTGTAAGAATTTCTCTCTCTTTCACTGTCTTTGTTTCACGGGTTTTTAAAAGTAATTGATTTTTATAATGGGGTTTTCCTGCTTTTCACTGCTGTGATTTTGCCGCTTAACACCCACTTGACTCACTTACAGAGAGATATCAATGCATAGGTTTCAAGATTCTTACTAGTCAGATATATTCTTGGGCGGTGAATAGGGGGTGTTGAGTCCAATTCATTGAGCAAGGAGTAGGTCTTGTCTATTACATATTGGGTTTATGGAACGGTATCTGAGCTAATTTGAAACCCTTGTTTTATGCATCACCCCACCTCACCTTTCCCGTAAAGCAGCCATAGTGTGTTTTCTAAACGTGTGACTCTATTCTGGTTTGTAATTCAGTTCAAGGGTAGCGGTTTGTACATTCCCTCTATAAGTGATATCTTATGATAAGTGTTTTTTTCTGTGTGACTTATTTCACTTAGAATCGTCGTACCTAAATCCACTCATCATTCTGCTACTAGCCTTATGACGTTGATTTCATGGCTGAGTTATATTCCATTGTACATAAGGACCACAACTTCTTTATCCATTTTTCTCTTTCCTGGGATATTTAAGGTGTAACGAAGTGGAGGTTCTTGTCAACAGAGCAGCCCTAAACTTTGCGGTGCCTGTGTCTTGCTGATTTTTAGTTTTCCCAATTTATACGCCCATGAGTGGAAGTGCCCTATGCTCCCTAAGCTGAGTTTTTTAGATGTTTCAGGACACACCGTGCACTTCTCCAGAGTGGCTGTTGGCAATTTACATCCCGCCCATCAGCGTAGCCACGCCCCCGTTTCTCCTTGCCCTGTCCTGCATTTCTGGTTTTGACACTTTATTCAGCATGGCCCTTTTTACCGATGGGAAGCGAGACTTCTTTGTAGCGCTGATTTGCCTTTCCAGGTTGCTTGGTTGGCCAAAAAGGGCGTATGCGTTTTTTCCTGAATATATTCAGGAAAAAACGCATACGCCCTTTTTGACCAAGGGCATCATTGTCGAGGTTTTGCCGCTTTTCCTGTGCTTTAAAGGCTATTCGAATCTCCCTCCTGAAATCTGTTTCCTGCAATTCTGCCTTGCTTTCAAATCCTCTTCGTTGCCTTCCCTCAATATATTTGTGGACGAGAGTCATCATTTATAAGTCTGCAGGTTTGTGAATTGCCGTGCGCCTGAGCTCCATTTTTCAAATCGCTTTCTTGGGAGCTGGCCGCAAAAGCGCAGGATTGCTTCAGGCCCTATTCTGGTCCCGGGCGGCAGGCTGAGCCTGTGGTTAATTCTTCTTCCTGATGGGAAAATAGACCTGTGCCTGTCCCAACACCTAGAGCTAGTCTCTCATTGGTTCCCCCTCTTCCCGTTCATCCTCAGGACAAATTGCAACCTGTACGGAACAGGAGGTTAAAGGTGCTGATTCTCCAAGGACGGAGATTGTTAGTAAAGCGGCTGGAATGGCGAACCCGAGCACAAGGAGATGAGAAATGAGGTGCGTTTTGAAAACCTTTCCCGATCACACGGTGTACCATCTTCTGGGTTTCTCATGCATGTTTTTGATGTAGGAAGATGCCCTTGAACCTGGAGATTTGTTACCCATGGGATGTGTACCACGCAGTATTACTTTAAAGGGTCTGCGTTTGCTCACCCAACCTCACCAAACCTCTCAGCCCCAAGAGTGTCCACCCTTATGTCTCAATCAGCTGTGGGTCTAGATATGGTCAATCCAGGTGGCATCACAGCCCCTGAACGAATTTTGTAAGAATTTCTCTCTCTTTCACTGTCTTTGTTTCACGGGTTTTTAAAAGTAATTGATTTTTATAATGGGGTTTACCTGCTTTTCACTGCTGTGATTTTGCCGCTTTACACCCACTTGACTCACTTACAGAGAGATATCAATGCATAGGTTTTAAGATTCTTACTAGTCAGATATATTCTTGGGCGGTGAATAGGGGGTGTTGAGTCCAATTCATTGAGCAAGGAGTAGGTCTTGTCTATTACATATTGGGTTTATGGAACGGTATCTGAGCTAATTTGAAACCCTTGTTTTATGCATCACCCCACCTCACCTTTCCCGTTAAGCAGCCATAGTGTGTTTTCTAAACGTGTGACTCTATTCTGTTTTGTAATTCAGTTCAAGGGTAGCGGTTTGTACATTCCCTCTATAAGTGATATCTTATGATAAGTGTCTTTTTCTATGTGACTAATTTCACTTAGAATCGTCGTACCTAAATCCACTCATCATGCTGCTACTAGCCTTATGACGTTGATTTCATGGCTGAGTGATATTCCATTGTACATAAGGACCACAACTTCTTTATCCATTTTTCTCTTTCCTGGGATATTTAAGGTGTAACGAAGTGGAGGTTCTTGTCAACAGAGCAGCCCTAAACTTTGCGGTGCCTGTGTCTTGCTGATTTTTAGTTTTCGCAATTTATACGCCCATGAGTGGAAGTGCCCTATGCTCCCTAAGCTGAGTTTTTTAGATGTTTCAGGACACACCGTGCACTTCTTCAGAGTGGCTGTTGGCAATTTACATCCCGCCCATCAGCGTAGCCACGCCCCCTTTTCTCCTTGGCCTGTCCTGCATTTCTGGTTTTGACACTTTATTCAGCATGGCCCTTTTGACTGATGGGAAGCGAGACTTCTTTGTAGCGCTGATTTGCCTTTCCAGGTTGCTTGGTTGGACAAAAGGGCGTATGCGTTTTTTCCTGAATATATTCAGGAAAAAAAGGATACGCCCCTTTTGGCCAAGGGCATCATTGTCGAGGTTTTGCCGCTTTTCCTGTGCTTTAAAGGCGATTCGAATCTCCCTCCTTAAATCTGTTTCCTGCAATTCTGCCTTGCTTTCAAATCCTCTTCGTTGCCTTCCCTCAATATATTTGTGGACGAGAGTCATCATTTATAAGTCTGCAGGTTTGTGAATTGCAGTGCCCCTGAGCTCCATTTTTCAACTCGCTTTCTTGGGAGCTGCCGCAAAAGCGCAGGATTGCTTCAGGCCCTATTCTGGTCCCGGGCGGCAGGCTGAGCCTGTGGTTAATTCTTCTTCCTGATGGGAAAATAGAGGGACCTGTGCCTGTCCCAACACCTAGAGCTAGTCTCTCATTGTTTCCCCCTCTTCCCGTTCATCCTCAGGACAAATTGCAACCTGTACGGAACAGGAGGTTAAAGGTGCTGATTCTCCAAGGACGGAGATTGTTAGTAAAGCGGCTGGAATGGTGAACCCGAGCACAAGGAGATGAGAAATGAGGTGCGTTTTGAAAACCTTTCCCGATCACACGGTGTACCATCTTCTGGGTTTCTCATGCATGTTTTTGATGTAGGAAGATGCCCTTGAACCTGGAGATTTGGGACCCATGGGATGTGTACCACGCAGTATTACTTTAAAGGGTCTGCATTTGTTCACCCAACCTCACCAAACCTCTCAGCCCCAAGAGTGTCCACCCTTATGTCTCAATCAGCTGTGGGTCTAGATATGGTCAATCCAGGTGGCATCACAGCCCCTGAGCGAACTTTGTAAGAATTTCTCTCTCTTTCACTGTCTTTGTTTCACGGGTTTTTAAAAGTAATTGATTTTTATAATGGGGTTTACCTGCTTTTCATTGCTGTGATTTTGCCGCTTTACACCCACTTGACTCACTTACAGAGAGATATCAATGCATAGGTTTTAAGATTCTTACTAGTCAGATGTATTCTTGGGCGGTGAATAGGGGGTGTTGAGTCCAATTCATTGAGCAAGGAGTAGGTCTTGTCTATTACATATTGGGTTTATGGAACGGTATCTGAGCTAATTTGAAACCCTTGTTTTATGCATCACCCCACCTCACCTTTCCCGTTAAGCAGCCATAGTGTGTTTTCTAAACGTGTGACTCTATTCTGTTTGGTAATTCAGTTCAAGGGTAGCGGTTTGTACATTCCCTCTATAAGTGATATCTTATGATAAGTGTCTTTTTTTGTGTGACTAATTTCACTTAGAATCGTCGTACCTAAGTCCACTCATCATGCTGCTACTAGCCTTATGACGTTGATTTCATGGCTGAGTGATATTCCATTGTACATAAGGACCACAACTTCTTTATCCATTTTTCTCTTTCCTGGGATATTTAAGGTGTAACGAAGTGGAGGTTCTTGTCAACAGAGCAGCCCTAAACTTTGCGGTGCCTGTGTCTTGCTGATTTTTAGTTTTCGCAATTTATACGCCCATGAGTGGAAGTGCCCTATGCTCCCTAAGCTGAGTTTTTTAGATGTTTCAGGACACACCGTGCACTTCTTCAGAGTGGCTGTTGGCAATTTACATCCCTCCCATCAGCGTAGCCACGCCCCCTTTTCTCCTTGGCGTGCCCTGCATTTCTGGTTTTGACACTTTATTCAGCATGGCCCATTGACCGATGGGAAGCGAGACTTCTTTGTAGCGCTGATTTGCCTTTCCAGGTTGCTTGGTTGGCCAAAATGGGCGTATGCGTTTTTTCCTGAATATATTCAGGAAAAAACGCATATGCCCTTTTTGGCCAAGGGCATCAATGTCGAGGTTTTGCCGCTTTTCCTGTGCTTTAAAGGCGATTCGAATCTCCCTCCTGAAATCTGTTTCCTGCAATTCTGCCTTGCTTTCCAATCCTCTTCGTTGCCTTCCCTCAATATATTTGTGGACGAGAGTCATCATTTATAAGTCTGCAGGTTTGTGAATTGCAGTGCCCCTGAGCTCCATTTTTCAACTCGCTTTCTTGGGAGCTGGCCGCAAAAGCGCAGGATTGCTTCAGGGCCTATTCTGGTCCCGGGCGGCAGGCTGAGACTGTGGTTAATTCTTCTTCCTGATCGGAAAATAGAGTGACCTGTGCTTGTCCCAACACCTAGAGCTAGTCTCTCATTGGTTCCCCCTCTTCCCGTTCATCCTCAGGACAAATTGCAACCTGTACGGAACAGGAGGTTAAAGGTGCTGATTCTCCAAGGAGGGAGATTGCTAGTAAAGCGGCTGGAATGGCGAACCCGAGCACAAGGAGATGAGAAATGAGGTGCGTTTTAGAAACCTTTCCCGATCACACGGTGTACCATCTTCTGGGTTTCTCATGCATGTTTCCGATGTAGGAAGATGCCCTTGAACCTGGAGATTTGGGACCCATGGGATGGGTACCACGCAGTATTTCTTTAAAGGGTCTGCGTTTGCTCACCCAACCTCACCAAACCTCTCAGCCCCAAGAGTGTCCACCCTTATGTCTCAAACAGCTGTGGGTCTAGATATGGTCAATCCAGGTGGCATCACAGCCCCTGAACGAATTTTGTAAGAATTTCTCTCTCTTTCACTGTCTTTGTTTCACGGGTTTTTAAAAGTAATTGATTTTTATAATGGGGTTTTCCTGCTTTTCACTGCTCTGATTTTGCCACTTTACACCCACTTGACTCACTTACAGAGAGATATCAATGCATAGGTTTCAAGATTCTTACTAGTCAGATATATTCTTGGGCGGTGAATAGGGGGTGTTGAGTCCAATTCATTGAGCAAGGAGTAGGTCTTGTCTATTACATATTGGGTTTATGGAACGGTATCTGAGCTAATTTGAAACCCTTGTTTTATGCATCACCCCACCTCACCTTTCCCGTAAAGCAGCCATAGTGTGTTTTCTAAACGTGTGACTCTATTCTGTTTTGTAATTCAGTTCAAGGGTAGCGGTTTTTACATTCCCTCTATAAGTGATATCTTATGATAAGTGTCTTTTTCTGTGTGACTTATTTCACTTAGAATCGTCGTACCTAAATCCACTCATCATTCTGCTACTAGCCTTATGACGTTGATTTCATGGCTGAGTTATATTCCATTGTACATAAGGACCACAACTTCTTTATCTATTTTTCTCTTTCCTGGGATATTTAAGGTGTAACGAAGTGGAGGTTCTTGTCAACAGAGCAGCCCTAAACTTTGCGGTGCCTGTGTCTTGCTGATTTTTAGTTTTCCCAATTTATACGCCCATGAGTGGAAGTGCCCTATGCTCCCTAAGCTGAGTTTTTTAGATGTTTCAGGACACACCGTGCACTTCTCCAGAGTGGCTGTTGGCAATTTACATCCCGCCCATCAGCGTAGCCACGCCCCCGTTTCTCCTTGCCCTGTCCTGCATTTCTGGTTTTGACACTTTATTCAGAATGGCCCTTTTTACCGATGGGAAGCGAGACTTCTTTGTAGCGCTGATTTGCCTTTCCAGGTTGCTTGGTTGGCCAAAAAGGGCGTATGCGTTTTTTCCTGAATATATTCAGGAAAAAACGCATACGCCCTTTTTGACCAAGGGCATCATTGTCGAGGTTTTGCCGCTTTTCCTGTGCTTTAAAGGCTATTCGAATCTCCCTCCTGAAATCTGTTTCCTGCAATTCTGCCTTGCTTTCAAATCCTCTTCGTTGCCTTCCCTCAATATATTTGTGGACGAGAGTCATCATTTATAAGTCTGCAGGTTTGTGAATTGCCGTGCGCCTGAGCTCCATTTTTCAACTCGCTTTCTTGGGAGCTGGCCGCAAAAGCGCAGGATTGCTTCAGGCCCTATTCTGGTCCCGGGCGGCAGGCTGAGCCTGTGGTTAATTCTTCTTCCTGATGGGAAAATAGACCTGTGCCTGTCCCAACACCTAGAGCTAGTCTCTCATTGGTTCCCCCTCTTCCCGTTCATCCTCAGGACAAATTGCAACCTGTACGGAACAGGAGGTTAAAGGTGCTGATTCTCCAAGGACGGAGATTGTTAGTAAAGCGGCTGGAATGGCGAACCCGAGCACAAGGAGATGAGAAATGAGGTGCGTTTTGAAAACCTTTCCCGATCACACGGTGTACCATCTTCTGGGTTTCTCATGCATGTTTTTGATGTAGGAAGATGCCCTTGAACCTGGAGATTTGTTACCCATGGGATGTGTACCACGCAGTATTACTTTAAAGGGTCTGCGTTTGCTCACCCAACCTCACCAAACCTCTCAGCCCCAAGAGTGTCCACCCTTATGTCTCAATCAGCTGTGGGTCTAGATATGGTCAATCCAGGTGGCATCACAGCCCCTGAACGAATTTTGTAAGAATTTCTCTCTCTTTCACTGTCTTTGTTTCACGGGTTTTTAAAAGTAATTGATTTTTATAATGGGGTTTACCTGCTTTTCATTGCTGTGATTTTGCCGCTTTACACCCACTTGACTCACTTACAGAGAGATATCAATGCATAGGTTTCAAGATTCTTACTAGTCAGATATATTCTTGGGCGGTGAATAGGGGGTGTTGAGTCCAATTCATTGAGCAAGGAGTAGGTCTTGTCTATTACATATTGGGTTTATGGAACGGTATCTGAGCTAATTTGAAACCCTTGTTTTATGCATCACCCCACCTCACCTTTCCCGTAAAGCAGCCATAGTGTGTTTTCTAAACGTGTGACTCTATTCTGTTTTGTAATTCAGTTCAAGGGTAGCGGTTTGTACATTCCCTCTATAAGTGATATCTTATGATAAGTGTCTTTTTCTGTGTGACTTATTTCACTTAGAATCGTCGTACCTAAATCCACGCATCATTCTGCTACGAGCCTTATGACGTTGATTTCATGGCTGAGTTATATTCCATTGTACATAAGGACCACAACTTCTTTATCCATTTTTCTCTTTCCTGGGATATTTAAGGTGTAACGAAGTGGAGGTTCTTGTCAACAGAGCAGCCCTAAACTTTGCGGTGCCTGTGTCTTGCTGATTTTTAGTTTTCCCAATTTATACGCCCATGAGTGGAAGTGCCCTATGCTCCCTAAGCTGAGTTTTTTAGATGTTTCAGGACACACCGTGCACTTCTCCAGAGTGGCTGTTGGCAATTTACATCCCGCCCATCAGCGTAGCCACGCCCCCGTTTCTCCTTGCCCTGTCCTGCATTTCTGGTTTTGACACTTTATTCAGCATGGCCCTTTTTACCGATGGGAAGCGAGACTTCTTTGTAGCGCTGATTTGCCTTTCCAGGTTGCTTGGTTGGCCAAAAAGGGCGTATGCGTTTTTTCCTGAATATATTCAGGAAAAAAAGGATACGCCCCTTTTGGCCAAGGGCATCATTGTCGAGGTTTTGCCGCTTTTCCTGTGCTTTAAAGGCGATTCGAATCTCCCTCCTTAAATCTGTTTCCTGCAATTCTGCCTTGCTTTCAAATCCTCTTCGTTGCCTTCCCTCAATATATTTGTGGACGAGAGTCATCATTTATAAGTCTGCAGGTTTGTGAATTGCAGTGCCCCTGAGCTCCATTTTTCAACTCGCTTTCTTGGGAGCTGCCGCAAAAGCGCAGGATTGCTTCAGGCCCTATTCTGGTCCCGGGCGATAGGCTGAGCCTGTGGTTAATTCTTCTTCCTGATGGGAAAATAGAGGGACCTGTGCCTGTCCCAACACCTAGAGCTAGTCTCTCATTGTTTCCCCCTCTTCCCGTTCATCCTCAGGACAAATTGCAACCTGTACGGAACAGGAGGTTAAAGGTGCTGATTCTCCAAGGACGGAGATTGTTAGTAAAGCGGCTGGAATGGTGAACCCGAGCACAAGGAGATGAGAAATGAGGTGCGTTTTGAAAACCTTTCCCGATCACACGGTGTACCATCTTCTGGGTTTCTCATGCATGTTTTTGATGTAAGAAGATGCCCTTGAACCTGGAGATTTGGGACCCATGGGATGGGTACCACGCAGTATTACTTTAAAGGGTCTGCGTTTGCTCACCCAACCTCAGCAAACCTCTCAGCCCCAAGAGTGTCCACCCTTATGTCTCAATCAGCTGTGGGTCTAGATATGGTCAATCCAGGTGGCATCACAGCCCCTGAACGAATTTTGTAAGAATTTCTCTCTCTTTCACTGTCTTTGTTTCACGGGTTTTTAAAAGTAATTGATTTTTATAATGGGGTTTACCTGCTTTTCACTGCTGTGATTTTGCCGCTTAACCCCCACTTGACTCACTTACAGAGAGATATCAATGCATAGGTTTTAAGATTCTTACAAGTCAGATATATTCTTGGGCGGTGAATAGGGGGTGTTGAGTCCATTTCATTGAGCAAGGAGTAGGTCTTGTCTATTACATATTGGGTTTATGGAACGGTATCTGAGCTAATTTAAAACCCTTGTTTTATGCATCACCCCACCTCACCTTTCCCGTTAAGCAGCCATAGTGTGTTTTCTAAACGTGTGACTCTATTTTGGTTTGTAATTCAGTTCAAGGGTAGCGGTTTGTACATTCCCTCTATAAGTGATATCTTATGATAACTGTCTTTTTCTGTGTGACTTATTTCACTTAGAATCGTCGTACCTCAATCCACTCATCATGCTGCTACTAGCATTATGACGTTGATTTCATGGCTGAGTGATATTCCATTGTACATAAGGACCACAACTTCTTTATCCATTTTTCTCTTTCCTGGGATATTTAAGGTGTAACGAAGTGGAGGTTCTTGTCAACAGAGCAGCCCTAAACTTTGCGGTGCCTGTGTCTTGCTGATTTTTAGTTTTCCCAATTTACACGCCCATGAGCGGAAGTGCCCTATGCTCCCTAAGCTGAGTTTTTTAGATGTTTCAGGACACACCGTGCACTTCTCCAGAGTGGTTGTTGGCAATTTACATCCCGCCCATCAGCGTAGCCACGCCCCCGTTTCTCCTTCGCCTGTCCTGCATTTCTGGTTTTGACACTTTATTCAGCATGGCCCTTTTGACCGATGGGAAGCGAGACTTCTTTGTAGCGCTGATTTGCCTTTCCAGGTTGCTTGGTTGGCCAAAAAGGGCGTATGCGTTTTTTCCTGAATATATTCAGGAAAAAACGCATACGCCCTTTTTGGCCAAGGGCATCATTGTCGAGGTTTTGCCGCTTTTCCTGTGCTTTAAAGGCGATTCGAATCTCCCTCCTGAAATCTGTTTCCTGCAATTCTGCCTTGCTTTCAAATCCTCTTCGTTGCCTTCCCTCAATATATTTGTGGACGAGAGTCATCATTTATAAGTCTGCAGGTTTGGGAATTGCCGTGCCCCTGAGCTCCATTTTTCAACTCGCTTTCTTGGGAGCTTGCCGCAAAAGCGCAGGATTGCTTCAGGCCCTATTCTGGTCCCGGGCGGCAGGCTGAGCCTGTGGTTAATTCTTCTTCCTGATGGGAAAATAGACCTGTGCCTGTCCCAACACCTAGAGCTAGTCTCTCATTGGTTCCCCCTCTTCCCGTTCATCCTCAGGACAAATTGCAACCTGTACGGAACAGGAGGTTAAAGGTGCTGATTCTCCAAGGACGGAGATTGTTAGTAAAGCGGCTGGAATGGCGAACCCGAGCACAAGGAGATGAGAAATGAGGTGCGTTTTGAAAACCTTTCCCGATCACACGGTGTACCATCTTCTGGGTTTCTCATGCATGTTTTTGATGTAGGAAGATGCCCTTGAACCTGGAGATTTGTTACCCATGGGATGTGTACCACGCAGTATTACTTTAAAGGGTCTGCGTTTGCTCACCCAACCTCAGCAAACCTCTCAGCCCCAAGAGTGTCCACCCTTATGTCTCAATCAGCTGTGGGTCTAGATATGGTCAATCCAGGTGGCATCACAGCCCCTGAGCGAACTTTGTAAGAATTTCTCTCTCTTTCACTGTCTTTGTTTCACGGGTTTTTAAAAGTAATTGATTTTTATAATGGGGTTTACCTGCTTTTCACTGCTGTGATTTTGCCGCTTTACACTCACTTGACTCACTTACAGAGGGATATCAATGCATAGGTTTTAAGATTCTTACTAGTCAGATATATTCTTGGGCGGTGAATAGGGGGTGTTGAGTCCAATTCATTGAGCAAGGAGTAGGTCTTGTCTATTACATATTGGGTTTATGGAACGGTATCTGAGCTAATTTGAAACCCTTGTTTTATGCCTCACCCCACCTCACCTTTCCCGTTAAGCAGCCATAGTGTGTTTTCTAAACGTGTGACTCTATTCTGGTTTGTAATTCAGTTCAAGGGTAGCGGTTTGTACATTCCCTCTATAAGTGATATCTTATGATAAGTGTCTTTTTCTGTGTGACTTATTTCACTTAGAATCGTAGTACCTCAATCCACTCATCATGCTGCTACTAGCCTTATGACGTTGATTTCATGGCTGAGTGATATTCCATTGTACATAAGGACCACAACTTCTTTATCCATTTTTCTCTTTCCTGGGATATTTAAGGTGTAACGAAGTGGAGGTTCTTGTCAACAGAGCAGCCCTAAACTTTGCGGTGCCTGTGTCTTGCTGATTTTTAGTTTTCCCAATTTATACGCCCATGAGTGGAAGTGCCCTATGCTCCCTAAGCTGAGTTTTTTAGATGTTTCAGGACACACCGTGCACTTCACCAGAGTGGCTGTTGGCAATTTACATCCCGCCCATCCGCGTAGCCAGGCCCGTTTCTCCATGGCCTGTCCTGCATTTCTGGTTTTGACACTTTATTCAGCATGGCCCTTTTGACCGATGGGAAGCGAGACTTCTTTGTAGCGCTGATTTGCCTTTCCAGGTTGCTTGGTTGGCCAAAAAGGGCGTATGCGTTTTTTCCTTAATATATTCAGGTAAAAACGCATACGCCCTTTTTGGCCAAGGCATCATTGTCGAGGTTTTGCCGCTTTTCCTGTGCTTTAAAGGCGATTCGAATCTCCCTCGTGGAATCTGTTTCCTGCAATTCTGCCTTGCTTTCAAATCCTCTTCGTTGCCTTCCCTCAGTATATTTGTGGACGAGAGTCATCATTTATAAGTCTGCAGGTTTGTGAATTGCAGTGCCCCTGAGCTCCATTTTTCAACTCGCTTTCTTGGGAGCTGGACGCAAAAGCGCAGGATTGCTTCAGGCCCTATTCTGGTCCCGGGCGGCAGGCTGAGCCTGTGGTTAATTCTTCTTCCTGATAGGAAAATAGACCTGTGCCTGTCCCAACACCTAGAGCTAGTCTCTCATTGGTTCCCCCTCTTCCCGTTCATCCTCAGGACAAATTGCAACCTGTACGGAACAGGAGGTTAAAGGTGCTGATTCTCCAAGGACGGAGATTGTTAGTAAAGCGGCTGGAATGGCGAACCCGAGCACAAGGAGATGAGAAATGAGGTGCGTTTTGAAAACCTTTCCCGATCACACGGTGTACCATCTTCTGGGTTTCTCATGCATGTTTTTGATGTACGAAGATGCCCTTGAACCTGGAGATTTGTTACCCATGGGATGTGTACCACGCAGTATTACTTTAAAGGGTCTGCGTTTGCTCACCCAACCTCACCAAACCTCTCAGCCCCAAGAGTGTCCACCCTTATGTCTCAATCAGCTGTGGGTCTAGATATGGTCAATCCAGGTGGCATCACAGCCCCTGAACGAATTTTGTAAGAATTTCTCTCTCTTTCACTGTCTTTGTTTCACGGGTTTTTAAAAGTAATTGATTTTTATAATGGGGTTTACCTGCTTTTCACTGCTGTGATTTTGCCGCTTTACACCCACTTGACTCACTTACAGAGAGATATCAATACATAGGTTTTAAGATTCTTACTAGTCAGATATATTCTTGGGCGGTGAATAGGGGGTGTTGAGTCCATTTCATTGAGCAAGGAGTAGGTCTTGTCTATTACATATTGGGTTTATGGAACGGTATCTGAGCTAATTTGAAACCCTTGTTTTATGCATCACCCCACCTCACCTTTCCCGTTAAGCAGCCATAGTGTGTTTTCTAAACGTGTGACTCTATTTTGGTTTGTAATTCAGTTCAAGGGTAGCGGTTTGTACATTCCCTCTATAAGTGATATCTTATGATAACTGTCTTTTTCTGTGTGACTTATTTCACTTAGAATCGTCGTACCTCAATCCACTCATCATGCTGCTACTAGCCTTATGACGTTGATTTCATGGCTGAGTGATATTCCATTGTACATAAGGACCACAACTTCTTTATCCATTTTTCTCTTTCCTGGGATATTTAAGGTGTAACAAAGAGGAGGTTCTTGTCAACAGAGCAGCCCTAAACTTTGCGGTGCCTGTGTCTTGCTGATTTTTAGTTTTCCCAATTTACACGCCCATGAGCGGAAGTGCCCTATGCTCCCTAAGCTGAGTTTTTTAGATGTTTCAGGACACACCGTGCACTTCTCCAGAGTGGCTGTTGGCAATTTACATCCCGCCCATCAGCGTAGCCACGCCCCCATTTCTCCTTCGCCTGTCCTGCATTTCTGGTTTTGACACTTTATTCAGCATGGCCCTTTTGACCGATGGGAAGCGAGACTTCTTTGTAGCGCTGATTTGCCTTTCCAGGTTGTTTGGTTGGCCAAAAAGGGCGTATGCGTTTTTTCCTGAATATATTCAGGAAAAAACGCATACGCCCTTTTTGGCCAAGGGCATCATTGTCGAGGTTTTGCCGCTTTTCCTGTGCTTTAAAGGCGATTCGAATCTCCCTCCTGAAATCTGTTTCCTGCAATTCTGCCTTGCTTTCAAATCCTCTTCGTTGCCTTCCCTCAATATATTTGTGGACGAGAGTCATCATTTATAAGTCTGCAGGTTTGGGAATTGCCGTGCCCCTGAGCTCCATTTTTCAACTCGCTTTCTTGGGAGCTTGCCGCAAAAGCGCAGGATTGCTTCAGGCCCTATTCTGGTCCCGGGCGGCAGGCTGAGCCTGTGGTTAATTCTTCTTCCTGATGGGAAAATAGAGGGAACTGTGCCTGTCCCAACACCTAGAGCTAGTCTCTCATTGTTTCCCCCTCTTCCCGTTCATCCTCAGGACAAATTGCAACCTGTACGGAAAAGGAGGTTAAAGGTGCTGATTCCCCAAGGACGAAGATTGTTAGTAAAGCGGCTGGAATGGCGAACCCGAGCACAAGTAGATGAGAAATGAGGTGCGTTTTGAAAACCTTTCCCGATCACACGGTGTACCATCTTCTGGGTTTCTCATGCATGTTTTTGATGTAGGAAGATGCCCTTGAACCTGGAGATTTGGGACCCATGGGATGGGTACCACGCAGTATTACTTTAAAGGGTCTGCGTTTGCTCACCCAACCTCAGCAAACCTCTCAGCCCCAAGAGTGTCCACCCTTATGTCTCAATCAGCTGTGGGTCTAGATATGGTCAATCCAGGTGGCATCACAGCCCCTGAGCGAACTTTGTAAGAATTTCTCTCTCTTTCACTGTCTTTGTTTCACGGGTTTTTAAAAGTAATTGATTTTTATAATGGGGTTTACCTGCTTTTCACTGCTGTGATTTTGCCGCTTAACACCCACTTGACTCACTTACAGAGAGATATCAATGCATAGGTTTTAAGATTCTTACTAGTCAGATATATTCTTGGGCGGTGAATAGGGGGTGTTGAGTCCAATTCATTGAGCAAGGAGTAGGTCTTGTCTATTACATATTGGGTTTATGGAACGGTATCTGAGCTAATTTGAAACCCTTGTTTTATGCATCACCCCACCTCACCTTTCCCGTTAAGCAGCCATAGTGTGTTTTCTAAACGTGTGACTCTATTCTGTTTGGTAATTCAGTTCAAGGGTAGCGGTTTGTACATTCCCTCTATAAGTGATATCTTATGATAAGTGTCTTTTTCTGTGTGACTTATTTCACTTAGAATCGTCGTACCTCAATCCACTCATCATGCTGCTACTAGCCTTATGACGTTGATTTCATGGCTGAGTGATATTCCATTGTACATAAGGACCACAACTTCTTTATCCATTTTTCTCTTTCCTGGGATATTTAAGGTGTAACGAAGTGGAGGTTCTTGTCAACAGAGCAGCCCTAAACTTTGGGGTGCCTGTGTCTTGCTGATTTTTAGTTTTCCCAATTTATACGCCCATGAGTGGAAGTGCCCTATGCTCCCTAAGCTGAGTTTTTTAGATGTTTCAGGACACACCGTGCACTTCACCAGAGTGGCTGTTGGCAATTTACATCCCGCCCATCCGCGTAGCCAGGCCCGTTTCTCCATGGCCTGTCCTGCATTTCTGGTTTTGACACTTTATTCAGCATGGCCCTTTTGACCGATGGGAAGCGAGACTTCTTTGTAGCGCTGATTTGCCTTTCCAGGTTGCTTGGTTGGCCAAAAAGGGCGTATGCGTTTTTTCCTGAATATAATCAGGTAAAAACGCATACGCCCTTTTTGGCCAAGGGCATCATTGTCGAGGTTTTGCCGCTTTTCCTGTGCTTTAAAGGCTATTCGAATCTCCCTCCTGAAATCTGTTTCCTGCAATTCTGCCTTGCTTTCAAATCCTCTTCGTTGCCTTCCCTCAATATATTTGTGGACGAGAGTCATCATTTATAAGTCTGCAGGTTTGTGAATTGCCGTGCGCCTGAGCTCCATTTTTCAACTCGCTTTCTTGGGAGCTGGCCGCAAAAGCGCAGGATTGCTTCAGGCCCTATTCTGGTCCCGGGCGGCAGGCTGAGCCTGTGGTTAATTCTTCTTCCTGATGGGAAAATAGACCTGTGCCTGTCCCAACACCTAGAGCTAGTCTCTCATTGGTTCCCCCTCTTCCCGTTCATCCTCAGGACAAATTGCAACCTGTACGGAACAGGAGGTTAAAGGTGCTGATTCTCCAAGGACGGAGATTGTTAGTAAAGCGGCTGGAATGGCGAACCCGAGCACAAGGAGATGAGAAATGAGGTGCGTTTTGAAAACCTTTCCCGATCACACGGTGTACCATCTTCTGGGTTTCTCATGCATGTTTTTGATGTAGGAAGATGCCCTTGAACCTGGAGATTTGTTACCCATGGGATGTGTACCACGCAGTATTACTTTAAAGGGTCTGCGTTTGCTCACCCAACCTCACCAAACCTCTCAGCCCCAAGAGTGTCCACCCTTATGTCTCAATCAGCTGTGGGTCTAGATATGGTCAATCCAGGTGGCATCACAGCCCCTGAGCGAACTTTGTAAGAATTTCTCTCTCTTTCACTGTCTTTGTTTCACGGGTTTTTAAAAGTAATTGATTTTTATAATGGGGTTTACCTGCTTTTCACTGCTGTGATTTTGCCGCTTTACACCCACTTGACTCACTTACAGAGAGATATCAATGCATAGGTTTTAAGATTCTTACTAGTCAGATATATTCTTGGGCGGTGAATAGGGGGTGTTGAGTCCAATTCATTGAGCAAGGAGTAGGTCTTGTCTATTACATATTGGGTTTATGGAACGGTATCTGAGCTAATTTGAAACCCTTGTTTTATGCATCACCCCACCTCACCTTTCCCGTTAAGCAGCCATAGTGTGTTTTCTAAACGTGTGACTCTATTCTGTTTTGTAATTCAGTTCAAGGGTAGCGGTTTGTACATTCCCTCTATAAGTGATATCTTATGATAAGTGTCTTTTTCTATGTGACTAATTTCACTTAGAATCGTCGTACCTAAATCCACTCATCATGCTGCTACTAGCCTTATGACGTTGATTTCATGGCTGAGTGATATTCCATTGTACATAAGGACCACAACTTCTTTATCCATTTTTCTCTTTCCTGGGATATTTAAGGTGTAACGAAGTGGAGTTTCTTGTCAACAGAGCAGCCCTAAACTTTGCGGTGCCTGTGTCTTGCTGATTTTTAGTTTTCCCAATTTATATGCCCATGAGTGGAAGTGCCCTATGCTCCCTAAGCTGAGTTTTTTAGATGTTTCAGGACACACCGTGCACTTCTTCAGAGTGGCTGTTGGCAATTTACATCCCGCCCATCAGCGTAGCCACGCCCCCTTTTCTCCTTGGCCTGTCCTGCATTTCTGGTTTTGACACTTTATTCAGCATGGCCCTTTTGACTGATGGGAAGCGAGACTTCTTTGTAGCGCTGATTTGCCTTTCCAGGTTGCTTGGTTGGACAAAAAGGGCGTATGCGTTTTTTCCTGAATATATTCAGGAAAAAAAGGATACGCCCTTTTTGGCCAAGGGCATCATTGTCGAGGTTTTGCCGCTTTTCCTGTGCTTTAAAGGCGATTCGAATCTCCCTCCTGAAATCTGTTTCCTGCAATTCTGCCTTGCTTTCAAATCCTCTTCGTTGCCTTCCCTCAATATATTTGTGGACGAGAGTCATCATTTATAAGTCTGCAGGTTTGTGAATTGCAGTGCCCCTGAGCTCCATTTTTCAACTCGCTTTCTTGGGAGCTGCCGCAAAAGCGCAGGATTGCTTCAGGCCCTATTCTGGTCCCGGGCGGCAGGCTGAGCCTGTGGTTAATTCTTCTTCCTGATGGGAAAATAGAGGGACCTGTGCCGGTCCCAACACCTAGAGCTAGTCTCTCATTGTTTCCCCCTCTTCCCGTTCATCCTCAGGACAAATTGCAACCTGTACGGAACAGGAGGTTAAAGGTGCTGATTCTCCAAGGACGGAGATTGTTAGTAAAGCGGCTGGAATGGTGAACCCGAGCACAAGGAGATGAGAAATGAGGTGCGTTTTGAAAACCTTTCCCGATCACACGGTGTACCATCTTCTGGGTTTCTCATGCATGTTTTTGATGTAGGAAGATGCCCTTGAACCTGGAGATTTGGGACCCGTGGGATGGGTACCACGCAGTATTACTTTAAAGGGTCTGCGTTTGCTCACCCAATCTCAGCAAACCTCTCAGCCCCACGAGTGTCCACCGTTATGTCTCAATCAGCTGTGGTCTAGATATGGTCAATCCAGGTGGCATCACAGCCCCTGAGCGAACTTTGTAAGAATTTTTCTCTCTTTCACTGTCTTTGTTTCACGGGTTTTTAAAAGTAATTGATTTTTATTATGGGGTTTACCTGCTTTTCACTGCTGTGATTTTGCCGCTTAACACCCACTTGACTCACTTACAGAGAGATATCAATGCATAGGTTTTAAGAGTCTTACTAGTCAGATATATTCTTGGGCGGTGAATAGGGGGTGTTGAGTCCAATTCATTGAGCAAGGAGTAGGTCTTGTCTATTACATATTGGGTTTATGGAACGGTATCTGAGCTAATTTGAAACCCTTGTTTTATGCATCACCCCACCTCACCTTTCCCGTTAAGCAGCCATAGTGTGTTTTCTAAACGTGTGACTCTATTCTGTTTGGTAATTCAGTTCAAGGGTAGCGGTTTGTACATTCCCTCTATAAGTGATATCTTATGATAAGTGTCTTTTTCTGTGTGACTTATTTCACTTAGAATCGTCGTACCTCAATCCACTCATCATGCTGCTACTAGCCTTATGACGTTGATTTCATGGCTGAGTGATATTCCATTGTACATAAGGACCACAACTTCTTTATCCATTTTTCTCTTTCCTGGGATATTTAAGGTGTAACGAAGTGGAGGTTCTTGTCAACAGAGCAGCCCTAAACTTTGCGGTGCCTGTGTCTTGCTGATTTTTAGTTTTCGCAATTTATACGCCCATGAGTGGAAGTGCCCTATGCTCCCTAAGCTGAGTTTTTTAGATGTTTCAGGACACACCGTACACTTCTCCAGAGTGGCCGTTGGCAATTTACATCCCGCCCATCAGCGTAGCCAGGCCCCGTTTCTCCATGGCCTGTCCTGCATTTCTGGTTTTGACACTTTATTCAGCATGGCCCTTTTGACCGATGGGAAGCGAGACTTCTTGGTAGCGCTGATTTGCCTTTCCAGGTTGCTTGGTTGGCCAAAAAGGGCGTATGCGTTTTTTCCTGAATATATTCAGGAAAAAACGCATACGCCCTTTTTGGACAAGGGCATCATTGTCGAGGTTTTGCCGCTTTTCCTGTGCTTTAAAGGCTATTCGAATCTCCCTCCTGAAATCTGTTTCCTGCAATTCTGCCTTGCTTTCAAATCCTCTTCGTTGCCTTCCCTCAATATATTTGTGGACGAGAGTCATCATTTATAAGTCTGCAGGTTTGTGAATTGCCGTGCGCCTGAGCTCCATTTTTCAACTCGCTTTCTTGGGAGCTGGCCGCAAAAGCGCAGGATTGCTTCAGGCCCTATTCTGGTCCCGGGCGGCAGGCTGAGCCTGTGGTTAATTCTTCTTCCTGATGGGAAAATAGACCTGTGCCTGTCCCAACACCTAGAGCTAGTCTCTCATTGGTTCCCCCTCTTCCCGTTCATCCTCAGGACAAATTGCAACCTGTCCGGAACAGGAGGTTAAAGGTGCTGATTCTCCAAGGACGGAGATTGTTAGTAAAGCGGCTGGAATGGCGAACCCGAGCACAAGGAGATGAGAAATGAGGTGCGTTTTGAAAACCTTTCCCGATCACACGGTGTACCATCTTCTGGGTTTCTCATGCATGTTTTTGATGAAGGAAGATGCCCTTGAACCTGGAGATTTGGGACCCATGGGATGGGTACCACGCAGTATTACTTTAAAGGGTCTGCGTTTGTTCACCCAACCTCACCAAACCTCTCAGCCCCAAGAGTGTCCACCCTTATGTCTCAATCAGCTGTGGGTCTAGATATGGTCAATCCAGGTGGCATCACAGCCCCTGAGCGAACTTTGTAAGAATTTCTCTCTCTTTCACTGTCTTTGTTTCACGGGTTTTTAAAAGTAATTGATTTTTATAATGGGGTTTACCTGCTTTTCATTGCTGTGATTTTGCCGCTTTACACCCACTTGACTCACTTACAGAGAGATATCAATGCATAGGTTTTAAGATTCTTACTAGTCAGATGTATTCTTGGGCGGTGAATAGGGGGTGTTGAGTCCAATTCATTGAGCAAGGAGTAGGTCTTGTCTATTACATATTGGGTTTATGGAACGGTATCTGAGCTAATTTGAAACCCTTGTTTTATGCATCACCCCACCTCACCTTTCCCGTTAAGCAGCCATAGTGTGTTTTCTAAACGTGTGACTCTATTCTGTTTGGTAATTCAGTTCAAGGGTAGCGGTTTGTACATTCCCTCTATAAGTGATATCTTATGATAAGTGTCTTTTTTTGTGTGACTAATTTCACTTAGAATCGTCGTACCTTAGTCCACTCATCATGCTGCTACTATCCTTATGACGTTGATTTCATGGCTGAGTGATATTCCATTGTACATAAGGACCACAACTTCTTTATCCATTTTTCTCTTTCCTGGGATATTTAAGGTGTAACGAAGTGGAGGTTCTTGTCAACAGAGCAGCCCTAAACTTTGCGGTGCCTGTGTCTTGCTGATTTTTAGTTTTCCCAATTTATACGCCCATGAGTGGAAGTGCCCTATGCTCCCTAAGCTGAGTTTTTTAGATGTTTCAGGACACACCGTGCACTTCTCCAGAGTGGCTGTTGGCAATTTACATCCCGCCCATCAGCGTAGCCACGCCCCCGTTTCTCCTTGCCCTGTCCTGCATTTCTGGTTTTGACACTTTATTCAGAATGGCCCTTTTTACCGATGGGAAGCGAGACTTCTTTGTAGCGCTGATTTGCCTTTCCAGGTTGCTTGGTTGGCCAAAAAGGGCGTATGCGTTTTTTCCTGAATATATTCAGGAAAAAACGCATACGCCCTTTTTGACCAAGGGCATCATTGTCGAGGTTTTGCCGCTTTTCCTGTGCTTTAAAGGCGATTCGAATCTCCCTCCTTAAATCTGTTTCCTGCAATTCTGCCTTGCTTTCAAATCCTCTTCGTTGCCTTCCCTCAATATATTTGTGAACGAGAGTCATCATTTATAAGTCTGCAGGTTTGTGAATTGCAGTGCCCCTGAGCTCCATTTTTCAACTCGCTTTCTTGGGAGCTGGCCGCAAAAGCGCAGGATTGCTTCAGGCCCTATTCTGGTCCTGGGCGGCAGGCTGAGCCTGTGGTTAATTCTTCTTCCTGATGGGAAAATAGAGGGACCTGTGCTTGTCCCAACACCTAGAGCTAGTCTCTCATTGGTTCCCCCTCTTCCCGTTCATCCTCAGGACAAATTGCAACCTGTACGGAACAGGAGGTTAAAGGTGCTGATTCTCCAAGGAGGGAGATTGCTAGTAAAGCGGCTGGAATGGCGAACCCGAGCACAAGGAGATGAGAAATGAGGTGCGTTTTAGAAACCTTTCCCGATCACACGGTGTACCATCTTCTGGGTTTCTCATGCATGTTTCCGATGTAGGAAGATGCCCTTGAACCTGGAGATTTGGGACCCATGGGATGGGTACCACGCAGTATTTCTTTAAAGGGTCTGCGTTTGCTCACCCAACCTCACCAAACCTCTCAGCCCCAAGAGTGTCCACCCTTATGTCTCAAACAGTTGTGGGTTTAGATATGGTCAATCCAGGTGGCATCACAGCCCCTGAACGAATTTTGTAAGAATTTCTCTCTCTTTCACTGTCTTTGTTTCACGGGTTTTTAAAAGTAATTGATTTTTATAATGGGGTTTTCCTGCTTTTCACTGCTCTGATTTTGCCACTTTACACCAACTTGACTCACTTACAGAGAGATATCAATGCATAGGTTTTAAGATTCTTACTAGTCAGATATATTCTTGGGCGGTGAATAGGGGGTGTTGAGTCCAATTCATTGAGCAAGGAGTAGGTCTTGTCTATTACATATTGGGTTTATGGAACGGTATCTGAGCTAATTTGAAACCCTTGTTTTATGCATCACCCCACCTCACCTTTCCCGTTAAGCAGCCATAGTGTGTTTTCTAAACGTGTGACTCTATTCTGTTTTGTAATTCAGTTCAAGGGTAGCGGTTTGTACATTCCCTCTATAAGTGATATCTTATGATGAGTGTCTTTTTCTATGTGACTAATTTCACTTAGAATCGTCGTACCTCAATCCACTCATCATGCTGCTACTAGCCTTATGACGTTGATTTCATGGCTGAGTGATATTCCATTGTACATAAGGACCACAACTTCTTTATCCATTTTTCTCTTTCCTGGGATATTTAAGGTGTAACGAAGTGGAGGTTCTTGTCAACAGAGCAGCCCTAAACTTTGCGGTGTCTGTGTCTTGCTGATTTTTAGTTTTCGCAATTTATACGCCCATGAGTGGAAGTGCCCTATGCTCCCTAAGCTGAGTTTTTTAGATGTTTCAGGACACACCGTGCACTTCTTCAGAGTGGCTGTTGGCAATTTACATCCCGCCCATCAGCGTAGCCACGCCCCCTTTTCTCCTTGGCCTGTCCTGCATTTCTGGTTTTGACACTTTATTCAGCATGGCCCTTTTGACCGATGGGAAGCGAGACTTCTTTGTAGCGCTGATTTGCCTTTCCAGGTTGCTTGGTTGGACAAAAAGGGCGTATGCGTTTTTTCCTGAATATATTCAGGAAAAAAAGGATACGCCCCTTTTGGCCAAGGGCATCATTGTCGAGGTTTTGCCGCTTTTCCTGTGCTTTAAAGGCGATTCGAATCTCCCTCCTTAAATCTGTTTCCTGCAATTCTGCCTTGCTTTCAAATCCTCTTCGTTGCCTTCCCTCAATATATTTGTGGACGAGAGTCATCATTTATAAGTCTGCAGGTTTGTGAATTGCAGTGCCCCTGAGCTCCATTTTTCAACTCGCTTTCTTGGGAGCTGCCGCAAAAGCGCAGGATTGCTTCAGGCCCTATTCTGGTCCCGGGCGGCAGGCTGAGCCTGTGGTTAATTCTTCTTCCTGATGGGAAAATAGAGGGACCTGTGCCTGTCCCAACACCTAGAGCTAGTCTCTCATTGTTTCCCCCTCTTCCCGTTCATCCTCAGGACAAATTGCAACCTGTACGGAACAGGAGGTTAAAGGTGCTGATTCTCCAAGGACGGAGATTGTTAGTAAAGCGGCTGGAATGGTGAACCCGAGCACAAGGAGATGAGAAATGAGGTGCGTTTTGAAAACCTTTCCCGATCACACGGTGTACCATCTTCTGGGTTTCTCATGCATGTTTTTGATGTAGGAAGATGCCCTTGAACCTGGAGATTTGGGACCCATGGGATGTGTACCACGCAGTATTACTTTAAAGGGTCTGCGTTTGTTCACCCAACCTCACCAAACCTCTCAGCCCCAAGAGTGTCCACCCTTATGTCTCAATCAGCTGTGGGTCTAGATATGGTCAATCCAGGTGGCATCACAGCCCCTGAGCGAACTTTGTAAGAATTTCTCTCTCTTTCACTGTCTTTGTTTCACGGGTTTTTAAAAGTAATTGATTTTTATAATGGGGTTTACCTGCTTTTCATTGCTGTGATTTTGCCGCTTTACACCCACTTGACTCACTTACAGAGAGATATCAATGCATAGGTTTTAAGATTCTTACTAGTCAGATATATTCTTGGGCGGTGAATAGGGGGTGTTGAGTCCAATTCATTGAGCAAGGAGTAGGTCTTGTCTATTACATATTGGGTTTATGGAACGGTATCTGAGCTAATTTGAAACCCTTGTTTTATGCATCACCCCACCTCACCTTTCCCGTTAAGCAGCCATAGTGTGTTTTCTAAACGTGTGACTCTATTCTGTTTTGTAATTCAGTTCAAGGGTAGCGGTTTGTACATTCCCTCTCTAAGTGATATCTTATGATAAGTGTCTTTTTCTATGTGACTAATTTCACTTAGAATCGTCGTACCTAAATCCACTCATCATGCTGCTACTAGCCTTATGACGTTGATTTCATGGCTGAGTGATATTCCATTGTACATAAGGACCACAACTTCTTTATCCATTTTTCTCTTTCCTGGGATATTTAAGGTGTAACGAAGTGGAGGTTCTTGTCAACAGAGCAGCCCTAAACTTTGCGGTGCCTGTGTCTTGCTGATTTTTAGTTTTCCCAATTTATATGCCCATGAGTGGAAGTGCCCTATGCTCCCTAAGCTGAGTTTTTTAGATGTTTCAGGACACACCGTGCACTTCTTCAGAGTGGCTGTTGGCAATTTACATCCCGCCCATCAGCGTAGCCACGCCCCCTTTTCTCCTTGGCCTGTCCTGCATTTCTGGTTTTGACACTTTATTCAGCATGGCCCTTTTGACCGATGGGAAGCGAGACTTCTTTGTAGCGCTGATTTGCCTTTCCAGGTTGCTTGGTTGGCCAAAAAGGGCGTATGCGTTTTTTCCTGAATATATTCAGGTAAAAACGCATACGCCCTTCTTGGCCAAGGGCATCAATGTCGAGGTTTTGCCGCTTTTCCTGTGCTTTAAAGGCGATTCGAATCTCCCTCCTGAAATCTGTTTCCTGCAATTCTGCCTTGCTTTCCAATCCTCTTCGTTGCCTTCCCTCAATATATTTGTGGACGAGAGTCATCATTTATAAGTCTGCAGGTTTGTGAATTGCAGTGCCCCTGAGCTCCATTTTTCAACTCGCTTTCTTGGGAGCTGGCCGCAAATGCGCAGGATTGCTTCAGGGCCTATTCTGGTCCCGGGCGGCAGGCTGAGACTGTGGTTAATTCTTCTTCCTGTTCGGAAAATAGAGTGACCTGTGCTTGTCCCAACACCTAGAGCTAGTCTCTCATTGGTTCCCCCTCTTCCCGTTCATCCTCAGGACAAATTGCAACCTGTACGGAACAGGAGGTTAAAGGTGCTGATTCTCCAAGGAGGGAGATTGCTAGTAAAGCGGCTGGAATGGCGAACCCGAGCACAAGGAGATGAGAAATGAGGTGCGTTTTAGAAACCTTTCCCGATCACACGGT